>NC_092392.1:44471377-45109189 GCF_030028105.1 Mobula birostris | reverse complement strand
CCTAAAATTAGGGGGTCAGCTTATACAGAGGGTGCCAACTTTGGAAAAACGAATACACGGAAGGCAGGCCATATTTATTGACTGTTTTTGAGTCAAATATAAATGCTTATGAAATCTGCACAAAAGAAAGATCTACAAAACATATTCAGTTTCTCAGTTTACTTGTACACACTGTTGTCATCAAACGTTCAGAGCTTGAAATTCTCACACTCTTAATTATCTGACTCTCCGAAAATCGCGTCCCATTCTTCGGCAGTCATCATATCATCGTAAGGATTGTCAATTTCTGTTTCGACATCGTCAATTGCAGCTTTACTGGCTGCCAAATCTCCATCGTCTTCTTCCCAAAGCAAATGATCTTCAGTGCCATCCAAAGCATTGCTGATGCTGCACTTCTTGAAGGCCTTCACAATGCACTTGGCCTTCATTTCCTCCCACGATTGCACTACCCACTCGCAAACTGTAGCTAGAGATGCAGCTCTCATATTTCCCCCGGAGTGAATGGCTGATTTGCAGACATCATCCATTTGTTCCACTGTCGACGCATGAATTCTTTGAATGGTTTGTTTAAACTCACATCTAGTGGCTGGAGCACAGACGTCAAACCATCGGGGATGACTGTAATGTCCGTATTTTCAGCTTTCAATGCTGCTTTTGTCTCACCTGACAAGTGCGCTTTGAACATGTCCCAGACAAGTAGCAACTTTTCCTTCCTGAAACCTTTGGGACGTCGACGCCACACCTCTTTAACCCACTTCAAGCAACCCACTTCGTCCATCCAGCCGCGTTCTTGAATGTAAACAACAAGACCCCGTGGGAATTTTTCTTTCTTTGGGAATGTTTTCCTCTAAAAATCACCATTGGTGGTAGTTTGGTCCCATCAGCCATACACGTTAACACAACAGTAAAATGTTGCTTCTCGTGTCCAGTTGTTTTGACAAGGACTGTTTTCTCCCCCTTCTGATTGACAGTGCGGTTGCCAGCAAAATCAAAGAACATTGGTGTCTCGTCCATGTTACCAATCAGTGAGAGCGGGTAAGAATGTGCCTTTCGATGCTTGATACAAATGATTGGAAGGCCGTAATCTTATTCTCAATGTCGCTCGGCAACTCCTGAGCATTCTTTGTTTTTGTCTCAACACAATCACATCTGTTCATAAATTGGATGCACCAACTTCGCGTAGCTTTGAAATTTCCGCTGACCTCACGGTGTTTGAACTTGAATCATTTCTCTGGTAACAACGTATCCAGACGATCACTGGTGATTCACCCACTCTAAGACTTTTTCTCCCAGTTCTGGCCACTGGCATGTTTTCCCACGGTTTGCACAGTTCGTCTTTGGCATTTCCCTCAGCGTGTCCTCTGCCTTTCTCCACTCTCTCACTTGTTTCTCGTTTACACTAAACTTCTTAGCAGCTGCAGAATTACTCGTTCCTTTAGCAAAATTAACAACCTTCAGCTTGAAGCCAGCATGATATCGCATTTGTTTTAATCTTTTGTACATGGTGGTCACAAACTCAATACTGGGTAAAAGTACTGATCCCTCCACCCCGTGTTAGGTTTTAATGAAATTACAATGGGCGCTAAATGGTTTCACGAGGGTTACATTTCAGCGGATTCTTCACCATTGGGAAGCTAATCCAAAACTTCCCTCCCTGATCCAAAACCTCTACAAAAGGGGTCGGCTTATACAAAGGTAACATGAAAAAGTCACTTTTTTAACCTTGAAAATGGGGGGTCGGCTTATACCCCAGGTCAGCTTGTACTCCAGGTCAGCTTATACTCCGGAATTTACGGTATATTGTATACATTTTTCTAACATTAAATGTACCTATGAAGTGGCCACTTTATTAGGTACATCTGTATATTAATGCACATATTGAATTAGCCAATCGTATGGCAGTTTTCAATGCATATAAGCACGCAAGCTTAGTCAAGAGGTTCAGTTGCTGTTCAGCACAAACATCAGAATGGGGAATAATTCTTGGTGCCAGACAGAGTGATTTGAGCATCTCTGAATCAGCTGATTCCTGGGATTTTCACACACGAGTCTCTCAAATTTACAGAGAATGTTGTGGTAAACAAAAAAAATCTAGTGGGTGTAAATTCTATGTGTGAAACACCTTGTTAATGAAAGAGGTCAAAAGAGAAAGGCCAGACTGATTTAAGGCAGACAGGAGGGCGACAGTAACTCAAATAATCATGTATTGTTACAACAGTTGACGTGCAGAAGAGCATCTCTGAATGCACAACGCATAGAACATCGAAGTGCATGGGCTACAGCAGCAGAAGACCACATACACTCGGTGGCCAGGAATTATCCAATAAAGTGGCCTCTGAATGTATCTGTAGCAGCCCTTGGGATTCTTCTTCATCCTGTCTGCCAGAGCAACATTATGCATTCTTTTAACCCTCCTGATTTCCTCCCAAGTGCTTTCTTGCATTTTTTATATTCCTCATGCACCTCATTTGTTCCTTGCTGCCTATATCTCATTTTTCTTAACCATGGCTTCAATATCCCTCATAAGTCAAGCTTCCCCAAACCTATCAGCCTTGCCTTTTATTCTAACAGGAACATATAAACTCAGTACCCTCAAAATTTCACTTCTGAAGGCCTCCACTTAGCAACATCCCCTTGCCCAAAAACAACCTATCCTAATCCACATCTGCCAGATCTGATGCCATCAGTTTTGGCCTTTATCCAATTTAGAATCTCAACCCGAGGATTAGTCCTATCCATATCTAATTTAAAGCTAATGGAATTATGATCACGAGATCCAAAGTGTTCTTGTAGACACACTTGTCACCTGACTTGTCTCATTGCACAATACGAAGTCCAGTTTCACTCTCTCTAGTTGGCATCTCTAACTATTGATTAAGGAAACTTTCCAAAACACGTTTGACAAACTCTATTCCATCCATTTTTACAGTATGGGAGTCAAGTTAAGACCACCTACTATCACAACCTTATTTTTCTTACAGTTGTCTGCTATGTCTCCACAAATCTGCCTTTCTAAATTCCACTGACTATTTATATCTGTCCCTGACAATCACTGTTAAAAAAAACATTTCTTGGCCTTTGGAGGTGAGCATTCTCAGGAAACTATACCCAAGAACGATTCACCACTTTGTGACAGGCTCACCTCTCTACATAAATCCAGAAAACAGAACGGCTGGGTAGAGATATTGAGCAAACAAGAATATCTGACCTATTTCCTTGTGCCATTTATACAAAGGATTAATAAGCCTTTGAAAAAAATAAATTAAGTGCTTATACATCTCACTGTACTTGCAATTTTAAGATTGATAGACCAAAAGAAAATAAAAATGATCGGTAATGAAAAATGAGCTGGTCCTCCTTCTAACGATTATCAAACATAAGGCTGTAATAAAGGTAGTCCTCCTCTGTCAGGCACTTGGCATCAGCACTAAGCATATCTAGGTCAGGTACATCACAGCCAGAGGCAGAATACTCCGCAGCAACAATATGTATAGATTTCAAGCACGCTAACACATGTTCCTGCAACAGGATGACATTTTGTCCATTTCCCACATTAATCAGACCATCAGTGCTTCAGGGACAATCTGGATTTGGCAAGCCAGTATAATTGATTTAAATCATTTTAAGTTATTTACAAATTTTAATTGTACATATTTTGAAATACAATTCACGTTTCATCACCTGTCCAATAGCAAAGTGGAACTTGAAATTGTGACCTTCTCTCATTTGATATTCTCTAGATTAAAACTGTTTTGGGAAATTATTAAGCAGGAGTTTGCATTCATTATGTTAGAAGGGTCCATTCATTCCTTTAGGCTCCTGGCACAAATAACTTCAAACATGCCAGTATAATTGGCACAGACTAGAAGGGCCAAGATGGCCTGTTTCTGTGCTGTAATTGTTATATGGTTGTTATATGGTTATATGCCATTACTGGGCTCTTTTTTGCCTCTCTCTGTTGAGGACCCGATCTTGGGACCCAGATTTGCATTTTAATGAGGGCTCGCTGACTGTAATTCTAGGGTGGTATAGACACCCACCAGTTGGACCCTATTAAAACTGCCCTGTGTTAACACAGCATTACTGACCTCAATTTGAGTCTATTATTGTGCCATAAGCAATGAACACAGCAAATTAAAAGCAACCCTACATCAGACTGGTTAACCTACTCTATAATTTCAAACCATTGTTATTAGCTTTAAATTAGTTATCAAAATGCTTCCTGCTACTGGGAAAATGTCATGTAGCTTTTTAAAATGCTAAAAATAAGACATAAGAGTGTAAAAATAATTTTCTGACATGGTATCTGAAGCCAACACCACTGAGAATAGCAATGAAACTATAAAACCAACCTCATGAATTATTTAACTTTCCTGGCCTTGCCAGAAGCACAAAGCATCTGCTGGTATGAAGAACGACTTAAAATTGGTGGTCGCTTCCAACAAAGCAATGATAATATGAAGCAAAAACATCAAAAGAATGCCAGGACTAGAAAGTCATGAAACTTTCAAGCTTTTGTACTGTACCTATGGCCAGGCAAAAACTGTTATCAGTACTGAAATGTATGGATATTTTATGAAATGTAAGATCTAATACAACCAACAAATGGATGCAGTGTAAGAGGCTCAATATAATAGCAACTAAGCTCACACCACCTCCTATAGTTCTCCAAATTCTCTCAGATATTTATCAAGCTTCTCTGTGAATGCTGCAACTGCTTTCTGTCTCCACTAATTTCCTGGCAGTGCATCCCCAACCATAACCACTCACAATATAAAAGATTTTACTTTTCTCACTTTTGGTCCTTTACTGAATCACCTTCACTCTATTTTTCCAAGTTTTTAAATTGCTCTGCCAATAGAACCAGTGTGTTTCTATCTGCATAGTCCGTACCAGGGGTTCCCAACCTGGGGTCCACATGGTAGGGGTCCATGGCATAAAAAAGTTTGGGAACCCCTGGTCTACATCTTTGATGAATTATAAATACTTCCATCAGATCTCGTAACCTTGCAGTTTCAAGAAGACCAGCTCCAGCTTCTGCAGTCTATCCACATAATTAAATCCCTGAGATCAATTCATTAAGTATCTTCTGTACCCTCTTGAAGGATTTCACATCTTCCCTTAAGTGGATCAACATTGTTATCGGTTCTTCATATGTTTGAACATTAGAGAGTCTGTTCTGATTTTGCAGGGTGAATTTGAGGAGCTTGTAGGCATCTTTAACGTAATCACAGTGACGTAGTCTGCGTCACTGGTTTATGGGCAGGACTGACGGCAGGGGAGCTGCGTGAACAATTATAGTGAGGACTAGGCCCCAAGCCGTGCTTGCAGCCATCCAGGAGAAAGGCATCAGAGTCGGTACTGGAGGCGGTCTGGTGTGGTGTCCACGTTGGTGTCGGTGCTGCCTTCCAGTGTTCACTCAGTGGAAAACCAGGCCTCGAGTCGCAGTGTTGCCTGTCTGCAGCCGCTCAGCAGAGAGGCATCGAGTCGGTGCCGGAGGTGGTGTGGCATGGTGTCCATGCTGGCATTGGTGCTGCCCTCCAGTGTTCGCTCAGCGAAAGAACAGCTGTATTTGAACAGCTGCAGTTGAACATGGACTCAGGAACCTGGATTATATTTTTTTTTGTATGACTATGTTTTACTGCTACCTTGTATGTGCCTTGTGCTGTGTATGACTGTTGGTACTGTTGTTTTGCATCTTAGCCCCAGATTAACATTGTATTGTTTGGCTGTGCTCATGTATGGTCGAATGGCAATTAAACTTGAACTTGATGTGTTTTCCATAATTGCTGGTATTTTCCCCACAACTACCATTGTTACTTATATTTTAAAATTCCCACATTCTTCACTTGTAAAATTTTGAAAATTCTTCACCTGTTGGTTCCTTCCTCAGCTACTGTTTGCGTTTCTCCAAATACTGCCTGACCTGCCGTGTATTTCTAGCATTTTCTATCTCCATTTCAGATTGTCATCACCTGCAGTTTCTTTATTACTTGCTTTAATTTACCTTGTAGATCAATGAAAACTCTTAAGGGGCCCTGCAGCAATACCCAGGGATCATCATTCAAACTTTCCGTCTTTAAAAAAGAATCCCAAACTGCACACAAATTGTCAAATGTAGCCTCAATGATGCAGGTGCTAATAATACAAAGATTTAATTATATCATTTGTCTTATTGATAATAACTTTTTTAAAAAAGTGCATCTATAATGAATGTTCACACCCCTTAATAAGATCAACATTCTGGGACAAATGCAAAATGTCAATATTATCTTGACATGCACATGTGATATTTAAAAGAATGCTCTTCAAATTGGACCAGACCTCTCACTTCTTAACATTTAGTAATTTTGCACACTGTAGTGCTCCAAAAGGAACAATAAATATTTGAATGTGTCATAAAACTTACATTGACAATGGACTCTTTTGTCTGTGCCATATCAGAGATGACTCCATCAGTTATAATAAGTAGGACAAAATATTGTGAACCATCCTTAACAGAAGCAGCGTACCTGCAAAAGGAAAAAAAATACATTGGAATCTCAGAAAATATTTAAGCCAGAAGATGTTTACAATTTTAGATTGAGGTTACCAAGAAAAGCACAAGAGATTCTGCAGGTGCTGGACATCCAGAATAACATACATAAAATGCAAGAGGAACTCAACAGGTCAGGCAGCATCTTCGGAGGGAGATAAACAATTGACGTCCCTTCATCAGGATTGGAAAGGAAAGGGGAAGAAGCCCTTCCTTTTTAACAATTATATAATACTAGCACCAGGTATAATGACTAAGACATTTTCCAATATTGTAAATCACCCATAGCATGTATTGATTAAAATAGATTTCAAATCACATTGTCTAAATCTGGTTCAAAATACAACAGGCTGAAAGGAAGAATAGCTATCAATAAAAAGAATTCATTTAGTCCAAGTAAAGATTGCCATTTTAAGTCAAATGCTTTCAATCACTGACTACTTTCCCTCTGGTACTTTACACTATTTGAACCCAAGACTTTACATTTTGATGACAATTAATAAGTTGTTTGCAATTTCAAACTGAGATGGAGAATGTGAACAGTTAGTTGGTAGTATTCCAGAATTAGTGATATATTTTAATGATTCTTGTCTTTTACCTCAGAACAAATTCATTGTAATAGAGAAGTTACTCTTGCCAGTTTTGTTTTCTTTGTATATCTGACTGCAAAGACTTGGGAAGTTGCTTTGCTACAGAGAATGTTTCCCTCACAATTTCCTCAGAATCTATATTTAGAGATAATATCACACTCCATGTCAATTTAATGAAAAAGAATGCTGTTGAAAACCATTGGAAAAGCTACTGAAATTCATAAAACAAAGATCAATGTGGCACAGGAACAGGCCTTTTGGCCCATAATGTCTGCACAGACCATCTAAACAAATCCCATCCATCTGTACATAATCTATACCCTTTTATTCCCCTGCCTCTGCACGAGTCATTATGCTCCCAATGAACCTGCCATTTACTGTGCACTTTTTTCTTGCATTTGACCTCTAACTTCACACTTGTCTGGATGAAACACCATCTGAATTTCCAAAGTCACTGTGTATCCCATGTGACTTGATCTTCCAGACTAGCTTAACATGATGGAATTGTTAAATGCCTAAAATCTAATATTCATGAAGATAGCAACCACTGCTTTACCCTCAAAAAAATGTAATAAAATTTGAAAGGGCAGGACAATCCAACAAAGCTATTCACATGTGACTTAGAAAGTTGTCACAACACAACAGCCCCAAAGTGTGAGCTTGCTTAAATTTACGTCACAGTATGAAAAACTAATCTTTCAATGAAGAATGCTGAAATTTGTTTATAGACTATTAAGGAAGCCTTAATGAATGTTTATTTGCTTCAAGCATCATGTGCTGTTTTGGTTAGAAATGTTTTAAGACATGAATTCTGTATTTTGTTAAACCACTTAAACTTCCAAATTATAAAATATAAGAAGTTACAAGTTTTAAAGAAAGCAATTTATAGGCAATTTTTATTAACATTTAAAAATAAATTGGACAGATACATGGATGGGAGGTGTATGGAGGGATATGGTCCATGTGCAGGTCAGTGGGACTAGGCTGAAAATTGTTCAGCACAGCCAAGAAGGGCCAAAAGGCCTGTTTCTGTGCTGTAGTTTCTATGGTATGTTTTGTTTTGAAAAGAGAAAAATGCACCGAGATATTGCTTCCTTTAAAATGCGTAATTTTTATTGGATTATTAATTGATTTTAACTCGAAGTACTGACAAATTTAAATACAATTCTCTCTGTCAAACTTTTAAACAAACATTGGAATCAAATGTAAAGACATTCCAACATCCTTTAGATTAAAAGATGCTCTCAAACTTCAGTATCAGTACTGTTCACTTAAACACAGCAGTCAGATTCACTCACAGTGTGATTCTGAATTAGGGTCAGAGACAGAACATGTTTCCATCATTTTGGTATGAATTGAACCAGTTTCTTGTAAAGGATTGTGATTATTCCTTGTTGCCATTGAAGTTATTTATATGATAACTAGTTCACCTCCAGTGTGAATTGCTCCTGTCCAATGTATTTCTGCTTAAAAGAGTAATCCGATATGGTAATTATACATTTCCTCTGACATGGATAAATATTTGCTCTCACCTCTTTAGTCAGATTTCTCCTCATGTTGCAAACATTATCTGTTAAGTTAGATCCTGGACCATTCTTCGTATAATCACATGGACTTCCCTCCTTTCCTTTAAGGAAGCAATTTCCTCCCAGATTTTAATGATATACAAGTCAGTAGATTAATTGGTCATTGTTAATTGCCCCAAATTTATAGGTGGGTGGTAGAATCTGGGAGAATTGATGGGCATATAGAAAGAATAGGTTACAGAAAAAATTAATGAGGGAAAAGACTACTCTGAGGGTCAGCATTATCTCAATGGCTAAAATAGTTTCTTTCTATGTCACACAGAAATACATTAAATAGCCACTACAACACTGCATCCTGCTAAAATCCAGCTGCTGTTAACAGTTTTTTTTAATCTTTGTGAGCTTATGGCAATGTGCTAGGTTTCATTATTTTGTTTTTATCTTGTCCAGTTTTCAGAATGTTTTCATTATCCTGCTTTGGCACTTCGTCAGGATTGAGAGTGACTTGTTTCCACTATGGTTCTATGGCTAATGAGGCAAATGTGGGGGCAGGAGACTCTTCCACAGAAGGGGCAGGTGGTGCGTGTGGAGGCAGACAGCCAGATCATTTGTCAGGGTTTCTGCGTGCTCCTGAAAGCTGGTCCTGCACTATGAACAGCTGCGGGTGAAAGGTTCCCAGGAGTTTGCTGCCTAGTAAGTTATGAATTGTGTGCCTGGTCTGACATCTTGTTTTTCAAGTATCCTTTCCTTCAGTTGCCCAAAAGCTGTGTTGCTGCGTTGAAGGCAGTGAATTTTATGATTGATATCTGCCTTCCTTAGGAGATGATTCTTAAGATATGTGAAGTGGTCCAATATCCAGGATCTCACACCAAATCCTTATTATCAGACAACCACATGAAAAAGCCTGGATTATTCATAGTAACAAATAAATCAAAATATTTCACTTTTTCAGATTTTAAAGACATTAAATAAAATTCCAATGAGGCAGATGTCATATGCAGTGAGTGTTCTTCACTCTTCCTTTTCCAGGAGTAGGACTAACGTTTGTACCAATGCTATGACAGCATGGTTAGGAGGTATTGGTAGCGGAACTCTGCAGCCACAGCACATCAGGGTGGTGCTCCATTTGGCGACTGGCCACCTCTTCCAAATATTTGTCATTAGAGACTCAAGAATAAAAATTATCTCCTTACTCACAAACAAGAGAAGATCTGCAAATGCTGGAAACCTGAGAAACACACACAAAATGCTGGAGAAACTCAGCAGGCCAGGCAGCATCTAGGACAAGTGTAGTCAACATGTCGGGCAGTCAAGTACAGTCGACTGCACACAGTTCGGCCGAAACATCAACTGTACTATGCTGCGTGGCCTGCTGAGTTCCTCCAGCATTTTGTTTGAGTATCTCCTTAGTGTTTGGAAGCAATTCAGCAGAAGCAGGAATCAAACAATGATCATAAATTGAATAAAATATATCCTTAACAATTATATTAGTAATTTGAAGGGTACCATATCCAGGAAATCAAGTCACAAATGAAAGCAAGCATCCAAAGAATAAGTGAAAATAAAAAGTTTGAGTATGAGAAGCACATAAATACTCACACACCAATATAGTTTTATAACCTGGAAGTAAACTGTGTCACTAATATATTTGAATGCTCATAAAGTTTCATTATCACAGCTAAACATCCTTCCTTTTGCACAACTAGTAAAGCACACAACTTTGGCAAATGGTGGGGTACTCAGGCCAACCAGTATAATTGCCCCTATACCCATAGAATAGGTTGGACTAAGGCACAGGCAGAAGGCTCATCTCGCCAAAGGTTTGCAACATCGCAAAGTTGCAGGAATATTTGGGTCAGATATTACTCATCACTTCAATTATATATTGATAAACAAAATACCTGTACGTTCAGACTTAAGTGGAACCACAATAGTTATACTTCAACTTTATTGAACAATACACTCATTACTACTTAAAACTTTCTCTAGTAAGCTTTAAGTTCATAGCTCCTGAGGGTAAATAACCTCACAAATGGACAAAAATGAAGTTCTCTTTCTTCTTTTGGTCAATAAAGCTACAAATGTCACTTCAGAGTTAACTTTGTGGTGCTAATGTGAATAAAGTTTCTCCACAGCTTATGAATGCCCAATTTACACACAGCCTGTATAAACAAGCCAACGTCAGGGAGTTCGATAGGATAGACTTGCTGGGGACCAGAGCCCCGAGATAACCTGCAGCTGGTCTGTAGTAAAAGAATATTACTAGATTCACCAGTCATCAAAATGCTGTGGTATTACAGCATTTTAAAGATGTTTTAGATTATTCTATAAACACAGCCACTGCACAACTAATTAAATACACTTGTAAATATATATTGCAATTTACTCCCAAATACGATGACATGTTACCCTTCATTTATAAATGCCTGAAGTACCTTGCTACATGATTAATTACTGGAGCAAAGTTGGTTGGTCCATATAGCTGCACCGACTTCAGACTCCGATAGTATGCTTCCATAACCCCATCAATTCCTTGGCAATATGGGTTATGAGGGTTTCCGTTCTAGAAAGAAAATTGAGAGAATAAAATAAACCACAGGCTACAAATTACTGATTGGTTACAATTTTATTCCACATTAGGAAAAATATTTAAAGAAAAAGATTGAAAGGAAACATTGATGCTTAAGTTATATTAGTGCCATTGTTCCCTCTCTAAACTACAAGGGTGCATGGCCAAATGGTAACTGAAATGCTCCCACGCACATAGCCTTTGTTGCCACGCAGCTGGAATTTTCTTTTATATAATGTTTCATTGAAGTGCCATGCAGTTTGTAAAAAAAAATCCTGCTCAGAGCAATGGTTGATCCACACAGCTGTAAAAAAAAATTAGAGGGAACGTTGATTAATGCTAAGGTAGAATTATACCAGATGTCTAAATGTTGGCCCACGGACAATGGGGGTGTGGGGGGTGGTTTTATTTTTTTCTTCTCTCTCTCTCTCTCTCTCTCTCTCTCACTCACTCACTCACTCACTCACTCACTGTAAGGAGAGAGTCTGGTTTGTTGGAAATCCACCTCAATGCTTAACCTTACATATTGGGAAAACAGAGAGGATATTCTACCTGTACTGTGATATCAATGCAACATATTTAGGGGAGCTCTGGGGTTAATCTTTGAAATGTCCTCAGAACACCTTTGCACAACCTTCACAGAACACTTGCCAGCTGAGGAGTGATGTGAATTCTTTTGAAAGAGCCACTGAAGTTCTGCAATGGAATCTGAAATACTTCTCCCCCACTGAGATTCCTGTTTTGGGTACAATTAGTTTCTTCAGCCCACAGTTGATTTTGAAACAAACCTATAACTGTTTTGCCTACAAAAGACAAATGGAGCAAGCAGAATTTGCATGTACTTGCAGGCATGAGCAGAAAACCCAAACCACGCAATAGTCCCATTTATAGTAATTGCAATGCATTGCCTGTCAGCAGACCTTCTCTGTTATACTTGAGTCAAAACAATAGGTCATTCAAAATCTTAATTCAAAGACCCTAGTCATTGCAATTTATTTTGTTTTCCTATCTCAAAGTGGTATTGGCATTTAATAGCATTTTAAAGCATTGCTTGCTTTAAGTCAACTCCTAAGCTAATACTTTAAAAGTGCTGACTTCAACACTGCAGGAATGAAAATAAAAATGGGAGGTCAAATGAGACTAGACATCAGAAGATTACTAACACAAAGAAGCAAGAGTGCATGGAATGGAGTTCTGAATACTATGATGGGGGCAGTGATTTATGGTGGTGGGTGGTGACCATAGGCATTCTCAGGCTGTTGGAACTAGAGTTTGTTTCATGAGATCACTGTCCACCATAATGCTTCCAGAGGTTATGACAGTAGTTTTGTGCAAAGATGACTCTTCAATTTACTTGACTATGTAACCTAGGCTTACTTTTACCCCTTAAAGATTAGGGGATAAAAGCTAACGTAATCTTTGCCTGAAGTACTCATCCTCTAACCGTAGCTATGTTTAAGTCTAAGCTAATGTTTCAGTGAAGTATGATGACATAAAAATTATTTGAAAGCTCCACAATCATATAAATTATATCCAGCACTGAATATTATTTTTTTTAATTGTAACTTCTTACACGTTAATATCAGTACATCTGTTAGATGGTTTGCCATAAAACCAGATATAGAAGGAATGATCTTTACTTTTTGGATTTAGTCATGCATTTGGCACAATTTTAATGTGTGCTCACCCATAAATCTGGTAATGCAATTGTAATGGTAAATAAGGTTTAACTCCTGCAGAATTCCCTGGCACTGCAGATACCATACAGTCTTTTAAGAGACTCCTGGATAGGTACATGGAGCTTAGAAAAATAGAGGGCTATGGGTAACCCTAGATAATTTCTCAGGTAAGGACACGTTCAGCACAGCTTTGTGGGCTGAAAAGCTTGTATTGTGCTGTAGGTTTTTTCTGTTTTTCTTATATTTCCTCAATCCTAAAGAAGACTGCCGAGGACCACTAGCATCCCAGTGGCTCTGACGCCTATCATCATGAAGTGCTTTGAGAGGATGGTCATGACAGGCATTAATTCCAGCCTTCCAGACAACCTCAACCCGCCGCAATTAACCTATCACCAAAACAGATCTAGAGCAGATGCCATCTCCCTGGCCCTACACTCACCTCTGCAGTATCTGGAGAATAAGACACATATGTCAGACTATTGTTTCTTGACTTGCACTCCACCTTCAATACTACAGTTCCAAACAACTCATCACCAAACTCCAGACCCTGGGAGTCAATAGGGATCGTCTACATCTGGATTCTTGACTTCCAACCAATAGACAGCAATCAGTAAGGATAGGCAGCAACACTTCTGCCATGGTGCTCCACAAGCTTGCACTCTCAGCCTCTTTTCAACTTCTTGTACACTCATGAATGCATGGCCAGATGCTGCTCTAACTCCATCTATACGTTTACAAGTGGCATTACCATAGTGAGTCGTATCTCAAATAATAACGAGCTGGAGCACAGGAAAGAGATAAAGACCCCAGTAACACGGTGTCATGACAACAAAATTTCCACCAATGTCAGAAGAGTGAAAGATCGGGTTACTGATTTCTGCTAGGGGGGAGGAGGGTAGCGCACATGCTCTTGTCTTCATGAACTGCGTTGAGGGTGAGAAGGTTGAAAGCTTCCTCGGAGAAAACATCAGCAGTAACCGGTCCTAGTCCAAACAAGTGGATGCCACATCCACGACAGCTCAGCATTGACTCTACTTTCTCAGGTGGCTGAAGAAGTTTGGCATTTTACCGATGCACCATACTCAGCATCCTATCTGGATGCCTAATACAGCTGCTCTGCACACAACCACAAGAAACTCAGGACTGCTGTGGACACAGCTCATTACATCATGAAAGCCAGACTCTCCTCTGTCTATACTCTTCACTGCCTCTGTAAAGCAACTGATGACTGCTTGTTTTTGAATCGGACAGCTAGATCAACAGTTGAATTGGGCTTTAATAGGTATTTTACCAGGTAAACGTATCTCTGGAGATCATCAGGACCTTAGAGGGGCTTGTGCCCAAAAGACAGCTCCTGTGGTGCCGGACAATGTTGTGAATGAAGGCCAGCACAAGCACATCTTTGCTCTCCAGACAATAAAGATACTCCAACTGGGGAGGGAGGAGGGTAGAGTGGGAGAGAGGATGTGGGTTAGAGGAAGAAGAATGGTTTGGAAGATGGAGGGGGATGGTGGGAGGTGGTTAGAACAGTGAGGAGTGGTTTGAAGAATGGGGTGAGGGGTGTAAGGTTTGGAGGCTGGAGGGAGGGGATCAAGGTGGCTGAAGAGTGAAGCAAGGAGGAAGGTGTTTTGGTGGATTGAGTTATAGAAAAGGATGGCGAGGAGGGGTGTTTAAGAGCATGGAGTGACCTAGAGGGTGGAGATAGAGAGGGAGGATTGGTTCACAGGATGAAGAAAAGGAGAGGGGTTTTTCAGAGAGTGGATCAGTTCAGAGGATGGAGAATGGAATGGGTGGCTTGGAAGGTGCAGAGATGGGGTGGGGTGGTTAGCAGGGTGAAAAGAGGGAGTGGGTGTTTCAGAACATGGAGGGACAGAAGGGGTGAGGAAATGGTATGGATAGCTCGGAGAGTGGACAGAGGAGGAGAGGCGCTTTGGAGGGCAGAAAGAGGGTGAGGTATGGTTTAGAGGGCGATTTAGAGGATGGTACAATCATACAAAACGGTTTTGTTTTTGTAATCCATGAAGGTTGTATTGTTGGCAGAATTTCAGATGGTGATAAACCGTACAGAAGTGAGTTAGATCAGCTGGTTGAGTGGTATCACAGCAACAATCTTCCACTCTATGTCAAAGAGACTGTGGAATTGATTATGGACTAGGAAGGGGAAGTCGAGGAAACACATACCAGTCCTTATCAAGGAATCAGACATGGAAGGGGTGAGCAGTTTCAATTCCTGGGTGTCAACATCTCTGAGGATCTATCCTGGGCCCAGTACATTGATGCAATTACAAAGAAGGCATGACAAAGGCTATATTTCATTAGGACTTTGAGGAGAATTGGTATGTCACCAAAGACACTTGTAAATTTCTACAGATGTACCATGGAGAGCTTTCTAACTGGTTCCATCAGCATCTGGTATGGAGGGATCAATGCACAAGATCTGAAAGAGCTCCAGGAAGTTATAAACTCAGCCAAATCCATCATGGGCACTTGCCTCACTAGCATTCAGGGTACCTTCAAAAGGTGATACTGCAAAAAAGCAGCATCAGTCATTAAGGACCCTCATCACCCAGGACATGCACTCTTCTCATCACTACCATCAAGGAAGAGGTGTAGGAGTCTGTAAACACACACTCCATGTTTCATCTGTCATCAAATTTCTGAATGGACAATGAACCCACAAACACTTCCTCTTTTTGCACTACCTAGTCAATTTAGTTCTTTTTATATATACTTTCATTGTTATTACTATGTATTGTAATGTACTGGGGCCACAAAACAACAAATTTCACAGTGTATGCTAGTGATATTACTGCATACCTGATTCTGATTCTTTAGGTGACTCCAATGCAACAAACCACTCTGATTATAACTGATCAATGTATATGGCATCTTCTAAGCTAGTTCTGACATTAAATGATGATTGGACTCCTATACAATGTTCTAATTGACATGCTACAAAGGCAGAGAGGCAGGGGCATGGTTCAGCTACCATTGTTGAGTCCACATGGAAGTAGCAGTTGGCTCTTCACTGACAGGGTGGTAGAGTTATGGAGTCAATTTCAACAGCAACCAGTCTTTGAATCTGAATGTGGATTGTAGATTGAGTTTAAAATGCAGCTCAGAACAATGGTGTTCTTGGAGCTGCAGACTGGGGTCTATTGCAAACCAAAAAAACACCCCATTGACCGGAGATGTCTGCATATGCATGAATGCAGATCAGACAAAATGCTGATTAACATTCATTTTAGGTATCTGGAGTGTTGGCATGAAGATCTAGATGTTTGAAATTATTTGCAATTCAAAGGAAGCATCATGAATATACTGTAAGAATCGAACTGTCGTGCTGTTATCTTTGACAGTTATCATGTAAAATTGTCATTTAATATTGGATCAGAGAGCCTCTTCTAAGAGTGTCCCCAGTATGATCCCTGCTTGTGTGTTGAATAAAGACTTCTATATCACCAGCTTCAGTGTCTTCTGGTGTCTTCAATCAGTCACAATCGGTGGCATGCCAACCGGACATTTCTGCAGGTCATTACCACCTCATAAAGTCAATTTCACTACCTTAAAAGCAATTCCCTTCTCTTTTCATTTGTATATACCCATAGAATCATGGAAACATGAGGCACAGAGAAGAGGCCATTTGGCCCATTACATTGAGTGGCACAGTAGCATAGCAGTTAGTGTAACACTTTACAGTGCCAGCAACCCGCGTTCAATTCCACTGCGGCCTGTACGGAGTTTTTACATTCTCCCCGTGACCTGGAGGATTTTCTTCTGGTGCTCTGGTTTCCTCCCTCATTCCAAAGATGTGTGGTTTAGGGTTAGTAAGATGCGGGCATGTTACATAGGTGCTGGAAGCATGGTGACACTCGCGGTCTGCGCCCAGCACATCCTCAGACTGTGTCAGTAATTGACACAAACTACGCATTTCACTCTATGTTTCGATGTTTCAATGTACATGTGACAAATAAAACTAATCTTCATTTAGTTTTTCTTTTTTTTCCCTGCCAGCAAAGAAGTTCTTTAGTTAAATCCTAGTTCCCATCTTGTGTTAAATGTCTGCTTTTCACGGGCACATCTAGCTACTTTTCAAATGGAGATATCAGCCTCAATCACCTTTCCAGTAATGAATCCTTTTTCACCTCTTTGGGCAAATTGAAATTCCCCATGTCATAAATCCATGCTTTCCCATAATTGGTACCTCTGCTAAGATTCTTCCTGTTCACCCTGTGTGGGCCTCTCTCAATTTATATATAACTCGACTAATTCTCGTCTCAAGTTTCCAAAGCATGCTTTCTATATACAGCCAGTCTCATGACCAACTGGTAAACAAAATGTTAAAACAAAGGATACCACAAATGTTGGAAAGACTCAGCAATCATTATAAGCTTCTGGAGATTCATTTTGCATTTTCAGTTTACGTACAGCATGCTTCACTACACCTTTTGGGTAGCTGGTGTTGAAAAGACTAAATACCATAAGTTCACTGGAGAACTCTTGGATGCTCTTTTGGCCCTCTTTAATATGATGAGGATTCTACTTACCAGGGTTTGGTCAACATGTTATGATGGAATTTTTAATATTTTTCCCAATTTCCAAGATAGGAATATTTTTGCCAATTAATGTTTGGTAAGAATATGAGGGTGCCAATGCACCAACCATCCCATCACCCTCTGACCACTCCAATAAATTCAACCCATTGAGTTCAGTGGGAGAGATCACTAGCAGGGGGTTTATACCCTTTGTGTCTGAAAACTATATTTTGGTTTAGTAAAGCATGAGTTAAGGGTTGATACAATACACCCTCCAGTTTGAGAGGGAGAAGATAAAGTTAGATGTATCAGTATTACAGAGGCATCAGAAAGGAGCTGGCCAAACTTGATTGGAAGGGGACATTTGCAGGGATGATGGCAAAACAGCAAAAGCTGGAGTTTCTGGGAGAAATTTGGAAGGCGCAGGATAAATACATCCCAAAGATTTAATATTCAAAAGGGAGGATGAGGCAACCGTGGCTGACAAGAGAAGTCAAAGATAACATAAAAGCAAAAGAGGGGGCATATAGTATTGCGAAAAAACAGTAGGGAGTTAGAGGATTGGGAAACTTTTAAAAACCAACAGAACTCAACTATAAAAGCTAAAGGAGAGAAAAGATGAAATATGGAGGTAAGTTTGCCAATAACATCAGTGGATAACAGTTTTTTTCAGATACACTGTATAAAGAGTAAAAGAGAGGTGAGAGTGGATATTGGACTGCTGGAAAATGATGCTGTAGAGGTAGTAATGGGGGGACAAAGCGACGGTGGATGAATCTAATAGGTATTCTGCATCAATCTTCACTGTGGAAGACACTGGGAGTATGCCAGAAACTCAAGAGTGTAGTATGAAACTAATGCTGTGCCTCAGAGGTTGGTGTTGGGACCGCCTCTTTTTAAACTACATACATTTCAATAATTTGGATGATGGAATTGATGACTTTGTGGCAAGTTTGCATTGGATATGAAGATAGGTGGAGGGGCAGGTGGTGTTGAGGAAGCAGGAGGACTTGGACAAATTGGGAGAATGAGCAAAGTAGTACAAATGGAATATAGCATAGGGAAGTGTACAGTCATGCACTTTGGTGGAAGGAATAAAGGCATAAATTATTTTCTAAATGGGAAGAAAGTTAAAAAATCAGAGCTGCAAAGGGACTTGGGAGTCCTCGTGCAAGATTCCTTAAAAGTTAGCTTGCAAGTTGAGTCAGTAGTAAGGAAGGCAAATGGAATGTCAGCATTCATTTAGAGAGGACTAGAATATAAGAGCAATGATATAATGGTAAGGCTTTATAAGGCATTGATCAGGCCTCCATTGGAGTAGTTTTGGGCTGCTTATCTAAGAAAAGTTGTGTTGGCATTGGAGAGGGTCCAGAGGAGGCGCACAAGAATGATTCCAGGAATGGAAGGGTTAACATATAAGGAGCATTTGATAACTCTGGGCCTGTACTCACTGCAGTTTAGAAGAATGAGGGGCATCTCACTGAATCTATCAAATATGAAAGGTCTGGATAGAGTGGATGTGGGGAGGATGTTTCTGAAAGTGGGTGAGCCTAGGACCAGAGGGCACCGCTTCAGAATAGTCCATTTAGAACAGATATGAGGAGAGTGAATCTGTGGAATTCAATGGCACAGACGACTGTGGAGCACTGGGTATACTTAAAGAAGAGGTTGATAGGTTCTTGATTAGTCAGGGCATCAAAGGATATGGGGAGAGGGCAGGAGAATAAGACAGAGAGGGATAATAAATCAGCCATGATGAAATGGCAGAGCAGACTCAATAAGCCAAATGACCTAATTCTACTCTTAAGTCTTATGGTCTAAAGACACTGCCAACCTAAATAATATGATATTTTCCATCAGCTTTAGTTCCAGCCTCTGAGCTAAAAGCAAATCGTTCAAATTGACACCAATCAAACATACAGTCCGATGGATTATGGTAGCCATTTTCACATGGGTGATAATGAGTCAAATTAAGTTTCAATTGTCTGAACAAAACTTTAAGTTCTGCCATGACAAATAATTTCCTCTGCAATAAAAAAGCAGGGTAACAATAGTAAAAGCAATTAAAGCCAAATATTTTGTTGCAGTACACAACAGATACTTTTTGTAATGGAAAAAAAAAGTATTTGCAATAAGGATCTCACCAAAGCAAATTCATGTGAAATTCTTCCATCTGGAGGCAACTTGGCACCAAATCCCAATGCTGGGAACATCTTGTCACTGTCGTAGTCCTGAATAATTTCTCCTACTGCTTTCAAAGCCATGGCATAAGTATTAAGTTGATAAGGATTCATGTAATGTAGAGAAGTTGGTTGAGCAGGATGGCCTAAAATTAAAACAATTTAAAATGTAACACAATCACATATCAAGATATTAAATAACACCAAAAGTGAAAACCAATTTCCAAGCCTTCAAACTGGAATCGACAGCTGCTGCTGCATTAAAGGAGTGATATATTGCTCCCTTATGCCAAGTAAGCTGACATTACATAATTGCTACATGGGGCTTTTGCACTTTATAAGCCGGCTGTTGTGGTTTTCTCCCATATACAAGTATGAGAAGGCATCTTGCATATTCACAGAGGGTAACTGATGGTTGGGCTCACTGTTGCTGCACCATTCGTGTGCTTCCCACTGAAAAAGCAGATTGGAAAAAGCTCCAGTGGGTTTAAACTCAGCCAGCTTCCTCATGGTCATTAGCCTCCCCACCGTCGAGGACATCTTCAAAAGGTGAAGCTGCCTCAAAAAGGCACTCCCACCACCCAGAAAATGCTCTCTACTTATAGTTACCATCAGAGAGGAAGAACAGGAGCCTAACTGCTAAACCATTCAAAATTTTAGGAATACTTTCTTGCTGTCTGCCATTAGATTTCTGAACAGACGATGGAACCATGAACACTACCTCATTATTTTTGCTCTCTTTTTATAATATTTATAAAATTATAGTATTTTGTTGTAGTACACAACAGATACTTTTTGTATAGAATAATTTATATTCTATAAATTACAATAAATTATATATATCTATATAGATATAAATATATATAATTTATTTATTATAATTTATAGAATAGTTTATGTTTGCACTATACTGCTGCTGCAACACAACAAATTTCCTCACATAAGTCAGTGATAATAATAACAAAAAAAAAGAGGTTTACAGGGTTCAAGTGCTTTTTCTGGGATAGCCATACAGGCTGCGATGGAGGCAGAGAAAATGGAGGGGAGGGGAGTGAGTGAGTGAGTCTGTGTGTATGTATGTATGTATGTTTGTGTGTATATATACAAGTCCTGGTGGTAGCAAAATTCAGAGGGCAACAGTGGAAATATTAATGGAAGGAAAATATTCAATGATGCTGTGTATGAAACTGTAAGGTTGAGCCCAGTTTATGACAGAGCCAGTGCCCCAGAGATCACAGAGATGTTGTGATCATTATCACTGCAGCCTGTCTATAAAAGGGCAGAACAGGGAGATTTACACTATGGAATCTGAGAAAATAAAAAATAGCATTGCCATAAGGATTAAAGGCAAGAAATATTCTAAGCTTTCTGCAATAACTAACCCGAAGAAGAATGAATTTGTGAATGTAAATCCCAAACATTGTTAAACACAAAAGATAAACAGACTTACTTAATTTTTTAATCATTTATAAAACATGGACTTTATTGGCAAGGTCAGAATTTAAACACTTTCAAGGTGGTGGTTGAGGTGACTTCTTAAACCATCGCTTCTATGTGGTGAAGAAATTCCCATGGACATTCGACAGGGAATTGCAACACTTAAACCAGGTGAAGGAGTAACAATCTGTATCTGAGGCAGAAAGTTACATGGAGGAACAACCTGCTGCCCTGCTTCTTGCTGTGGTAGTTCTGGGAGGGCACAATCTATCACATGCCTCTGGGCACAGGCTATAGTAGGTCAGATTATGCAGGTGCGAAAGCAAATCTTTAGAAAGGATGGCAGCGCGTTTGGAGTCAGCAGCCTCTCAGGGCCAACCAAAAGTGTTTTTGTCTTTTCTAAACTTCTTTTTTTTTTATGATCACAAGACAATGCTGGACGCTAAGAACTTTACCCCATCAGTGTGCTGCTGTTTGGCAGAAGAGCTGGAACGGTTGGACTTGATGCAGGCCGTGTTACTGCCTGCTACAGAAAGGTATGGGAGTCAGTGCGCGAAAGCAGTGGGCAATCTAACATCAAGTGGCTGTCTGTGAACACAAGACCCTGTTGGAAATTGGTAATGTAAATCACAGCAAGTCTGTTTCCTTTGTTTATTAGGGAGACCGACAGTAGGCAGCTGCACGGCCTTGGTTTTAGCAAGGACTAGGCCTCTAGTTGTGGGCTTGCCTGTTGCAGCAGTCCAGGAGGCAGCATAGTTTGCCATCTATTCTGGGTTGGGGGCTGGCCCCGCCCATTGTTGATGCCATCTAGTGTTCACTCGGTGGAAGACAAGCTGGATTGCTTGTCTCTATGTATACGTTCATCTGCAGCCTGTTGAGAACTGCTTATTCTTAGACTTCGGTAGAGCTCATGGAGTGAAGTCGTGCTCTTGACTCGCTCCATTACCTCCGAGTTTTTTTTTCCTATGATCAGCTATATTTAACTAACCATTAAGGCATCGACTTTTACAATAATCTGAAATAAATTGGGCCTTTTGATATTCGGATGTATTTAAGGTCCGCTATGTCCAAGAACGGAAAAAATGGGAAAGACGGCAAACCTCTGGTTAGACCAAAAGGTACCGATCTCCCTCCGACTGAACCACCGTTGACTCTGAAAGCTATTTCAGATCTAATTCAAAGGGAAATTTCAACCTCTATAACGGAGCTGATTCGTGCGGAAATTTCAATTAATTTCCAGAAAATTGCCGATTCAATCGATAAAATGCAAACATCTATCACGGAACATCAGTCAGCTATATTTAATCTTCAAAAATCCACGCAACAAAATGAACTCAAGATGGAGAAAATTGTAGAAACAATTACCACAATGAAGAAAAAACTGGACTTTCTGACTTTTAAAAACTCTGACTTAGAATCCAGAATGCAACGGCAGAATATTCGAATTATTGGTGTTCGTGAATCTGACAACCCTATAAAGTTTTTTCTCAACTTTTAAAAGATGCATTCCCTACCATATTTCCTGACCAACCACCGTTATTGGATCGGGCTCACAGAGTTCCATCATATTCGTCTAAGTCAGGTAAACCTCGACATGTCATTTTACGCTTTCATTACTTTCAACACAAGGAGAAACTGCTTCGATTTGTTCGATCTAAAGGTTACATTGATTTTTTGGATCTTCAGTTCTGATTCGTGGAGGACTTCAGCAAACAGATTCGGGATCAACGGGTTCGTTACAGATCTGTGATGTCGGAACTCTACAAGATGGATTTAAAACCAGCACTGCTTTACCATGCGCGTTTAAGGATCCGCACGCCTGACAGAGCTTTTCATTTTTTTGAATCTCCATCGGATGCCCAGAGTTATCTGGATTAATTTTCACCTTCAACATCTTAATCGTAATTTTTAATTATCTCCATTTGATCGGAGGTTGTGAATCTGTCAAGTTTAATTTTTCGTTGCTTTATACGGGCAGAAAAGTTTATTTTTTATTAATTAATATGGTTGCCAAACTTTCTTTCTAACTGCGTCATCCCTTTTTTTTTCCTTGGGGATTCTGGGTGGTTATTCCCTCAGCATCATTTCGTGTATTTCCTTTGAGGCCTTAAATTTCATAGTCTTTAATTGTACTCTTTTCTGTAGGTTTTCCTAACTAGTTTATAGTAATAATTTCATTCCTTTTTTTTTGGTTATCATAGGGTCTGTGGTTTGTTACGGTTTTCTTTATATTTTCTGTTTTTTTCTCTGTTTTATATCGTGTTTGTCTTAACTGATCTTTGTTTATTTTTTTACTGTTTTATAATTAGCTGATCTTTTTTATATTTACACTATTTTTAGGGAGTGTCTATCGGAAGTCATGGGGGTAGTTTTAGTGCTTGCTTTTTCTGGCGGGTCTGCTTTAGATTTAGCCTTGGGGTCATGGGATGGGGGGTGGTGGGAGGGGCTTCACGTTTTAGTTTTTTTCTTCTTGGGTTATTTACATTACTGAAGCATTGGTTGCGTTCTCCTTCCCGTTATCTCTGGTTTGTTCTGTTCCCTTTCCCGGTTCGTGGGTCGAACCTATCGTCAATCCTCTTTTTTGCGGGTTGACTTTAGGGTTTATGGAGTCTATTATTAATTTTGTCTCCTGGAATACTAATGGTCTTAATCATCCTATTAAAAGGAAAAAAGTTTTTAAAGTATTCCGGAGACTTAAAGCACATGTTCTATTTTAACAAGAGACCCATGTGCGAAGGGGGGGACAGACTTCGTTTCTTTAAATTCTGGAAGGAACAACAGTTTCATTCGAACTCTAACGCTAAGATTCGAGGCCTCTCTATTTTTATAGACTCCTCAGTTACTTTTATACAACATGATATTATCTCTGATCCGAATGGTAGATTTCTACTGGTTAGTGGTCTACTATTCAATAAAAAGGTAGTTTTGGTTAATGTTTATGCTCCCAATATGGACTGTCCGGAATTTTATAAATTTTTATTTGATCGGTTCCTGAATTTGAATGAGTTTTCATTGATCTGGGGCGGAGATCTTAATACTTGTTTATCTCCAGTTTTGGACCGTTCGGCTCCTCTAGGGACCTTACCCAATAAATCTGCAACTTTGATTAACTCATTCCTCTCTGATTCTGGGTCAACGGACATTTGGCGTTTTTTGCACCGTCAGGAAAAAGATTTTTCTTTTTTTTCACATGTTCACCATTCCTATTCAAGAATTGATTATTTTTTTATTGACTCTCGGTTTATCTCTTCAGTGATTAAATGTGATTATGATTCTATAACCATTTCGGACCATGCTCCACTCAAGCTTTCTATTAAAATTCAGGTCAATACACAAAATAATAGACAATGGCGTTTTAACTCGTTGCTGCTTCAGGACTCGGATTTTCTTAACTTTGTGAATGAACAGATTGATCTCTTTTTTACAATCAACTACACAGAGGATATCTCTGTGAACATTCCTTGGGATACTTTTAAGGCTTACATTCGTGGTCCGATTATCTCATATTCTGCTGCTTTGAGGAAGAAGTTGAAGCAGGAGGAGTTGGTAATTGTGGACAAGATTAAGGAAATTGATAAGAAATACGTTACAGCTCCCTCTGAGGAGTTGTATAAACAAAGAACTGAACTTCAAATGGAATACAGTTTATTACTTTCGTCCTCGATTGTAAACCAATTAAAGAAATCAAGAAGTGAATTTTATGTACACAGTGACAAAGTTGGTAAACTGTTGGCTAACCAATTGAAGTCTAATTATACTAAATCTCAAATTAATCAGATTTATAATCAAAATGATCGACTGATATTTGATCATGCGGAGATCAATCAAACCTTCTTTGATTTTTATTCTTCCTTATATCAGTCTGAGTCTTTACGAGACTCTAAATATATGAATGACTTTTTAGATAACCTAGATTTCCCTGAGATTTCACAGGATATGTCTTCTATGCTTGATACTCCCATTACTACTGATGAGATTAAGAATGTTATTTCCTCTGTGAACCTAGGGAAAGCTCCTGGCCCTGATGGGTTTACCGTGGAATTTTATAAGTTTTTTGCACCTTCATTAATCCCTTGGTTCTGTAGGGTTTTGGAGGCTTCACTAAAACTTGGTAAACTTCCTGAATCCTTTTATAGAGCGTCAATCTTTCTAATATTAAAGAAGGATAAAGATCCTGCTCAATGTGCATCTTATAGACCAATATCTTTATTAAATGTTGATTCTAAAATTTTTTCTAAATTATTAGCAAACAGATTAGAAAAAGTACTCCCTTTTATTATTTCGGAAGACCAAACGGGTTTTATTAAAGGTCGTTACTCTTTCTATAACATTCGCACACTGTTAAATATTGTTTATACCCCCTCACCAAATGTTCCTAAGTGTGTTATCTCTTTAGATGCTGAAAAAGCTTTTGATAGAGTAGAATGGCCTTACTTATTTAAGATGCTTGAAATGTTTAATTTTAGCTCGAAATTTATATCCTGGATCAAACTGTTATATCATTCTCCTATGGCCTCGGTCCGTACTAACTCTTTAAGCTCACCTTTTTTCCCTCTTTTTCGAGGTACTCGACAAGGTTGTCCTCTTAGTCCTTTATTATTTGATATTGCATTAGAACCTCTTGCAATTGCCATTCGAGAATCTCCAAATATTATTGGGATAACTCGTGGTTTAAAGTCCCATAAAGTATCACTCTATGCTGATGACTTACTTTTATATATTTCTAATCCTCATAAAATCTATCCCTGCTGCTTTAGATTTATTAGCACAATTTAGTCTTTTTTCAGGTTATAAGTTAAATCTTAGTAAGAGTGAACTTTTTCCGATTAATAAACAACTTCCATTGTATCATAACTTTCCGTTTAAATTGATTAATAATTATTTCTCATATCTTGGGGTTAAAATTACTTGTAAATACAAAGATTTATTTAAGACTAATTTTTTACCCTTAATTGATCATATTACTCAACTTTCATCTAAATGGTTTCCATTATATTTAACTTTGATTGGTTGTATTAATGCAGTTAAGATGTTTATTCTACCAAAATTTTTATATATATTTCAGGCATTACCAATTTCTGTTCCAAAATCTTTTTTTGATAAAGTTGACTCTAAAATTTCTTCATTTATTTGGCAAAATAAAAACCCGAGATTGGGTAAAATACATTTACAGAAAGCCAAGAGAGATGGAGGTCTAGCTTTACCTAACTTTAGATTCTATTATTGGGCAATTAATATTCGACATATGAAATTTTGGTTACTTGACCAAGATACACTATCCATTCCTAAATGGATAGTATTGGAATTACAATCTGCTCAGGGCTATGCACTTGGCTCTATTTTAGGTTCCTCTCTTCCTTTTGATTTGAAACGCCTCAAACTGGTCTTTAACCCGATAGTTAAATATACCTTGCGTATTTGGTATCAATTCAGAAAATTTTTTGATCTCAACCAATTTGGGCTAGCGATCCCTATTTTAGGTAACATATTTTTTCCTCCCTCTTTCATGGATCTTGCATTTCAAATTTGGAAGACTAAGGGTATTTCATGGTTTTTGGATTTATTTTTAGATGGTTCCCTTATGTCTTTTGAACAATTATCTAATAAATATAATTTACCAAGAATACCTTTTTTTAGATATCTTCAAGTTAGAAATTTCCTAAGTACTATACTTTCTTCCTTTCCAATGCTTCCTCCTACATATATTTTAGATACTACAATTAACCTTAATCCATGTCAGAAAGGTGCATCGGCTATGATTTATAATATTATTATGAAACTTAGGAAAGCTCCATTTGATAAGATTAGGTCAGATTGGGAACAGGAATTGGGTTCTATTATTTCCGTGGATGACTGGGGGCAGATTTTACAATTAGTCAATACTTCCTCTATCTGTGCTAAACATTCCCTAATTCAATTTAAAGTTGTTCATAGAGCACATATGTCCAAAGATAAATTAGCTCGCTTTTATTCTCATATTAATCCTTTTTGTGATAGATGTCCGGGGCAGATAGCCTCTTTAACTCATATGTTTTGGTCTTGTCCTACTCTGGAAACTTTTTGGAGAGACATTTTTAATATTATCTCAAAGGTATTGAATATAGATATCTCTCCTCATCCTATTACTGCTATCTTTGGATTACCTAAAATTTCCAGTAATCTCTCCCCTTCAGCCCGTAAATTGATTGCATTTCTTACTTTAATGGTGAAAAGATGTATCTTACAACATTGGAAAGAGCCTAATGCTCTAACTACCTTTCTTTGGTTTTCTCAGACGATATTATGCTTAAATTTGGAGAAAATTAGAAGTAATCTTTATGATTCCTCACTTAAATTTGAACAGACCTGGAGATCTTTTATTCAATGTTTTCATTTAATGTAATTTTTTTTCTCTTTTGTTCCATATTTATATTCCCTTCTTGCTTTTTTTTAAACTGTTTTTAATGGAGATCGGGTTTGAGGACGTGATTTTAAGTTCTTTGACTCTACCTGTTTCCAAGTTAGCCCATTGTTTTGCTTTGCTTTTAGTTCAGTTTCACGGTGGGTTTTTTTTGGGGGGGGTTTCGGGGGTTTTTCCTTTTCTCTATTGATATATATATGGTGCATGGGTGTTACTAATTTATATATATAAATTAGTATACTATTATTCTACCATATTATTTTTTGTTTAAATTGCATTGTTTGTATCAATTTTTTCTTCTGTATTAATATCTCCTGTAATTTCTAACAGTATATTAGTGCCTTTATGGTTTACCCTTTGTATACTTATTCAATAAAAAGATTTAAAAAGAAAGAGAACTGCTTATTCTTGCCGATAACACCCATGCACCATTAATTTACAGCACATGCCGCTCAGGGACTTGAATTATATATATATTTTTTGTCTGTGACTGTTTGTTTACTTTCTATCTTATATGCGCTATTTGTGCCTTGTGCCATATATGTAACTGTTGGTACTGTGTTTTGCACCTGGGCTCCGACGGAATACCGTTTTGTTTGGCTGTGTTCATGGGGATTTATGTATGACTGAATGACAACTAAACTTGAATTTGAACTTGAAACCAATCAAAGGCTCTTTGTCCATAATCTCCTGCCACTGAGACATAATAGAGTGGATCATGAGTAGCCATAGGATCATAGAAACATAGAAAATAGGTACAAGAGTAGGCCATTCAGCCCTTCATGGGTGGCATAGGAAGGGCAATGGAGCAGATCCTGTCAGGGGAGAGAGAATGGGAGCATAAGACTGGGACATTGAAGGGAAAAATGGTGCCAGCAGGGTGCAAGTATCTTGGGAAGGGAGGTGAGGTGCTGGTCGCAGAAGTGATGAGTAGTTGAGGAATTCTGGGGGATGATGCAGGGAAGATCAAGGGAAAGGATGGTGGTGGGGGGGAAGTAGTTATTAGCATCTAAGAGGGTGAGAGAATGATGAGTTTTACAATTAGTAAGGATGAAAAATTAAGGAAGAAACTTAATGAGAGGACTATTCCTTTACCTGCAGAACAACTTCTCTATGAACCAGAATTTTAAAATAACACAAGTGAACTGTAACAATTTAATTAGTTTCTATCAATCACCTTCTGACTTTCTGAACACACAAGGGTATTTACTTCAAAAGGAGAGCATTAATTAAGTGTTTTTTTTTTACAGCTCTTAATCAATTTGGATCCCCAGCTTTTCAAAATCCACACCATTAGGATCACTTTTTGAACAATAATGCAAACAATTTATATATTCCTTTCCATATATGAGTATAATTTTCTTAATACAGTCACTCAATTTTTCACTAGATAATCCTCCTCTTTATAAGACAGACAGATTGCACACAGATAGATGTTTACTGGGACTGGTTGCTGTTAAAATAGATGGAGTAATTAAACCAAGATTTAATCTGCCTCTAATTAGATAAACAAAGTAACATCTGACAAACTAATTGTACTTATTTGGAAAAGTCTGTGAACTATTAAATTTGATGGCTGTATTTCTGTATTTTCAATTTATTCTCCTATTTAGAGATACAGTGCAGAACAGGATCTTCTGGCTCAACAAGCCGCACCACCCAGCAACCTACCTATCTAACACTAGCCTAATCACAGGACAACTTACAATGAACAATTAACCAGTACGTCATTGACTGTGGAAGGAAACCAGAGTACGCAGTGGACCCTGTGTGGTCGTGGGGAGAACTCCTGGAAAAAGTAACTCAAATTTCAAATTTCTTTTTAATTGCCTCATATTTGTATGATTTATATGAATGCCAGGAATTCTTGGTGAATCATTAACACAAGGGATACTGCAGATGCTAGAAATCTTGAGCAATATACACAAAGCGTTGGAGGAACTCGGCGTGTCAGGCAGCATCTGTGGAGGGGAATAAACATTCATCAATTTGGGCTGACCTCCAAGAGGACCACAACCTTGTCGTGATTTGAAGGCTTGCATGCCTCAATGACCTGGAGAACTATGTTGGCTGGGGTCAGGGCTTTATGCTTTGGCTAATCGCAGGGTCACCCATGTCACACAGGTCAAAGGGTGGAAGCCAGACTAAGAGTGGCCTACTGTTCCTCTAGGTTTGGGGGTTTAGCTCAGGGCTAACAACCCTGAGTGGTAAAACAAAATTGTTACAGGAACAGCAATGAAGAATCCTTCTACATCTGAGTGGCCAAGGACAAGCAGATGGAGGACATTCATTGCTGCCCTAAACACCAGCAGGCATAAAAAGCAGTAACTGAGCATGGGTCAGATCCATTCATCATGACAGGAAAGGAATGGAACAGAAGTCACAATAATAAAGTGGGGGGGGGGGGAGAGAGAGCTAAGGAGTACAAGATGAATGGTGATAGATGAAACCAAGTGAGGGAGAAGATCGGTGGCTGCGATGAAGTAAGAAGTTGGGAGATGATAGGTAGAAGAAGTAAAGACCAGAAGAAGGAGGAATCTAATAGGAGAGGAGAGTGGACTATAACGTAAAGGATAGGAGGGTTACCAGAGGGATGTGATGAACAGTTACGGAGCAGAGAAGGGGTGAGAGGGTAACCAGATTGGGGAACGGAAAAAGAGGGAGCTGGACTAATTACCAGAAGTTAGGGAAATCACTGTTCATGCTGCTGAATTTTTCCCTGTATTTTGCAACTGATTTTTCCCTGGAGTGAAACATGATTACCACCATTTCCAGGCTATTTCGCAACATTCAGATAATTCTGCCTGACAGTTCTGAGCCACCCATACATGACTGATGTGACTTATACACAGGTTATACACAGAATGATGTGAACCTCCAAACATTTCTCCCTTTCAAACACTGCAGGGATAAGCTGTTTCAGCTGTGATCATCACTGGGCCAGTCACATTTCAGTAATGCAATGGTAGATGAGATTACAATTGATTCTCTGCTACCTCAACCCCTGCTCCTGTTCCACAGCCACAACCCCAACTCCATACCAATATTTCCCAATCCATGGATTTTAAATGAGGATTTTTATCTAGGCTCACTTTTCCCTTCCCTGACATGAAGCCCAATGCTGCTGTTGTTCCATCACGCTGATCCAGTGGCACCCCTAATACTGAAGATATTTCCATCCTCCAAGCATATCCTTCTACTCCACAAAGGACCAGTTGGTCCTCCATATCAGAGTGTAAAAGATCGCCTGAAGAAAGAATGGGAACGTTACATCTAATACCATCTGAAATGATGAACCATGTGGTAGTTGGGAATTCTGTGTGGTCCACAAGCTGAAGATGGAGCAGAGGATAGGAATGTCCACCCACCAAAGTTCTCTGCAAACTTTTCAGATTCTTTTGCAAGTATTTAAGCTGTGTGAAACTGCAACTTTTGTTTTAATCCTTTTTGGATCATACTGTAAATTTAGGTGATGTTACAATGAATTTCTTTAGTTTAGTTTTCTTTTCAGTTCCAAAAGAAGTCCAAGGACTTCTGAAGGAAGAAACACAACACTGATTTTTTTTTTCAAACTCATTCGCTTTGCGTCCCTGTACTTTTCAGCAAATGAACATCACTTAAAATTAATATTACAAGTTGCGTAGAAGCCTCTAATGGATCTGAATACTTGCTTAATTTGAAGTGGATATTATTCCAGTGGTGACAAATTAACCACTTGGGCTCTCAAAGCTACAATGTATTCTACTCTTAAAAAAAAGGTGATGAACACATTTGAACTGCAAGAGATCCAGCTGCTTCAATAATTTAAGAACTTCTCTGCAGATGTCAGTGGGCAATTTGGGCTTCAGATACCACTGGTGAGAGGCTCAGACTTGCACATTCAGTGGTGTGTGTTATTGTCAGGAACAAAATACATAAAGACACTTTTAAATGAAGTCTAAGGTCATGATTAAATCCTCATACCAATTAAATCTACATATGTATGAACAAAGTATTTTGTGACTAATCAGAAAATATGCTTTAATTAGTGAAAGAAAACTAAATATTGACCTAACAGAAAATGTTAAAAGTGGAAAAAAACGAAGTATACTAAAATATATCAGTATGTTTGGGGATGACGAAATTAAAATTGTGCAAGTATCCTGGTATTTTAATGTATTACCGCATTGGACTGTACCCCTTTTCTTGTTCTTCTGGATGAGATAAAACTGTAATTTCATGTGCACAGTTTTAATCACAAACAGAAAATTACAGCAACAAACATGTCCAAATATGCTCCTGAACTGGATTAAATTATTTGCAGAAAATTCAGCCTCCGATTAGTCTGACACTAAGTTTAATCATGATATATGCAATTTCTCTTGGAGAGGTCTGTGTACTTACTTAACAAATATTTTAAAAGTGTTGCTTCATCTAACAATCATTAAGAACATGGAAGAACAAACGATGATACTTAGCAATGAGACTTCAATATTGCAGTAATTTTGGTTACCAGTAAAATAAAGATCATGTACAGAAGCATGGTGGATCATCTTGACAAATGAATATGTCTCAGTCGTGTATGACAACTAAACAATAAAACATCATGCTATATGATAAGAAAGAGAGATAACTGACTAAATCTCCATGGAGGAAACATTCAGACATTGAGCCAAGTGACAGCCAAGAGCGAAGTATTAAACAGCTGAAGGAGATACACTGTAGAATAACTTCCAACACATTGACACAGATTTAAAATAAAGTAGTGAAAGAGCTGTTTTGTCTTATTTGTTATTGTCTACATTCACAGTTTACATAGGGGAAGGGTGAAGAGGAAAGCAGGAATGGGAGAGTAGATCAGGAGCGATGCCTTGTTGTATCATAATACCTTGTTAACTGAGATACTATCAGCAAGAAATCAAAATTTGCTCAGCATCATGGATGAGGTAGAGGCAGTCAGACCATTCAAGAGGGAAGGGTTTAAAGTCATTGAGAATAAGAGGAAACTGAAAAGACTGTTTCTAAAACTACTTTAAGTGCCATTTATGTGAGATACGTGCTTGATCAGATACAAATTGGCCTCAATTCTCATCCATTGTGAATGACAATGTAATTGGGAGGTGGTTTCTAAATTATAACAGGAGGTGTGAAACTCCATGAGTTAACCAATCTTGTAATAAGATAATGGAACTCAAGGGAAGATTGGGATGTGGTTACTTCAACTATTTCAGAGAAGGAATGTGAGTTATTTTTTAAGATGGAGTTGATAAGTAGATTGGATCAAGATGCCAATGATGTGTAATGTTCCTCTTTCACCTTTATTTCAGAAGGGCAAACTTGGGACCAGCCAAGTTTTGATTACTGCCAAATTATCTTAGAGTACAGTGGATTCTGGTTAACTAGGCCATCAGTTAATCGAGCAGCCACTTATTAAGGAAAACTCTTAAGGAACAAAAACTAATCGAGAAAATAGTTGGGGTTCCCTTCATTTATTTGGGACAGCATGCCACTTAAATGGAACAGGTGACAATTACCGAAGAGTTTCTAGCTTGCATTATTAGTGTTCACTTTTGTAATCATTAGACACTACACCTTGCTTAGAATGAACAGTTTTTAAATAGAGTCAGTTTTGTGTGTTCGTGTTCGAAAAGCAGTGATATTTGTCACAGTGAGAGCGAGCCCTGTGGAAAGTTCAGGTCAGAACTGTTTGCCCACTGCGTTTTCAAACGTTTCGGCTTGGAATGCCAGAAATGTCCAGGATTGAAAATGGAATGAATTGACTACTTCAACATTGGAACCTTAGGTAGTTATGGAAATATTTTGGATGTAAATGCACAAGGCTTGATCAGGAACTGCCTGGCCTTCATCAGTCAGGACAATGAACACAGGAGTTGGACATTATGTTGCAGTTGTATAAATCACAGGTGAGGTCACTCTTGAGTACTGTGTACAGTTTTGGTCACTCTGTTATCGGAAAGATGCGGTTAAATTTGAATGAGTGCAGAATAGATACATGGGGATGTTGCCAGGACAAGGTGGCCTGATGTAAAGGGAGAGGTTGACCAGACTACGTCTTTATTCGTTGGAAAATGAAGGGCAAACTAATAGAAATGTTTAAAATTTTGAGAGGCATAGCTATTGTGAATGGTAATCTTTTTTTCCGAGGTAAAGGAGTCTAAAACTTGAGAGCATGGATTTAAGGTAGAGGGCAATTTTTTTTCCATGTAAAGGGTGGTGAGTGCATGTGACAAGCTGCCAGAGGAAGTGGTTGAGACAGGTACAATAGTATCATTCAAGAAGCACATGGAGAGATGGAGCTTTCAAAAGTACGGGCCAAACACAGGAAATTGGGACTTGCTGAGCGGACACCATATTGGTAGAGACTAAAGGGTCTGCATTCGTGATGTATTGTCCCATGGTTCTGTAACTTCTAGTGCACAGAGTCACTGGCAAGGGACAAAAGCTTAGATAATGAAACATGGAAGCAAATGGTGTCATATTCACCACACTACTTTCAGCTTTAATCCCATCAAAACAGCATCTAAAGGAAGTCATGTGCGATTACTCATTCTTGCCTAAAACAGCACAAATGTGTTGATGCCAGACAAAATTATCAGAACCATTGTACAATATCTCCCTTTCTGTTCCCCTTCTCAACCTGAAACTTATTCTGAAAAGAATAGGCAAATCAGAAGTTCAACAGTAGAAGTGATCCACCAAATAATGAGATCAATATGGAATGCAAAGGTTAGGACTATGCAAGCGATGCAAGACAACAGATAACATAAATCAACACTCATGGTCTTGGATGCTATCAGTGGGGTTAATACCAATACAATATACTCTGACTTTAATTCTGATAACACTAATGGAGTTATTTCTGCTATTTACTAAATAAATCCTCCAAACATTATGGTATTGAACATATAAATCAGATGAAAAATAATTAATGGTACTTATTTGATCCTGCTGCTCACCTGACTGAGTGTCACTACAGAAACCAAATGAGGAGGTAGGTTGGATTGCTGTATTCTATAGGAGCAGCTCTCAATGTTGCATGGACAGTGCAGAAATAATAAACTGGAACTCATGAACAAAACTTTTACAGAAGCTAATGACCCAGACCAGTGTGAAAAGATGATCACAAAGGCACAAGGTATGGCGAGAATATCTTCTATTTAAGGGCAGGAGCGAGGACTCAAAGTGCAGTCAGGTCATATCCACATTAACAGCAGTAGATGATGAGGGGAAAGAGGATCGGCACCATTGCAGTCAGAAATGCAGTGGATGAATGGAGAGAGGCAGTCAAAGGAGTGCAGAAGGAAGCTCAGACCACTACTGCAAGTGACGGCAGACATATGAAATGTCCCAGAAGGATAGCTGACTGATCAGACTGGTGGCATGTATTATCACTTGCTTTTTAAGTCAACAGTTCCTCTTGCTTTTCAGCTTCCGGATGGGGGCTCGAATAAATGTTTGATCAGGGATCTCCTTGATGTGGCTCACCAATGCGCAAGCCACGTAAGTGATGTTTAGTTTGCCAGGACACTCACTTACGTGGAATTCACCAGGTGCCAGTGGTGCATCAATTAAGAAAGAGCAGGGGTTATTACAAGACCAATTCCATCAATGTGAAGCCAGTGGGAAAACAATACAGATATTCCTGCAAACGTGATACAATTTCCTGGTAATTGCTAAGATGCTCCCTTCCAGCAGCAGTCAAAGTTGACGACTAGCTCACTAAACTCGCCCATCTCTTGTCTGCTGTTATACCACTCTAGATCCTCATGCCCAGCACATTGTCCTCCCCAAACTCCTCATCCCTCTGATCTCCACCAAAGTAGCCCTTCATAAGCTACCATCTACCAGGTGATAATTCTATTTTCACCTGTTAGGAATTGTTCAAGAAACAGCTGTCTTCAAATTGAAAAGTCTCATTTCTGCAAATTGCTGCCACCATGAAAAGTTATCTTTCTTGGTACCAGTCTGCACATTTAATTTTGTAAAATATTACTGATAAACAATAACTTCTATTATTCTATGCTACACATGTAAATCATCAGTACTGTCAAAGAATAATAATGTCTAATAAGTAATGAACTGATTTAAAAAAAATAAAATTTCATTCTACCTACCATTCGATGCAGTAAAATCAATGGCCACTGTGAAATTGATTTGTGTCCTAAAAGACAAAACATTGCTTCAAATTATATGACCAAAATTGTCCAATAAGCCTCTTGTATTATAAATTCCCCTATCTAATTTCATAAAGCAAATTGTAATAGAACAAAATTTATCCCTTGCACTTTTTAGATATCATCACATTTTAAAAACATGCACACATTATATCGTGGCACTTACACAATAATGAGCAACCATACAAGAAAAGGTAATGAACTTGAATCAAGTCAGATGGAGCCATCCATTTCACTCACTTTGCTCACAAGTATCCAGAAAACATGATCCAATAATCCTTTTCTTGTGACAAGACTCCTTGCTACTGACTCAGCAACATGTCCTTTAATGAGCCATTTGATTCTTTTGTCACTGATTTAAAGTTCAAGATTCAACATTCAAAGGAAATTCATTATCAAAGTACATTTAATTTTGACAAGTTACGAACAAGCTTGTCCAATCAAGAAGTTCATTTCAATTAATTGAGTGCCAGGAATTGCAAATGACCTCTTTGCTGGCCAGAATCTGGATTACGAGCCGTGTAGCAACATTATAGGAGGAAGTTACCTACACATAAAGATTCATTATGCATCTAAACCTAAATATTCTATTCCATCTATTGATCTCTTTTCCTGTTTCAAAATACCTTACCATCTTTAAGGACACCATTGATCAATGTAGTTACCACCTCAATCTTCTCCCTAATTTGAAACTACTTATTTTGCTGCTTTAAGGTTAAAAAAAAAGAGTAACAATAGGAGAGCTGTAAAATAATGGAGAAAGAAAACTCAGAAAAATAAGCACAAAGGGTCAGGACTTAAGGTAAAATAAAGAGTAACAATAGGAGAGCTGTAAACTAATGGAGAAAGAAAACTCAGAAAAATAAGCACAAAGGGTCAGGACTTAAGGTAAAATAAAGAGTAACAATAGGAGAGCTGTAAAATAATGGAGAAAGAAAACTCAGAAAAATAAGTGCAAAGGGTCAGGACTTGGGACTGAAAGGCCTCCAAAATCATTTGAAAGTAACAAGTCAGAAGGATTGAGAATGAAACCAAAGACCTGCATTATTAAAACTATTGTCCCCTTCAGTGATGTTGCTTGACATAGTAAGTATTGATTATTATTTTGCTCTTCATCCAAATTCCCCTGTGAAGTTGAAGATTGTTTTAATGCAGGGGTTCCCTACCTTTTTTATGCCATGGTTCAATACCATCAAGCAAAAGGTCCATGGACCCCAGATTGGGAACCACTACTCTTACTGTACTGTAAAGTCAGGAAGTTCAGGAGGTTCCTTCCTAATTCTGAGCAAAACACCTGGCTACCACAATTATTAGACAGGAAGTTGGTCCCTCTTTGGCATGTACAGTACTCTTTATGTTCCAACTTCTGATCTTTAAAAAAGTACTAAAGGATGAGGAAAAGTGAATGTGTATGTTGCTCTCGAAAACTGTCCAGCAAAACTATCCCACCCAAATGCACAATTACAGCCTCCAACTCCTTTGTTGGTCTTCCCTGCACTCCTTCACAAGATAATATTTAGATTCATCAGATTTCATTGAGAGACCTGAAAATATTAAAATGAGCATGGTCTAAAATTCATCTTGAGTTGTATATCAGTGAATGGAAATGATTCTTCATCAAGGAACTAGCAAAGACTCAGTGAGCTGATGGCATCTTCTATATTATGGGAAACAGAGGAGCTCTCGTTTTCCCATGAACAATGATTGGAATGATTTTATTTAAAAACATCAGACGGTGCTACAAAATCAGATATGGGTTCTTTCTTCTACTATCATCTTAGGTTAAAAAAACTCCAAAAAAAATCAGGTTGTTGTCCGAGTTTATCCCTTGGACACATTGGGTATAACACTTGCCCAAATGTCTGCGTGGTGAAATTCATTAACAAAGTAAGTTTAAAGTATTTCAGCATTTATAGGGATAAGTCCAAACTTCATTAACTTGAACTTATTAGGTGGCAATATCTTTCGAAGATTCTATGACAGGTTCTCACTTTCTCCTGTCTTTTCCAGAAATTTCTGTCAGCTGGTGTATGAAGTACGAAATGACATAATCTAAACTATTTTCTTTTAGAAGGGCAACAGCAACACTAAGCTTGATATTACTTGGGGAAAAAATCTTGAATGCTTTTGTAAATAATTGACTTAAAGGCATACTTAAAACATTTTTCATGTATTCTCAGAAAATTAAGCTCAGTACAGAGCATGTGGTCTCCAGGGCATGCTACAGCCATCCCCTGCTTCACACTCTGGGAAGCTCACCAACAACACATGGAAAGCTGAAACCTTCAACTCCTGCACCTGAAACTGGGCCAGAAAATATAAGAAAACTATTGCATGAAACATTGGGGTAAAAATGGCTGAATTTCCCATGGAAGATAGAAGAAATCCGTAAAATCAACATAGCAAGTCCGAAGGATAGTGAAAATGTACAAATCCAGATACATAGAACGTAGAAATCTATGTATTTACAGGCCCTTTGGCCCACAATGTTGAGCCGACCATGTAACCTACTCCTAGAAGCTGCCTAGAATTTCCCTAGTGCATAGCCCTCTATTTTTCTAAGCTCCATGTACCTATCTAAGAGTCTCTTAAAAGACCCTATTGTGTCCGCCTCTACCATCTTCGCTAGCAGTGCATTCTACGCAAAAGTACAAAATAATCACCAGCTTAGTTCAAACTATGCTCAATTTTTCTTTTCTGAGAGTGTTAATAGAAAGCAAAATCACTGGAGTTGTATAATAGGCCATCAACCCATTTGTAATTTAGTCACAGGCATTTCAATTCCTCCATGTTAAACCTTCATGAAAGAATGTTGTTTTATACACACCCCAGAAACTTAATATTGCTCGAAAAAGTATATCATAATGTTTAAAACCTCATTTGTGCTTTCTGCTATTGCTGCCCCTTATGTGTAGTTACTTCAGTGCTGGTTTCTGGCCAGCTTGTGCTAAAAGCATATGAGATTTAAGCATTATGTCTGAGTTCCTTAAGTTACCTGCAGGGCAAACAGAAAAATGCCATATTACACAGTCCAAATCCCTCATGTTATTAGTGTTAGAACATGGGTCATAGTAGAAGCACAACAAAACAGCAAAATCAGAGATCATAATATGTGAATAGTATTCTTCCTTCCATAAACCATGAATATTTTATGGATAATATTAATCCCTTAATTTTCTGAATGAAACCTGTGGGGCAAGTATGCTGGTAACACTATCATCACAAAGTTACAACTTACAGCAGTTCAAGCAACATCAATTAGTTTTATAAAATATTAAATGCTTTTTATGTTTAGATTCCATAATGACTCTTATGAAGCAATGTCAATGCAATTTGCATAAATCCCATTACATATTTTACACTCAAAAGATACAAAGTAAGTTGTTTCTGTTTGATATTTTTTACAATCACCTCTGCTTTACATAGAAACATAGAAAATAGGTGCAGGAGTAGGCCATTCGGCCCTTCCAGCCTGCATCGCCATTCAGTATGATCATGGCTGATCATCCAACTCAGAACCCTGTACCAGCCTTCCCTCCATACCCCCGATCCCTTTAGCCACAAGGGCCATATCTAACTCCCTCTTAAATATAGCCAATGAACTGGCCTCAACTGTTTCCTGTGGCAGAGAATTCCACAGATTCACCACTCCCTGTGTGAAGAAGTTTTTCCTAATCTCGGTCCTAAAAGGCTTCCCCTTTATCCTCAAACTGTGACCCCTCGTTCTGGATTTCCCCAACATCGGGAACAATCTTCCTGCATCTAGCCTGTCCAATCCCTTTAGGATTTTATATGTTTCAATAAGATCCCCCCTCAATCTTCTAAATTCCAACGAATATAAGCCTACTCGATCCAGTCTTTCATCATATGGAAGTCCTGCCATCCCAGGAATCAATCTGGTGAACCTTCTTTGTACTCCCTCTATGGCAAGGATGTCTTTCCTCAGATTAGGGGACCAAAACTGCACACAATACTCCAGGTGTGGTCTCACCAAGGCCTTGTACAACTGCAGTAGTACCTCCCTGCTCCTATACTCGAATCCTCTTGCTATGAATGTCAGCATACTATTTGCCTTTTTCACCGTCTGCTGTACCTGCATGCCCACTTTCAATGACTGGTGTACAATGACACCCAGGTCTCGTTGCACCTCCCCTTTTCCTAATCGGCCACCTTTCAGATAATAATCTGTTTTCCTGTTTTTGCCACCAAAGTGGATAACCTCACATTTATCCACATTAAATTGCATCTGCCATGAATTTGCCAACTCACTTAACCTATCCAAGTGACACTGCATCCTCTTAGCATCCTCCTCACAGCTAACACTGCCATCCGCAAACTTGGAGATGCTGCATTTAATTCCCTCATCTAAGTCATTAATATATATTGTAAACAACTGGGGTCCCAGCACTGAGCCTTGCGGTACCCCACTAGTCACTGCCTGCCATTCTGAAAAGGTCCCATTTATTCCCACTCTTTGCTTCCTGTCTGCCAACCAATTCTCTAGCCACATCAATACCTTACCCCCAATACCATTTGCTTTAAGTTTGTACACTAATCTCCTGTGTGGGACCTTGTCAAAAGCCTTTTGAAAATCCAAATATACCACATCCACTGGTTCTCCCCTATCCACTCTACTAGTTACATCCTCAAAAAATTCTATGAGATTCGTCAGACATGATTTTCCTTTCACAAATCCATGCTGACTTTGTCCGATGATTTCACCGCTTTCCAAATGTGCTGTTATCACATCTTTGATAACTGACTCTAGCATTTTCCCCACCACCGATGTCAGGCTAACCGGTCTATAATTCCCCGGTTTCTCTCTCCCTCCTTTTTTAAAAAGTGGGGTTACATTAGCCACCCTCCAATCCTTAGGAATTAGTCCAGAATCTAAAGAGTTTTGAAAAATTATCACTAATGCATCCATTATTTCTTGGGCTACTTCCTTAAGCACTCTGGCATGCAGACCACCTGGCCCTGGGGATTTACCTGCCTTTAATCCCTTCAATTTATCTAACACCACTTCTCTACTAACATGCATTTCCCTCAGTTCCTTCATCTCACTGGACCCTCTGTCCCCTACTATTTCCAGAAGATTATTTATGTCCTCCTTAGTGAAGACAGAACCAAAGTAGTTATTCAATTGGTCTGCCATGTCCTTGTTCCCCATAATCAATTCACCTGTTTCTGTCTGTAGGGGACCTACATTTGTCTTTACCAGTCTTTTCCTTTTTACATATCTATAAAAGCTTTTACAGTCAGTTTTTATGTACCCTGCCAGTTTTCTCTAATCTTTTTTTCCCTTTCCTAATTAGGCCCTTTGTCCTCCTCTGCTGAACTCTGAATTTCTTCCAGTCCTCAGGTGAGCCACTTTTTCTGGTTAATTTGTATGCTTCTTCATTGGAATTGATACTATCCCTAACTTCCCTTGTCAGCCACAGGTGCACTACTTTCCCTGATTTATTCTTTTGCCAAACTGGGATGAACAATTGTAGTTCATCCATGCGACCTTTAAGTGCTTGCCATTGTATATCCACCGTCAACCCTTTAAGTGCCATTTGCCAGTCTATCTTAGCTAATTCACATTTCATACCTTCAAAGTTACCCTTCTTTACGTTCAGAACCTTTGTTTCTAAATTAACTTTGTCACTCTCCATCTTAATGAAGAATTCCACCATATTATGGTCACTCTTACGCAAGGGGCCTCTCACGACAAGATTGCTAATTAACCCTTCCTCATTGCTCAATACCCAGTCTAGAATAGCCTGCTGTCTAGTTGGTTCCTCGACATGTTGGTTCAAAAAACCATCCCGCATACATTCCAAGAAATCCTCTTCCTCAGCACCCTTACCAATTTGGTTCACCCAATCTATATGTAGATTGAAGTCACCCATTATAACTGCTGTTCCTTTATTGCACGCATTTCTAATTTCCTGTTTAATACCATCCCCAATCTCACTACTACTGTTAGGTGGCCAGTACACAACTCCCACCAGCGTTTTCTGCCCCTTAGTGTTATGCAGCTCTACCCATATCGATTCCACATCCTCCAGGCTAATGTCCTTCCTTTCTATTGCGTTAATCTCCTCCCTAACCAGCAATACTACCCCACCTCCTTTTCTTTCATGTCTATCCCTCCTGAATAATGAATATCCCTGAATGTTGAGCTCCTGTCCTTGGTCACCCTGGAGCCATGTCTCTGTGATTCCCAACTATATCATATTCATTAATACCAATCTGCACTTTTAATTCATCCACCTTGTTACGAATGCTCCTTGCATTGACACACAAAGCCTTCAGGCTTGCTTTTACAACATCTTAGCCCTTATACAATTACGTTGAAAAGTGGCCCTTTTGATTTTTGCCCTGGATTTGCCGGCCTGCCACTTTTACTTTCCACCTTACTACTTTTTGCTTCTACCCTCATTTTACACCCCTCTGACTCTCTGCACTTGTTCTCATCCCCCTGTTATGAACTAACCTCCTCTCTCCTAGTCTCTTTAATTTGATTCCCCCCCCCCCAACCATTCTAGTTTAAAGTCACCTCAGTAGCCCTTGCAAATCTCCCCGCCAGGATATTGGTCCCCTAGGATTCAAGTGTAACCCATCCTTTTTGTACAGGTCACACCTGCGCCAAAAGAGGTCCCAATGATCCAAAAACTTGAATCCCTGCCCCCTGCTCCAATCCCTCAACCACGCATTTATCCTCCACCTCCTTGCATTCCTACTCTCACTGTCGCGTGGCACAGCAGTAATCCCAAGATTACTACCTTTGCGGTCCTTTTTCTCAACTCTCTTCCTAACTCCCTATACTCTCCTTTCAGGACCTCTTCCCTTTTCCTACCTATGTCATTGGTACCTATATGTACCACAACCTCTGGCTCCTCACCCTCCCACTTCAGGATATCTTGGACGCGATGAGAAATATCCCGGACCCTGGCACCAGGGAGGCAAACTACCATCCGGGTCTCTGGACTGCGTCCACAGAATCGCCTATCTGATCCCCTTACTATCAAGTCCCCGATTACAACTGCCCTCCTCTTCCTTGCCCTACCCTTCTGAGCTACAGGGCCGGACTCTGTGCCGGAGGCATGGCCACTGTCGCTTCCCCCGGGTAAGCTGTCCCCCCATCAGTACTCAAACAGGAGTACCTATTGTCAAGGGGCACAGCCACCGGGGTACTCTCTATTACCCGACTCCTCCCCTTCCCCCTCCTAACCGTGACCTACTTGTCTACCTCCCGTGGCCCCGGTGTGACCACCTGCCCGTAACTCCTCTCTGTCACCTCCTCACTCTCCCTGACCAGACGAAGGTCATCGAGCTGCAGCTCCAGTTCCCTAACGCGGTCCCTTAGGAGCTGCATCTCAGCGCACTTGGCGCAGATGTGGACGTCCGGGAGGCTTGGAGACTCCAGGGCCTCCCACATCCGGCACCGAGAACAAGAAGCTGCCCTCACACTCATACTTCCCCCTCTCTTCAAATAACAACAAAAAATGAATACCAAACCTTCCTCGCCTCTCCCGTTTCTGCCTAAGCCCGTTCAGCTGAAGCCCTTAAGCCTTCACTCTGCTCCTGGCTCACTCCGCAAAAAATAGTTCACTCTTCATTTTTTAAATTTATTTATTGAGCTACAGCGGGCAGTAGGCCCTTTCAGGCCTTTTGAGCTGCGCCGCCCAGCATTCCCCCTATATAATCCCAGCCTAATTTACGATGACAAATTAACCTACCAACTGGGACTCCTTGCGACTGTGAGGAGAAACCAGAGCACCCAGAGGAAACTGACAGGGTCACAGGGAGAATACAGCAGCAGCGGGAATTGAACCCGGGACACCTGTACCGTAGAGCGTTGAGCGAACCACTACACCATCTGCTGTATGTTTTTATTTCCAACGAGGAGATGGGTGTTAAGGGACAGATATTTGCCTGAAAGCTGAGTGGAGAAGGCAGTACTGACAAGAACCATTCTGATTCTTTTGATTAATTGAAGTCTTAGCTTTGGATTGCCAGTGCTACAACTGCTCAAAAAGATAAATCACAAGTTATAGTATTTCTTATTTTCATAGTTGTCGTATTTAATTTCAGTCCTTTTACATCATTTTAACACTGAATTCACTCCAGCTTCCCCCTACCCTACCATTATCAGGGCTTGACAATGTAATGCATGAAGTTTTACTTGATATCAGTCTTGAATTATTTTTTAACCAGCTTTGTAATCTGTTTATTTGATAAGCCACTGTAGATATGGTAAATTTTGCCAGTACATAGAAGTGGGAAAAGAAGAGTTTTTTTACTGGAGGAAAAGAGTGATGTCATAGTGTTACAGAATCCGATATCACAGTCGATGGTGACTCTTGTAGGTCAGATGATGAACTCTGCAAATTTTGATTAGCTGCATACATTTCTGAGTGTTTGGTGGTTCAGGTATGACCAAAGTGTAGCTGGTACACTTGCTATCTCACAGTTCAGTCCTGTGCTATCTGTGTGGGGTATGTACATTCTACCTGCAGGTTTCCTCTTGTTGGAAAAGGGTGTAGAATTGTTATTTTCCTTGTAGTTCTGTGGGTGAAAATGCCGTGTGAATGAGAGGGGTCAAAGGAGAATGGCCAGACTGGTTCAAACTGATAGGAAGGCGTCAGGAACTCAAAGAACCACGTGATACAACAGTTGTGTGCCAGAGAGCATCTCTGAATGTGCAACGCGTCGAACCTCAATGTGGACAGGCTTCAGCAGCAGAACACCATAAACATACACTCAGTGGGCACTTTATTAGGTACAGGAGGCACCTAATGAAGTAGCCTCGAAGGGTATGTGTGTAATGTTCAGTGAATTTTCCAGTAATTATAGTAGAGAGGCTTCTGTATTTTTTGAGAAGCTTCTTAGTTTTCCTGCAGCAGGTGTCCTGCCACTTGAATCTGGCTACTCTATGGGTTATTTGATATCACTGGAATGTTATCATCTTTTTAGTCAGGGATAATTTTTTTTGTATAAGACAACCATAACTTCCTTGTTCTCTGTTCTCTTTTGTTCACTCTTTCATTCTTGTAACACTTAATAAAACAGCCGTAGGCAACAAGTTTTTTGCCTCATTCTTGGATTCTGAACCTCTGGATCATAAAAACACCCAAATCCAACAGGAACTGGTGTCCCAGTTTCCCGAAAATGAGGCCACTGTATTGCATTGTGCTGCCGCTGCAAACACAACAAATTTCATGACATATGTTGGTGATATTAAACCTCATACTGAATGGTAAGGTAATAGGCTACTGTAAACTGCCCTCAAGTACGTGAATGACAGAAGCGGGTAGAGGTAGGGGTGGAAGAAGGCAGCAGAGAATTGGAGGGTAAAGAGGAGTTGCTGGGAATGGAGGGGATGAGTAAAATGGGAACTAATGTAGGACTATGGGAATTGGGTGCTCGATCATTGGCACGGACTCAGTGGGTTAAATAGCCTGCTTCTGTATTGTTTGACTCTATTGCTCACCCAGTCAGTCGTAAAGTTCTTCAATTGAAATAGCACAAAAGCAGACATTCATCTCCATAAAAAATCTTTGCTGTTTTATCCTCTGTCCAAACTTTAAATCTGCACCCTCTGGTCCTCAAGTCCTCTGCTAATGAAACCACTCCCTACAGTCCACCCTTTCCATCAACTTGTAAATCTCCAATTAAATCTTTTCTTAATCTTCTCTGCTCCAAGCAAGTTAATCCCAGTCTAACTGTGCTCTTGCAAACATCGAGTCCCACACCATTTATTTTCTCTCATTTTAGTAAGAACCAGGTATGTATCCATCCTGGTAATCCTTTAAGTAATTTTTTGTGCCCTGGGTGACACTTTAATTCATTTTCCTTGCAATTTTCAAAAGGCTGATCAAGTTTATAACACATGAATCATTGTTTAGTTTGGTTGGAGATTGCAGTATTCCACTGCTGATTTTTGGCAACATAGGGAAATGAAAAGTGAGGCTGAATAATCTGATGGGCATCAAAGATCTGTGTACGAAAGTGTCACAAAAGAGCTCCTAACAGAGGAGGAGGAGCAGGAGAAGATGGCGGCGCGACACAGCATGCGCGGCCGCTCCGGAATGATATTTGTTAAGTAGATACCGTGCACAATTCTGATTTGATGGAGACAGTCCTGAGAGTGCGGAGGAACATCTGGAGAAACTTCTGAAATGCCCGCTTCGCTGCCGCTGCTACTGTGTGGTCCAGAATCTCCGGAAGAGTAGGCCTCTGAGTCCTCGGCTTTGCTTGTTTTGGCAGCCGGGACGAGGTCGAAGGCGCTCGGGAGGCTGCATTGGAGGGGCTGGTCGGAGGCTTGAAGTTTTCGGACTGACTCAGTCGGCTGTGGTCGGGTGCTTCCAATGCATCAGCAGTTGTCAGTTATTGGTGCCTGGAGGTTTACGGCAGGGGAGTTTCTCCCTTTTTGCCGCCTGCTATCAGGGACTCTAGGAGTCGATCGGGACTTGAGACTTTTTTCTTACCATGCCCATGGTCTGTTCTTTATCAAATTATGGTATTATTCTGCACTGCTGTAAGTCTCATCCTGAGAGCAGATGCGGCAGAGACGGAGGAATTGCAAGAAAGGGATGGCGTTTTTAATTGTGAGAAGGGGCTGATGCATCTGCTCTCAGGATGAGGCTTTTCATTCCAGGGTATCTGCTCTCAGGATGAGGCTTTTCATTCCAGGATGAGGGAGATGTCCTCCTTTTTTAAAGAAAGGGGCTTCCCTTCCTCCACCATCAACTCTGCTCTCAAACGCATCTCCCCCATTTCACGCACATCTGCTCTCACTCCGTCCTCCCGCCACCCCACTAGGAATAGGGTTCCCCTTGTCCCTAGCTACCACCCCACCAGCCTCCAGGTCCAACATATTATTCTCCGTAACTTCCGCCACCTCCAACGGGATCCCACCACTAAGCACATCTTCCCCTCCCCCCCCCGCTTTCCACAGGGATCACTCCCTACACGACTCCCTTGTCCATTCGTCCCCCCCATCCCTCGCCACTGATCTCCCTCCTGGCACTTATCCTTGTAAGCGGAACAAGTGCCACACATGCCCTTACACTTCCTCCCTTACCACCATTCAGGGCCCCAGACAGTCCTTCCAGGTGAGGCGACACTTCACCTGTGAGTCAGCTGGGGTGATATACTGCATCCAGTGCTCCCAATGTGGCCTTCTATATATTGGTGAGACCCGACGCAGACTGGGAGATCATTTCGCTGAACACCTACGCTCTGTCTGCCAGAGAAAGCAGGATCTCCCAAAGGCCCCACATTTTGATTCCACGTCCCATTCCCATTCTGACATGTCTATCCACGGCCTCCTCTACTGTAAAGGTGAAGCTACACTCAGGTTGGACGAACACCACCTTCTATTCCGTCTGGGTAGCCTCCAACCTGATGGCATGAACATTGACTTCTCTAACTTCTGCTAATGCCCCACCTCCCCCTCGTACCCCATCCGTTATTTATTTATATACACACATTCTTTTTCTCTCTCTCCTTTTTCTTTCTCTGTCCCTCTCACTATACCCCTTGCCCATCCTCTGGGTTCCCCCCCCCCCCTTTTCTTTCTCCCTGAGCCTTCTGTACCATGATCCTCTCATATCCCTTTTGCCAATCAATTGTCCAGCTCTTGGCTCCATCCCTCCTATCCTCTCCTATCATTTCGGATTTCCCCCTCCCCCCCCCACTTTCAAATCTCTTACTAGCTCTTCTTTCAGTTAGCCCTGACGAAGGGTCTCGACCCGAAACGTCGACTGTACCTCTTCCTAGAGATGCTGCCTGGCCTGCTGCGTTCACCAGCAACTTTGATGTGTGTTGCTTGAATTTCCAGCATCTGCAGAATTCCTCGTGCTGGAGGAACACTGTATCATTTCTTAATGCATGCATTTCTAAATGACAATAAACGAGGACTGCATGTCCTCACAATCTAAAAATAAACAGCTGATTTCTTTATCAAACCAAGAGTCATTGCTTGAAATTCACAGACCAGCACAGAAACAGGCCCTTCAGCCCACAATGTAGAGCCGAACCAATTAAATTAGTAATCAAATGGACAACTAATCTAATCCTTTCTGCTGACATAATGTCCATATCCTTCCATTTCCTGCACATTCATGTGCCTATCTAATATCCTATTAAACGCTCCAACGGTCTCTGCCTACACCACAGTCCAGGCATTCACCACCCTCTGTGTAAAAAAAATTTGCTTTGTACATCTGCTTTGAACTTACCCACTCTCATGTCCTCTGTATAAGACACTTCAACCCTGAGAAAAGACGCCGGCTGTCTACTCTGTCTATGCCTCTCATAATATTAGAACCATAGAACACTACAGCACAGAAACAGGCCTTTTGGCCCTTCTTGGCTGTGCCAAACCATTTTTTTGCCTAGTCCCACTGACCTGCACCCGGACCATATCCCCTCTCACCCATGTACCAGTCCACATTTTTCTTAAATGTTAAAAGTGAGCCCACATTTACCACTTCATCTGCCAGCTCATTCCACACTCCCACCACTCTTACAAACCTTTATCAGATCATAAGTAACAATGCTTAAATTTTGGTCTCAGAAGGGATGTGACTTTCTTTTCCTATACACAAATAATATAAATTGCACATCTGTAAGATCAAAACTGTAACTTGCACTGTAGTCTTGGGAGCTGGTGTTGGGTTACTGAACCCAGAGGACATATGCTTGCTATTTAAGAATGTAGCTGCAAGACACACAGATGGCCTTATTTTTGCCAGTTTTACTTCATGGGCATAATTTAAATCTTTCTCTTGTTCCACTCTACATTTGTATTGTCACAGTTCCTGCTTCGTCTTCATTACACTGTTCTGTCCTTGTATACTCCTTCAGTTAATGTGAAAAATATCAATAAAAATATTTAAATTGCAGTGATACATTTGCATAAATTCATTGATTGAGGAGAACTCACATTATTAAATACAAGTTTCCATTCTCTCAGAATATAGTCTTCCTCCCCACCCCACCCCCACCCGGTCCCCCACTGACTGCATCTACTATCTGCTTGTTAAATCAGTTTCACTAGGTGCATAACTGCATACATTGGCTTCAGCACACTGAACCAGGGTGGCTTTTAAAAGTGCAGTAAAGTTAACCACCAATGATTCTGGGCTCAGTTCATGCAGCCAGTTGATGCAGAAGTCATTAAAATGACCAGGCAACAGGAAAACAGCATGCTGTCTGCATTAGCATCATTCAGCAAAAGTGGATCACCATCACAACTCATGGCTAATTTTAGAGGTTATTCAATTTATCTCTCAATCCACTCAGCAAATGTTGTTGCTAAATCATTTCAATATTTCCTCAGAAAAATATTTTCAATTGCAACAATCTCTTTCCAGTGGGTAAGTTAAATTAATTAATACAATTTCTTGAGCCACACAAATAGGCAAAATCTCTATATAATTGTTTAAAATGGCCTCTTCTCATTTTGCCAATGTTAAACATTAATTACATTAATTAAGGCATGATATTGCATTTTGGTTGACTGCTTTCTAGTGTGCAGTTAATTTGATCTGAGATAGAAATGATATGAGATATCAGGGATATGAGACATACAATTTCAGTAGAAAATTTAATTTTCTGCAGTAGTATATTCTGAAATATTTCATATTTTTAATCCCGATGTTATTTGGTTAATAAATATTTGAAGAATCATCATTTCAATCAAATCCTTATGAATACTTCCAATTCAAGGAATGCACAATTCTCTGCAATTATTTACTTTATCCACAATATTCAAATAATCTGATTTTGATTCCCTGAACAGGGCACACACTAGCTACAGGTCAGTCCACTGGTTATAACTGCAAACAGAAAATTTGAGTGGTTGAAATGATGACTAGGGAGTAGTTTTGATACACTGCGTAAGCTGCAAACCATGCAACTGGAAGACCAGCCTACTGAATGTGGCATCTCTTCCCTGAATTTTATAGAACAATGTATTGGGCCCCCTCCTTCACGCTGAATACCACTTTGAAAGCTTTTTTATTTAGCTACAAACCTAAATGAAAAGAATCAAATATTAATGGGGTTGGATACTATGAATTAACTGTGCCCACAAAGGACTTTCTTTAACAAGCTATAGTTCAGAAATTCAACTGCATGAAAAGCTGCTACTACAATATAACATTCTGGATTAAAAACCAAAAAAGACTTTTATTATATTTCCAAATTTTTTTCTGATATGGAAATATTATTTTGTCCTGCCAGGTCTAAGGTGGCTCATTAAGCAAACCTATTGTCCCCTAATTTTCACTGTAACCTCGTCTCTTGCATTCCTATCAATTCTGCTCAGATTCTACCTCTGACCTACAACACTTGGACCAACTTACAATTATCCTATAACATATGTACCTTTCCATATGCTGGAAGAAACTGAGCACTCGAAGGAAACCAAATCAGTTTGAGGGATAACATGCAAATTCCACTTAGAGAGCACCAGAGGTTAAGATTAAACCCCAGTCATTGTGCTCGTCATAGAAAACTACTCCAAATATTTAATTCCCTCATGCTCAACTGATTCAGTCCAAAACTGCTCAGAGTGTGACTGAGGATTTCATGGTATTACTGTGTCTCAGTTACCAACTGAACTAATAATAGGATGAAAATCAGGCTTTGCAATTAATATACTGAACCTATTCTACAGCTGTAGAATGATACAAAGCACTGATAATGTTTCTTCCATTCTGGTAGGGAAGTCACAGAGATCCAGAATGGCCAATAAAAGGTCCTAATGTGAGTAAAAGGGATTAGTGCATAAAATTGGTAGAATGGAGGGGATGAATGCAGGGTTGTATGATTTATACATTCTTTGATAATAAGTATATTTTTAATCATTTGAAAGGCCAAAGTGCCCTTTCTATGCTGTCTAAGTATAATTCCAGTTATCAAATCTGAAAACATATTATAGTCATCATTTTTATTGAATGGGACATATGAGCATTTTTACTGAGAAAAATTGCTTCAATCATTGCAGATGATTTAAATTCAATCATTAATTGTTCAGCAAAATAATATTTTGAGTACAAGCATGTGATGTTGAATGGTGTTGATTTAGGACCAGATCCTCCTGATGTATACTAGAGTGACAAATTGCTTTAAAAACCTTCAACTCAAACTGCTGAAAGTGTGGAAGGTCTGCATAACATACGTAAGTTTGAAGTTGGGTTTAAAGAAATTCACAGCTACATAGAACAGACTAACATAGCCACCAAACTTTTACTTTCTGTAGAATTGATTGGTTAGATTTATAGTTGCTTGACCCCTCCTTCCTGACGAATACTGACAATAATCTGACATTCATGGACTATCGTGATTTAAACATTAAACTGCTGCTTTAATTTAAGCTGTTTCACATTTAGGATGTGTGCGTTACACAAAATCTAAACAGAAAACACTTAAGTACTCACCCCCCTCTGATGTAATCAAGGAAAGTGCTCTCAGTTTCAACTACAAAGGAAAGCAATGTAACCTAGAGACAAAAAAATGAGATTCACATTTTGCTTCAGAAGGAACTATTAAAATTCACACAGAAAACATCAGCAAAATCAATGAAGTATGGCAACAATTTAAGCAGGAAATTTTATATGCACTTCTTAAATAATACAGAAATACTACAAAAGCATTCATTATAAAATTAATGCAGAGGATCAGAATCAGAATCTGAATCAGAATCAGGTTTAATATCACTGGCATATGTCGTGAAATTTGTTAACTTTGTAGCAGCAGTACAATGATAATATTTAAAAAACTGAATTAAAAGTTATGTTAAATAAGTAGTGCAAAACAGAAATTTTTAAAAAGTAGTGACGTAGTGTACATGGGCTCAACGTTAATTCAGAAATCAGATGGCAGAGAGGAAGAGGTGGTCCTCGACGGTGGGGGTCTTTAATGATGGCGCCACCTTTTTGAGGCATCACTCCTCGAAGATGTCTCGGATACTGTATTCCTTATTTTACTCCTTCTATTCTAAGATGAGCTGTATGTGAAGTTGCTCATTAAACCAGAGTTCTCTTAAGGGGAGGGAGTTCTTAGTATAGTACCACAAATACCTGGAATTTACTTGGAATGCCAGATCAATACATTCACTACTGATATGCCCAAATCTAACCTAGACTCCATCTTGGTTAAGGTTAAACCCAAAAATGGAAGGCTCTACACAGAACTGCTGTCTTATTCCGTGGAAAATTTCAGGCCAAAATGTTGTACAGTATTCCATCTTTAATCAGGTTTAAACTGATCTGAAGCAGTATCATGAAGCAGGGAGTGATGCAGTGGGAACCATGTAACTGCATATCTGATTTTTTAAAAAATTAAATCAATGGAAAAGAAAGAGAAGGCGGCAGGAAACACAAAACCTACACTTAAATGATGCCTTTTATGACCTCAGGTCATTCTTAAAATGTTTTGTTGCAGCTAAGCACTTCTAAGGTTAGTCACAGTACACAATATAAATAATGTGGCAGCCTACTATCAATTAACACTCATCCAGACAGAACCTTTGACAGTGCAAAGCTCCCTCCGTAGAGTACAGCTACTAGGAGTTGATGTTTCAATCCCTATGGTAAGTCGGCACTCTCAATGTTGGCAGTGGGTTTGGAGTGGTGACAAGGAGGGAGGGTAGGTACGTCATTGGGGTCATTAGGTGGGCACCCTCCTTCTTTGACGTTTCGTTGATAAGCCCACGACGTCTCCAGAGGGCTCAACGGTGCTACTGAAGTGTCAGCCTGAAATAAGTAGTTAAGTCTCTAGAAGAATATGTGACAGAGGGCTAACAATGAAGTAAAGCAGGAAAACCAGGTTAGGTGTTTAATTGACAAATGTAGGTCCCCTACAGACAGAAACAGGTGAATTGATTATGGGGAACAAGGACATGGCAGACCAATTGAATAACTACTTTGGTTCTGTCTTCACTAAGGAGGACATCAACAATCTTCCAGAAATAGTAGGGGACAGAAGGTCTAGTGAGATGGAGGAACTGAGGGAAATACATGTTAGTAGGGAAGTGGTGTTAGGTAAATTGAAGGGATTAAAGGCAGATAAATCCCCAGGGCCAGATGGTCTGCATCCCAGAGTGCTTAAGGAAGTAGCCCAAGAAATAGTGGATGCGTTAGTGATAATTTTTCAAAATTCTTTAGATTCTGGACTAGTTCCTGAGGATTGGAGGGTGGCTAATGTAACCCCACTTTTTAAAAAAAGAGGGAGAGAGAAACCGGGGAATTATAGACCGGTTAGCCTAACGTCGGTGGTGGGGAAAATGCTAGAGTCAGTTATCAAAGATGTGATAACAGCACATTTGGAAAGCGGTGAAATCATTGGACAAAGTCAGCATGGATTTGTGAAAGGAAAATCATGTCTGACGAATCTCATAGAATTTTTTGAAGATGTAACTATTAGAGTGGATAGGGGAGAACCAGTGGATGTGGTATATTTGGATTTTCAAAAGGCTTTTGACAAGGTCCCACACAGGAGATTAGTGTGCAAACTTAAAGCATACGGTATTGGGGGTAAGGTATTGATGTGGATAGAGAATTAGTTAGCAGACAGGAAGCAAGGAGTGGGAATAAACGGGACCTTTTCAGAATGGCAGGCAGTGACTAGTGGGGTACCGTAAGGCTCAGTGCTGGGACCCCAGTTGTTTACAATATATATTAATGACTTAGATGAGAGAATTAAATGCAGCATCTCCAAGTTTGCAGATGACACGAAGCTGGGCGGCAGTGTTAGCTGTGAGGAGGATGCTAAGAGGATGCAGGGTGACTTGGATAGGTTAGGTGAGTGGGCAAATTCATGGCAGATGCAATTTAATGTAGATAAATGTGAGGTTATCCACTTTGGTGGCAAAAACAGGAAAACAGATTATTATCTGAATGGTGGCCAATTAGGAAAAGGGGAGGTGCAACGAGACCTGGGTGTCATTATACACCAGTCATTGAAAATGGGCATGCAGGTACAGCAGGCGGTGAAAAAGGCGAATGGTATGCTGGCATTCATAGGAAGAGGATTCGAGTACAGGAGCAGAGAGGTACTACTGCAGTTGTACAAGGCCTTGGTGAGACCACACCTGGAGTATTGTGTGCAGTTTTGGTCCCCTAATCTGAGGAAAGACATTATTGCCATAGAGGAAGTACAAAGAAGGTTCACCAGATTGATTCCTGGGATGGTAGGACTTTCATATGATGAAAGACTGGATCGACTAGGCTTATACTCATGGGAATTTAGAAGATTGAGGGGGATCTTATTGAAATGTATAAAATCCTAAAGGGATTGGACAGGCTAGATGCAGGAAGATTGTTCCCAATGTTGGGGAAGTCCAGAACGAGGGGGCACTGTTTGAGGATAAAGGGGAAGCCTTTTAGGACCGAGATTAGGAAAAACTTCTTCACACAGAGAGTGGTGAATCTGTGGAATTCTCTGCCACAGGAAACAGTTGAGGCCAGTTCATTGGCCATATTTAAGAGGGAGTTAGATATGGCCCTTGTGGCTAAAGGGATCAGGGGGTATGGAGGGAAGGCCGGTACAGGGTTCTGAGTTGGATGATCAGCCATGATCGTAATGAATGTCGGTGCAGGCTCAAAGGGCCAAATGGCCTACTCCTGCACCTATTTTCTATGTTTCTATGTTTCAGATCACTCACAGCTTTTCAACATGTAGATAAAAAGGCTGAACATAATAAATATCTACAAGTTTATCAAATAATGTACCAGTCAATAGTTTACAGGTAATCTGAATAATTTATAAAACATGGTAAAACCTTGCCTAGTTGTTGAAAATAGTAAATTTACAGAAATACATGCATCTGAAGAGCTGAAATGAAGAATGCAGCCAATAAGAAAAGAATTCAACAAATTTCACAGCTTATGTCAGTGATAATAAACACGATTCTTATTCTGATGCTGAGACTCCAATTGATTGGGCTTCATATACATAATTATTCAAAGATAATTCCCTTAAGAATTTAGTTTTCAATTATTCTCTTCAGACTCCAGAAAAATGTAGAAATAACTTATCCCTGTCCAAAAAGGCTAAATTCAGGGAAAACATTGTTTCAGCCATCCTTTCATGATGGATCATTAAAGTATTGATTAGCCTTGAAACATATTATTTTAACCATGCTTCCTTTTGAAAGGCTACATGTGTTCATTTACTCCTTTCCTGCCCCTGTTGGGTTTGTAGTCCTAATTAAACATCCACCTGAACACAATAGATATCCCTCACTATTAAAGATATTGATCAGGTAGTTATTTAGCATTAGTCAGTCTGGTTGACTGACAGTTCAGCATCAAGACATATCCTTCCAGCCAAGCACACCATTCCTAACTGAGTAACATATATAATTTTCACCACAATAAACACATTTCCCTCAAAAATATCTCAAACTTCAAATACATTAATGGCTTGTCCCTTTCCCTCACCACTATTATTTTGCGCAATGACTGCCTGGTTATCACTTGACAAAGGCTGTTGTAACACACTCTGTGTAAATATATTTCATGCAAGCGGGGTGAAAACAGCAATTTCAAACGGCAATGATGCATCTCTGACTCGCATACATATAATTTATCCACAGGAGCTGCACATCAGCAACAGTCAAAGCTTAATTTAAATGTCAAACTCCATAACTCCATTGAAATTCAACACGGGTCACTGCAGAGTGCTAAGCTTCTGATGTCTTTTTGGATGGACTTCTGACTTTAAGGATGTGCCTTGTGGATAAAATTATTGATTTCTGCATTTCCTGTACTTCTTATCAAGACATACAGTACAGTGCAAAAGTCTTAGGCACATATATATAGCTAGGATGGCTAAGACTTTTGCTCAGTACTGTATATTATGTCTTTCCAGTTACCAAATACCTCCAAGAGGTCCGCAATCTTGTCCAGGTTTGGAGGTTTGCATGCCTCAATGACCCAGAAAGCTATATTGGTTGGAGTCAGGGCTTTATGCTTTGGCTCTTGGTAGAGTCACCCATGCCAAACAGGTCAGGGGTAAAAGCCAGACTAAGAGACTAAGGCCAAACTCCAGGTTTGGGGGTTCAGCTCAGGGTTAACAACTCTGACTGGTCAAACAAAATTGCTTCAGAAACAGCAATGAAGAATCCTTCTACGTCTGAGTCACGCAGGACAGACAAAGATCGAGTCCCTTCATTATGTCCTAAATACCAGCAAGTGTAATGGGCAGTGAGTAAGTTACCAAATAACACAATACTACTGAGCTAATACAAAGCTAAGCACTCTTATTTCTGTTTCCCTGCCTCCTTTCTATCTTAACCAATATACAGTACTGTGCAAAAGTCTTAACCACCCTAGCTATATATATGTGCCTAAGACTTTTACAGAGAACAAAAACTCTGATTTTAAACCTCTGCTGCCTTGCGGCTATACCCTCCCATGTGAAAGGCTTCGGGAGTAAACCCTGAGGAAGAAATCCAGAGCCTCTCTGGCAACCTCTGCAACGACACTGATGCCAAGCTGTATTGGTGCTTGCCCTTCCCTTGGACTACTTCAGTGATATGGAGAGGGGGAACCCGCAGTATTCCCGGAGAGGGGAATACTGCAGAACTTGTCAATTAGTCTGAGCTCAGAGGGAACCAAGGTACTCAAAGGCATCATCAGAGATGTTACATAGAACAAGGGGTGTCGTTAGGGAGCTCGAAACACCCACTGGAAAAGAAGATCATGTTTTTCTAACTTGACTGATTACTTTTGTATCGGTTTCTAATTCAATGACTAATGGAATTCAGCGTACATTATCTATCTGGACTTCCAGAAAACTTTTGTTCAGGTAAATCAGAGGAAATGACATTAAAAGACAAAATATTTCTCCTGTCCTTAAGAATTGCCAAATCAATTTTGTGACTGCATTGGAATTTGTTTGGAACTCAATTACTGTTAACAGACCTAGTTACATAGGAACAGATAGAACAATACTGCACAGGATCAGGTCCTTTGGCCCACAGCGTTGTGCTAAACTAATTAGGCTATTAACACCTAATCCCTTTTCTTGCATGCAATCCATATCCACGTGCTTATCATATCTGCTTCTGCCTCCACCATCACCTCTGGCATCTATCATCTTTGGTGTAAAGAGCCTGTCCCATCCATCTCCTCTGAACTTACCCCTCCCCCACACACCTTACCTTAAATGTACACCATCGATGATTAGGCATTTCTACCCTTTACTCTGTTAAACCCTTTTATTTTTAGCCTCCATACCCTTCCAAAAATAGGGCAACTGGAATTGAATGCAATACTCCAGATGCAGCCTAACCATTGATTTATAAAGCTGCAACACCACTTTCTGACTCTTGTACATGGTGCCTCAACTAATCAAGGCAAGCATGCCATAGACAAAATGCTAGAAGAGCTCAGCAGGTCAGGCAGCATCTATAGAAAAGAATAAACAGTAAACATTTCGGCCGACACCTGCTGAGTTTCTCCAGCATTTTATGTGTGTTACTCTGCATTTCTAGCATCTGCAGAATCTTGTGTTTAAGTATGCCATATGCCTTGTGGCCAAGTGGTTAAGGCACTGGACTAGCGACCTGAAGGTCGTGAGTTCCAGCCCCAGTCGAGGTAGCGTGTTGTGTCCTTCAGCAAGGCACTTAATCACACAGTGCTCTGCGACGACACTGTTGACAAGCTGTATGGGTCCTAATGCCCTTCCCTTGGACAACATTGGTGTCGTGGAGAGGGGAGACTTGCAGCATGGGCTTCCATACAACCTTGCCCAGGCCTGCCCTGGAGAGTGAAGACTTTCCAGGTGAAGGTCCATGGTCTCACAAGACTAACGGATGCCTTTATGCCTTTTTTAACCACCCCATTGACCAGTGAGCCCACTTTCAGAGATTTATGAACTTAGAACAAGATCCTTCTGTACAACAGAATGTGGTCCTTTTTGGGAAATTACATTTCAGAAGTAAAAGCTTATTTTTTTAGGTGGACACATTTAATGATAAATGCAGTATAAGCAAACCTTAAAAGGAACCAAATTTACATCAGCAATGGAAGGAAGGAGATCTGGTTGTCAATTTCCTACAGATTGTAATAACCATTAAGCCTGAATCAAAGTGTTTGTCAGTTTCCATTAACTAACCTCCTGCAATCACATACTGAAAAATTAGTATAGACACTGCTCATTTCTGACTTGTGTATGCAATAATTGAAAAATCATCCTCAGTTCCTCATGAAGGTTCTTCACCAGGAATTCAAAATTTGAATATTTACCCTTTGGTAAGATTCCCATTCAAGTAATCTACAGGCATAAAAGCATTTTATTAACTTCCTTGAAATAAACATTTTAGTAAGTCCTGGGTACTTCAACGCACAAACTTGTTTTGTTACTGCAAATGTAAATGAATGTGTTTTACAATGCTTTATTTTACAAAGAAACTTGAGGTCATAAAGGAATTTATTATTAAAATAGCCAGTCTTAAGATTATGGTCCATAGATCAGAACTTCAGAGGATTTGACTTCACAAAGACTGTTTCCTGGAAGTCATGAATGTCATGATACTCAACAAATCAAATTTGGTGTTAAAAATGTTCCACTGCAGAAAGCAAGCAAGAATGAAGTTAAAATGGTGCAAGCATGAAATTTTAAAGAAATTCAAATCGTTTTTAATTATTTTTCAAATGCACACACACTCATGCATTAACTCACAAACTGCATCAATATACTATACCTGTAGCAAAACACTTTAAATCAAGAGGCAAATATAAAATTATAAGTTAAAAGTTCAAAATATTATTCATAACAGAAGTGAAAATAATGTTAAAATAGTTATTCTGAAGTGGCTTCAGTCAACTCAAACAGAGATAATTCAATAATCTCATGAATCCATTTAAAACACTAATACTTACTGTTCCAGAATTAATGTATTTTTTCTTTTTTGCTTTCTTCTTTGGATTTAGCACCTAGAAGAAATAAGTGCCAATTGCATTAGTTCATTAGTTATCTCAATTAGAATGTTTATAAATGCAAAGGAGGATGTCCTAATTTTAGCATTCAAAACTGGTGAAGATTTTATCTATACCAAGTTAAACTGTATTAATCATAGATTAAAAATAATCTTATTTATAAGCTACAAACCCCATTTCCAGAAAAGTTGGGATATTTTTCAAAATGCAATAAAAACAAAAATCTGTGATATGTTAATTCACGTGAACCTTTATTTAACTTCAAAGTACAAAGAAAAGATTTTCGATAGTTTTACTGACCAACTTAATTGTATTTTGTAAACATACACAAATTTAGAATTTGATGGCTGCAACACACTCAACAAAAGTTGGGACAGAGTTAAAATAAGATTGAAAAGTGCACAGAATATTCAAGTAACACCGGTTTGGAAGACTCCACATTAAGCAGGCTAATTGGTAGCAGGTGAGGTATCATGACTGGGTATAAAAGTGGCGTCCATCAAAGGTTCAGTCTTTGCAAGCAAGGATGGGTCGTGGCTCACTCCTTTGTGCCAAAATTCGTGAGAGAATTGTTAGTCAGTTCAAAAGGAACATTTCTCAATGCAAGATTGCAGAGAATTTAGGTCTTTCAACATCTACAGTACATAATATTGTGAAAAGATTCAGAGAATTCAGAGACATCTCAGTACGTAAAGGGCAAGGTCAGAAACCACTGTTGAATGCGCGTGATCTTCGAGCCCTCAGGCGGCACTGCCTAAGAAACCGTCATTATATTGTGACAATTATAGCCACCTGGGCTCGGGAGTACTTCGGAAAACCATTGTCACTCAACACAGTCCGTCGCTCATCCAGAAATGCAACTTGAAACTGTATTACACAAGGAGGAGGCCATACATCAACTCTATGCAGAAACGCCGGCGAGTTCTCTGGGCCCGAGCTCATCTCAGATGGACCGAAAGACTGTGGAACCATGTGCTGTGGTCAGATGAGTCCACATTTCAGCTAGTTTTTGGAAAGAACGGGCATCGAGTTCTCCGTGCCAAAGATGAAAACGACCATCCAGATTGTTATCAACAAAAGCTTCAAAAGCCAGCATCTGTGATGGTATGGGGGTGCATCAGTGCCCACGGCATGGGTGAATTGCATGTATGTGAAGGTACCATTGACTTTGAGGCGTATATTAGGATTTTAGAGAGACATATGTTGCCATCAAGGCAATGTCTCTTCCCAGGACGTCCACGCTTATTTCAGCAGGACAATGCCAGACCACATTCTGCACGGGCTACAACAGTGTGGCTTTGTAGACACAGCGTGCGTGTGCTTGACTGGCCTACTGCCAGTCCAGATCTATCTCCTATTGAAAATGTATGGCGCATCACAAAGAGGAGAATCAGACAACGGAGACCACAGACTGTTGAGCAGCTGAAGTCTTATATCAAGCAAGAATGGACAAAATTTCCAATTGCAAATCTACTACAATTAGTATCCTCAGTTCCAAAACTATTAAAAAGTGTTATTAAAAGGAAAGGTGATGCATGCCTTTGTCCCAACTTTTGTTGAGTGTGTTGCAGCCATCAAATCCTGAACTTGTGTATGTTTACAAAATACAAATAAGTTGGTCAGTAAAACTATTGAAAATCTTTTCTTTGTACTTTTGTCAGTTAAATAAAGGTTCACGTGAATTAACATATCACAGATTTTTGTTTTTATTGCATTTTGGAAAATATCCCAACTTTTCTGAAAATGGGGTTTGTATTTTGTAACTCAATTTACTCAATTATTAATGGAGTTATAATACATTGAAACCACTTAAGTCATGCATATGCTCCCACTGATCAGCTTAGCAGGATATATCAGTGGTTACAAGACATGTGAGTGATTAGTCTTCCATCAACTGGGTTACAGTCCAATTTACACCAACTGGATCAGTAGTGGTTCAGTGGTTCAAAAATTGATCAGAAACTTCAAAGGCGCATGCAGTGCACTAAGATTAATTTTCATCTTACATAGGTTTAACACTCTTAAAGAATGTAATCATACATTGTAGACTATTGGAAATTTCCAACTCAGAAGAACCAGTTTACAAACCAGATTAAATCTAATTGCTATATCAGTTCCTGTAGGCTGTTAAAAACTCTTGCAACGTGTAAGTACATTTGTCAATCACACAAGTATTTGTAGGTACAAGTTGCTGACATAAGTAGCTTACTAAGTCTGAAAGTCATTCTTCACTCACATGAGGTCACGCATATGCTTCAGTGAATAAATGTGTTTTGTAACAGAATAATGCTAAGTCCCAGAAAATGTCTTATTGTGATGTTTAACTGAAGTTACATGATGGAAGATAAAGTATCAAGCTAAAAGAAAAGACTTACACAAATGCAATGAAAAGTGGAAATCCAGCAGATAGGGAAAGCTATAAAAAGAACAATAAAGGTGTACAAAGAAAGTAACAAAACATGCAAAAACAGAATGTGAAAAATATACATATACATTACAAGGTATATCAATGCTAAATACAACACCTTTTTTTTAAAAGAGTAACTGAGTGGTAATGGGGAAATATGATCTACTGGATGAGATCACATCAAATAAGGAGGAAAAGGTAGACTTGTTAAGTACGTCACAGAGAAAAATGGATTAAATACTAGAATATGCGTGGACCTAGGAATAAATCAATGAAAAGCTTAGAAAATTGAATAAAGTTTTTAAAAATTGGAAATAAATGTGCTTAAAATAAACACATCCTCTCGTGTTTTCTGAACTGTGTTAAAAGAAATAGATGACGGAAATGTTAATGCATTTGAAAGTATTTTCTAAACATCTCAACACTGGATGTGAAAATTCCTAATGCCATTTTTTCATGTGGGAATGGAGGATGAAATCTGGCGACCACAACCTTTGAAACTATTAATTATGGAAAAGAAAACAGAGCAGGTAATCTCAGCTCTCAAAAGAGAGTTGAATTTGATTAAACCATGTTGTTAGAAAGAAAAAGTTACCCTTTCATTGAACTTTGGAATTGCACAGTCATACCCTCAAGGATGAGAATGGGAACAGAATGGTTATGGAACTATGTCTGTGTGAAGTTTTTAATGTTATTGCTAGCAATATGCATAAAACATCTGCCTTAACATTCCCATCCTACTACTAGATTCTTCGAGTTTCCCTATTGTTTATCCCTGCTCAATCCTTTTGCTACACAGCTGGGCTACAATGGAAATGTGCTTCTTGGTGTTTGTGGCTATTGACTCACTGTTGTGAAATTCCAATAATCTGGTACTCTCAGGACTTGGGTAATGCCCAACCAGCAGATTTTCCGGACTATTTAACATCAATAAACTTAGAATCCACTTTAAAAATACATTATGCAGCATTATAATAAATTTTCTGGTGAATCCAAAGGTTAAAGAAAGGTCAGAAATCTATCCTCTAGTGAGCTGAAAGGGAGCTTGTCAAACATGACAGGTAAGCCAGATGACAAACCATTGGGGATCTTTTCATACTTGAACCAGACAATGAATTACCAAAGTTTTGCTTAATTATAGTTTGCATCAACAGCACTGATTGCACTCTGAGCCCAAGCTCCACATAGCAGCCTCTAACTTCATGTCAACTTCAAACACTTATGATTGGCCCAATGGAGCTTGGCTCAATGTGCTCCTCTTCAAATGATACTGAAGATTATATCAAGAACAGACAAGCATTGTACAAGAATGAGGCTTTATGGTCTTGTTTCCCAGATGGAAATTTCAAACACTAAATGGAATAGGGTTAAGTTGAGAGAGGGAATAGGGTTAAGTTGAGAGGGGGAAAGTGGAAAACAGATTTAGAAAGCAAGTTTTTTTTGAAACAGAGTGGTAGGTGTCTGGCATATACTGTCAGGTGAAGTGGTGGAAGCAGATACGACAGCAACATTCAAGAGGTATTTAGACAGGCATGCAAACACAGACAGGGATATGGACCATGCGCAAGTAGAAGTGATTTGTTCGGTTTGGCATCATGATCAGCAGAGACACTGTATGCTGAAGGGTCTGTGTCTATGCTTTACCATTCTATATTATGTGTTTTATGCAACAGAGAATGTGCAGACTCCCTACAGACAGCACCAGAGGTGACGACTGAGCCAGGATCATGGGCACTATAAGGCAGCAACTCTACTGGCTGCTTCACAGTGCTGTAAAGACAATCATCTTGTGCTCTGAAGTGACAGCCACACATTCATTCTTAATTAACTAAAAAGTAAAGAAGTGAGGAATAAAAAGCATGAACAGAACCCAGAGTATGCTACTTGGATATAATCATCATGAGCTGCATAATCGATCTGAAAAAATTGCTAAGGAACAAAATATATGATTGGAAAGAGAATTTACCTACAGTGAATCAAATTCCATTCACGACTGACTGAAAAGTGGGGTATCACACTGGTAACCAGTCCAAATGGAACTGGTAATTTTTGGTAATTTTTTTTGTCACGGTGCCATCAGAAAATTTCATGAGCAAAAGTTACTATCTTATCCAAAGAAAGTTTGTCCACGTCACACTGTAATCCAGCCACGCACAGCAAACCATATTATATTAATGAGAGGAGATGTGTCCCACAAATAGGAAAGAGCACATCTCAGATCACTATAATTAGCTACACACAATATAATGGAGCATAATCTGACTCTAGCTGATGGGTAAATTCATTTGGTCTCACGCCCTCATTGACAGCACCTTTGTTCTTCCCATCCCAACCCTATCATCACTACTTCTAGAAAACTAACTTCTCTCTTTCCCAGTTCTGGTGAAGGATTTTTGACCTGAAACATTAACTCTTTCTGTAAATGGTGCCTGTTCTGTTGAGAATTATTTTCACACATTTAGCAGCATTGGTCTACTGACTCTTTTTGGATTTCTCTTAGTTCTCCCTTTTCATCTGTTGGATAGCTTATTGTCTATACTGGTGATGGTATGTTCATCGCTAGCAGGTTTAGACTTACACAGATACTCGTATTATCAGGCAACGGATAAGGCTAACAGATAAGTCTTGGTAAGAGACTAGGATTTGAGAGAAACAGCCATACGTTACATAACACATGAAAACCAGATAAAATAAAAATAATTGAAAGCAGATTTAGGGTATTATTTATGTTTAAAGTGAGTGCATTTATTGTTTCATTTATTTTCTCTCCCACAAAGATTGGTCCTCCAGTCCACAAGTGCACCAGGATCTCTAACCAAATGGCCAGTCTGGGCTTACAGGGAGTTAAGCTTCTCTGGCTACTGCACTCTCTCCCTTCCCTGACTCCAGCAAGATGGCCATTACTTTGGACCCTCTCCTCCTGTCCCTGGCCTCACAGAATCACAACTAAGGCACCTATAAAATACAGCCATTTTTTTTTGGATCGGGACAGGAAGAGTGGCATGAGAGCTGAATTGTGAAGGAAGGCAGTTTTTAAAAAAACTTTGAGTACAAGAAGGACGAGACTGCGCAGGCACGTGACATAGACAGGACAGTGCGGAGAGTTTAAAAAGGAGACCACCCTATACAGCAGGCAGTGGAGTGAGTGACAGCAGAGTGTAGGGCTTTGGCTCAATGGGCTTAGGTGGTAATGGGAAGATGCGTGAGCGAGGCACCAACTCTTTTTTTCCCCTTCGCGAATTGGCCTGGACAGACAGAGGAACAGCAGGGCTCACACAGCTAACGGTTTAAAAAAGTTCGTGTGTTTGGTGAGCTAAGTGGGTGAGTAAACTTATATTTCCTGTTTCATTCCTGTAGAATTAGGTAGCATGTCTGCAGGGTTAGTGCTTTATTCAGGGTGTCAGATGTGGGAATCCTGGGAAAACTCCAGGCTCCCTGATGGCTACATCTACGCCAGGTGCACCAAGATGCAGCTCCTCAGAGACCTTGTTGGGGAACTGGAACTGCAGCTTGATGACCAACTGCTTATTAGAGAAAGTGAAGAGGTGATAGACAGGAGCTACAGGGAGGTAGTCATCCCTAGGCTACAGGGGTCAGAAAACTGGGTGACTGTCAGGAGAGAGAAGGGAAATGCTCAGATAGTGGAGAGCACCCCTGTGGCTGCCCCCCTCAGCAACAAGTATCTCATTTTGGATGCTGTTGAGGGGGATGACCTGACAGGGGACGGCCCGGTGACCGGGTCTCTGGCACTGAGCCTGGCGCTGTTGTGCAGGAGGGAAGGAGGGAGAAGAGGAATGTGGTAGTTATAGGGGATTCCATAGTCAGGGGAACAGACAGAAGATTCTGTGAGCCTGATAGAGATACCCGCATGGTGTGTTGCCTCCCAGGTGCCAGGGTACAGGATGTCTCGGATCGGGTCCAGAATATTCTGAAGGGGGCGGGTGAGCAGCCAGTTGTCTTGGTACATGTTGCTACCAATGACATAGATAGGACAAAGGAGGAGGTCCTGAAGAGAGATTTCCGGGAGTTAGGAAGGAAGCTGAGAAGCAGGACCTCCAGGGTAGTAATCTCGGGATTACTACCTGCGCCACGTACTAGCGAGGGCAAGTATAGTAGGATCAGGCAGATGAATACGTGGCTGAGAGACTGGTGCGGGGGCAGGGCTTCAGATTCTTGGATAATTGAGATCTCTTCTGGGGGAAGTATGACCTGTTCAAAAAGAACAGGTTATACCTGAACCCAAAGGGGACCAATATCCTGGCGGGAAAGTTTAATAAAGCTGTTAGGGAGGGTATAAACTAATTTGGCAGGGGGATGGGAACCGGAGTGATAGAGTAGAGGAGGGGGAAAGCAGAAATAAATCTAAGATAGTGAGCAGTAAAGATGTCAGGAAGGACAGGCAGATGACGGGGCAAATTTGCAGCCATTGGGATGAGTTGCAGTGCAATCAAAGCAAAAAGTACCAAATACTGGACTTAAGGTGTTGTACTTAAATGCACGCAGCATAAGGAATAAGGTGCATGATCTTGTTGTACAGCTACAGATTGTCAGGTATGATATTGTGGCCATTACTGAGACATGGCTAAAGGATGCATGTCTCTGGGAGCTGAACGTCCAAGGATACACGGTGTATTGGAATGATAGGCAGGTAGGCAGAGGGGGTGGTGTGGCTTTATTGGTAAGAAATGATATTAAATCATTAGAAAGAGGTGACATAGGATTGGAAGGTGCAGAATCTTTAAGGGCTGAGCTAAGAAATCGCAGGGGTAAAAGGACCCTGATGGCAGTTATATACAGGCCTCCAAACTGCTGCAGTGATGTGGACTACAAATTACAACTGGAAATAGAAAAGTCTTGTCAGAAGGGCAGTGTTATGATAATTGCGGGGGGATTTTAACATGCGAGTGGATTGGGAAAATCAGGTCGGCACTGGATCTCCAGAGAGAGAATTTGTAGAATGTCTGCGAGATGGCTTTTTAGAACAGCTTGTTGTTGAGCCCACTCAGGGATCGGCTGTACTGGATTGGGTATTGTGAAATGAACCAGAGGTGATCAGAGAGATTGAGGTGAAGGAACCCTTAGGAGGCAGTGATCATAACATGATTGAGTTCACTGTGAAATTTGAGAAAAAGAAGCCGAAATCCAATGTGTCGGTATTTCAGTAGAGTAAAGGAAATTACAGTGGCATGAGAGAGGAACTGGCCAGAGTTGTCTGGAAAGGGACACTGGTGGGAAGGACGGCAGAGCAGCAGTGGCTGGAGTTTCTGCGAGAAGTGAGGAAGGTGCAAGACAGATATATTCCAAAAAAGAAGAAATTTTCGAATGGAAAAAGGATGCAACCATTGCTGACAAGAGAAGTCAAAGCCAAAGTTAAAACAAAGGAGAGGGCATACAAGGAAGCAAAAATTAGTGGGAAGACAGGATTGGGAAGTTTTTAAAAGCTTACAAAAGGAAACTAAGAAGGTCATTAAGAGGGAAAAGACGAACCATGAAAAGAAGCTAGCAAATAATATCAAAGAGGATACTAAAAGCTTTATCAAGTATATAAAGAGTAAAAGACAATAGACAATAGGTGCAGGAGTAGGCTATTCGGCCCCTCGAGCCAGCACCGCCATTCACTGTAATCATGGCTGATCATCCACAATCAGTACCACGTTCCTGCCTTCTCCCCATATCCCTCGACTCTGCAATCATTAACAGCTCTATCTCATTCTTGAAAGCATCCAGAGAATTGGCCTCCACTGCCTTCTGAGGCAGAGCATTCCACAGATCCACAACTCTCTGGGTGAAAAAGTTTTTCCTCAACTCCTTTCTAAATGGCCTACCCCTTATTCTCAAATTGTGGCCTCTGGTTCTGGACTCCCCCAATATCAGGAACATATTTCCTGCCTCTAGCGTGTCCAATCCCTTAATAATCTTAAATGTTTCAATCAGATCCCCTCTCATCCTTCTAAATTCCAGTGTATACAAGACAGGTGAGAGTAGATATAGGACCAATAGAAAATGATGCTGGAGAAAGTGTAATGGGAGATAAGGAGATGGTGGAGGAACTGAACGAGTATTTTGCATCAGTCTTCACTGAGGAAGACATCGGCAGTATACCGGACACTCAAGGGTGGCAGGGAAGAGAAATGTGTGCAGTCACAATTACGACAGAGAAAGTACTCAGGAAACTGAATAGCCTAAGGGTAGATAAATCTCCCGGACCAGATGGAATGCACCCTCGTGTTCTGAAGGAAGTAGCTGTGGAGATTGCGGAGGCATTAGCAATGATCTTTCAAAAGTCAATAGATTCTGGCATGGTTCCGAAGGACTGGAAGATTGCAAATGTCACTCCGCTATTTAAGAAGGGAGCAAGGAAGCAAAAAGGAAATTATAGACCTGTTAGCTTGACATCGGTGGTTGGGAAGTTGTTGGAGTCGATTGTCAAGGATGAGGTTATGGAGTACCTGGAGGCATATGACAAGATAGGCAGAACTCAGCATGGATTCCTTAAAGAAAAATCCTGCCTGACAAACCTATTGCAATTTTTTGAGGAAATTACAAGTAGGCTAGACAACGGAGATGTAGTGGATGTTTGTATATTTGGATTTTCAGAAGGCCTTTGACGGGTGCCACACATGAGGCTGCTTAACAAGATAAGAGCCCATGGAATTACAGGAAAGTTACATACGTGGATAGAGCATTGGCTGATTGGCAGGAAACAGAGAGTGGGAATAAAGGGATCTTATTCTGGTTGGCTGCTGGTTACCAGTGGTGTTCCACAGGGGTCCGTGTTGGGGCCGCTTCTTTTTACATTGTACATCAACGATTTGGATTATGGAATAGATGGCTTTGTGGCTAAGTTTGCTGATGATACAAAGATAGGTGGAGGGGCTGGTAGTGCTGAAGAAAAAGAGTCTGCAGAGAGACTTGGATAGATTGGGAGAATGGGCAAAGAAGTGGCAAATGAATTACAATGCTGGAAAGTGTATGGTTATGCACTTTGGCAGGAGAAATAAACAGGCAGACTATTATTTAAATAGGGAGAGAATTCAAAGTTCTGAGATGCAACGGGACTTGGGAGTCCTCGTGCAGGATACCCTTAAGGTTAACCTCCAGGTTGAGTCGGTGGTGAGAAGGCGAGTGCAAAGTTGGCATTCATTTCTAGGGGAATAGAGTACAGGAGCAGGGATGAGATGTTGAGGCTCTATAAGGCACTGGTAACACCTCACTTGGAGTACTGTGGGCAGTTTTGGGCTCCTTATTTAAGAAAGGATGTGCTGACGTTGGAGAGGGTTCAGAGAAGATTCACTAGAATGATTCTGGGAATGAGAGGGTTAACATATGAGGAACATTTGTCCGCTCTTGGACTGTATTCCTTGGAGTTTAGAAGAATGAGAGGGGACCTCATAGAAATATTTCGAATGTTGAAAGGCACGGACAGAGTGGAAGTGGCGAAATTGTTTCCCATGGTGGGGGAGTCTAGTACGAGAGGGCATGACTTAAGGATTGAAGGGCGCCCATTCAGAACAGAGATGCAAAGAAATTTTTTTAGCCAGAGGGTGGTGAATCTATGGAATTTGTTGCCATGGGCAGCAGTGGAGGCCAAGTCATTGGTTGTATTTAAGGCAGAGATTGATAGGCATCTGAGTAGCCAGGGCATCAAAGGTTATGGTGAGAAGGCGGGGGAGTGGGACTGAGTGGGAGAACAGATCAGCTCATGATAAAATGGCGGAGCAGACTCGATGGGCCAAATGGCCAACTTCTGCTCCTTTGTGTTGTGGTCTTATGATCACTGGAACAAAATGAGTAAAGTCTATGACAGTGACAGCCAAGTCCAACAATCTCTTCTGAAGGTCAGCATCTAACAAACCAACAAGTAAACTGAATTGAATTGACTTTATTTCTTACATGCTTCACGTACATGAGGAGTAAAAATATTTATGTTATGTCACCATCTAAATGTGCCACATGCAATCATAGTAATTTATAACAATTTATAATAACTAGAACAGTCAATGTAATATAGAGTACAATCAAATCAGCATGAGTTCATCAGTCTAATGGCCTGGTGGAAAAAGCTGTCCTGGAGCCTGTTGGTCCTGGGTTTTATGCTGCATTACTATTTCCTGGATGGTAGTAGCTGGAATTGATTATGGTTGGGGTGACTCGGGTCTCTAATGATCCTACAAGTCCTTTTTACACACCTGTCCTTGTAAATGTCCTGAATCATGGGAAGTTCACAACTACAGATGCGCTGGGCTGTCCGCAGCAGTCTCTGCAGAATCCTGCAATTAAGGGAGGTACAAGTTGCGAACCATCCCATTAATTGTGCTTCTATCAGCCTTCAGTCCACTATTCAGACTTGAGTTTTACACGGACATTCAATTTCTTTCAGAATTATGCAAATAATAATTATTATTTTACCTCTGGAGCGAATGTGATGATGACCATTTCCACTTAATTTCCCAGCATTCTTACTGGCCTCCAAATGATGTTCTTCCCCATAAAATGCCTCTTTTGGACACTGCAGGGCAACTTGGAATATGTTGTCCCAGGAGTAACACAATGCTAGACAGATGATAGAGTTTCTTACTGTACATCATTCAGGCTTCTTTGTCATCTCAAGCCACACTACACCACCTTACATAAGAACATAAGAAATAGGAGCAGGAGTAGGCCATCCGGCCCATCGAGCCTGCCCCGCCATTCAACAAGATCATGACTGATCTGTCCGTAAACTCAGCTCCATCTATCTGTCTTTTCCCCATAACCCTTAATTCCCTTACTCTGTAAAAACCTATTTAACTGTATCTTAAATATATTTAGTGAAGAAGCCTCAACTGCTTCCCTGGGCACAGAATTCCGCAGATTCACCACTCCCTGGGAAAAACAGTTTCTCCTCATCTCCATCCTAAATCTTCTCCCCTGAGTTCATCATGTCAACTAATTTCCGAATTCCCCAATGCCACCTCCTTCCACTCTAATACTAGTCATAAGATCTGACACATCCATTCAGCACAGACAGTCTCACCGTAACATGCTCCCTCCCCACACCTCTACCCATTGCCCTCAGCTACGATCACAATTTATAGACATTTATGGGGAAATAATTGGAAATGCAATGCATCAAAGTTCTACATCAAGGTCAAGGATTTCAGCAAACAACATAATTTTCATTAAGGGCTGGGGCACAGTAGGAACTCTATACTTAGCTTCAATCAACATCAGGGAGTCCGTAACATCCAGCAAAGTATCAGCACAGATGACATTATCAAGTCCTGCACTGGGGCTGAATGCCATAATTTTCAGAGATAACTAAGCTTTCAAGTAGGGTGCAGTGAGATGACGGCTGTATACAGAATGAAACTCTGCAGGAGCTATCAGTGATGGCTGCTCTGAAGTGTTACTGGTGATGCGAAGCTATTCAAATTGCAAATGGTAGCCATTATTTCTGTGATACCTACTAAAGGCAGCGCAATTTTATGCTGAGCATTGAGTATTCTTCATTACTGTGATTAGTGACCATAGGTAATCAAATTCAATGCTGAAAACTAAAAAAACAAAATAAATTCACAATGCTGAACACTTCTGAACAGACTAAATTACTGCCAAAATTGTTTGTAAATAAATCAATTTTCAGTAATAGGGAAATCAAGAAGACTGTTTAAATTGTTAGATAGGGAAATACTAGTTTAAAGTAATCTACAATTTGCCCAGCAGTCGACGTCAGAACACAAAGCTGCAGATACTGAAAATCTGCAAACAAATACAGAAAATGTTCAAAACGTTCAACAGGTGAAGCTGCATCCAGGTAGGGAGAAGCAGAATGAATGGGTCATCAGAACGGGAAAACTGAGAAAAGCTAGCAATTTTTAAACTTGTAGAGAAGGGTAGGGGAGGAGAGAAGGGTAGGGGAGGAGAGAAGAGGGAATGTCTTTGACAGGACACTGAAAAATGGCGTTACTTCAATTCTCTGCCTTTGTTAATTCGACAATGCTTAAATAAAGCTTACAGAAAAGCAACTTATTTTCTGTCTGGGCAAATTACATCCTGAAGGTCCTAATGCTGATTTTAACAGAGTGAATTTTTATTGCATTCACAGAAATGTGGTTGCATTCTTTATTTTAATTTGTTTATTTCTTTTTCTTTTCAGCCCGTAACTGCTGTTTTACTGTTGACAATTTTGGTCTATGCATTATATAAAGAAACAAAGGAAGAACCAGGGCTGATAGCCACACTGCTGAGTTATTCTAAGGTGTGCCTTGCAAATATATCACCCCTCTAACTTTTGTTTCAATTGTTAACTTTACAAATCTCATTAAAGAAAACTTACAAATATGAAGTTTCCTTCTGGTGATCACTCTGCAATACAGTCTAAACAACAATTTCAATGTCAATTTATAATTAAAGTGTGTCTATGTCACCAGATAATTATCCCCAGCAACCTTTATAAGGTTGCAGCAATTGATGCTAAAACAGAAGAAGATAACAAGAACACACAAACAAAAATGACAAGAAAGAACGTGGAGGATAATTTTACAGATCCCTTCCCAATGGACAGCTTCGCACAACGGGAGCAGTTGTTGCAAATTGGATACATTTTGCCCACAATTTTTCACCTGTTCATTCCAAGGCAATTGAAAAGGGAGCTACAGCAACTATCTGCATATAAAGAGGTTTTAATGAAAAAGGAAATCAAGATCGAAAATTTGCAGAAATTAAACTCTGACCTTGCAAGAAATTGAAAACTGAATCCAGTGAATTACTCACAAAAAAGGAAGGAAGCAAAGGTATCGGAAAACTGTCATGTTCCACACTTTCAATTTCTGCATTACAGGAAAATGACTGGAAAGCTTTCAGCTCTTCAGAGAGCAAATCAAATATATTCTTATTAAGAAATGGTATAGAAGACAAAGTCGTCTCGAATGAAATGTACAGCCAGTGTGAAACAACAAAAAATGCCAAGGGAATAGTGGAGGGATTGGAGAGATGCGGCAAAGGAGGGTCAGTAAAAATGAAATAATGGTGAATAGAGGCCTGGAGGATTCCTTCAGTAATTGGAAAATTAACTATCATGTCCACAAAATTAACAGTGAACCTACTTGCCATGAACAATGTGTTGGCAGGAAACAACTTGTTCTTGAAATGAACAATTCCCAATTCTGTCAGATATCTTACTGGCAATAAAAAAAAAGTAGATGCACCACAGCAGATTTCAAGATCTGTTACGGTCAGTTCAGATGTTTTACTGTTGACAATTTTGGTCTACGCATTATATAAAGAAATAAAAGAAGAACCAGGGCTGCGAACCACACTGCTGAGTTATTCTAAGGTGTAACTTGCAAATATATCACTATTATTTTGTAAAAGAAAGTTTCACTTGCTGAGTATTCGGGACAGATAATGATAATGTTACAAAAATACATTCAACTGGAATGATACCCCGACATAATCTTTTTTTGGAAACTTGACTTTTTGTTAATAAAAATGATGTTGAATTTAATTTAAACAAATGAGAGTGATAAACTTTGACTTGCAGATAAGAGTTACAACAATAAAAGTATTGACAATTTTCTATCTCTATGTCAAAGGAATCAGTGTTTTTAGTAAATATTATAAACACCTTTTTGCTGTTCCAACATGCCAACTTCATGAATAATTTCACTAAGTTTTACTCGTTGAGTGATATCCTCAAAAGTTTTGAAAAGTTTTCATGAGGGAGGAGCATGCACAGGTTCAGGGGCTAGGATAGCAGACAAGCAGGGAACAAACACCATCTCATAACAGACCCACCATCTCGTAACAAACCCAGCCTGCCAGGGGCTGGGATGAGAGACAAGCTGGGAACAAACACCTTCTCATAACAAACCCAGCACGCAAGGTCATTAATCACGCGTCATCCATGTCAGCGCGGGAAGAAGATCAACTCCTCGAGCTTGCAAGTGATGGTGGACTGAAAAGTATGTTTAACATAACATCTCTGCCGGCATTCTGGATCAAAGTCAAGGCTAAATATCCTGTGATAGCTACGAAAGCACTGAAAACGTTGCTTCCATTTCCAACATATCTCTGCGAAGCAGGGTTTTTTGCAATTAATGCAACGAAAACTAAATTGCGGAATACACTGGACGTAAGGAACCCCCTTCGAGTATCGCTGTCTCCCAACACCCCTTGATAGCAACATCTTGTTGCAGGGAAACAAGCCCAGGGCTTCCACTGATTCCGCGATAGTGGTGTGTTGCAATGATTTTATTTGTTCATACCGGGAAAATATGTGCTGTGTGTTTAATATCCAAACGTTGCTTAAAATGTTATGATGCTGTTGACTTATAAGTGAATTATAATTGACTTATCACTATATTCATGCAAGGAAAATATGTGCTATGTTTAATATTAAATTCTTAGATAAACCCTTTTAGAAACGAAATTGCAAGTGACTTATAGTTGACTTATCACCAATATTCTGGTCGTGATTAACACCTCCCCCCCACCCCAGGGTTGCCAACTGTCTCTTATTAGCCGGGACATCCTGTATATTGGGCTAAATTGGTTTGTCCCATATGGGACTGCCGTTGTCCCATATTTCCCCCGCTAAGGTACAGCGTTCCTATGAAAACTTTTGTGCCGAAATGACGTAAAGTGAAGAAGCAATTACCATTAATTTACAGGTGTCCCCTGCTTTTCGAACGTTCGCTTTACGCAACCTCACGGTTACGAAAGTACCCTGTTTTCGCTTTCAGAAGGTGTTTTCACTGTTACAAAAAAATCAGGGTGTGATAAAAAATCAGCGCGTGATAAAAAGCCGCGTGCGCCCTGAGCAGCCGCTCTCCCCCGGATTCGGAATGACATTGCTTTAACACGTTGCATTGAGCAGCCGTTTGCAAGATGAGTTCTAAGGTATTGGAAAAGCCTGAAAGAGCTCGTAAGGGTGTTACATTTAGCATAAAGCTAGACATAATTAAGCATTTTGATCATGGTGAACGAAGTAAGGACAAAGTGAGCTTGACTTGTGGAAGCTGACGAGGATGATGTTGAAGAGGTTTTGGCATCCCATGACCAAGAACTGATAGATGAAGAGCTGATGCAATTGGAAGAGGAAAGGATAACAATCGAAATCGAATGCAGTAGTGAAATGAACGTGAAGTTACTGCGTGAAATTTTCGCTGCAATGATAAAGTATGACTTTAATTTTGAAAGGGTACGTCGGTTTAGGGGATATTTGCAAGATGGTTTCAGTCCTTACAAAGAACTGTATGATAGAAAAATGCGCGAGGCTCAGCAGTCAAGCAAGCCTTCCACATCAGCCACAGCAGACGACGAACCTCGACCTTCGACATCAAGGTGGGCAATCATAGGAGAAGATGAACTGCCTGTTCTTATGGAAACAGACGGTGAGATGACACCCCAGTGTCCCACCACCCCAACACCCAGGCCGCGGACAGATTCAGTACCGATTCGTGGAGAATGCAGCAGTAGCCGGGAGACACACAGCACATCTTTGAGAAAAAAGCCGAAATAAACATTCTAATTAATTAGGTGCCGCCCCACATGTAAATGTCGGCCCAGATCAGAGGCGATGCAATCGGCAATCGGCTTTTTACTTAAATATGTGAACTGTGCCTCCCGGCTACCACTGCATTCCTGCATGCTTCGCAGCAATGTATCACTCGGCGACCTGGAGGGTGGGGGCCACTGCACCACCCCAACCTGCGACTCAGTCTAACACATCATCCGTCATCAGTGTGCTCGGCGCTGTCCCGATTCCAGTAAGTGATACTACACTGTACATACATTATTTCTACTTTATATCGGCTGTGTAATTTTTACATGTTATTTGGTATGATTTGGCAGCTCCATAGCTTAAAGGTTACTGGAGAGCACTTGCGTGAGATTTTCTGTCGCGAGCGGCTGCGTGAGATTTTCACTTCGGCGAACAGTGCCGGCAATGATTGTGGAAAAGTATTTCTACTTTATATAGGCTGTGTATTAATCATATCATTCCTGCTTTTACTATATGTTACTGTTATTTTAGGTTTTATGTGTTATTTGGCATGATTTGGTAGGTTATGTTTGGGTCTGCGAACGCTCACAAAGTTTTCCCATATAAATAAATAGTAACTGCTTCTTCGCTTTACGACATTTTGGCTTACGAACCATTTCATAGGAATGCTCTACCTTCGGATGGCGGGGGAAACCTGTATATGAGAAAATTTTTTGAGTGTTCCCAGACCCAAAAACTAACCTACCAAATCATACCAAGTAACACATAAAACCTAAAATAACACTAACATATAGTAAAAGCAGGAATGATATGATAAGTACACAGCCTATATAAAGTAGAAATAATGTATGTATAGTGTAGTTGCACCGAACAGAATCGCCAAAAACGATTTGTAGAAAAAAATCGGCACGTACACACATGCGCACACAGGTGCCCACACAAGGCTTCATGGTCATGGTAGTCTTTTCAGGGTACACACAATATATTTGATGGCTACTCTTGTCCGTTGACAACACTCCACCCCCCGCCCCCCGCAGTCGGCCGGTCCGCAAGAATATTGTCAGTATTAAACCAGTCCGCGGTGCAAAAAAGGTTGGGGACCCCTGCCTTAGAAAACACTGGTTTAAGATACACTTCAGCCAGTGGGATTTTAAATGAGCCAAAATTTACCATGTTTGGATAATGAGAACGTGATCTGGAGATCATGGAGTGTTTAGGTGACAAACAGTGGAAGAGGATTCATGGGGATTTTAAATTTAAATGACTTCAAATATGAAACTCAAATGACAAACTTGGTTTAGCTGAAGGTATTTGACTAATTGGAGAGCTACTCAATTTACCATAGTAATAGAATATTGCACGCAGATAAGTACAATAACTAATATTAGGTATGGAATATATACAGAAATCAAGTAAGGAAATTGTTCCTGCTGAGGAAATGAATTGATTCTGATCCTAATAAAGATACAGCAGAAATTTCAATTCCCATTTTATCACAGAGACTCGTTCATGCAAGACACACTGCATGGCCCCATATTTCTCCAAATGCATACTTCTTCAACTTCTTGGTAGAGTTTCTCATTATAGTCAAGTTAAAAATTATTTAAAACAATTAAAGTTGATTTTGAATAGTGTAATGAATTTCAAAAACTCTTGAATAAACACTACGGCTTTGACAGGCAGTGCAGTATGAGACCCAGTTTAGCACTTACATGTATAGAGCTAACAACTAAAGCTGCAAGAATCTCACACAATTTCACCAACCAGGTCAGAGCCAGTTTGGTGCACAAGTTGCAGCTTAAAGATATACATGGCATAAATATAGTCTAGTTGGCGGGAATGTATTGTTTCTCGGTAGCTTGCTATACCCAAGAATTTTGAGGTCGTGATCTTTAGGGTATAATGTAAATATTCTTAAAAGTGAGTGGGTATGAAATATCAAGATTATGATTTGACGTCACTACATGATTTACATAGAGATTAGTAAAAAATAAGCAATAATGAGAGGAAGAGAATGAAATATGAAGGGAAACTGGCCAATAATATAAAAGAGGATGCCAAAAGTTTATTTCCAGATATACCTGTATAAAGAATGTAAGAGAAGCAGGAGTAAACATGGGACTGCTAGAAAATTATACTAAAAATGTCATAACGGGGAACAAAAATGGTAGACAAACTAATTAAAGTTGCTGGTGAACGCAGCAGGCCAGGCAGCATCTGTAGGAAGAGGTGCAGTCGACGTTTCAGGCCAAGACCCTTCATCAGGACTAACTGAAGGAAGAGTGAGTAAGGGATTTGAAAGTTGGAGGGGGAGGGGGAGATCCAAAATGATAGGAGAAGACAGGAGGGGGAGGGATGGAGCCAAGAGCTGGACAGGTGATTGGCAAAAGTGGATACGAGAGGATCATGGGACAGGAGGTCCGGGAAGAAAGACAAGGGGGGGGGGCCCAGAGGATGGGCAAGAGGTATATTCAGAGGGACAGAGGGAGATGTCTTCATTTTTTAAAGAAAGGGGCTTCCCTTCCTCCACTATCAACTCTGCTCTTAAACGCATCTCCCCCATTTCACGTACATCTGCTCTCACTCCATCCTCTCGCCACCCCACTAGGAATAGGGTTCCCCTGGTCCTCACCTACCACCCCACCGGCCTCCGGGTCCAACATATTATTCTCCGTAACTTCCACCACCTCCAACGGGATCCCACTACTAAGCACATCTTTCCCTCCCCCCCCTCTGCATTCCGCAGGGATCGCTCCCTACACAACTCCCTTGTCCATTCGTCCCCCCCCATCCCTCCCCACTGATCTCCCTCCTGGCACTTATCCATGTAAGCGGAACAAGTGCTATCCATGCCCTTACACTTCCTCCCTTACCACCATTCAGGGCCCCAAACAGTCCTTCCAGGTGAGGCAACACTTCACCTGTGAATCGACTGGGGTGATATACTGCGTCCGGTGTTCCCGATGTGGCCTTTTATATATTGGCGAGACCCGATGCAGACTGGGAGACCGCTTTGCTGAACATCTACGCTCTGTCCGCCAGAGAAAGCAGGATCTCCCAGTGGCCACACATTTTAATTCCACATCCCATTCCCATTCTGACATGTCTATCCACTGCCTCCTCTACTGTAAAGATGAAGCCACACTCAGGTTGGAGGAACAACACCTTATATTCCGTCTGGGTAGCCTCCAACCTGATGGCATGAACATCGACTTCTCTAACTTCCGCTAGGCCCCACCTCCCCCTCGTACCCCATCTGTTACTTATTTTTATGCACACATTCTTTCTCTCACTCTCCTTTTTCTCCCTCTGTCCCTCTGAATATACCTCTTGTCCATCCTCTGGGTCCCCCCCCCTTGTCTTTCTTCCCGGACCTCCTGTCCCATGATCCTCTCGTATCCCCTTTTGCCAATCACCTGTCCAGCTCTTGGCTCCATCCCTCCCCCTCCTGTCTTCTCCTATCATTTTGGATCTCCCCCTCCCCCTCCAACTTTCAAATTCCTTACTCACTCTTCCTTCAGTTAGTCCTGACGAAGGGTCTCGGCCTGAAACGTCGACTGCACCTCTTCCTACAGATGCTGCCTGGCCTGCTGCGTTCACCAGCAACTTTGATGTGTGTTGCTTGAACTTCCAGCATCTGCAGAATTCCTGTTGTTTGCAGACAAACTAATTAAGTATTTTAGGTCTTCACTGTGGAAGACATCAGCAGTATGCCAGAAATCCAAGATCGTCAGGGGCAGAAGTGGGTATAATTGCTATTAATAAGGAGAAGGTGCTGGCGAAGTTGAAAGGTCTGAATGTAGATAAGACACCTGGACCAGATGGACTTCACACCCCAGGGTTCTGAAAGAGCTGGCTGAAGAGATTGTGGAGGCAATAGCAGACATCCCACCCTACAAAAACTCATTTCATGGAGGTAGCACCATCAATTTGCAGGAGACTCCCGGAACTTCTGGAAGAGGTGGGATGTCTACAATAGAGTAGCTCCTTAGCAGCTGGCCAGCTAGTTTAAATAAGGTTAGCTATGCTAATGAACGAATGACACCGGTTAAACTCACCTCAACATGTCTTTTACAGTCTTAACCCACCATGAGCAATAGAAAAATCACTGTTGCAAACAGTGCAGCGAGCAACACTGTCATTATTTTTGACCCCTATTAGCCAGGGGTTCACTTCAGTGTAGTCTGGGGTGACATACGTTTTATATTTTCTTTTTTTGGAACACTCTGCCACTCTGACATTTTTCGGAACTCTCTCGCTCTTGCTCTCTCTCTCTCTCTCACTCCCTCGCGCTTGCTTTCTTGCTCTTGCTCTCGCTCTCGTGCTCTCTCTCGTGGTCGCTCTCACGCTTGTTCTTTCGCACTTGCTTTCTTGCTCTCGCTCTCGTGCTCGCTTTCTCGCGCTTGCTTTCTCGCCCTTGCGCTCGCTCTCTCGCTCTCGCGCTCGCTCTCTCGCTCTCTCTCGTGCGTTCTCTCACGTTTGCTTTCAAAAAAATCAATTTCCGGGACATTGGATATAATTTGCGGGCATCAGGGAGCCACTATTAATATGCGGGAGACTCCCGGAACTTCCGGGAGAGGTGGGATGTCTGCAATAGCACTAGATTCTGGAATGGTTCCAGAGCACTGGGAAATCACAAATGTCATTTCATTCTACAAGGAGGGAGGGAGGCAAAAGAAATTATAAAAGACAAAAAAAAAATAGGCCAGTTAGTCTGACTTCTTTGGTTGGCAAGACGTTAATGTCCATTATTAAGGATGAGAGGTACAAGGTAAAATAGGTTGAAATCAGCATGGTTTCCTTAAGGGGAAATTTTGCCTGACAAATCTATGAAATTCGTTGAGGAGCCAAGCAAGATAGACAAAGGGGAGTAATCCTGGGCCTCAAATTCTCTACCTAGATTTTGTTAATTAGCAGTCATTGTTTAATAGTTTTGCAACTTTAAAATACAACAGAATTACATGGAGTAGATTTTAAGCGAGTCAATTACAGATACTGAGGAGCAACACACAAACCACCCTTCATTCAGCTCAGCTTCCATGAAATTGAATACTGGTTAGCGTATAACAAGTAGTGGACACAAACCATCAAATTTACACTGCTGCTTGAGATCAATTATTCCCTTATCAATCCATTTATGTTTTATGCAAATAAAAGTAACATTGTTTTGATACTGTATCAACACACAAATGCTCTGAGCACTTAAAACCTTTCCAATATAAATTCTTGTTTTTTTTTTATTTAAGCTACTTTTGTAAGCTTGTCAGATTTTAGTTATACTCCCTTGGTGCTGAAGGTATAGCATGGCAGTACCATTACTGGTGGAAAAATGTGAATAATGTGTGACAAATTTATATGAGCTGTTTCCATTGCAATATTGATGCAGGAATTTATATCTAAAAATAAAATTTCCACACTGTATCATTTATTACAGGGACTGAAGTATATTAAATTAATCCTTGTCCTCTAATCTCACCACACTTAATGATGAGAATTGATCCAAATTTACTACAAGTAACGTATTAGTGTGATTATGTTAACGAAATAAAGCAAAAATCATCCAGATACTCTTTGACGCGTGGAAGCCTCTGTTGAAGAGGTTGAGAACAATGGGGCCAAGGGTTTAATGATATGCCACATAACAAAATCCACATAGTCTGCACAAGTAGATGGGTCTGAATCATGCATTGGTGCACAAAAGCCTTTAGTCCGCAATTGCATTGGAGATTGTGGAAGAACCAGGTTGGTCACAGACCTGGTGCGGAACAGTGAGCACAATGATTGGTGCAGGTTAAGTAGGGTATTTTTGTGGTACTCGTAGAGGATGGGGGAGGAAAGAGTTCTGGTAGGGATCAGGGCCATTTAAAACATAAAGAAAATGGTAGGCAGAGGAACCTAGGAGCATTTGTCAATAGAGAGCAGGACCGTAACAGCCTGGCATAGTTTGTTTATGGTTGGAATCTTGAAATAACGTTGATATAAATATTGTATGCATCTTGCACATGTGGGAGAATTTCAATAAGTTATGCCAGTTTATCATTGTACTCAGTCTGATAGCAAATTGCATATACAGCTCTCTTCATGTCCATGCACACCAAAGTCACAGTGACCAAGATCTAACATCCAGATGCGCACTGACAAAGCAACTAGCTGCTAATTGCAATCAATTTGAATAAAATTCAATCATTATCAGATAAGAGTTTGTTACATGAGATAACATTTTAGGCCTTAGTTTCTGAAGTGTGACAACTATTAATTTCAAAAAAATGAAATTCCTAATATGTTTTAAGGTTCCCCATGGTAGGCTTATTCAGGAAGTCAGGACGCATAGGATCCAGGGAACCTTGGCTGTACGAATCCAGAATTTGGCTTGCAAATAGAAGGCAGTGGGCAGTAGCGGATGGAACATATTCTGCCTGGAGGTTGGTGGCCAGAGGTGTTCAGCAGGATCTGTTCTGGGGCCACTGCTCTTTGTGATTGTTATAAATAACTTGGATGAGGAAGTGGAAGGGTGGGTTAGTAAGTCTGCAAATGGCACAAAGGTTGATGGTGTTGTGAATATTGTAGAAGGTTCTCAAAGGTTACAATGGGACATAAATGAAGTGCTGAGCTGGGCTGCAAAGTGGCAGATGGAGTTCAACATGATTCCCTTTGGAAAGTTCAATTTGAAGGCAGTATACACGATTAATGGCAGGATTCTTAGCAGTGTGGATTAACAGAGGTATCTTGAGATCCATGTTCGTAGGTCCCTCAAAGTTACCATACAAGTTGATAGGTATATGTTGTAAGTATAGGTATAAGTTAAGAAGGTATAAGTTATGTTGACGTTCATTAGTCGAGCTCAAGAGGTACAAGGTAATGTTGAGGCTCTATAAAACTCTGGTTCGAGCACACTCGGAATGTTGCATTCAGTTCTGGTCACCTTATTCTAGGAAAGATGTGGAAGCTTTAGAGAGGGTGCAGAGGAAATTTACCAGGATGCTGCCTGGATTGGAGAGCATATCTCATGAGAATAGAATGAGTGAACTAGGGCTTTTTCATTTGTAGTGAAGGAGGATGATAGGTGATTTGAAAGAGGTGTATAGGATACATCGAGAGAATAGCCAGAGACTTTTTCCCGGGATGGAATTGCCTTATATGAATGGACATACTTTTAAGGTAATCGGAGGAAAGTATTCGGGGGATGTCAGAGATAAGTTTTTTTTACACAAATAGTGGTGGGTGCATGGAATGTGGTGCCAGGGGTGATGGTAGAAGAAGATACACGAGAGATTTTTAAGATAGGAACATGGTAAATGGATGTTAGAAAAATGGAAAATGGAAGCGTATGGTGGAGGGACAGATTAGATTGATCCTAGAGGAAGTTAAAAGGTTGACAAAACATCATGGGCCAAAAGGCCTGTACTGTGCTGTAATGTTCTATGTTTTTGCTGCACTATTATTAATGTGTTTATCTATATAAGGAAGCTATAAGGCAAGCTTTAATGCATACAAATGTATAAAGCAATCCAACAGCTTTACCACGCATCATTTAGCATGTCACATACAGTGCTGTGCAAAATTCAGAGGCACAAATATATAGCTAAGACTTTCGCACAGTATTGTAGCTATCTTATGCATTGCACTGTACTGCTGCCGCAAAAAAAAAACACGAATTTCATGATATATGTGAGAGATGATAAACCTGATTCTGATATGGGTCCCTATTGTGGACTAGGAGTGGGAAGGGGGCAGGGAGAGAGGAATCATGGTTGGGAAAAGGGGAAGGGAAAAGGAAGGGAGTGGGAAGCATCAGAGACATTCTGTAATGATCAATAAACCAATTGTTTGGAATCAAATGACCATGCCTTGTATCTCAGGGCTGGATGTTTCTACACCCACATCCTCTGGCACTCTTCTTTGTTACCTGTCCCACACTCTCCCGTGGCGCTCCACCCTCACCATTTCCAACATCCTTTGCTCCCACCAGACTCACAAACTCGCTCTGCGCTCCACATTGACAAATACAATACTGTGCTACAGACTACTTTTGTATGAAATGATTACTTAATGGGCAGATTTAAGACAAGCTTGGATAATTTTTTGTATAGTAGGGGAATTAAGGGTTATGGGGAAAAAGTAGGTAGGAGGAGATGAGTCCATGGCCAGATCAGCCATGATCTTGAGCAGGCTCTATGGGCCAGATGGCCTACTCCTGCTCCTATTTCTTAAGTTCTTATGTTCTTCCAATATCATACTGCATAAAGAACAGTCACAATAAAGCAATTATTTACAGTTCATTTGCTTTGCTTGTGGTGGCAGATACAGTATATTGACATCGTATTAGGGAGTTGACTGCTCTACATGATGGAGAAACTCACACTGAAATATCAAAAAGCTTTTATAGTCCTCAAATTTTTTTTGAAGATATTTTGCAAATGGTTTATTGGTTTTTGGTGTAAACGGGTGATTTTACAATCCAGTGCTCAAACAGGTGAGGTTGGGATGGATAAGATTCATGGTGGTTGGGCCAATTTTTAATATTGCTTCTGCCCACAGTACTGTGACTATCCAGCACAGTGCAGAGCTTTGGTGTGATAGACGGTATATTCAGTTCTTCCACTTAGAAAATTACACTTTTTTTTCATTTCTCCAATGTAATATACATTTGATTGCACTGATATTATTGAAAATGTTTATAACTCTCACCACCAAATGCAAAACTGCATGCAAAATTGTCCAATCTTTACATTCTAATAGCGTTCCAATTATTTGACTGGATAAAGACCACTTTTCCAAAATTCACTCTAAACATGTGGCAACCTACAACGATAAACTCACCAGCAGACTCGACAAACTGCGCATTATTGAAAAGAAATGCATCACAGTGATCTCAGAGTACTTCTACTTCAGTAGATACTTAACGACCTTGGTTTTAATGCCAGGGGAATAACAGTACTTTTATCTCATGAAATATGCAAAACCTATCTAACTGGCAATGCCTATAACATAATTCACCCACCCTCCAGGCCTCCTCGTGTGTCAGACTATAGATTACTGCATGTTCTAGCTCTCCCAATTGATTTCTTGACTGCTCTCAACATAAAATTTCCAAATCACTAAGCAATCACCTCAAGGTAACTTCAACATCCTGACTCTCAATATTAAAAAGTTTGTAGAGTTCAGTGAATGTGGTGAAGGAAGAGCATACAACCTGCACTTTAAAACTCTCATTACCTATAAATATAACCGTGCAAACACTGACAGTCTAGCCAGAAGAAACATTACTATCAGGTTAGGGAGGCAAGGAACAAAACCAGGCCCTCGCTGGCAAAGTAATGGCAGTGGAAATCAGATGTACTGAGTTTCATTGCTTATCTCTGCTCAGTAAGGTCTTTAAAAACAAACATGAAGGATTACCCCTCTTGTGGTTTGGAATTTGCTCAAAATAAATGAATGGAATCTGTTAACAGTCATCTCAGGCAAGGCCGTTCCAATTAGTTTAACCACAAGAGATTCTGTAGATGCTGGAAATCCAGCATAACGCATACAAAATACTGGAGGAACTCAGCAGGCCTACTTATGGAAAGGGATAAAGAGTCAACGATTCGGGCGTGGAAAGAAAGGGGGAAGAACCCAGCGTAAGAAGGTGAGGGAGGGGAAGGAGTACAAGCTAGGAGATGATAGGTGAAACTAGGTGAAGGGGAAGGTAGGGGGGGACTGTGATTGGTGGAAAAGGTAAAAGGCTGAAGAAGGAATCTGATAGGAGAGAAGAGTGGACCTTGTGAGAAAGGGAAGGAGGAGGGGCACAAAAAGGAGATGATCGGCAGGTAAGGAGAAGAGATGACAATGGAGCCTCAACTGGGAATGAAAGAAAAGAGAAAGGGGAAGGAGAGAAATTACCAGAATTTGGAGAAATCATTGTTCCTGCTGACATGTTACCCTGCTGTCTGGCTACCCAGGCAGAATATGAGCTGTGGCTCCTCCAACCTGAGAGTGGCCTCATCTTGGCAGTAAAGGAGGCCATGGACCAACATGTCATCATGGGAATGGGGAGTAGATTAAAAATGGTTGGCCTCCAGGAGTTCCTGCTTGTTGCAGATGGAGTAAAGTGCTTGACAATGTGGCCCCCCAATCTATGTACAGTCTTATCATTGTAAAGGAGACCGCACCAGATGCACAGAATGCAATAGGTGACCTCGATAGGCTTGCAGGTGAAGTGTTGCCTCACCAGGAAGGACTGCTTGGGGTCCTGAATGGTGGTGAGGGAGGAGGTGAATGGGCAGGTGTAGCATTTCTTCCACTTGCAGCGTTAAGTGCCAAGAGGGAGATCAATGGAGAGGAACGAATGGATCAGGAAATCATGGAAGGAGTGATCGCAATGGAAAGCAGGGAGTGCAGGTAGGATTGGTAGTAGGACCCCGTTGGAAATAACAGAAGTTGTAGAGAATGGTTTGCTGGATCTGGTGGCTCATGGGTGGTAGGTATCCCTGTTAGGGCCTCAGGAAGATGGAGTGAGTGTCGATGTCCATGAAAAGGAGAAAGATTAGACTGAAGGTGCAACACCTCCTATTCTGCCTGGGCAGTCTCTAACAAATGGCATAAATACTGATTTCTCTAAATTCTGGTAATTTATCCCCATCCCCTTCCTCTCTTCCATCCTCCACTCTTGCACCCCCTTACATCCTCTCTTCTCCTCACCTGCCTATCACCTCGCCTTGGCGCCCTTCCCTTTCACCCACAGTCCACTCTCCTCTCATACAGATTCCTTCTTCTTCAGCCCTTTGCCACCTATCACCTCCCAGCTTCTCACTTAATATCTTCCCCCCAGCCCAACTTCCCTCACCTGGCTTCACCCACCATCTCCTACTTTGTACACCTTCCTCCCCCCTAACTTCTTATTCTGGCTTCTTCCCCTTTCTTTGAAGTCCTGAAGAAGGGTCTTGGCCCGAAACATCCAGTCATTAGTCCTTTCCTTAGAAGCTGCCTGACCTGCTGAGTTCCTCCAGCATTCTGTGTGTGTGTTGTTTCCCCACTGGAATAGAGAATATCCAAGAAGTTGACACTTAGAGAGGATAATTTGTGAAATATTGTTTCTATTATATGGTGAAGGACAAAGGTAAAAATATTTGCAAGAAAAAGAAAAGGTAATAAGGATATAGAGGTGACTAACCAAGAATTCCAGCTTACCTGGAATTTTGAGCATTTTTCCTGAGGAAAGTTTGCTAATTCAGGTTTTTGGGGGGGAAGATGAACCCAAGTGGAATGTTCAAGACCATCAGTTGAGCCAAGGCAGTCTGTCTGAGTAAATGCAGAAAGCTATTTATCCCTCTGCACCTGGATTCTTGACTTTCTCATCGGGAAAGCACAGTCAGTACAAATTGGTGATAACCTTTCTTCTTCTCTGATAATAAACACAGGCACACCTCAAGTAAGTGGGCTTACTCACTGCTCTAACTGCCTTTACATTCATGGCTGTGTGGCTTGGCACAGCTCAAATGCTATTAATAAATTCACCAATGACACCACTGTTGGCAGAATCGCAGACGATGACAAAGAGGCACACAGAAGTGAAAGAGATCAGCTGGTCAAGTTGTGTCACAACAATGAAGTTGCACTCAACATCAGTAAGACCAAGGAATGAATTATGAACTTGAGGGAGGGGAAATTGGGAGAATACTCAGAAATTCTCATTGAAGGGTGAGCAGGTTCAAGTTCCTGGGCGACAACATCTCAGAATATCTAACCTGGGCCCAACATATGGATCAACGACCAAAAAGGCACGCCAGCAACTATACATAATTAGGAGTTTGAAGAGATGTTGGTATGTAACTGAAGACATAGCAAGTTTCTATATATTACTGTGGAGAGTATTCTGATTGGTTGCATCGTGGCATGGAGATGGCAATGCATAGGATCATAAGAGGCTTTACAGGGTCGTGGACATAGCCAGCTCCAAAATGGCCACAACCCGCTCCAACAACGAGGACATCTTTCAAAGGTGGTGCCTCAAGAAACGGCATTCATTATTAAGGACTCTCACCACTCCAGACACACCTTCTTCTCGTTACTACCATCAGGGAGGAGGTACAGAAGCCTGAAGACCCACACTCAATGTTTTAGAAGCGGCTTCTTCACCTCCACCATCATGTTTCCGAATGGTCCACAAACCCATGAACACTACCTCACTATTCCTCTATTGCACTATTTTTTATTGTAACTTATAGTAATTTGTTATTCCTGCACTGTACTGCCACCATAAGTTTCAAGAGTCATGTCTGTGATAATATACCTGACACTCATCCAACAAAAACTTTCAGTAAACCAATAAAGCAAGTTGCAAATTTTTGACCATCAAGATAATGAAAGATCTGTGAAATATAAGAAAACAGAAGACAATGAAGTATGCAGCATAGCTGATTGAATACGAAGTTTCAAGCACTCCTTTCTGGAGAAATAAGGAAATCAAGATAACATAAAGCAAAGAGTTATATAGATTTGGGTTTTACCTGCATCAATAAAAAGCTTATTTGCAATATTACTTGGCAACATTATTATCGATCAAAATCACAATTGGCTGGAACCAGTCATTTTTAACCCAAGTATTTTAGTCAGTAAATAAAACGCAAGGACTTACCTCATATACATTGAACTGTGACTGTCCCCTGGAAAGCTCTCTGTAATTTGTGGTGAATTCTCCGATAAAGTCATGGCTGGATATCAAAGAGACAACGTGCTGTTAAATTTTTATCCTGAACCATTAACTGCCTCACGACCAACAATGGCAAGTGCAATTTACAGTCACAAATTAAAGAATAGAAATAGTTCAGTCTAGCAAAAGAGAAAATTCAACCCACATTTCTTTCTCTGGATAATCACATGTTTGCTTGATTAACTTCTCAACACCAGGACTGAGTATGCATTTTTTTTCAAATACTGCAGTAAACCCCAGTGAAAGCCATTACTATAGTTCTAATTTTTTTTTCTTGATTTGATAAAGCAAGAATTTAGCTTAAAGAGCAGTTTTTAAACTTGTGTATTGAAATTCTAAGTGATAGCATATTTAAAATGTTGCATTCTAACAGTTTGTGCATTGAAAAATCAATTGATTGTGCTTCCAAGAAAATAATATATGCAATGGCAAAATGTTCCCAAAATAATTGCCAAATTAATAATAACGCACAAAATATCAGATTAAAATTCACGCTTTACAATGAAAGAGACAAGGGAAATGGAAGTAGCTGGAATATTGAAGCTTAAAAACACATGTGATTTCAAACGACAATTAGCAAAGATTTCAAGCTGTGAGTTAACAGAAGGGGATCATTGCAGGGATCCACTTCAGAGAATTGTGCAGATTGATTTGTGGTCCACCAGTTGTAAATCCTTTGATTTCAATATGATTAGCTTGATTATTTGATTGTGGACATGTGTAATTACTGCTATGAAGAACCAACAAATACTAAATTAACAGAAATTTCACTAACAAGACATTGTGAATGTGAACGTAAATGGGCTGGAACTCTCTGGGAGGTTGCCTGCAGCTCAGTGACTTTGTGAAGGATTTTCTCCCTGCATTCCAGCAATGAACTCCTCATTGGGAGCAGCAGGTGAAGCATGAATACTTCCACAGCACTTAAAATGGGAACCAATGTGAATCAGAGGCAGTGGTTGCAGGAATAACAAATCTATTCATTTCCAATAGATGGAAGCAGGTGCCTACCTTGGACCCTCACATTAGGTGATTAAAAATAATTAATTTGACGTAAATGCTTTCAGTATTTTTTATTTTTTTTAATTAATTTACTGATTTGATTTTAACACTTTTGTATGCTTTTTAAAGTTTTAAGGAATATGACAGCCTGGTTGCTTTTCTTTTGCCTATCAATTGCGCACGTAACTGTCTTTGGCAGTGCAGAAGGTACAGTTCTTTCAATTTTCCAAGAAAATTCAGCTATTACACTACACCCATCAAAAATTCATTTCCAGGAGTAGTCATCCAAACCCAATCAACATTCTTGTTGGAAATTTCATCAACTGAGCCTGTCCACCTTCTCAGACAATCTGAGCTTTCAGGCAATAATAAGAAAAGCAATTAAACTACAGGGTTTGAGAAATCTCGTGCATTCAACCCATCATGATTAATCCTATTATACATACAGCCGATTATAAAATGTCTTGCACACTTGATGTCATCCAGGTTCTGAATGTTTCCATATATTGTCAAGGTGATTGGGAACAGGACTCCCCCATGTGGAAGAGCTGGGCAAAAAAGGTTGCCTGGAAATTAATCCTCAAATAGCAACAACAGACAGAATTGACTGTAGAGAATGCATGTTCTGCTCTGCTTCTGAAATTCACTGCCAGCATTTAGGACTAACAACTGAATTTCTCAGCGGGTGATTATAATTCATATACATCTGCTTAGACCTTTCGGAACAATGCCATGATGACTCTCATGAGAAGTACTTTATGTGATCTATGCTCAGTCCAGGATAAATCCCCAACCAGGGTCAGGAATCGCTGCACACAACACATGAGCTCTGGCATCAGTCAGATTGAGAGCTCCCTTAAAATACAGAACTATTATCTAATGTGACCTTAGGCAATTCAAAGCTATTTTCTTCTTCCACCTCCTCTTTTGCAAATATTAAATAGATGGATAACGTTAGCCATCCAAAGCTCATTTACAATGGACCAAGCTGCATGATAGATTAAATTACTGACACAAATAATTATGTGAGGCACCAACAGACAAGGCACATTACTAAAGCTTTGAAATTCTCACATGACTATATGTGCACCTCAGCATTAAATTTTAACATAATCCAATTAATGCTTGTGCATCGCTAAAGAGTTAGTCTGGTTCTTCCATACAAATGGAACAACTGTCCATTCACAGTGACATGCGCAAGAGGTTTGCTGATGATATGGGTCCTGAGTGTGGGGTTGAAGACTGCTTCAGCCTTAAGTAAAGACCAGACTAGGAGTCTGAGGTTTCCATCACTCTCAAGGTAGGATGACTTTTCCCCTCATGTTCTGAAGCCTCATGACCTCCCTCCCCAATCTCTCCCATTTTCAGTAATCCTCTTTCTACTTTCCCAAATATTACCTTCCAATAATCTGTGCCACTCCAAATCTGCTGTCCAACATACACTCAGTGGCCACTTTATTAGGTACCTCTTGTGCCTAATAAAGTAGTCACTGAGTGTAAGTTTGTGGTCTTCTGCTGCTGTAGCCCATCTACTTCACGATTCAACGTGCTGTGCACTCAGAGATGCTCTTCTGCATACTACTGTTGTAATGCATGGTGGCTTGGTGTGGCCTCCTGTATATTGGTGAGACCCAACGTAGATTGGGAGACTGCTTCATCGAGCACCTACACTCTGTCCACCAGAAAGCACAGGATCTCCCAGTGGCCACCCATTTTAACTCTATTCCCCATTCTGACATGTCAGTCCATGGTCTCCTCTACTGCCGCAATGAGGCCACACTCAAACTGAAGGAGCAACACCTTTTATTCCATCTGGGTAGCCTCCAACTTGATGGCATGAACATGAATTTCTTGAACTTCCAGTAATGCTCCCACACTTTGCCATTCTCCATTGCCATTTCCCTCTCTCACTTTATCTCCTTACCTACCCATCACCTTCCTCTAGTGCTCCTCCCCCTTTTCTTTCTTCCACGGCCTTCTCCTATCAATTCTCCTATCAGATTCCCCCTTCCCCAGCCCTGTATCTCTTGCACCAATCAACTTCCCAACTATTTACTTCACCTCTTTACCCCCTCCCGGTTTCACCTATCACCTTGTATTTCTTCCTTCCCTCCCCCAACTTCTTCCTGTGACTCATCTTTTTTCCTGCAGTCCTGGTGAAGGGTCTTGGCCTGAAATGTTGACAGTTTACTCTTTTCCACTGATGTTGCCTGGCCTGCTGAGCTCTTCCAGCATTTTGTGGGTGTTGATCGAATACTTGCCTTTTGCTCTTCTGCCTCATGGTCTTCTCCCTGTAGGGTTAGCCTAAATTTTCTGTTTAATTTAACTTGCCTACTTGTAATATTATGATCATATCTTACTAGTTTGACTGCATTATGAACCTGTCACTGGCCCAGGTCTGTGTACTCTAAATTTTGCTTTTACCACTCTCCTGTTAAGATTTGCAGAATTTCTTGGCATTGTAGCTATAGACCTGATTTATCCCAGCTCCAGTACTGTCTTCTGTTCTGGCATGCACATGTATATTTGTAACACTTAAATTCATCAATTAGAGCTGACATGGAAATTGTGCCTCTGCCAGATCTTAAGTGCAGAGGGCAGAGTAGCTGAATTTAGCTTGTTGTCAGGTTCACAGCTGAAAATTGGGTATTACCTAGCACTGTAAAAATCAGAAACACACAACCATCTGTCCCATCTCCTTGAATGAACTACTCATGAAGTCCCATCTCCTGCACTTTGCCCATAGCACAAGACACAATGTAAATGGACAGAGCTGGAAGCCACCTTGTGAGAAAAGGTTACTCAAGATGTGTCTGGTATGGCTACAAACACTGATTTGTTATCATTAATATGTGACCTTTGTGCTTGTGTTTCTTTATGACAATATGCACTCTGACATATCAGTGTAATGCATATACAGTCCATGACTCCATTCTACAAAAGGCCTTGTTTCTTTCCCAGCAGCAGAGGAAGCATGGAGTGTTTTAGTTACAAGGAGAAATGGAAGAAGCTGGATCCATCTTCCCTGGAGCCCAGCAGGCTAAGTGGGGACAACCTTCAGGCTCTTGATCAAAAGAGAATCATTATATTCATTCTATTCCTGCTGTTCCCTCAACCGATGGTCTCACTTTACGGATTCTTTATCTTATTATTTCATCCTCTTGCTATCTATTGCTATTTATTTATATTTGCATTTGCACAGTTAGCTGTTCATTGATCCTGTTTACAGTAACTGTTCTATGGATTTGCTAAGTATGCCCAGAGGGAAAAATAATTTCAGAATTGTATGTCGTGACTTGCATGCACTCTGATAATTAACTTTACTTTGAACTTTGACATTATTGAGGTATATAAGATTGAAGGGTATGAACAGGGTAGACTGTGGGATATTTCCTCCCTCATCATAGGGGAATAAAACTAGAAAACACTGAATTATAACAAAGGACAAGTGATTTAGAGGGGATTTGAAGAGGAATTTTTTTTCACTCAGAGAGTAATGAGTACCTGGATTACACTACTGGAAGAGAGTGGTGTAAGAAGAATTGCTGACAGTACTGAGCAGTTTAAAACAAGCCCTTTAGTCGCCCAGGCACATAAAGCTGAAGGCCAAGTATATGGGATTAACGCAGGGTGGGGGTGGGGGTGGGGTTTGGCGCTGTTCAGCATGGTTGTGGTGGGTTGATACGGATGTACTGCATGACTCAATGAACAGCAGATTACCCAACAGAAGGAGCAATGAGAAGAAGGGGAAAATGGAGGGAGAAGAAATGGTGATGAACTGCATTGTTAACACCACAGCATCTTCTCAGAGAGTGGCAGCAGTGAGGGGTGAACAATATAGATTTGATGATACAAACACATGAGATCCGGCAGATGCTGGAAATCTTGACCGACACACATGAAATGCTGGAGGAACTCAGCAGGTCAGGCAGCATCAATGGAGGGGAATAAATGGCTGTCACTTTGGGCCGAGACACTTCAGTACAAATGACTAGATGGCACTTGTCAAGGGTTGACAACGGGCACCTTAGGGCCTTTTGTAATTTATTCATGAGAATTAGATGTCATTTGAACAGCCAACATTTTACTGTTAATCTGAACTGTGATGGCCATTCAGAGTCAATCAAGTCAGTGGGTCTGGAGTCATTTATGTTCCAGAAGGCATTTTCCTGTTTCTTTGCTGTCTCACCATGATCCACCTGTCAACCTGGTAACCAGCACTGGACCAGTTTGAGACACTGGATCAGAGCCGATAGTTACCTGGGATCAGGTTATTGATCACAGGATCATAGAGCACTGAAATAAGCCTTTGGCCTACCTTGTCCATGCCAAGTGTGATGCCTAATTGTTCTAAGCCTATTTGCCTGCATTAGGCCTTTACTCCTGTCCTATCCAAGTGCCTATAAATGCTGGAATTGTATCCGTCTCTACCAACTCATCTGGCAGCTGGCTGTTTGTTCCAAATAAACACCACTCTCTGCGTGAAAACTTAATCCTCAGATTCCCTTAAATTTCTCCCCTCTCACCATAAACCTGTGCCCTCTAGTTCTGGACCCCACTGCCCCGGGAAAAAGACACTGACTGTCCTCAATTTTTGAGCAGAGAAATGCTGTCTGTGAACAGACTGCTGATCTCCATGGACTGAGAGATGCTACACATGAAAAGCCCGCTTTAGTCCATCAATAGAGAGGTCCTACACAGAGCTGATGGTCCTGCATAACTAGAGAGATGGCATGCCTGAACAAATTGCTCTTTTAATGAAGAATGATGTGGAATACGTGAACTAATTTTCCTCTTTGCAGGGAAAGCCAAATATTCCCCAGCCTCATCACAGTCCCTCTTCCACTTACGCACCTCTTCAACGTGAGCAGAGCCCTGCTCTCTTGGTGCAGAGAGCTGATCATGAGGAGAGCAGTGAAGACAGCAGGGTCTAGATGCCTGTCAGCTGGCTCAGCTCCAGATCTGGAGGTTGCACTGATGGTCATACGGTGTACGTGCCAGCAGATTGTTGCACGATCATCCTCCCAGTGACTGAGAGATAGCCGGGTGTGCAGGACCATAACAGTTTGTTTACTCTCTCCACCCTCCCAAATAAGCGAGTAATACAACTACCTCTACAGCTTCCCATTGACGCACTCATCGTGACCTAGGAAGAAGCTCCTGGCAATCATTCAGCAGCCACTTAGCGGACCACTTGACGTAGTGATGGAACATCAGAACTCACCTCCAAGGTGATTGAAGGGGAAGGCACCAAGGTGTTTAACTTGAAAGACAAATATTTCCGGCGAGCCATTTCTTGATTACATATTCTCATAGATAACTTTCAGTAGTTACTGTCCTTGCCCTTGGTTTTATTTGCAACACGTGGCACTCATCAATAGGTGGAAAGAAGAGAGGGATATTCCTCAAGTAATTAAGATCACCTCACTCCAGTGCAACCTTGGCGGGGAATTTGTTGCCATATAATTCAGGAAGTAAATGACTTTGACCTTGAATGTCAATTCAATTCCTCTCAAAGCTCTTCATTCCTGCTTGATGCACTCTTCAATGATTCATTACGGCACTCTCCGAAGGAGGAAGCCTATGAGAGGCTGAAGGTATGAGCACAGTTGCATGGTGACAGAAATGCTGCTTGTTCTCAACATGCAGGATTAAAAGCTACATGATAAGGACGTGATAAATTGGTAGGTAGAAGTGATGCTGTCAACGGCACAGCATGGGAATATAGTATGAACAGAGTGAAAAGTCATCATTCTTCCACAGGGAACTCATCGATACTTATCCATCATTTTAAAATTTAGCTTTATTTGTCATGTGTACATTGACACGTGTCATTAGTGCTGACAACCAACGCAGCCTACAAGTGTCATCACACTTCTTGCACCAACACAGCGTGCCCACAATTCACTAAGCGCAACTTGTAAGTCTTTGGACTGTGGGAGGAAGCCAGGGCACCTAGAGGACACCTATGCAGTCAAGGGATGAATGTACAAACTCCTTACAGACAGCGGCAGCAATTGAACCCTAGTTGCCATACTGTAAAGCGTTACGTTAATCACTATACTACCTCCATCACCATCATCATTATGTGCTGTGTCATATGACATGGGCACGTGGCCAAGTGGTTAAGGCATTCGACTAGCGACCTGGAGGTCATGAGCTCGAGCCCCAGCCGAGGCAGCATGTTGTGTCCTTGAGCAAGGCACTTAACCACACAGTGTTCTGCAACGTCACTGGTGCCAAGCTGTATCAGCCCTTGCCCTTCCCTTGGACAACATCGGTGTCACGGAGAGGGGAGACTTGCAGCATGGGCAACTGCCGGTCTTCCATACAACCTTGCCCAGGCCTGCGCCCTGGAGAGTGAAGACTTTCCAGGCGCAGATCCATGGTCTCGCAAAACTAACGGATGCCTTAGTATGACATGAGCGATCATGGTCTTGACCATGATTGTTCTTGCAAATTTTTCTACAGTGGTTTGCCATTGCCTTCTTCTGGGCAGTGTCTTTACAAGACAGGTGATCCCAGCCATTATCAATACTCTTCAGAGATTGTCTGCCTGGCGTCAGCGGTCGCATAAGCAGGACTTGTGATGTGCAGCAGCTACTCATATGATCATTCACCGCCTGCTCCCATGCATTCATGTGACCCTGGTCAGGGGAGGTTAAGCCGGTTCTATGCTTTGCCCAAAGGTGAGCTGCTGGCTAGCAGAGAAAAGAAGCGTCTTACACCTCCTTTGGTCGAGACGTATCTCCACCCAACCACCCAGAATATCCACCATCAACAGTGATCAGCAGACCAAAAGGTGATGTTAACATGAGCAGAGTGGAACTCATCTGAGGGAAGCATGTTTAGTGCAGAGCTCAAAATGCTTCAAATCAATGTGCTATTCACCAGGAAATACAAAAAGTGTGGCTAAGTTTATAAGTAAAAGGAACAGAGCTTAACTCCTTCATGCATTGTAAGCAGTGCAATTAAACCTATGAAGCTGCACATGAGAGAATTTAATGCATCATGTGGATTCTCTCAGTTGAGTGGAGAGGTTCACTTAATTTGCAAGAACACTTTCTGATCAGGGAAAATGTTCGTGAGATTCTTCCCTCTGTACATAATTCCTTTATGATGTATGTGGGGAATTATTCCTTCCTTTGGAAGGCTCATGAAGATCATGATGTCATGCTGGAATTCTACCATCAGAGCAATTAATATCTTCCTGGTCTATGATGTGCTTTATGATCCTCATGCTAAGGGTCTCCAGACTGCTCTTCCTTGGATACTTGCTGTTATCTCCTTTTGGCCAGGTTACGAAGCCTGCAGGACATCACAGTGAAGTCTCCACAATAGTTAGGTGTGTCCTCCCAGACTGAAGAACATCTCATATTCATAAGTCCAACAACAGTTATGACTGTTCCATGTCTGTTCTACCAACACTGCTCTGGATTGAGTGAAAGCAAACACTGCTAAAAACCATAGCAAGTGTGGACTCCTTCAAGATGGGAAAATCACATGGGCTCCTAGCAAACATATAGAACTGTGCAAAAGTTTCAGGCACAGAAATATAGCTAGGGTGCCTAAGACTTTTGCACAGTACTGCAAGTTCAATTTACTGCTTGCAATTTACAACTTATATTAAGAACTGTAGATTGGTTCTTGCTTGAATTAATATCTGCTATATTCACATTAGATTAGGTTAGATTCAACTTCATTGTCATTGTGCCGAGTACAGATACAAAGCCAATGAAATGCATTTAGCATCTGACCAGAAATGCAAAGAATAGTGTCATTTACAAAATAACTGCGAATTACTCCAGAATGCTCCCTAACAGCGAGCATAAAAGGCACCAAGCTCATCAGGGAGCAAACCTCGTTGCCCCTTATTGTACTGTGCAAAAGTCTTAGACACCCTTACTACATATACAGTACGTGCCTAAGACTTTTGCACAGTACAGTCCTTCATAAAATTCTCCTCATGCGCATCAATGACCTGCATTTTTAGGAAGCACAAACTCTTTCAGTAGGTGAAGGGATCTAGGTTACTCAGGGGAATCTTTGATGAGACCAGACGATCGTGGCCTAAACCTTTGGCAAGCTTCAGTACATGAGATACTGCTGGCTTTTTACTTCTCTAAAACTGCAGAGAGTAATAAACTGAGATGTTTGTCAGAGATCAGCAATAGCCACCTGAAATGATCCAGAAGCCAAGAAGGTCAGGGTTGCTGACATATTAACCTCAAAAGAGCACAGTCTAGGTCATGGAGTAAGACTTAAGTTCACCCTGCTGAATCACAGATTACTGAAGCCTTTGTAATTCTGTGAACACGTTCAAGGTTTAAAGTTCAAAGTTCAAAATACATTTATTATCAAAGAACGTATAAATTATATAACCTTGAGATTCGTTGGCTTACAGGCAGCTACAAAACAAGAAACCTGAAAGAACCTCATTTTAAAAAAGACCAACACCCAATGCATAGAGAGAGAAAAAAACACACAGACTGTGCAAACAATAAAAGCAAGCAACAGCGTTCAGAATGAAATGGAGTCCATTGACACGAAGCCCAGAGCAGCTGGAGCAGGCCCATAGGCTCAGCTTGAGTTCATCACACAGCGGGGCAAATCACCGCAAATCTCACAGACGTGAGGCCCGGGCACCTGGAGCAGTCTCACATCCTCAACATTGGAAGTCCATGTACAATCTCCTGTTTCTAAATGCTCTGTGAATGGGCCTTATGTGTGCCTCCAATCCCATTGCTCCCAATCCTCTCTGATAGTCCCATCCCGAGAGTGAAGTACACATCTCACGAATGATTTCAAGTCTGAAAACTGTACTATTTTGCCCGTTCACAGTCCTGGCTTCCTAAAGAAATTACTCTATCTTCTTCAGTGCTATCTAACTACATTCATCACATTAGCAGGTAGAGATAGCAAAGTAAGAGGAACAGCTTAGGAAATAACAAACCTTCAGCAGACATCCTACCCTGCAAAAACTCATTTCAGGGAGGTAGCACCACCAATTTGCGGGAGACTTCCGGGAGAAGTGGGATGTCTGCAATAAAGTAGTTCCTTAGCAGCTAGCCAGCTAGAGTTTAAATAACGTTAGCTATGCTAATGAACGAATGACACCTGTTAAACTCACCTCAACATGTCTTTTACAGTCTTAACCCACCATGGGCAATAGAAAAGTCACTGTTGCAAACAGTGCAGCGAGCAACACTGTCATTATTTTTGACCCCTATTAGGCAGGGGTACTCTTTAGTGTAGTCTGGGGTGACGTACGTTTTTTTTTGGAACACTCTGCCACTCTGACTTTTTTTGGAACTCTCTCGCTCTTGCTCTTTCTCTATCGCGTGCGCTCTCTCGCTTGTGATCGCTCTCACTCGCGCTTGCCTTCTCGCTCTCTCTCACGCACGCGCGCTCTCTCTCTCTCTCGTGGTTGCTCTCTCTCACACTTGCTTTCTCGCTCTTACTCTCTCTCTCTCTCTCGCGCTTGCTTTCTCACTCTCACTCTCTCTCGCACTCTCTCTGTCGCGCTTGCTTTCTCGCTCTCACTCTCTCTCGCTCTCTCTCTCGTGGTTGCTCTCACTCGCGCTCGCTCTCTCACGCTTGCTTTCTTTTTCTTACGCTCACTCTCTCGCTCTCTCACACTCGCTCTCAAAAAAATCAATTTCCGGGACATTGTATGTAATTTGCGGGCAGCAGGGAGCCACTATTAATTTGCGGGAGAGGTGGGATGTCTGCTTTAGGACTGATAAAAACTTCTCTGCTGTCCAACAGTTAAAGATCTCATAGTGCTAAACCCACAACGTTGACATTTTTTTTTACTACCATGGAAGAAAATGCCAAGATTTGCCCATTCAACGTTGTTTAAAGAGATTATTGATCAATCCTTGAGCATTGCAATAAGAAACATTCTCAAGTTTAAAGGAATTATATACACTGCAACGCAATCAAAGAAGGTAGGTAATCTAATATAAGCACAGTTGTCAGTTCCACTGCACAGTTGGTTACTGATGGAAAATAGCAGGCGTTAGATTTTACCTATTCTGAAGGAGAAACATTAGCAACAACAGGATCTTCTTTGGTGTTTATTTGCCAGCTTTCAAGCCTAATTTTATTTTATGAAACAGGTAAAACTGGTGTATAGTGCTTATAATACTTATGATAAAATGGCAATGTGCATGGTGTAATTTTAATGTAAAATAATGCTTGTGATTATCTTACCTTCCATCTCTGTCCCAGTCATATACTTCCACTTTAATAGTTCTGAAAACAACATTTAAAAACGATATATATTTATAATCACCTTGAATTATCAGTAAATTCATGTCATCTAGCAAAAACTATTCTTATTCGCATAATATTTATGAATGAACTATTAACTATGCACAGAAAGTGATATAAAGAACATGTCAAAAGAACAATGTAAAGTTTAGTACCACAGTACATCGAGGAATTTAAAGAAAGTTGTAAGATGTGATTATCCAATCAGGAGGGCAAGCTGAATGCTGTAGCTATCACTGAAAAGCTAAGGCACTGAGATAACTTACTGTCACATCAAATAATTATTTAAAAATATCACTTCTCTGAATAATAAGCATGAAAGTGAATGGTCACTCATGCTGTGAGTATAATAATGGCAGCTGCAGGTGCTTATTCCAATGTAAGTGTTTGAGAGGTTATAGAACAAGGTGAGATGGGTGGGGCAGCAGGCTGCATAATGATACAATCGTCCACATGTCATTTACTCTTTGATATTGGAGCCCACAATTGCAAACATCTTCTCATGACTGGGCTTGGAAATGGTCCCTCCTGTTTATTAATCCAGCGCTAATTGTAGAGGGGAAAAAAATTCGCCCTGTAGGAGAATGAAGTAGATGAACAGCTACAATTGTCTGAAGTGTCAAAGAGTTTTGGAGGAGCTACAAATGTGAGAGCGTGGTGATGCTTGTGGCAGCAGTTGTAGCTATATTCACCAACTTTCACCACAGTAATGATCTCACTTTAATACTAGTATACAGATACTTTATCCTGAAAACCATCCCTCCACTCCACCCAGCAAAGATATGACAGGCCAAACAATCTCCTTATGTGTCATAAACCTTCTATGATCCAGGGTTCTATCAGCAGTGGCTGAGAAGATGGTTTCAAGTGGTCTTTGCATTGGTCAGCTACCTCTGAAGGACTTGCATTGTCAGTGGTTTATTTCAACATGGTGCAACAATCATGAAATTATTCAAGTTTAAAGACAGGAATTGGGGAGATCAATGGGATTTCAGCATAGGCATGTGTGTATTTACACACACACACACACACGAGCAGTGGGCATGAAGTTCACGCACTGATGGCACTGATGGTACTGAGACAAACAGGTTTAATTCCTCAGATGGTATCACATTAATAATCATTTCTATGGCTGCATAATTACTGGGCCAAATCACAAGGATCCCAGTACTGAGCTCGAGTTGCATCCTCTAAGGCCAGTAGCAGAGAGTACAGTGAAAGGGATGTGATTGAGCGGAAGTGTAGCAATAACCAAAACTGGAGAGTTTACTGTGCATTTGCAGGAACACTGCTGCCCCTTTGAGTCTTACATTCAATTAAACATTTTTAAAGACTAACCATTCTTGATTCTAAGCTACATAAGTCCCTTTTAATCTCCTTATAGACTTGGATTTCCTGAATGTACCCCACATGCACTCTGACATTCTCATGACAAATAAATATTACAGAGACAGGAAACGCCCATGGATTGAGAAACATTAAGTCAGTACTAACAAGGTCAGTAACCTGCATATTAGCTTGGTTTCTCTCTTCGACGTGCTTCCTGAGCTGTGAGTATCTCAAAGATGAGTGTTTTGTTTTGGTTCTTGCAATATTGCAGGGAGGTGCTCAGATGCTAGCTTACTGACCTACACTCATGAATTATGGGCCAATGCAATACCCTCAGTGACCACTTTATTGGGTACCCCTATACACCTGCTCGGAAAAGCCAATCATGTGGGAGCAACTCAATGCATTAAAGCATGCAGACATGGTCAGACCAAACATCACAATAGGGAAGAAATCTGACCTAGGTGATAATGACCATGGAGTAATTGTTTGTGCAGGACAGGGTGCTTTAATCTCAGAGCTCCTGGGATTTTCATGCACAACCGTCTCTAGAGTTTACAGAGAATGGTGTGAAAAATAAAAATAAAGTTCAGTGGGCGAGAATGCTTTGTTAACGAGAGAGGTGAAAAGAGAATGGCCGGACTGGTTCAAGCTGACAGGAGGGCAACAGTAACTCAAATAATTACATGTTACAATGGTGTACAAAAGAGCATCTCTGAACGCATGACACGTCGAACCTTGAAGTGGATGGGCTACAGCAGCAAAAGACAATGAACATACATACAGTGGCCACTTTATTAGGTACAAAAGTAATCTACACTTCAGCTTGGTTTTCCTCTTCGATATGTTGGTGAGCTGTGAGCATCTCAAACACTTGTGATTCATTTTGGTTCTTGCAATATTGCAGGGACACTAGTTTATTGACTTTCATACACCAGGGGTTTAAAGCCATTTTTTACTGAAGAATCCTGGACAAATGCAATATATCAATCATTTTATGAATGCCACCATCAAAATGAAGGTGCAGACATCAGTTTCTAGTGCCCTATAGATTGATGTATGGGGTATCCAGGGAGGAGTAGCTGGTCACGTCCATTCCAGGACAGCTCTCGTAGCTTTGGTCTCCACTGGACATCATCTCTCACCTGTGGCTCCAAGTAGCTGTCTGCGTGTGACAGTGGCCACACCCCGGTACACTGCTTCGACAGGTAGGCTAAACCAAGTGAGGGTAGCTGGTGGCCTCACACCCCGGTGTGACAGGGACATGCCTAGAGTGCAAAGTCAGCTCTGGCAGACAGGGTGGACAGGATCTACAGAGAGATCCAACGGCCAGGAAGGTGTTACTGTAACACTCCGTGGAGAGTGAAGGGCGTGACAAGGCACAGAAGATGTCATGGACATCCACTGCAACCAAGGAAGACCCCAATTTGTGACATTTGTTCACACCACTGGGCCCAGACTTCTGAGGTTGAGACAATGTAATTGCCCCAGTGTAATGGCTTTTCTACTTTAAAAACTCCCACGCGGGTTTCCTGTCATATTCGGACATGATGGACAATCACCACCAGACTGATGTATGTGTTTGGGTTTCAAGACCACATTGTCAATGAAACCACATATAAATATGCAAAACAAAGCTTACATTAAATTTGTGCATAAAGATTATTTCCTTCAATATCTTTTCAGCATTTCCCAACTATTTATCAGCTGCATCTTGATATACAAAACTGAATGACTGACAGAATCTCAAACCGAAAAGCTCAAGTATTCTCATCCTGTCTGCTTAGGAAGATGTCTGTCATCAGATAACACTGCCAGGCCAGCGCTTAATATTTATGCAAACATAATATCCTATCTGTCACCTTTTAAAAAACTTCAAATTATTTCCAAGTATCCTTGGTAACCAGCAAAATCCACACATTAATATGCAATAGATTCTTCTTACCTGTCAAAGTCACCATTGCAGAGAGCACGCACGGGGATTGTGAAGGCTTGCCACACTGGGTTCAATGTGTTCTTTACAACTTCTGTCTTGTGACAAATGGTAAATCTAAAAATACATATATTCACACATGATCTGAAATAGCAGTAATAATTTCATTATATTAATTAGCATTTATTAATATTCAGCAAAGTTAGCTTCGTTAGACCAAACGGATTTTTTACATTAGTGCTCTGATTACAATATATTACAGCAGCAAAAATCAGTAGTTGAGTTATGGAGACTAATTCCTCATTTGTTAATCATAACTGTGACATCATGGGACTTAAAGCGGCCAAAACATTGAACTGAACTGAATAAATAGCCTGCTCCACCAATTACCCTTCATAACTGCAAAAAAATTTATTGGGAAAACCATTTCTTTGCCACATACTGGAGACACAAAGGATTGCAGATGCTAAAGTCTGGAGCAAACAGCAAAATGCTGGAGGAACCCATCTATGGAGGGAAATGGACAGTTGATAATTGAGGTAGAAACTCTTCACCTGGACTACACTCCTTCATGCTCATTGCCCAAGCAACTTTCCTTTCAGAACATTCAGATTCTAAACTTTGAGAAAGGGCATAAAAATGATGATGGAATGCCCCATGATAAAGTTCAACCAGGCCTCTGTCACTTACAGAGTACCACATGAAACTTACATTTATCTGGTGCTGCAGAAGCCTTGAGATAGCTCGTGTTAGAACAGGGCTATGAGAAACAACCAAAGCTAAAGGTTTTTTTTTTAGAGGATTTATAAACCAGAGAGAGAAAGCAAAGGATAACAGGAATTGGCTTTAGGGAGTGTGTCCCAAAATGTAATGCAGTGGCAAATGGAGGAAGAAGACTGGAATACTCTGGAGATCAAAGTTGGAAAAGTGAAACATAAAGATTGGGACTGAAGGAGGTCAGGAAAGGGAAGAGGTGGTAAAAAGAATCTAATGCTTTCCCGGCACGTGGCGAATAAACTCTTCTCGGGTTTCAAGCTGGGTACAGCTATAGATTATAACTGATGTTTCGATGACAAACTCTGCCATCTTCTTTAGGGATGATGCCTGGGTAAGTCTAGTCCAGTGGTAATTCTACCACCCATGGTTCATTCCTCATGATTGGTTAGTCCTCATCCAATCAGGTATCTGCTCTCCCACCTTTTTGTTAAATAATTGAATTCCAATTCTTATTTAGAGCAAGACCTTTGTCTTTGTTAAATCACCTTTACAATAACAGCCACCATCATGTCTCCCAACATAAAGTGGCTCTTTCTATTTTAACTAACTGTGCAAAAACTATTCCTGACATGGACAGCCTCCCTGAGGAATAAGACAATTACGCACATCGTTACCAAAGAATGGCTACAAGGTGAAGGAAATCAATCAGGACCTTAAAAGGGCTGAAAAAAAAATCAGGAAATCTAACAACGAGGAGGAACCCGTCGCTACCACCTGTCTTCCCTACATTTAGAAACATAGAAAACCTACAGCACAATACAGGCCCTTCAGCCCACAAAGTTGTGCCAAACATGTCCCTACCTTAGAAATTACTAGGCTTATCCATAGCCCTCTATTTTTCTAAGCTCCATGTACCTGTCCAGGAGTCTCTTAAAAGAGCCGATCGTATCCGCCTCCATCACCATTGCCAGCAGCCCATTCCACGCACTCACCACTCTCTGCATAAAAAACTTACCCCTGACATCTCCTCTGTACCTATGCCCCAGCACCTTAAATCTGTGTCCTCTTGTGGCAACCATTTCAGCCCTGGGAAAAACCTCTGACTATCCACATGATCAATGCCTCTCATCATATTATACACCTCTATCAGGTCACCTCTCATCCTCCGTCACTCCAAGGAGAAAAGGCCGAGTTCACTCAACCTGTTTTCATAAGGCATGCTCCCCAATCCAAGCAACATCATTGTAAATCTCCTCTGCACACTTTCTATGGTTTCCACGTCCTTCCTGTAGTGAGGCGACCAGAACTGAGCACAGTACTCCAAGTGTGGTCTGACCAGGGTCCTATACAGTTGCAACATTACCTCTTGGCTCCTAAATTCAATTCCATGATTGATGAAGGCCAATACACCATATGCCTTCTTAACCACAGAGTCAATCTGCGCAGTTTCCATGGTTTCTGGATGGATCGCCAGGATCCTGAAGAAATACTGAATTAATACTATACACAAACCCATGAAGAAGCTCAAATTACAGCTTATGTGGGTCAAAGATGACCTGGGGCTCAGGTCACAGGATTCCCTATGAATATGGAGCAGCGTATATTGACCAGACTGACACACGGTGGAAACCCACATCAAGGTGTATCCATTTGGGTTACCTGGAGAAATCGATGGTAACAGAAGACTGCATTCACTATGACCATAGGACAACTTCAACGGCACAAAACTACTGTGCCACACCAATGGCTTTTGGGACTGCCTGGTAAAGGAAACCATTGAAGGAAAACTACAGGAAAAGAATTTTAACAAAGAGGAAGGTTTCACTCTAAGTAAGAACTGGAATTCAATTGTAAACAAGGTGGGAGAGCGGAAACTTGATTGACTGAGGACTTACCAATCAGGAGGGACAGACTATAGGGGGTAGAAATATCACTGGACTAAACATACTAAGGTATCATCCCTGAAGAAGATGGAAGAGTTTGTAATTGAAATGTCGGTTATAACCGATACCTGTACCTGGCTTGAAGCCCAAGAAGAGTTTATTCAGAAGGGGTGGTACTTAACACAAAAAAGGACTTAGAATTGAATTTAGCACAGTGCTTGGCAGGAAACCAATGACAAGCAGGATTCAGTGTGCAACGTGATGCCCACAGCAAAATATTGAATGAATTGGAATTTATATAGCCTGGAGTTTAGGAGGTCAATGAGAGGGGCAATGAATAAGTTTTATTTGCTGATGACAAAATTACATTGTTACCTCAGCTGCATCAGAGATGAAACCGTCAGATTAAGGTGCAAGATAAAAATTGGAGTAAAGCCCAGAACAATTAAGTATCTATTAGACATGTGGTGTCTTGATCAGAAGCTGCACTGAGTGAAATGGTAGATTTTATCTGGAAGCATAAAATTGTTCTATGTGCTCTCAATTAGTGACGCATTCTTCCAAAGCTGTGAAAAATGTTAATTAATTCATTTTTCAGTTTAATTATTAAACTATAATAAAGATTTATAAGTAATTTGTCTGAAAAAGATAACGCCTCCTGTTTGGCATGAAGCTTGTTATTAAGGTTGTCAATTTATTTAAACTATTTTCCAATCATTGGTAAAGCTTAAAGGCTGACCCTTTATTATATATGCATGAAATATATTCACTCTGAACATAAATTACAATAAATTAAAATTATAAGAACATCTGCTGTGATAAGATGGTCATAAACTGTGGAGGCATTTATAAAGGACTGAAACAATGTGTGAAAATGCTTTCAAATTATTAATGAAGATAGAAAGAAAAAATGGAAAACAGAATGAAACTGGCAATTTATCATGTCCAGCTGTACCTACATTTTCCAACTCAAAGTTGAAGCTAGCCATAACCTGCCATTCATGACTACCCAAACAATAGCAGAAATACATAAATCTATCATAGGATAGATTAATCAAGCAGAAAAAGTAAGGATTGCCAACCTGATGTAATTTCCTTCTAATTCTGGGGCAGAACAAGCTTATTACAATAAGTCAGGACCACATGTAAATCAAGGTCTGGAAGTTAATCTACAGTAAAACAAAAATCATTAATAAATCACTTACGTTCCATCCTCATTGCTTCGAAAAAATACAAGGAATGGATCTGACTTTCCAAAGAAATCTTTTTTATCTAATTTGTTGGCACAGAACTGCATCATCACAACCTCCTGGAGAAGGGAAAAAAGAGGTGTGAAAAGAAGCAACCATAACAGGTTGATAAAGCTATTAGATATTGCTTAATACTGTGTGAAAAAGCCAAGAATTAAGCAATGGGTCAGTAGAAAAGCCAAGTGAAGGGCATGTGAAAAACACATATAACAAATATCAACTTGAGTGAACACATATGTAAAAAATAAACAAATAATATATTTTGCTGAAGACCTAGATTTTAGCTTGGTTAAGACATCATATATTTAGCTAACAAATTAAGTGTGAAGAGAATTAATTATATATACTTCTTAAATTAAATCAAGTCACCACAGGATATTTTTCTTTAATAGCCGTATAGCATCAGAACATCAAAAATTATTTTAAATAAAGCCAGCTTTTAATGAGTAGAAAAGCAAGGTGCTAAGATGGATCACACTGGAAAAGAGACCATGGGATTCTGATGTAAAATTAATGTGTTTTTTTTTATCTGGTACTGAACAAATTCAGAGTTTTTGATACAGCATTTATAACATGAAACCTGTAAAATGCCAGCATTGATTATGCTATTTACTGCCTTAAGGTACATCTTTCTGTTTCATAGAGTTCTTTGGCCCATCTAGTCTGTGCTGAACCATTTAAACTGCCTAGTCCCACCGACCTGCACCCAGCCCTCCATACCCCTCCTATCCATGTACCTATCCAAACATCTCTTAAATCAAAGTTGCATCCACCACTTGTGCTGGCAGCTCATTCTGCACTCTCACCACCCTCTAAGTGAAGAAGTTTGCCCTCGTGTTCCCCTTAAACATTTCATCTTTCACCCTTTAACCCATGACTTCTAGTTATAGTCTCAACCAACCTCAGTGGAAAAAGCCTGCTTGCATTTACCCTATCTATAACTCTCATAATTTTCTACGCTTCTATCAAATCTCCCCTCAATCTTCTATGTTCCAGAGAATAAAGTTCTAACCTATTCAATCTTTCCTTTTAAATCATGGATGGATATCACCATTAAATCTAGTTTACACCAATTTGACCCATAACTGCACCTTTTGATATGGTTAGGACTATATTCATTAGAACATAGAAGATTGAGAGATTTGATAGATTTATGAGGGGTATAGATAGGGTAAATTCAAGCAGGCTTTTTCCACAGTAGGTGGGTAGGACGACAACCAGAGGTCAAGGCTTAAGCGTGCAAGGTGTGAAGTTTAAGGGGAATATGAGGGATGCGAAAGTGTGAAATGAGCTGCCAGCAGAAGTGGCCCATACGGGCTCGACTGCAAAGTTTAGAAGTTTGGATAGGTATATGGATAGTAGGGGTATGGAGGGCTATGGTCCCGGTGCAGGTCATTGGGAGTAGGCAGTATAAATGGTTTCAGTATGGACTGGATGGGCTGAAGGGCCTGTTTCTGTGCTGTACTTCTCTATGACTCTATAACATCTCATAATCCACCTTGGTCATCTCTAACCTGAAGTCATCAACATCAATTTCTCTAATTTCTGGTAATCGATTCCCCTTCCCCACCTTCATGACCTGCCCTTCACCCACACCTTCCTCCCTCTGGTTCCCCACACCTTTCCCTTTATTCCATGGTCCACTGCCATCTCCAATCAGATTCTCTTGTTTGCAGCCCTTTGCCTCTTCAACCTATCACCTCCTAGCTTCACATATTATTCCCAATTCCCCCGCTTACCTGGATTCATCTATCATCTGCTAGTTGCTCCTTCCCCTTTCCCACCCCTTTTCTTCCTTTGCAGACGAAGAGTGTCAGCCTGACATCTCAGCTGTCCATTTCCCTCTATCGATGCTGCCTGACATGCTGAGATCCTCTAGCACTTTGTATGAGTTGCTCTGTTATGGCATCTGGAGTCTTAGGGTCTCCGTGATCATATGACTGCCAATTCACAAGTGCCCCTCCTACTGGCCATGAATGAGAAATGTGTATTCTGTTTATTGAAACTGCAGAGTAACAAGATGGTCTCTGAAATAGACCCCATATTTAATAGCAACTTAGACAAGAGCAGGTGTTACACTTAAATAGCTACTCCTCAGGTTCAAATCTAAATGGCTCATCAGTCAGTTGTGACATGAATAAGTCACAACTACCAAAACAGAACCAGAAAATGTTGTATGTACCCATAGAGACAGGCAGCATCTGTGGAGAGGAAATAGGGTTAAATGAGTCAAGTCAATGACCTATCAACAGAAACATCACTGACAAAAATGTCAACTCTGTTTCTCTCTCCACAGTCCTTCACTTCCTGCTGAATTCTGTTTTATTATAGATTCACAGTGGCTGTAGTAACTTGAATCTTACAGTACCAACACCTGTTTTCTTTGCTTTCTTCTCTCTTTTCCTTTATCTCCTTCTAAAGCATTTTGGTTTTGGAGTCACAACATCTCTGAGAATAAAACTTCAACCACAGTAATCTTCTGCAATATGACAACAGTCCAACAATATTCAGCAGTTGTTAAACTTCTCTGGATTTTCATGGAGATACAGGCAAAAGCTTCTTCTATTGTCAGAAAGCTGCAAGTCCACGTGGTTGGCCAGAGTGAACTACAGTTTACAAATCAGTGGGTTCAGGTGAATCAAGGACAGTGGAGACAGACAAACCAATTATCTTTGTTCTTGCCATGTGCTTGAAGTAGATGGAGATGCCCATTTTGTGAGACTGTCCTTGAAATCCTTCCACTCCACCCACCCCCACCATTTTGTGGACTCTGAATTGATTCTTGCTCTGGGATAATCTAATCCGAGCAATTGAATGTGGACACAAGGAGCTTCAGCTAATGACCTGCCAAACCTGAGACCATTCTCAGATGAATAGCTACTTATAATGTAAAGTGGCAGATTTACCAGAGAAGCAACCTGTAATCTCATCAGACTCAGTGTCCGGGTCACGTAGTTTAACTGGTTTGACCCAGTCAGAGTTGAAAGGAACAAAAAAGGTACGAGGTTGGGGGGAGAGGGGCAGAAACCATAGATTAATGTTGGTTCAAACCCTGGTCCAGAGCCTATAAGTAAATGATTGAGGTAGGTCACATGACCTTGAGCCAATGGGATGGTGATCCATCAGTTCAACAGATGAGGAACACTACAAGACCACTGCGGATGAGGAGGATCCCATGGACAAGTGGAGACTGGGACTATGAGGAATACTTGGCCAGTGTAGACACATTTTTTGGGTAATACCTATTCTCTTCATTGACTGTTCATGGAGGGTCAGGGAATTCTAGTGGGGTGCACAAGTAGTTAGTTTGTGAACCCACATGCTTTTTGGTTGAGACAGTAAAGGTTACTTGTCAGTAAATACAGATTCTCTCTGTGCCTCCCTAATCATTATTACTAAGGGATAGATCCTTATAACAACATGCTCTTTCAAAGATCAACATCTTTTTCCATATCAAAAGCCACATAGAACATAGAAAACCTATAGCACAATACAGGCCCTTCGGCCCACAAAGCTGTGCCGAACATGCCTTTACCTTAGAAATTACCTAGGGTTACCCATAGCCCTCTATTTTTCTAAGCTCCATGTACCTATCCAAAAGTCTCTTAAAAGACCCTATCGCATCTGCCTCCACCACCATCACTGGCAGCCCATTCCACGCACTCACCACTCTCTGCGTAAAAGACTTATCCCTGACATCTCCTCTGTACCTACTTCCAAGCACCTTAAAACTGTGCCCTCTCCTGCTAGCCATTTCAGCTCTGGGAAAAAGCCTCTGACTACCCACACAATCAATGCCTCTCATCATCTTATACACCTCTATCAGGTCACCTGTCATCATCTGTCACTCCAAGGAGAAAAGGCCAAATTCACTCAACTTAATCCAAAAAGGCACGCTCCCCAATCCAGGCAACATCTTTGTAAATCTGCCCTGCACCCTTTCTATGGTTTCCATATACTTCCTATAGTGAGGCGACCAGAACTGAGCACAGTACTCCAAGTGGGGTCTGACCAGGGTCCTATACAGCTGCAACATTACCTCTCGGCTGTTAAACTCAATCCCACGATTGATAAAGGCCAATGCACCGTATGCCTTCTTAACCACAGAGTTAACTTGTGCAGCAGCTTTGAGTGTCCTATGGACTCGGACCCCAAGATCCCCCACACTGCCAAGGGTCTTACCATTTTATATTCTGCCATCATATTTGACCTACCAAAATGAACCACCTCACACTTATCTGGGTTGAACTCCATCTGCCACTTCTCAGCCCAGTTTTGCATCCTATCAATGTCCCACTGTAACCTCTAACAGCCCTCCACACTATCCACAACACCTCCAACATTTGTGTCATCAGCAAATTTACTAACCTATCCCTCCACTCCCTCATCCAGGTCATTTTTAAAAATCACAAAGAGTAGGGGTCCTAGAACAGATCCCTGAGGCACACCACTGGTTACCGATCTCCATGCAGAATATGACCCATCTACAACCACTCTTTGCCTTCTGTGGGCAAGCTAGTTCTGGATCCACAAAGCAATGTCCCCATGGATCCCATGCCTCCTTACTTTCTCAATAAGCCTTGCATGGGGTACCTTATCAAATGCCTTACTGAAATCCATATACACCATATCTACGGCTCTACCTTCATCAATGTGTTTAGTCACATCCTCAAAAAATTCGTTCAAGCTCATAAAGCACGACCTGCCCTTGACAAAGCCATGCTGACTATTCCTAATCATATTATGCCTCCCCAAATGTTCATTAATCCTGACTCTCAGTATCTTCTCCATCAACTTACCAACCATTGAAGTAAGACTCACTGGTCTATAATTTCCTGGGCTATCTCTACTCCCTTTCTTAAATAAGGGAATAACATCTGCAATTCTCCAATCCTCTGGAACCTCTCCCGTCCCCATTGAAGATGCAAAGATCATCACCAGAGGTTCAGCAATCTCCTCCCTTGCCTCCCACAGTAGCCTGGGGTACATCTCCTCCAGTCCTGGTGACTTATCCAACTTGATGCTTTCCAAAAACTCCAGCACATCCTCTTCCTTAATATCTACATGCTTAAGCTTTTCAGTCCACTGTAAGTCATCCCCACAATTGCCAAGACCCTTCTCCATAGTGAATACTGAAGCAATACTGAAGTATTCATTAAGTACCTCTGCTATCTCCATCGGTTCCATACACACTTTTCCACTGTCATACTTGATTGGTCCTATTCTCTCATGTCTTATCCTCTTGCTCTTCACATACTTGTAGAATGCATGGGGTTTTCCTTAATCCTGTCCGCCAAGGCCTTCTCATGGCCCCTTCTGGCTCTCCTAATTTAATCCTTAAGCTCCTTCCCGTTAGCCTTATAATCTTCTAGATCTCTGTCATTACCTAGTTTTTTGAACCTTTCGTAAGCTCTTCTTTTCTTCTTGACTAGATTTACAACAGCCTTTGTACACCACGGTTCCTATACCCTAACCATCCTTTCCATCTCATTGGTACGTACCTATGCAGAACTCCACACAAATATCCCCTGAACATTTGCCACAGTTCTTCTGTACGTTTCACTGAGAACATCGGTTTCAATTTATGCTTCCATGTTCTTGCCTGATTGCCTCATATTTCCCCTTACTCCAATTAAACGCTAGTTAGAGATTCAGTCTGTTGATCCAACTGGTGGCCTCCTAAGATGTAAAGCTGAGAAACAAAGCACTTCCTTCAATCAAATGAACAGATTCAAGTAACATATTCCGTGGCTTAAAACTTATGGCCACAGATGAAAGTTAGTCAGCTAACCTCTTCTATTGTGGAACAAGAGACCATAAAACACCATGCATATCCCAGATCAATCATGAACCTGGCCAATGGACTGTGCCTTCAGTATAAATGTTGGCTACTGCTTCTCAGAACTAAAAGCATGTTTTAAAATGCTTTAAAAGTCACTTTTATACCGCTCACCACACCAGTCCGAATGTGGTCCTTCCAAGTAAAGTGGTTATTCAATTCCATTTTGTCCGGTATAATGCAATAAATTCAGAGTTCACTCTCCTCCTCCTCGGTGGGGAAACCACATGCAGGCCTGATAAGAATTTTGTAGAATATTTCATACAAGGGTTATCCTGAATTTCCAGGTGCCCATACTTTAATTTCTCTGTCCGCCTCCACAGTGACCTCTCTGACCTTAGTCTTCTACCATGCTCCAATGGTGTATGGGGTGTCAGGGAGGGGTAGCACCTCTGGTAGGGTAACATGTCGCGTCCTTTTCAAGGCGGTTAGTCCACCTTTGGTCCCCACCTGGCACTCAGCTCTCTCCTGTGGCTCCCCGTAGCTGTTTGCATGCAACAGCAGCCACACCCCGGGCAACGGCTTCGACAAGCCGGCTAAACCAGGTGAGGGTAGCCGATGGGTCTCAAACCCTCGGTGAGATAGGGAGTTGTCTATCCCAGCACGTGAAGACAGACTCCGGCAGATTGAGCAGACGAGACCAATGGAAGGTCCAACGGTCAAGAAGGCGGTCTCTGCAAGCGTCGTGGAACATGTAGAGCAGGACAAGACACACAAGACGTCCTGGTCATCCACTGCGCCTAGTCCCATCTCCAGCCGTCTCGATTCTGTCTTGCCACTGGATCCAGATGGGAATTGGGAAGAGAGAGTGAGGCTGACGCTGCGCAACTCTCCCTCACTTAAATCCAAGTCACGCGCTAGTCTTGACACCATCAATAATGGTGTTGAGGTCCTCATCGACATACGATGGACGAACAACAACAACCATGCTCCAAGTAAGCCCAAGAATCTGCATCTCATCTTCTGTCTTGTCACTACCATGGTCGCTACCAAATATTGGATCTGCAATTTTTAGGTAACCACCCTCCCCCTGCACCGTTCACTTTTCTCCACTTTTTTTTTTCTATTTATTTCTTTTCTGTCTCTGATTCTTATGGTCATTGTTCTCTTGACAATTTTATTCAGCCCTTTAACACAGACCTACCCTTAAGTTTCTCCACACCCTTTACCCTAACAACCCCACTCTTCACAACATAAAACCAAGTTTTCTCACTTTTCCTGTTCTGAAGTGGGGTCCTTGATGTTCCTCAGATGATGCTTGACCTGTTTGTGCTGACAGTAATTTACGATGTTTTTAAAGACCACTGGTGCAGACAGTTTTCATAGTACAGAACACTGCATGCATTCTCCATGCAAGTTCAATTTTAGCTACAACACTGATGTTGACTTTGATCGGTCATATCGGTTACTTCAGCAAATATGATGCCTCTCAAGTGACAAACAATCTGCTGGAAGAACTCAGCAGGTTGAGGAGCACCTGTGGGAGGAAAGGAACTGGTGATATTTTGGGTTGAAACCCTGCCTTGGATGGTCCTGATGCACTGCTTCGGCCTGAAACTTCAATAATTTTGATCCTCCCACAGATGCTGAATCTTAGTTTGTACATGAATTGGTATCAACTAGAAGCTGACATAGTGTAGCAATACAGTTGTTCCAGATGTAATCATTTTAAAGATAGATATCACATTTAATGTGTTAATGGAATCGTTATATCCTGCGATCACGTTTTTTGAGATTATGTTGTTTATTGCTCATTTCCCATTTATTTAATTGCACTGCTATTCTTCATTGAATATAATGTGATCTTGTAACTTTTTAAATAAAACTTAATGATCTGAAATCCATAGTAAGGGTTTATGAACATGCACTGGTCTTTAGAAGTTTCAAATTTAGAGTGCTAAGTGTGATTCAATATAATTTGATATCAGCATAACAAGAATAAAACATTCATTATATGGTTATTCCATTCACACTATAATTAGCTAATGTAACCCAAAGAGTATGGGTGATATTTTAAACACTTTAGCTCCATTACATTGACAGTCTCTAGAAAGCCATTACGTGAAGTGAATTATGATTTGGATGACATAATTTTTCTATCATTTACCTGGTACTTGATGTGAACTAACAAGAAAAATAATAACCATGTTTTAGAACATGCTAATTATTGTCATAATGTTCGCGGTATCATGATGTCTTTGCTTAAATTGCATCATTATCTAGTAAATAACAGAGACATGGAATATTTGCTGAGGACCATTAAGAGTTAGCTTAACGTCCTTACACAGTACTGCAAATAAAGTCAGCAAACTACAACATCTTCTGTGTGAAATGTGCATCAAACAGGGACCTGGAATGTACGCTAGCACGAGGAAATCTGCAGATGCTGGAATTTCAAGGAACACACATCAAAATTACTGGTCGAGACCCTTCGTCAGGACTAACTGAAAGAAGAGATAGTAGGAGATTCGAAAGTGGGAGGGGGAGATCCAAAATGATAGGAGAAGACAGGAGGGGGAGGGATGGAGCTAAGAGCTGGAAAGTTGATTGGCAAAAGGGATATGAGAGGATTATGGGACGGGAGACCTAGGGGGAAAGAAAGGGGGAGGGGGAAGCCCAGAGGATGGGCAAGGAGTATAGTGAGAGGGACAGAGGGAGAAAGAGCAGAGAGAGGAAAATTAAACAAATAAATAAATAAATAACAAGTGGGGTATAAGTCGGAGGTGGGGCATTAACTGAAGTTAGAGAAGTCAATGTTCATGCTGTCAGGTTGGAGGCTACCCAGATGGAATACAAGGTGTTGTTCCTCCAACCTGAGTGTATGCTCACTGGCGAGTTCTAAACCAAAATTATTCACCCGACATCAAGGAAAGATGGAAGAATGAGTCTCTACACAAAATATTTGTCTAACGATTGCATTCCCTTTTTTAAGGGCTTGCTGAAAAAATAAATTTTTTTCTTGAATTGTTTTTCTTAATGGTCCCATTCATCAGTGCAGTCTATTTTCCTTCCACGTATTCCTAGTCTGCATGATACTCTGACAAGCTCTCAGCTCAGAATGAGTAAAGTTATCAAATATTAAGAGGAAAAAAAAGTCAAAACCTAAATTACAATACTTGCCTGAGTTCCCAAAGCTTATTGTAAACTAAGCTAATTACAGAATAATTTTAACTCCTGCTGATGTTTATGGAAGGAACAAAGCAATGTTTGACAAGGTGATGCTTAGAGAAAAATGTAGTCAATCTAAGTACACATAGTTATAACTCTAATTATAAATCAAACTTTGATGGTACCTCAGGTATATTATTTTGTTTAATTTTGAAGAATGTTAATATGTTCTTACATGACAATTGCTTAATTCTTCTGCGGTTAGAATAATCGCTCCACATTTCTTTCCAGGAATTCCTCTGTTAGATTAAACAAAGACAGAAAAATAAGTGCTTTCACATTGATGTATAAATTATACTAAAAGAGTACCTTTGAAGATTTTGTAATTTTACTTGATCCTGGGTTATTTGTCATTATACATTTGTTTCAGTTTCATACAGCTGTAATGTGGGATTGTACATTAGTTCAAACTATGGCTCAAACAAAATAACTTCTACATTAACATTTTCTATTTTCTTTTTATCCATCACAATTCTTTTGTCACTCTTCAACATCGCATTATGTGTATTACAACATGACACATTTGAAAATATATTTGCTACCATTATCATTCCCATCCCCTAATCTTGGAACTTGCCATTCCAATTGAAATGCAAAACACCGTCAACCATATTTTCGCTCCTATCCTTCTGTTCTCTCACGTCACCAACTAAACAAGCTCCTGATTTCATCCAGAAATTAATCCCCCTGATCTCCTTCTCCACATCAAATTTTCTCCATGGTCTTCTGAATCCATGCTAACCATGCCCACCAATCATCACACCCCTCCTACAAGTTTCTAATCAGTCTATATCCTAAATTCCAATCCCATAGTCGGCACCAAATGGGCCTGAGTCATCCAGCTGGAGGTTGCTGGAGTCTTTCCACAACAGAAGGTTAGAGTGGCAGTGGACTGGCAACTGGAAGCCTGTGGACTGAAGGGACACAGTCTCAACGATAGTCAGAGAATCTACAGTTGCTTGTTCAATGTAAGGGAGACCACATAATGAGCACTGACTGACGCACACTAAATTAAAAGTACTACAAGTCATCTGCTTGTTAAGTTCTTTCTGTGAGGCTCTCCACGGAAGTTGACTGGGCTGCTGAGTATTTCCAATATTATTTTATTTCAGATTTACTACATCTGAATTTTTTTTTTATCTCACAGTTCCAGCATTTTATTTTGCTCTCAATCCAGCCTTTCCTCAAATCTTCCCGCTTAGATCTCCAGCAGGCTGAGACCAGCTCAGATGAATCAGCCTTCATCAGAATTCTCAAAAAGTACCATCGCCATGTATCATCACATCTCCCTAATTTCCACATTTCCCCCTTCCCTACAACTTAAAGTATGATTGATTTCTAAAATGTCCTAATTTTGGTAAGAAGTATTTGATTGTGCATAATTAACTCCTTTTCTTTTCCATAGATGCTTCCTGGCATGTTGAGTATTTCCAGCATTTTCTGATTTCATGTTGTGTATAATCCCATTGGCTGTTTTGGGAGGATCGCTTTTTGCTTGCTCTTAATACTTCATCGCCAGCTTTTTAACAATTTACACCACTGTCTATTTCGGGCAGATAGGAGTGATCTATGTAGAAAACAAAACACCTATTTACCAACTGCTAACTTTGCCCATATACTTTTGTGATAGGAACACCACAAAGATTAGGTCCCTCACAAAGTGAGAAATTTACAAGATTTTGAAAATGATATCCAATACAAAAATAAAATATGAAATATGCACAATAATCATAAGCAATAAAAGAATATTTATTCCCGCACTTCCTGCTTTCACTCAAATATTCAAAGTTACTTTAGGTTATGTCATGTACAAAGTCCCAAAATTCACATTATTTATCCGAAACTGACCAGTGAAGCTTGGTTAAGAAATTGAACCTCGGAATTTTCCTGCAGAGATGAAACACAAATGAGCACAGCTGCAAGGAGCGCTGCCACAAGAAAGCAGTATCCATCATCAAGAACCCCCACCGTCCAGACCATGGTCTCTTCTCACAGCTGCCACAGGAGGGAGGGAGGTACAGGAGCCTTAGGTCTCATACCACCTGGTTCAGGAACAGTTATTAACCTTCAACCATCAGGCTCCCAACCCAGCATAGATAACTCCACTCACTTGAATCTGAACTAAATCTATAGATTCACTTTCAAGGTCTCTACAATTCATGTTCTCAATATTATTGATTTACTTATTATTTATTTATTTATTATTTGCACAGTTTGTCTTCTTTTGCACATTGGTTGTTTGTCCATCTCTATTTGTGTGTAGTTTTTCATTCATTCTATTGTATTTCTTTGTAGATGTCTGTAAGAAAATGAATCTCAAGGTAGTATATGGTGGTATGTACCTATAACATAGTTCAATAAATTTAAACTACATTTAATAAACTTACATTGAACTTTGAATAATGCCAAATATCGTTTTGCAAGGAGTGATGTGACTTGTCCATAAATTGAAAAGAAACATTTTCACAATAATAATCAAAAAGGTTTATTTTATATTGAAGAGCGATGGTATTGGATTCCCTGTCTGGAAAGTCCTAAACTCATAAGAAGATTTTAAGCCTTCCCTGATACAGATATGTACAGGTACCTCCACCATAGGGATATTACGATGTATCCACTTACTCTTTGAGGACGAATTTAATTCCCTATCTAGTCTCTGTGGCAAAGTCTAGTTCCACGTGCCCACTGCTTGAGTAGTCAGAACCCCTCCCAAGGAGGAGATACTTCCAGCTAACAAAGTAGTTTAAACACCGTTTATTTTAATTTAGACAAATAGTTCTTAACACATACTTACAATCACAGAGGATTTCTGACTTATGAAAGATTTCTGGGCTACAAAAGATTTACAAATTACAAAGGATTTCCAAACACAGGTACAATTCTTATGAACTAGAAGAACATATCAATGAGAAAGAGTCATCCATCACTGAAAGTGAAGGTTGAGGAAAGAATTCTAGTTCTTCTTTTTGTCGCCCATCTTTCTGTCATTCTCCTCGTCATTCCTGACAATCCCCAATGCGTTCTATTATCTATACTATCTTTTTATACTACTTATAGTATAATATTTATTCTACTATACTATTTATGTTTATACGATCTACATCTATTTCTTACTTGATGACATCATCTGCATGTGATACTTTCTAGATACTTTTGCTGGGACAAAGTAATTCACACAGGTGGTCTAAAAGCTTCTGGCAATAGAGATCCCAAACACCAACAATTAATGCTGTGAGGGCTGACTCTTTGAGTACACAAGTACCCTAACTTGTTCCGTGTTTGAGGTATGAGACAAGTGATGTACAATGGCTACGTGACATAAGCCATTGCCTTGTTTTTCGCGAATGCAGACAAGTTGATTCATGGTCACTTCGCTTCACAAATGAATTCAGCCCTCTGCTGTGGACTAGCCAGCTGTATTCTGTAACATGTTGTTTGCAAAGCAAACTTCAAACTGATTGTTGCTTGCAATTTACATTAAGAACAGAGGACCAGCTCTTGTTTACAACAAAAAAACTGAGCAAAGAATACTTGTTAGTTCTTTAACTTTGTCACCAACAACTCTGACCCTTTGGAAAATCATGCCGGAGTGCTAGAAAGCTGATGTTAGCAGTAAGCCTGTCGGGCTCTGGAAAGTGAATATCTATCACACAAGCAAGTTGTTTAAATCATTGATAATGCTGAAGAAGTCTTGGCGGCAATATGAAGTTTGTTTTAAGTAGATTGTGCTGGACTGCCTGAAGTACTTTTCCTACCTGCAACAATGCTATCCTCTTGTCAAGAACCAGTTGAACCTGTGCACCGATACTCTAAGATCTTCTAGAGGCAACCTCTATGATGTTCTACCACAATATATATTTTGGAACGTTGAAAATATATTTGTGTCACAAAAAAGTGTCCAAACTATCTTCAAAAGGTCACTCCTTAAAGATTGAACAAAACAGATAAAATGCCTTTGAAGTCTTTTCAACAAATGTAGCAATATTTCTATCTAGATATCAAAATAACTTGAAGCCTTTCTTCTGATGATGATGTCTAGTGGATCCAGTATATATCCTTTCCAGTGCTTTGGGAGAGAATCTCTGTGGGCTCATTCCACAGATATAGATGCAACAATGAATGACAATGCCTTTAATAAATGGGTTGCTTATGTGCTTGTGCAGAAAGTTATATCTCACTGGACTGGATTTATTGATGTGGTCCTGTCACTAACTTGCTTTTGCATGCCCCATCCCCATAAATTAACCAAAGCTGAATTTGAAGTTCTAATCCTCCAATCCCCAACAGTCCCAGGAACAGCAGTGCCCTGGATAACATCAATAGGTAGCTACTCTGTTGTAATCCAGTGGCACTCTGGCAAAGCCCCAATCCATCAGTTATCAAATATGTCAAAGCAAAAAGGTTTAAAAACTATTAAAAGATTCCAGTGAATTTTTTTTTAAAAATACACACTATTTTAGGAGACAAACAAAATACACTAAAAAGATAAAGTGCTTCAATACATTTTGAAAAAACACTCAATGAAATAACTTAAAAATACGCTTTATATTTCTCTTCCCTATGGTCACACAGTTCCCATTCAAGTGAAAAGGCTCATTTGTCCTGTACAACAGCGGTCCCCAACCACCGGGCCGCGGACCGGTACCGGGCCGCAAAGCATGCGCTACCGGGCCGCGTGGAAACGATATGATTTGGCGATAGGAGTCAGCTGCACCTTTCCTCATTCCCTGTCACGCCCACTGTTGAGCCATTACAGATGCGATGTCATTACCCACGCGTCATCCATTTCAGCGCGGGAAGAAGATCAACTCCTCGAGCTTGCAAATGACGGCGGGCTGAAAAGTATGTTTGACATAACATCCCTGCCGGCATTCTGGATCTCAAAGTGAAGGCTGAATATCCTGAGGTAGCCACGAAAGCACTGAAAACGTTGCTTCCGTTTCCAACATATCTCTGCAATGAATGAATGGAACGAAAACCAAATTGCGTAATAGACTGGACATAAGGAACCCCGTTCGAGTATCGCTGTCTCCCATCGCCCCTCGATGGGACCATCTTGTTGCAGGGAAACAAGCATTCAGCCCAGGGCTCCCACTGATTCAGTGATATTGGTGTGTTGCAATGATTTTATATGTTCATACGGGGAAAATATGTGCTGTGTGCTTAATATCCAAACGTTACTTAAAATGTTATGATGCTATTGACTTACTTATATAACCATATAACAATTACAGCACGGAAACAGGCCATCTCTGCCCTTCTAGTCCGTGCCGAATGCTACTCTCACCTAGTCCCACCGACCCGCACTCAGCCCATAACCCTCCATTCCTTTTCTGTCCATATACCTATCCAATTTTCCTTTAAATAATATCGAACCTGCCTCTACCACTTCTACTAGAAGTTCGTTCAACACTTACTTCAAGCTCCCCTGTCCTCCCCTGATAATTGACTTCTGGCTGTATTCATGCGAGGAAAATATGCGCTGTGCGTTTAATATTAAATTCGTCAGATAAACCCTTTTAGAAACGAGATTGAGTGTATTAGGCACTTATCACCTATATTCCGGTCGTGAGTAACATCCCCCCCCAACAGAAACACCAAAAACGGTTCGTAGAAAACATCGGCACATACACACATACGCAAAGCACGCATGCGCACTGGTGCCCACTCAAGGATTCATGGTCATTGTAGTCTCTCTGTGTAAACAGCGTATTGGCTCTACTCTTGTCCGTTGGCAACCCTACCCACCCCCCCTCCCCCCGGGTCGGCCGGTCCGCAGGAATATTGCCAATATGAAACCGGTCCGCAGTGCAAAAATGGTTGGGGACCCCTGCTGTATTAGTATAAATGTGTAAGCTTGTGGAATTTATAACTGAAATTAAATCAAAAGAATAACATGAACTGAAAAATATTTTGTCACTCACACACCTTGCTCTTTCTCTTCTGGGTACAACCAAACAGCAGAGGAAAGTTGAAAATATTCTTTCAGATCCAACTGTTTTTAGGCACTTTTGATTATGTTGGGTATGGCACTATTCAAAGAAAAATCAATCATTCTCCTCAATCACATGAATACTGTACAGAAATTCATTGCACCGGATTTCATCAATGTCTTCATAGCAATCAATCCAACATTTACAATAATGTCTTATCAGAGTGAGCATTGCAGCCAGCTATCTATGACAGATTTCTAGCAGGATGCCACTGATTTATATCCATTCGCTTTTTAGCCATGTTAATATAAGCCCATTTTGATTTTATTTAAAAGGATAAATAATTCCTCCCGGGAGGGGGGAGAAGATGGCTGCGCAACGACAGCACGCGCGGCCACTTCGGTGATGAATATTTGTTATCTGTCAAGTAGGGGACCGTGCACAATCCTGATTTGATGGAGGCAGACGTGAGAGCACAGCGGAACATCTGGAAAACTTCTGAAATGACTACTTTGCTACCACTGCTTCTGTGTGGTAACCAGAATCTCCGGAGCTGAGGGCCCCAAAATCCTCGGCTTTGTGTGTTTCAGCGACCGGGGAGAGGTCGAAGGTGCTCGGCAGAGGATGGCGTTCGGGAGGCTGCTCGGAAGCTCGGAGTTTTCGGACAGATAGACTCAGGGTCGGCTGGGGTCAGCTGATTCCAAGGTATCGGCAAGTTGACAGTGCCTGGAGGTTTATGGCAGGGAGTTTCTCCCTTTTGCCGCCTGCTATCGGGGATTCGGGAGTTGATCGACTCAGGACTTTGAGAACTTTTTTTTACTGTGCCTACGGTCTGTTGTTTATCAAATTATGGTATTGCTTTGCACTGCTGTAACTATATGTTATAATTATGTGGTTTTGTCAGTGTTAGTCTTTGGTCTGTCTTGTTTCCTGTGATACCACTCCGGAGAAACATTGTATCATTTCTTAATGCACGTATGCATTTCTAAATGACAATAAAAGAGGACAGAGTGTTCTCATAATCTAATCTAAAAATAAAATGGTCCCTTTCCCAAATGGAATAATTAATAAGTAAGCAAGCAACATATGCCAGTTTAGCATGATAAACTGTTTTTTCACTGACCTCAGAGAAGAAAAACAAACAAAAACTACACTGGATGATTCTGCAGACTTCCTATTGTACTTCAAAGAGGCTTTCCTACTTAATCTTAAGGTGAAAATAGTTTGCTGGAGCCCAATGGGATCTATTGTGAGGATAAGTATATTACAACATTGTAAACTGTAGAAAGCAGCCTCACCTGAAACTACCTGCCAGCACTCTGCCAGGTACATCATCTTGTAAATTTTAAAGGCTCCACTGCCCAATTTTCACCAGCTGAGTAAGATAAAAAATCTCACACTGAAACAAAATTATATTCAAGGCTTCCTTCAGTTGTCACTTCCACTGAAGCTGTTGATCAGCTTTTGCTAATTTAGGTGAAAGGTTACTGAAAACATTCCTATTCAAATCCACTATAAAGCCACTATTTTTAGCAACCAAATGTTCTAAACCACTCTTGTCACAAAAGTATTGGTATTCAGCTCCACAAAGAAGTGAAAAGTAGAACAAAATCTTTAATAGAGAATTAACCTCTGACTACAAGAAAACAATTTGCAGAAAAACTCTACAGCCCGGGAACCAGAAATTACAGACATCCAAATTTCTTGCAAATGTGGTGTCAGGCAAACCTCATTTACGGAACTAACATGTCCTTGTGAGATCAAATCTCAATATAAGCAACACACTTTATCAAAGTTGCTGGTGAACACAGCAGGCTAGGCAGCATCTCTAGGAAGAGGTACAGTCGACGTTTCAGACCGAGGCCCTTCTTCAGGACTAACTGAAGGAAGAGTTAGTAAGAGATTTGAAAGTGGCTTCCTTCAGTTAGTCCTGCCGAAGGGTCTCGGCCTGAAACGTCGACTGTACCTCTTCCTAGAGATGCTGCCTGGCCTGCTGCGTTCACCAGCAACTTTGATAAAGTGTGTTGCTTGAATTTCCAGCATCTGCAGAATTCCTCTTGTTTGCGTTTTCAAATCTCAATATACTCAGAGCTAATAACAACCATGTTAGGGTAATTACATCTACTCTTAATAACACAATAGAGAAAACCAAAAGATTGCTTTAAAACAAGCAACCTTATCTGGGCACACACTGGTTGCATAAATTAGGAATTAGAATTGAAACTCCACATTAGTTAGGAAAGGATGCCTTGCTCCTGCAGATTAAAACTGTAGCTGGTAACATTGGGGTATGAAACAGGTTGGATAAATTCCCAACTCATTTTAATTCCATTCCCATTCAGTTTGGTTGCAGGCACTCCAAAGGGGTTCCAATTCATCCAGGACAATCTGATGTTCTGACCCTGACGATCCATGCTTTGAAAAATCGGTGGATTAACTACCTCTTATTCTAAATGCAACATATTTCAGTTCTGAAATAAAGCAAGTGCTGGAAAAATACTCGGCAGGTCAGGCAGCATCTATGGAGCAGCAAGCTAACATTTCAGGTCACTGATCTTCAGTCAGAACTGGGAAACATCAGATGCAGAGAAAGGGGTAGGATGCAGGTGAACAGAAGTGAATGCGTGCAAGAGGATGACGGGTAGGCGGGGTTAATTGACAAAAGGTACGATAGAACCATGTGGAAAAGTAAAGGTATTAGTTAAGAGCGATAGGCAGGACAGGAGGATTTAATTTATTTTATTTTATTTAGCGATACAGTGTGGAACAGGCCTATCGAGTCGCACCACCCAGCAACCTATCTATTTAACCTAGTCTAATCACAGGACAATTTACAATGACCAATTAACCTACTAACCAGTACATCTATGGACTGTGGGAGGAAACCCATGCACACAAGAGAAAACATATAAGATTTCTAACAGATGTCGCTGGAATTAAACTCCAAACTTTGACATCCTGAGCAGTATTAGCATGATCCTAGCTGTTACATCTAGGATCTTTGGTAGCCACACAGTCATGGTGTGAAAGTAGGAAATTAAATAAGAAATTTGATGCAGAAAAGGAAACAAAACACAACAGATCAAACTTTTATTCTTCAAGCTTGCATTCAACTTTGTTGGAATAGAGAAGGTGAGGATCGGAGTGGGATAGAGACACTAAATCCAGTTTTGTTCACGGAAAGCTTCTCTTAGCTGGTTAAGATCTGGAAACAGGCAGATACCCAACGTGCAAATGAAGGCAATGTTAAGACTTCCTCCCACATCCCAAAGACATGAGTTGATTAGTTATTTGATCACAGTAATTTATCCCAGGTGTGGAAATGAGTGGTGGATTCTATGGAGAGCTAAGGAGAATGTGCAGAGAATAAGACGGTTTAGGAAGGTTGAGTGCAATTGGGTGCTTGATATTTGACATGAAATCTATGAAGCAATGATCCTGTTGTGTTACCTTACTCTCTTATCAAAGCCACTGCAACGACTGCATCATAGAAGATGGAGGTAGGTATGGCTGTCACCCAATTATTATATTGATATTTATTGTGAAACAATAGAGCTACTATTTGCACAAAGCAAAGAACAGACAATGAAAACAGGGAAGACCGTGCTGGAATGATATGTTGTAAAAACATATCATTGGGTCCACCTTTTGCCAATATCTTTTTCACATTTAGTTAAATCCCCAATAAATCACGTGATTGATTTGGCTTTTAAGACCAATACTGTACAAAATTTTGCATATTCTGACTTCTGGCAAGAATCACTTTTAATTTCCTCCTTGTTTATAACCTTTTATATTTTCCATTTGATCTTCCACTACTTGTCACATCATTCGATATTAACTGATACCCACACTTTCTTGAAGCAGCATTTCAATTGCTATGGTGTAATTTAAATAATTAGAACTACAGAAGCAAAGCCACAAACATAAAAATAGCCACGTACAAATAACTAATTAAAGGTCCTTTGGCACTTTGAATGTTCACAAGTCTCAATAAATCAAGAAATCCTCTTCTGCATGTCCCTTTAAAGGACTATAAATTACTCAGTTTCCTACTGGTTTTATCTAACACGCAATCTACATGGTATTATTATATATTTTCCACAAGAATGACTGCACATTTTAGCTGTAGGGAACGAGTATTAAAAAAACTTTGTCAAAGAACTAAGAAAAAAAATAACCTTAGCCTCTTAATAAGATTCTCCTCGATAAGCCAAAACCTTTGCCAATACCAAATGCAATTCAAGTATGTATGGCATTTCACTATCAAACTCCGTAAGAGCAAATAAATAACAAAATACTATCACTATTTGTAACCAAATACTTTATTTTCCCTTTCTACTGCGGGTGAATTAAGTACCTCTTAGCATCTTTTGGTATCAAAACGTGCTGCTCTTCTGGTGATTTGGTGGAACTACAGATCTATGGTTTTACCCATATAATTAATGGTAAGTGGTTACGTTAACCCAAACTTATGCTGCCTACAATTATAATGAAGAATTACAGGATATAAGTATCGCCAATTAGGCAACTTACCAATGCCAATTGCAACCACATTTTTTGCACGATTAGCGATTGGTTTATTTCATTAAAATGTACCAAATGTTACCAGATCTGTGTGAGAAATGATCATCTTTTGACCATTATTTTATATTGGAACATATTACTGACACACAGACAGACCTGCACCGTCTCTTCAAAGACCAGGAGCCAGTGTGCAGCTCCTTCCCTCACCTTCTTTACATCACTTCCGAGCTGGCCCACTAGGTGGAGTCTCGCCATGTCATACCACAGTGCTTCGAGGGAAAGGTGGAACTATTTTTCATCTTGCCTTGTTCCAATCACACATATATTCTGCCAAAAGACAACACACCATGTAGAAATTCACAGCCACTGTAATGAGGACACTTCTGTCACTTCCCTCAAGCAGTGGGGTATATCTGTTTCATTGCACTGCCGATCACCGTCAATTCCCTTTTGTTAGGCACTTCACAACACTGTAGCCCAAAAAGGAGTCAATTCAATTTTAATGATTTGTTTATGCTTGCCTTCATTAACAACATTCAGAATCCTTGTTACCTATTTCCATTGTGCACCAGTGCTGAGACAGCATTACACTAAATAATGGAGGCTTTCCTGTATCATAAGTCCATCTCGTAAATATTCCCTTTGCTTGGAAAGCTAGATGTATGGAGTAGATTCATCATCACACATTCCCCTACATCTGTACAGAACTGATTTTAATGCCATTTCAGAATCACAGAATGGTAACTCCACAGGAGGCCATTTGGGCTGCTGAACATGTACTGCCTCATTGCAAGGGCAATCCAGCAAGTTCCATTCCCCGGCCCTGAAAATTCCTTCACTTCAGGTCTTCACCCAGCTCCACTTTAGACGTTACAACTGACTCTGCCTCCACTGTTACCTGGCAGTGCTGATGCCAACCATTTTCTGTGTGAAATCAGGCTTGCTTGAAGAAATCTCTGCCCAATTACCAACAGCATATAACCTGTAGCACCAGAGGTCCCAACACACTCGACCACAGCTAAATAACAATAAGGAATGCAGACCACATTTCAGGAAATCTGATTACTTCACTGTCCTTTTCCTACTCCATACAGGCAGAGGCTAAAGAGCAAAGCTCCAGAGATAAGGACAACAAAGAGTGGACATGGGAGGCAGAGGAGTAGCTACAGGATTGCTTCAAGTTGGTGGACTGGGCCGTGTTCAATAACTCAAAAGTGGATCTGAATGAATACACCACGGTTGTTTCAGACTTTATGAAAATAGTCACAGAGAAGTGTGTACCCACAAAACCATTGAGAGTCTTCCCCAGTAAGAAGTCCTGGATGAACCATGCGATCTGTGATCGCTGAGGGTCAGACCAGAGTCATTCAGGTCTGGCCACCCAGTAAGATCTCCGGTCCAGGTCCGATATCTAGAAAGTTACCTCACGGGTGAAAGGGCAATTCTAGACTTACTTGAAGTAGCAAAGGATAATAAACAACTGTGGCAGAGCTTGAATGCTGTCACGTCAGACAAAGTGAAATCAAGTAACATAGGCTTCACTCCCAGATGAGCTCAATGCCTTCTATGCTCACTTTGACCATCAAAGCATGGACTCCCACATTTCATGAATTCCCACAGTCCCAGATGACACTATGATTTCAGTCTCTGTGGCCAATGTGAGAGCATCCTTCAGGAGGGTGAAGCCATGGAAATCATCCAGCCCAGACGAGGTACCTAACCAAGTACCAAAGACCTGCCCGGGGTAATCACCAATATCTTCAACCTCTTGCTTCGGCAGTCTGAGGTCCCTCCTTGCTTCAAGCAGGCTTCAAGTATTCTGCCGGCTGAGAAGAATGTGATAACCAGCCTCAATAACTAACACCCAGTAGTACTTACATCTACAGCGATGAAGTATTTTGAGAGGTTGGTGATAAAATATATCAACTCCTGCCTGAGAAATAACTTAGATCTGTTCCAATTTACCTACCAGCACAACTACAGGTCCACAACAGAGGTTATTTCATTACCTCTTCACTCAACCCTGGAACATCTGGACAGCAAAGACGCATACATTATGCTGCTCTTTAGTGACTACAGCTTGGCATTCAATACTATTATCCCCTCAAAACTAACCAATGAGCTTCAAGACCTTGGTCTCAATACCTCCTTGTGCAATTGGAACCTCGACTGCAGAAGTCAGTCAGTTCAGATTGGCAATAGCATCTCCACCACATTCTCCATCACCACAGGTACACCAGAAGTCTGTGCACTTAGTCCCCTGCCCAACTTACTTTACACTTATGACTATGTAGCTAAGCACAACTCCAATGCCATATTTAAGTTTGCTAACGACACCACTGTCATTGGCCAAATCAAAGGTAGTGATGAATCAACATATAGGAGAGAGATTGAAAATCTGGCTGAGTGGTGCTACAGCAACTTCTTACTCAATATACGCAAGACTAAGGAGCTGATTATTTACTTCAGGAGGAGGAAATCAGTGGTCCATGAATCAGTCCTCAGCGGGGGAAGAGGGTTAAATCTTTAAATCCCTCAGTGTTATCATTTCAGAGAACACGTCCTGGGCCCAGCACTTAGGTTCAATTACGAAGAAAGCACAGCAGCACCTCTACTTCCTTAGAAGTTTGTGAAGATTTGGCATGACATCTAAAACTTTGACAAACTTCTATAGCTGTGTGATGGAGAGTATATTGACTGGTTGCATCATGACCTATGTGGAAACACTAATGCCTTTGAATGGAAAATCCTCTAAAAAGTAGTGGATATGGCCCAGTCCATCATGAGTAAAGCCCTCCCCACCACTGAGCACATCTACATGCAGCGCTTTTCTTAGGAAAACAGCATCCATTATCGGAGACCCTACCATTCAGGTCATGCTGTCTCAAGACTCTCTCCACCGGGGTCAGGAACAGCTATCTCCCTCACCCATCAGGTTCTTGAACTAGTGGGGTAACTTCACTCAACTTCACTTGCCCCATCACTGAACTGTTCCCACAACCTGTGGACTCACATTCAAGGGCCCTTCATCTCATGTCCTCGATATTTAATGCTTATTTATTATTATTTCTTTTCTCTTTTGCGTTTGCACAGTTTGCTGTCTGTTGCACATTGGTCATTTATCCGCCTTGTTGGGTGCAGTCTTCATCGATTCTATCATGGTTCTTGGATTTACTGAGTGTGCCCACAAGAAAACGAATCTCAGGGTTCTACATGACACTTTGATAATAAACTTACTTTGAACGAGGAGGTGATGACAACCCTGCTGGTGAATGGGAATACAGAATTGAGATTATAATCAGACTGGTCATTATCTCATCAAGAGGATGAAAAAACTTGAGGAGTTGAATGTTCTCCTCCTGCTCCTAATTCATATGTTCACATGCATATTTCAATGCTAAATTAACGTACAAAATGCAAGCTAATGTCAAAATGTAGCCTCCCATTGTGATTTAGTTCAGCGCAATTACATTGCAAAAGCTGATCAACAGCTTCACAAAAGATAACAACTTCAGAATAAAATAAATGCAGAGAGAAATGGCAGAGATGCAAAGTTGGAACACGCTGAAATTACAGTAGGCGTGAGACACAAACTTGCCCTAAGTTCCAGTGCAGACACCTAAGATCCAATCTGCGCCTTGTAAGGCATGAAAATGCCGACGCAGGGCTCTCAAGGCCTTAGTCGACGTTCCTTCCCTCCCACCTAAGATTTAGTTACTTGAGTAGCTGAAAGATGTGGCAAAATTATGCTCATTTTCCTTCATATTCTGATGATAAATTCAGATTATTGAGATAAAGCTTAGGTGCTCCGAGTTCTATAATTGATAAATCATTCAGACATATGACAGTGGCCGATGATTCCTGTCCTCCAGTTCACTTTTGGATTCTTCACTGCGGTGCATTCCCCTGAACGTATGAACATTCTTTTTCCTTGGAAAGAGAAGCTGGTGGACATTTGCTTCTGAATCAAAATGTTATGGTTTTGAGCTCTACCAGCACTTCAAGAATAAAAACTCAGCTGCTAGATATTCTCCAGTAACCCTGTTCAATATTACCCCCTCAATTAATATCACCTAAACAAAACTTCTCAATGTTGGCTGAGAACCTTTGTTATCCAAGAGAAAATGTCACTTCCAAGTTCTTTCTAGCATTATGGCAACACATGGTTAACCAGCCCCTGCCCGAGGTGAGCTTGGCCTTATCTATTCTCATGAATTGGTATTTAAATCAAACTGACACTATTCCTTCCTCCTCTGATCAACTCAAATTGGTATTGTTCTCCCTCTTCCTTTCTCTTCACTCTGTCAATGATGCAAGCACTCTCTTGTTAACCAATAAAGCAGAATATTGGAATATACATACTATCCAATCCCATAGAAGAATGCAGATACACTCAGTCATCACTGAGTGAATGTTCATGGACTTCTACCACTGCAGCCCATTCATTTCAAGGTTTGAATTGACGTGCGTTCAGAAATGCTCTTCTGCACATCACTGTTGTTATGTGTGGTTACTTGAGATACTGTCGCCTTCCTTTAAGCTTGAAGCAGTCCGACCATTCTTCTTTGCTCCAAAAAGAACATTTCCACTTCCAAACAAGTTCAAGTCCAGAAGTCAGCAATATCTCTGAGGACCTAACCTAGTCACAACATATTGATGCAGCTATATTTCATTAGGTGTTTGAGGAGATTTGGTTTGTCACCTAAAACACTCGGAAACTTCTGCAGATGTACCGTGGAGAGAATTCTGACATGCCAAATCACTGTCTAGTATGAGGGGTGGGGGAGGAGGGGCTACTGTACAGGATTAAAGCAGGTTGTAGAAAGTCGTAAAATTAATCAGTTCCATCATGGGATCTAGCTTCCATAGTACCCAAGATATCTTCACGGAGCATGCCTCAGGAAGGCAGCGCCCATTATTAAGGGCCTCCACCACCCAGGATATGACCTCTTCTCACTGTTACAATCAGGAAGGAAGTACAGAAGCCTGAAGGCACACACTCAATGTTTGAGGAACAGCTCCTTCCCCTCTGCCATCCAATTAATAAATGGACATTGAACCCATGAACACTACTTCACTACTTTTTATTTCTGTTTTTTGCAATACTTATTTAACATACATACACACAAACTTACTGTAATTTATTTATTTTTAAAACATATTTATCATGTATTATATTGTATTGCTGCCATAAAGTTAACAAATTTCACGACATATGCCAGTAATTTTAAACATGATTCTGATATAAGGTACTCAGTAATGACTCCAATTAGGAATTTGAGGTGGAAGCACAAGCCATTTTAAAATAGGGAGTGGTTGCAGCCAGTAAAATAGAGGCACTTAATGGCCGGAATTTAATGATAATGTTCAATATTGGCACAACAACCAATCCCAAAGGAAAATGTCTGAAAAGTGTAGCCAATGAAACGGATGGTGCTCAGCAACTGTCAGAGTTTTAACTCCCACTGAGCATACAAAAGAGAAAGCAATCAAGTGTTACACTTAAAGATTCTGATCAAGAAAATTGGGAGTGTGCTCTCGTAGGGAATAAATGGCAAAATGGGCTGAACTGATGAACTGCAAATTACAGGACATTTTGATTTTTCTCTTCTATGTATTTGTAACACATTAAGCAATTATCCAATCTATAAGCAATAAGAACGAAAATAAGTACCACCAGTGGAGATAGGGTTAATGTACGCTCACCCAAATTTAAAAGAACTGTGTAAACAATTAACTTTTCAGACAGTTTCTATAAAAATTCTTAAAATATTATGGTTTTAGTTACAGTAATAGAATTAACGATATATGTGAACATAAATATACAAATCAATTGGGGCTACATGTAACAAGTTCTCAATTTTCATCATGAAGGTTCAGAACACAAGAGTGTCTCTGTTAAAATCATAAGGAGGCAGCAGCTGTGATCAATTTGCCTGTGGAACAAGCTAAAGGTAACTTAAATTTTATGTACTTTTTTTCTCCTCACATTTTAAGTCTTTTAGAGGAAAATATGGAAAGATTTTTAACTTAAAGTATCAAATATTTAAATGATTACATTTATAAAATATCAAATATTATATGGTAAAATGCTAAAACACAAGAGATTCTGCAGATGCTGGAAATCGTGACAATACTTCTGCCCACCTTGTCACCTGTAAAAATGCCATTCCCTTTTCTCAGTTCCTCTGTCTCTGCCGCTCTTGTTCTTTCCTTTCCAGAACATCAGAGATATCCCTTTCTTCAATGAATGAGGTTTCCCTTCCTCAACCATTGATGCTCCCTTCCCCATACCTCCTCCATTTCTGCGATATCCACCTTCACCCCATATTGTCGCTAACTTAACAGGGATAGAGTTCCTCTTGCCCGTACCTTCAACCCCATGAGCCTCCACGTCCAGCTTATCATTCTCTGTATTTTCCACTATCTTGAACAGAATCCAACCACAAAACATATCTCTGCCTACCCCCATCCTCTCCTCTCCTCTTTCTGCAGGGATCGTTCTCACCATAATTCCCCTGTCCATTCATCCCTCCTGACACTTACCCCTGCAAGAAGAAGTGCTACACCTGCCTATTCACCCCCCGCCCTCCTCTCCATTTAGGGCCTGAGACAGTACTTTCCTATCCCCATCCCAACATGTCAGTCCATGGGCTCCACTACTGCCAAAATGAGGCCACTCTCAAATTGGAGAGCAACATCTCATATTCCATCTGGATTGCCTCCAATCTGATGCATGAATATCAATTTCTCCAACTTCTGGTAATTCTTCCCTCCCCCTTCCCTCTTCTTCCATTCCCCACTCTGGCTCCCCTCGCTTCTCTTCTGCTCTTCTCACCTGCCTCTCGCCTCCTCCTGGTGCCCCTCCTCCTTCCCTTTCTCCCATGGTCCACTCTCCTCTCCTATCAGTTTGCTTCTTCTTCAGCACTTCACCTTTCCCACCAATCACCTCCCAGCTTCCCACCTTACCTTGCACTCCTGCCCACCTACCTTCCCCTATCACCTTCTAAGCTTGTCCTCCTTTCCCTTCCCTCCACCTTCTTATTCTGGCTTCTTCCCCCATCCTTTGCAGCCCTGATGAAGAGTCTCGGCCCAAATCGTCAACTGTTTATTCCTCTCCATAGATGCTGCCTAACCTGCTGAGTTCCTCCAACATTTTGCGTGATGTCGTGCTCAAAATTTAAGGATGAAGAAACTGCAGGGAATCAAATCTTGTGTATTATCACTTGTATATTAGCCTAATCTAATGTGTATTACATAAATTAAGAATACATAAAATTCTGCGATTGTAAGAGAATATCTGTATTTTCTCAGCATGATATACAGCCAATAAAGATCTAGTTGGCAGCCTTGACTTGGGCATGTAAAGACCATTTGCAGGTAACTCTCCAAATGGAAAAATGGTAGAAAACTGAAGTAAAAGTATAAATAGAAAAATATGTTTTTGCAATTAAGAAAATCAATGGGCTGTTAAATAGCCTTAGAAGAGAAGGCATCCTTTTGGAACGGAGATGAGAAGTAATTCACTTAGCCAGAGATTGGTGAATCTGTGGAATTCTTTGCTCCAGGCAGCTGTGGAGGCCAAGTCTTCACGTATATTTAAGGCAGAGTTTGATAGATTCTTGATCAGTCAGGGCATGAAGGGATATGGGGAGAAGGCAGAAGATTTGGGCTGAGATGAAAATTGGACCAGCCATGATGAAATGGCAAAGCAGACTCAATGGGCCAAACTGGGCTCCTATATCTTATGATTTTATAGTATCAATTCTCTCTTTTGGGTAATAAAGTTCAAAAGTTCAAAGGTTCAAAGTAAAATTTATTATCAGAGAACACACATGTCACCACATATAACCCTGAGATTTTTTTTCTGCAGGCATAACTAGCAAATCTATAGAACAGTAACTGTAAACAGGATCTGTAAACACCAGGAATTGTAAACTGTAAACAAACTGTACAAATGCAGATAACAAATAAATAAATAGGAATAAAGAATGAACATGGAATAACAAGTCCTTCAACTCTATTTGAACCTGATGGTACAAGTCCTGAGGCACCGGTACCTTCTACCTGATGGCAGCAGTGAATAAAGAGCATGGCCTTGGTGGTGAGGATCTTTGCTGACAGGTGCTGCTTTTCTACGGCAACATCTCATATAGATGTGCTAAATGGTTCGGAGTGTTTTACATGTGACGTACTGGGCCGAATCCACTACCTTTTGTAGGATTTTCCACTCAAAAGCATTGGTGTTTCCATAGCAGGCTGTAATGCAACCAGTCAGCACACTTTCCACCAAATTTCTATAGAAGTTTGACAAGATTTTTGATGATATTCCAAATCTCCACAGATTTCTAAGGAAATAGAGGTGTTGCTGTGCTTTCTTTGCAATTATATTGGGTCCAGTACAGGTCCTCTGGGACAGTGACACCCTGGAATTTAAAGTTATTGACCCCCTCCACCTCTGGAGATGACTGGCTCAAGGACCTCTGGTTTCTCTCTCCTGAAGTCTACTATAACCCCTTGGTCTTACTGACACTGAGTGAGAGGTTGTTGTTATTACACACTCAAAATTTCAATCTCTGTCCTGCATGCTAATTCATCACCATCTTTGATACGGCCCGCAACAGTGGTGTCATCAGCAAACTTGTATATGGTGCTCGCGGTGCACTTCACCACACAGTCATCGGTGTAAAGTGAGTAGATACTGATTAAACACCCGACTTAAGAGTCTGAAATCAAAGTAACTTTTCCCTGTCTCCCAGACATGATATTCTGCATAGTACCAACTGATCTATTGTTGCATTATTATTTTCAGAAGTAGCGTTTTCCTGTTCATCATTTCCAGGAGTAGTCTCTTTTGTTCCTCTTGGGCGGTGACAGATGCGACCACCTTACTTAACTGAAATTTAAACTGTGTGATACTGGATACGGTTATCTAACCACTCTTTAATGTAAATCCATGCTGCCATGGGTATAGGAGAAAATAAAGCATACTAGAATGTTACCTGGGTTTCAGCACCTAAGTTACAGAGAAAGGTTGAACAAGTTAGGTCTTTATTCTTTGGAGCGTAGAAGGTTGCGGGGGGACTTGATAGAGGTATTTAAAATTATGAGGGGGATAGATAGAGTTGACGTGGATAGGCTTTTTCCATTGAGTGGGGGAGATTCAAACAAGAGGACATGAGTTGAGAGTTAAAGGGCAAAAGTTTATGGGTAACATGAGGGGGAACTTCTTTACTCAGAGAGTGGTAGCTGTGTGGAACGAGCTTCCAGAAGAAGTGGTAGAGGCAGGTTCGATTTTGTTATTTTAAAAAAAATTGGATAGGTATATGGACAGGAAAGGAATGGAGGATTATGGGCTGAGTGCAGGTTGGTGGGACTAAGTGAGAGTAAGCATCCAGCATGAACTAGAAGGGCCGAGATCGCCTGTTTCCATGCTGTAATTGTTCTATGGTTATATAGCATCATCTGCAAATTCTGAAGTAATGCAGAAGACTTGGCACTGACACAACACTTCTTTTCTTCCATTACCTTTGATCGATAGTTTGATTGTTGCTGTTTTGGATTAGGATCACTCACCCTAGCTTTATTGAAATAGTGTACCAAGTGCACATCTACTGTAAAGCTTGGATCAATTGTGACGTGCACTTACAGCTATGCATAATGAGCAATAACCTTACATAATGAATTGCCCTTTCATGAATTAACGATATCGGCTGTCTCCTGAACTCTACTATTTTCTGAACAGAATCTGCCAAATTCCTGTGCGTGACACGACTGATATCACCAGCCTTGTCCAGACCACACATCCCTACTCGTCTCTTGGCAAACATATATAAAAAATAATGCTCCTGTAATCATTATAATTAATTGCATTTCATACACTTTTCTTTCATGAAGTTATGGACTGTAGAATATGAAAAAAATCATAAGCAGTTTCTAATTTTCAAAGGTGGTCTGCACTATACATGTTACATCGTTTTGTTCCAAAAAGTAACACAAGGGCTTCTTAGAATATGATTCAATTATTCTCAATTGAATTCTAAGAAGTGCAGTGAATTGAATTGATGAAAGACGAAAATGTAAACATTTACACTGTACTCTATTAAGCTTTTCAGAACATCACAATATGTTTCACATGAAATGAATTATCCCAGTGACTTCTTTATGCAAACGAAGAAGACAGCATGACAAGCTGAAAAGAAATGACGAACAGATCTTTGCTAACGGTACTTACGCCACTACTTGCCTTCTATCCTTTAAGCCTCTACCCCAACATACTAATTACGAATTAGGCTGACAATGTAATTAAACTCAGGGGAACAACACAGAGCATCAGCACCTGGGTGAGATAACAGTTGGGTGTATGGGAAGAGAGAAAAACAGAGTGAAAGGGGACAGAGGCACACGAAGTGACTTTTGAGAGTGTTGAGGTGAATGAATTAACACTGCCTTCAAAACTTCAGGTTAAAGTTATGAACCAAATTTTACCAGCGCAGCCAATGGATAGACTCCAAATGGCTTTTCAGCCTCATGAGTAACAGGTTACAGCAGATTCAAGGTCATCATCATGATCAACGTGCACAATCACTGTCTCTTCCATCTGCACCATGATTATTCTTGTCAATCTTTTCTACAGAAGTGGTTTGCCATTGCCTTCTTCAGGCAGTATGTTTACAAGACGGGTGACCCCAGCCATTATCAATACTCCTCGGAGATTGTCTGCTTGGCATCAGTGGTCATATAACCAGGACTTGCAATGAGCATCAGCTGCTTAGACAACCATCCGCCTCCTGCTCCCACGGCTTCATGTGACCCTGATTCCGGTGGGGGGGGGGGAATGTTAATCAGGTCTTACACCTTGCCCAAGGGTAACCTGCGGAGGGAAGGATCACATTCAACCTTCTTTAATAGAGACATATCTCTACTCCGCCACCTGAGATTCCAGGTAGCCCATTATTAATGAATGTCAATTCCTGTCATGTCAGACAGAAGTACAATGTGAAAGGTGATAGAAAAAATAATTTCACATTTACAGCTACGTAACTTGTATCCACTAAAAACACATAGAACAGTGCAGAACACTACTGTTTGACCCATGATATTGTGCCAACCTTTTAACCTACTCTGAGATCAATCATCCTATTTTTCAATCATCGCGTGTTTATCTCAGAGACTTTGCTTCTAATATATCTGCTTCTATAGCCACCCCTGGCAGTGCATTCCATACAAACACCACCGTAAAAAAAAATCCTGCCTCTGACATCCCCCCTATATCTTCCTCCAATCACCTTAAAATTATGCCGCCTCATATTAGCCTTTTCTGCCCTTGGAAAAGGTCCATAGTATTTATCGTCTTGTACAACTCTTTAAGTCACCTCTCATCCGCCTTCACTTTAAAGAGAAAAGCCCTTGCTTGCTCAACCTATCATCACTAGACGTCCTCCCTTTCATCCAGGCGGCATCCTAAAATCCCTGAACCTTCTCTAAGACTTCCACATCCTTCTGATAGTGAAGGGACCAGAACTAAACACAGTATTCCAAGTGCTGTCTAACCAGGGTTTTATGTAGCTGCAACATTGCCTTGCAGCTTGTGAACTCAATCCCGACTAATGAAGGGTAATAATGCACTGTACATATTCCCAATCACCCGATAAAATTGTGTGGCAACTTTGAGGGATCTATGGATGTGGATCCCAAGATCTCTCAGTTCTTCCACACTGCTAAGAATCCTGCCATTATCCCTGTACTCTGCCTTCAGGTTCGATCTTCCACAGTCAATCACTTCCCACTTTTCTGAAGGCTCTGCATCTGTGCTCCATTGATCAATGAGTCTATGTTGGAAGGAAATATTGAAGTATGGAAATAATTAAAATAAAATATAGACTCCAATCTAAAAGTATCAAAATCAAATGCAATTAGTGTACTTGAAAATGTTCCCACCAGCAGTTAATCACCAAACAATACATTAGATCCACAATCATTGGGATGCATCCCACTCTAACTCAGAAAATTCTTTGTTTCCCTCAATGGAGTAAGACACTGAAAGGAAAACAGGAAGTTCTGACCACATGACAGGGCAAAGGAAATCTACTTATTATATTAATAAACCATGTGAATCATGTTATTATTGTTACTCCGTGAATGGATCTGTCATGAAATAAAACTGTGTCCAATATATTGAGCTAAGTCTGAATTACCACCAACCAGCGGCCCCCAGATATTTAATAACTGCAATAATCATTGGCCTAGCTTCTTCCTATAAACCAGAGTTGAAACAATTAATCTTTTTTGACACTAGATTTCATTTACTTAACATGCTGTTCCTTCTTCCCTTGGTCTCTGAGATTTTTCTGAGCTGTGTTCCATCATTGCCTGTGGCAATCAAGTCATTTTGCTTCCAGGCTTCCTGGGGATCTCCCTGTGCCACTTCATAACCAAACCTGAAGCAAGCAAATTGGATGATTCAAGTTAGGGATAGTGACTCACTCTGCACCTTACTTTCCTTGTAAAAAGCAGGCCATGGTCTGCACACTATGACATAATAGTTATATGAAAGGGATACATTAAATTTAATTCTCAGTTAGTTACACCTTAACCAACAGTAAGTACTCTAGAGTAGCAAGTCAAGAGAGTGATCAGCTGCAAAGACCAAAATTTCTTGTTTTTTTTAGTGTCTTTTTTTGTGTTTAGTGTTTTGTAGGTTAAGGGCTTGGTAGGGAAACAGCAATGCCCTTGAACAGAAAATCCTACAAAAAGTAGTGGATACAGCCCAGTCCATCATGAGTAAAGCACCCCCCCCCCGACTTTTGAGCACATCTACATGGAACACTGCCACAGAAAAGCAGCATCCATCATCAAGGACCCCCTCCACCCAGGCGACACTCTCTTCTCACTGCTGCCATCAGGAAGGCAACAGAAGCCTCAGGAGTCACACTACTCATTTCAGGAACAGTTCCTGAACCTGTGGAGGTAACTTCACTCAACTTTACTTGCCCCATTACTGAACTGTTCCCACAGCCTGTGGACTCACCTTCAAGAACTCTTCATCTCATGCTCTCGATATTTATTGTTTGCTTATTTATTTATTATTTCTTTTGTATTTACACAGATTTTGTATTTTGCACATTGGTTGTTTATCTGTCCTGATGGCTACCATCTTTCATTGATTCCATTTTGGTCCTTGGATTTACTGAGTATGCCCGCAAGAAAATTAACCTCAGGGTTGTATATAGTGACATATATGTACTTTGATAATAAACTTACTTTCTACTTTGTAATTAAGACTGTTAGACAGCAAACCACACTACTATAATCTTTATTTGTTGACAACTGACCTATTATGTGGTGATACAGATCCACAGAGATATACAGTGCAGAAACAGGCCCTTCGATCCACCATACACTGCAGACCTGTACACACAGCCACACTAATCCCATTTCCTGCATTAAGTTAGTACCCTCCATGCATGGCCTATTTAAGTGTCTGCCTAATTGCCTCTTAAACGTTGTGGTTGTACCTAATTTTACCATCGCCTCTGACAGAGAGTTTCAGATATCAACCACCAGTCCTGATGCAGGGTTTCAACCAGCAATGCCTTCACTGATGCTGCCTGCTCCTCTAGCAGTTTGCCTTTTCTCTCCAGATCCCAGCACCTGCAGTCTCTCAGAGCATACAGCAGTACAGCACAGCATAGGCCTTTCAGCCCATGATGTTGTGTTGACCTTTTAACGTACTCTAAGTCAATCTAACCCTTCCCTCCTACATAGCCCTCAATTTTTCTTTCAACCATATGCCTAAGAATACGTCAAATATTCCTTATGCATTTGACTCTACCACCACCCCTGGCAGAGTGTTCCTCGCACCTACCAATCAACGGAAAAATGTACCCACCTCTGACATCCCCCCTTTCCTCCAATGTTCTTAAAATTATGCCCCATCGTATTGGATATAATCCGTCATGAAGAAAGTCTCTGGCTGTCGACTCTATGCCTCTTATTGTCTTGTTCACCTCTATCGCGAGACCTCTCATCCTTCTTCACTCCAAAGAGAACAGCTCTTGCTCACTCAACCTATCCTAATAGTACATGGTCTCTAATCCAAGTAGCATGGTGGTAGATCTCCTCCACACCCTCCCTAAAGGTTCCATATCCTTCTTAAAATGAGACGACCAAAAATGAACGCAATACTCCAATTGCAATATAACCAGAGTTTTATTGAGCTGCAAGATTCCACACGGCTCCTGAACACAATCCACCCTGACTAATGAAGGCCTATACTCAACACACCTTCTTAACAACTCTATCAACTTGGGTGGCAGCTTTCAGGGATCTATGGACATGGGCCCCCAAGATCCCTCTGTTCCTCCTCACTGCTAAGAGTCCTACCATTAATCTTGTACTCTGCCTTACAAATTCGACTTTCCAAAATGAATCACTTCACACTTTCCCAAATTTATCTCCATCTGCCATCTCTCAGTCCAGTTTAGCATCCTATAAAAGTCCCACAGTAACACATGACAACCTTCTACATCACCGACCCATGTATCATCTGCAATCTTACCAACCCACCCTTCTTCTTCCAAATCATTTATAAAAATCACAAAGAGAAGGGGTCCCAGAACAGGTCCCTGTGGATCACCAATGCTCGCTGAACTCCAGGCAGAGTATGCTCCATCTGTTACTACCACCATGCCTTCTGTGGGCAAGCTGTTTAGGATCCAGGCAACCAAGTTTCATGGATGCCATGCCTCCCAACCTTCACATCCACCAGTTCATCTTCATCATTTTGTTTTATCACCTCCTCAAAAAATTCAAACAGGCTCATGAGGCAAGACCTACCCCTCACAAAGCCATGCTGACTATCCCTTATCAGACTATGCTTCTCCAAATGTTCATAAATACTGTCTCTAAAAATCCTCTCCAGTAGTTTACCCATCACTTTCATAAGTTCCACTGGTCTATAATTCCCAGGATTATCCCTATTGTCATGTCCTGAACAAAGGAATAACATTTGCCACCATCCAATCTTCTGGTACTACTCCTGAGGCAATTATTATCACCAAAGGTGCAGCAATCTCTTCCTTCGTTTTCCATAGCAATGGGGGGGGGGGGGGTGGAGGCACATCTCATCTGGCCCACTAATGTTTTTCCAAGTTCAAACTTATTTTCATTTGACTGTACATACAGTATATACAACCAAATGAAACAATGTTCCTCTGGACCACAGTGCACACATAATACATATATCATACACAGCACATAAACCAAAATATTATGATAAATAAGTTAATAAAATGTAATTCAAAATGCATGTAGTGCACAGCACAAGTAAACAGTAAACAATAAACAACTCACTGTCCTATTGATCAGACATTGATGGTGGCAGGACATTTATTAGCTTCAAACCTGAGGGAAGAAGCTGTTTCCCGTCTGGCAGTAGTCAGTCCATGGTCTCCTCTTGTGCCATGATGAGGCCACCCTCAGAGTGGAGGAGTAACACCTTATATTCCATCTGAGTAGCTTCCAACCTGCTGAGTTCCTCCAACATTTTGTGTGTGTTGCTTCTGTACCTTCTACCTAACCATGGTGGGTCAAAGAGATTGTGGTAGGGATCCTCAACAATGCTTTGGGTCCTTTGTCTGCAATACTCCTGGTAAGTGTCACAAATAGAGGACAAGGAGGCCCCAACGTTCTCTCAGCGATTTTTATTGTCTTCTTTAGGGTCTTGCGGTCCAATGACTTATAGCTTCCATACCATGTAACCATGCAGCCAGACAGAACACTCTCAATGGTGCTCCTTCAGAAAGTTGTTAAATGGGGGCACGGAGGTGCACACTTCAGTCTCTTCAGGAAGTGTAGTGCTGCTGTGCCTTCTTCTCCAGTGAGGTGTTGTGGGTGCAGGTTAGATCATCCTTAATGTGCACACCAAGGAACTATGTGTTCTTCACTCTCTCCACAGCAGAACCATTGACATGCAATGGAGAGTCTCGACCTGTGCCTTCCTGAAGTCTGCAATCACCTTTTCTGTCTTGTGCACACTGAAACTCAAGTTGTTGCTTTCGCACCATCACTAGTCACTGGCAGCCAATCAGAAAAAGCCCATTCTTTCCAGTCAGCACTCCTTCCAGTCAGTTAACCTTCTGTCCATGCTAGTATTTTTCTTATGGGCTCTTATCTCATTTAGTAGCCACAGATGCAAGACTTTTCCAAAGGCCTTCTGAAAATCCAAGAAAATAACATCCACTGTCTCTCCTTTGTCTATCCTACCTCTTATTTCCTCAATAAATTTCAACAGATTTTCCCTTAAGGAAACCATGTTGACTTTGGCCTTTTTGATCTTGTGCTTCCAAGTGCTATGAAACCTCAACTTTAATAATAGAATCTATACCAGCCACTGAAGTCAAGTAAACTGGTCGATCATTTCCTGTCTTTTGCTTCTCTCCCTCCTTAAAGAATGAAGTGACATTTCCTCCAGAACCATTCTGGAATCTACTGATTCTTGAAAGATCATTACTAATGCTTCTACAATCTCTTCAGCCACCTCTTTCAGAACTCTGGAGTGTAGTCCATCTGGTCCTGATAACTCATCCACCTTCAGTTCTTTCAGCTTTCCAAGCACCTTCTCATCAGTAATGATAACTACAATCACGTTTTCCCCCGACATTTGAACTTCTAGCATACTGTTGGTGTCTTCCATGCCTATTCAGTTCATCCACCATTTCTTTGTTCCTCACTGCTACTCCTCCAGTGTCCAATATCCACTCTTGCCTCCTTTTACTCTTTATATATCTGAAAAAAATCTGATATCCCCTTTCATATTATTGGCTATCTTACCTTCATATTTCATCTTTTCTCTCCTTATTGTTTTTTTTTAAGTTGTCTTCTATTGGTTTTTAAAAGCTTTCCAATCTCTAGCTTCCCACTAACTTTTGCTGTAATGTATGCCCTCTCTTTTTCTTTCATGCTGCATTAATTTCCCCTGTCAGACACAATTGACTCATCCCCCCTTTAGAATGCTTCTCTTCTTTGGGATGAACTGACACTGCATCTGACTTCCAGAACTTCCAGTCATTGTTACTCTTCCAACCTTCCTGCTCGTGTCTCCTTCAAATCAACTTTGGCCAGCTCCTCTCTCATGCATCTGTAGTACCTTTACTCATCTAAAATATTGATACATCCAATGATAGCCTCTTCCAATTATTCTTATTATCAAGGGATTCTTATTATTCCTTGATTGTCCTAAAATCTGAAAACCTATTGATACACATCTTAAGTATACTAACTACTGAGCTTCCACAGGCCTCATGTGTACAGCATTCCAAAATTTTACTACCCAAATAAAGAAATTTTTTCTCATCTCGGTTCTGAATATTGAACCCTAAATGCAATGTTCCCTCTAATTTGTAATGAAATGACTAGTGTACACAAAAATCTTGTTCTGTGCTATTTTTTGCCCAGCGACAACAACCTGTGCGCACTGAATTTTTCAGTGGAAGTAAGCCTGAAGCTATTCTGAGGACAATAAGCAATTTCATTTTAAATGAACTAGCAGCTCTTTCGCACTTCACACTCTTTGCTTCTTTAGAATTCGACATAGTGAATCAACAATGTCTTCAATAAAAACAGTATAAATAAGCCAGTTCTAAAATCTGTAGACAAATCATCGCAAACTCCAATTTGTCAGCTCCGTCCACATCAGAAACTGGAAAAAGATTGTGTACCATTGTGAAATATACTTAACATGCCAATGAGGCAGAGCGTGACAGCCTTTTGTGTGCAGTTTAAATTCCTTTGTGCACTAGTAGCAAAAGATGCGTGCGTGCACACACATGCACACCTTACAGGGAAAATTGCCCAAATGTTGAGGCAAACTCCTGGTTCCAGACATCCCAGCCACGGAAAACATCATCCAAGCATCTTAACTCTCCAGACCACTTCCCATTCTTCTCAAACCGACTGATATTAGGCCTCAAAAATACAGGGCTGAAGAAACACACAAGGCAGGCATTGTCAGCAATAGGGGCTGTGACCTTGGAAGATGTCATCCAGCACATCGATCATTTCAACAATCATATCGTCCAAAAAGCTAAAAATACAGGTCATCAGCACCTGGGGATTTGCAGGCTTTCTGATCAAGATTCTTAGACTTGAAATTGGAAGCACAGAAATCACAGAATCACTGTGATTTCTGTCCCGAAGAAGGGTCTCGGCCCGAAACATTGACTGTTTATTCATTTCCATAGATGCTCTTTGACCTGCTGAATTCCCCCAGCATTTTGTGTGCGTTGCTATGGAAACAGATCAGTTGGCCCATCCTTGCCAATGGGTAGCCTTCCATATTAACCCCATAACCCAGCATTTGGTATATACTATTGCATGTCAAAACAATTCAAGTACTCATCAATCACTTATTAAATATCAATGATCCAGTTCCAATCATATTCCCAGGCAGTGCATTCAGGTACTTACCACTCTCTGGGTGAAGAAAGCCCCTGTCATACATCTTCTTAAATCTCTTAAATGCTTCGATGTCAGTATTTTATTTGATAGCATTTATGTAATATGCCTCAGGAGAATTTTGCTACATAAAGATTTTGTATAATAGAAGGGGATGTTACTGAAAAAACTGTCATATATGATGTCTTCTGATCATTCGTACTGGTGAAGGTGATGAGAGAGCTGTAAAATCAGGAGTCATTGACATAAGTGGCATCACCATCACTGAATCCCCTACTATCAACATCCTGGGGGTTACCATTGACAGGAAACTGAACTAGTCTATCCATATAAACACCATGGCTACCGGAGCAGGTCAAAGGCTTGGAATCCTGCGGCGTGTAACTCACCTCTTGACTCCCCAAAGTCTGTCCACCATCTACAAGGCACAGGTAACAGAATTCTCGCCACTCGCCTGGATGAGTGCAGCTCCATCAACACTCAAGAAGTTTGACACCATCCAGTACAAGGCAGCCCACTTAATTGGTACCCCTTCCACAAGCATCCAATCCCTCCACCATCGACGAATAGTTGCAGTAGTGTGTACTATCTACAAGGTGCACTGCAACAACACACCAAAGTTCCTAAGGCAGCACCTTCCAGACCCATGACCACAACCATCTAGAAGGACGAGAACAGCAGATAGCTGGGAACACCACCACTTGGAAATCCCCCTGCAAGTCACTCACCGTTCTGACTTGGAAACATATCACCATTCCTTCATTGTCGCTGGGTCAAAATCATGGAATTCCCTTCCAAACAGCACTGTGGGTGTACCGACACCTCAGGGACTGCAATGGTTCAAGGCGGCAGTGCATCACTACCTTCTCATGGGCAGCTAGGGATGGCCAATAAATGCTGGCTTAGTTGGTGACGTCCACATCTCATTAATGAATAAATTTTTAAGAAGTTTACAAAACTGACAGGGCAGAATATGGGCAAAAAGATGGCTGTATGGGATGTGAATGAAGTTTTAGGAAAACTAAACACAGTCCTGTGGGGATTTAAAATAAAACCATTAAAAATGCACTGATTTGCATTAAGATAGTTCGGAATGGAAGTGTGATACCTCAGTCTGCACTGAGTAAAACTTGACACACACAGAAGCAACAGTGCTTTCCTTGCTAAAGAAGCCAAATCTCATGAATGGCCAACTCAATTGCAATGCAAGGATCGTCGGCTCAGACCGATAAATGAAAAGCTGGCTGTAACTGCATCTTTGTACTCACCGTCTACACCAACTCCCATTGCAAACTTCACTGAACTGGAAAACTAGGCCAGCAACAAACCTCCAACAAAACAGAGTTAAGTCTGTGACCCATGCCCACCCCTTCCTAGGCTCAGTGCTCAGCAAAATGAAACTAAAATTGTAAATGCTCTGCTCAGTATCCTTGCCTCAATTCCATACTGCAATTGGACAGAATGAGTGAAAATGCTGCTTAGAATGTCATTTAATGTTTGACCAAGGGTGGTGTGGGTGTTATAAAGAAGACTCATTAATTACACAGATAACTAGCAATGATTTCCGCAGCAGAGTCAGCAAAGGAATTCTGAGCGAACAATATACATAAGCCAATCAGACGCTGACATTGTTTCCTTTCTTTCTCAAATAGTTGTCTATCAACAGTCATGACTGAACATCTGAGTACCTTCGATCTTCTGACTTTCAACGACAACGTCTTCTTTTATCTAAGTAAGAGCGGAATGCCCAAAACTTGATGGATCAATTTACATTCAGAGCACTAAATCGGATAATACGGACAGGCAATACCAATGACATAATGAAGATGGGGAAGATACAATCGTGCAATCAACAACACAGAAAGAAAAAAATTAGTTCACTGAGTTTGTTTGCAGTGTAAGAGTCTATCAGGAGAATCATAAGCCCTTGTTAAGAGTTTTCTCTGATCCAACTGATTTAAACTTGCTTTCTGATTTTTACGTGACTCTGATCGTATCTTCTTGTCTGGAAGAAAGGAATAAACAAAAGAATGAGGGAGAGCCAGGAAGGGAAAAGAGGGAGGGGGGCAGAGGGAGTTTTAATTTGGCAGTCCTTCAATGCATTCATGCCATTAATATTTTCTGGCAGCTCCAGGAACAGGGTTCAATACCAACCTTGGTGCTCTCCATATAGAACATGCACATTCTCTCCATTACCATCAATATCCTAAAAGAGTTAGTAGATTAACTGGCCTCCATAAATTTCAATATTTACATATATAAATTAAACAGAACATCACATATGCAAGATTTAAATAATAATTGTGTTTCACAATCAACAGACTTCAATTATTCAACGTGGTAATTATACCAGTGTTCAAGAAGAGTAGTGTGAGCTGCCTTAATGACTATCACCCGGTAGCACTCACATCTACGGTGATGAAATGCTTTGAAAGGTTGGTCATGGCTGGAATCAACACCTGTCTCAGCAAGGATGTAGACCCACTGCAATTTGCCTATTGCCACAATAGGTCTATGATAGACATAATCTCAGTGGCTCTTCACACAGCCTTAGATCACCTGAACAATACAAACATCTAAGTTAGGATGCTGTTCGTTGACTATAGCTTAGCATGTAAAACCATCATTCCCAGAGTCGCAGAAGACTGGATTGGTAATAATATCTCCTCCTCGCCAATAATCAACACTTGCGTACCTCAAGGATATGTGCTTAGCCTACTGCTCTAATCTCTCTTTACCCATGACTGTGTGGCTATATTGGCCAGAAAGAATGACAATCCACAAATCAGTGAATTCAAATAAATCAAGAACAGTCAAAGCAGGCAGACTAATTGTCTTTGATCTTGCCGCATGCTTGGGGATGGAGGCTGCCATTTTCTGAAGACACTCTATTCTACATTTTGTGAGCTTCACATCCTGGGCTTGATCAATGTTTTAAAAAAGACACAATGATACTTCAGGTAGTCTGCTGGACTGGAGATCATTTCCAAATAAGAAATTATTTGTGAGATATTCTTTGGTTGGATATAATATGCAGGTTTGTGAATGTTGGGGTTGATGCCTGCCTGAATTGATTCGAGTTCATTGCTGAATGAGAACAAAGAGCCATAAATTATCAACTGTTACTCGATGGGAAGAGGGCAATATATTGATGCTGGCTTGGAGCAGAGCCAATAACAGAGTGCTAAAGGACAGACACATGACCTGTGGCCAGTGACACTGGAATGCAATATTTGAATTGATAAGGAATGGATATAAAAGTGGATGCTTTGTATGTGCTGGTAGCGGTAACTTCGAAGAATAACCATCGCAGATACAAGCGTAAGCAACCCTGTGTGAAACACGTTGCGAGTGAATTGGGACAATGAGGAACACCAGGCCAGCGTAAACTCCTTTGCCCGGGTAATACCTTTGCTATTCTTTCACTATTCAGGAGAGTCAGGGATACTTAGCAGGTATTCACACAAGGTATTTAGTGTACGAATTCACGTACTTGTTAGTTTAAACAATGAAGGTACTTGTCAGTAAAGGCAGATCTCTCTGTGCCTCACTAATCAACATTATAAAAAGTATTTTTTTTTACAACGGCTAGATATAGCTCAAATGCCATCTATAAATTCACTGATGATACAACCATTGTTGGCAGAACCTCACCTGGAGACGAGAGGGCCTACAGGAGTGAGATATACCACTCCTAGTGGCGTGACTTTGCAGCAACAACCGTGCAATCAATGTCGGTAACATCAAATAGTTGATTGTGCACTTCGGGAAGGGTAAGTCAAGGGAACACTAACCAATCCTCATAGAAGGATCAGAAATGGAGAGAGTGAGCAATTTCAAATTCCTCGGTGTCAAGATCTCTGAGGATTTAACCTGTTCCCAACATATTGATGCAGCTATCAAGAAGGTGAGACATCGGGAGTTTGAAGAGAGCTGTATCATGGAGAGCATTCTGACAGGCATCACTGTCCGGTACGGAGGGGGACTACTGCACAGGATCGAAATAAGCTACAGAAAGTTGTAAAATTGGTTAGCTCCATCTTGGGCACAGGCCTCCACAGTATTCAAGACATCTTCAAAGAGCAGTGCCTCAGAAAGGTGGTGTCTCATTGTTAAGGATCCAGAACATCACCCAAAACATGCCCTCTTCTCATTGTTACCATCAGGAAGCAGGTACAGACACCTGAAGACACACACTCAGGCATTCAGGTAGAGTTTCTTCCTCTCTGATATCCGATTCCTAAATGAACATTGAACCCACGAACACCACATCACTTTTGTTTTGTTTTGGTTCTTATATTATTTTTACTTTGTACTATGTTTTAATTAACTAATTAATAGCTTACTGTAATTGATTTATTTCCATATCTATCATGTATTATATCGTACTAATTTAACAAATTTCACGATATATGCTGTGATACTAAAACTGATTCTGATTCTGAGAAAGTTCACAATCTAGTGCACGTGCAAATGTTTAAAATTCACCACAGGACGGGCAGTCATGTTAAAGTGGCAGGTTACAAATCTTTTATTTTGATCTCCGTGTTTGATCTGTAGACTATGCCTTAGCATCAACTTTCACCAAAAGTTCACTTATTCTGTTGGAAAGAGTGCGGGTGAATGAGTTGGGGCAGGGGGTTGATGTTTTGCTGGTGCTTGTGCCTGGGAAGGGTGAAAGGGTGCTTTGGGGTTCATTCATTCTTTGTGGCACTCTTCTGTTTTCATGGATGTCTGTGAAGAGCAAGAATTTCAGGTTGTATACTGTATACATTCTCTGATATTAAATTGAACCATTGAAGTTAGGTCTGCCAATACTTCATTCCTGATTTTTAAAAAAACAGGAGCGCAAGGGTTAAAGTCTCTGTATCATCGCATTAATTCCAACCTCTTCTTTCAAAATCCTGTTTAAGTGGTTCTTGAAGCTCCAAATTTAACATAGAAACATAGAAACATAGAAAATAGGTGCGGGAGTAGGCCATTCGGCCCTTCGAGCCTGCACTGCCGTTTATTATGATCATGGCTGATCATCCAACTCAGAACCCCGCCCCAGCCTTCCCTCCATACCCCCTGACCCCCATAGCCACAAGGGCCATATCTAACTCCCTCTTAAATATAGCCAATGAACTGGCCTCAACTGTTTCCTGTGGCAGAGAATTCCACAGATTCACCACTCTCTGTGTGAAGAAGTTTTTCCTAATCTCGGTCCTAAAAGGCTTCCCCTCTATCCTCAAACTGTGACCCCTCGTTCTGGACTTCCCCAACATCGGGAACAATCTTCCTGCATCTAGCCTGTCCAATCCCTTTAGGATCTTATACGTTTCAATCAGATCCCCCCTCAATCTTCTAAATTCCAACGAGTACAAGCCCAGTTCATCCAGTCTTTCTTCATATGAAAGTCCTGCCATCCCAGGAATCAATCTGGTGAACCTTCTTTGTACTCCCTCTATGGCAAGAACGTCTTTCCTCAGATTAGGGGACCAAAACTGCACACAATACTCCAGGTGTGGTCTCACCAAGGCCTTGTACAACTGCAGTAGTACCTCCCTGCTCCTGTACTCAAATCCTCTCGCTATAAATGCCAGCATACCATTCGCCTTTTTCACCGCCTGCTGTACCTGCATGCCCACTTTCAATGACTGGTGTATAATGACACCCAGGTCTCGTTGCACCTCTCCTTTTCCTAATCAGCCACCATTCAGATAATAATCTGTTTTCCTATTTTTGCCACCAAAGTGGATAACTTCACATTTATCCACATTAAATTGCATCTGCCATGAATTTGCCCACTCATCCAACCTATCCAAGTCACCCTGCATCCTCTTAGCATCCTCCTCACAGCTAACACTGCCACCCAGCTTAGTGTCATCCGCAAACTTGGAGATGCTGCATTTAATTCCCTCATCCAAGTCATTAATATATATTGTAAACAACTGGGGTCCCAGCACTGAGCCTTGCGGTACCCCACTAGTCACCGCCTGCCATTCTGAAAAGGTCCCGTTTATTCCCACTCTTTGCTTCCTGTCTGCTAACCAACTCTCCACCCACACCAATACCTTACCCCAATACCGTGTGCTTTAAGTTTGCACACTAATCTCCTGTGTGGGACCTTGTCAAAAGCCTTCTGAAAATCCAAATATACCACATCCACTGGTTCTCCCCTATCCACTCTACTAGTTAAATCCTCAAAAAATTCTATGAGATTCGTCAGACATGATTTTCCTTTCACAAATCCATGCTGACTTTGTCCGATCATTTCACCGCTTTCCAAATGTGCTGTTATCACATCCTTGATAACTGACTCCAGCAGTTTCCCCACCACCGACATTAGGCTAACCGGTCTATAATTCCCCGGTTTCTCTCTCCCTCCTTTTTTAAAAACTGGAGTTACATTAGCCACCCTCCAATCCTCAGGAACTAGTCCAGAATCTAACGAGTTTTGAAAAATTATCACTAATGCATCCACTATTTCTTGGGCTACTTCCTTAAGCACCCTGGGATGCAGACCATCTGGCCCTGGGGATTTATCTGCCTTCAATCCCTTCAATTTACCTAACACCACTTCCCTACTAATATGTATTTCGCTCAGTTCCTCCATCTCACTGGACCCTCTGTCCCCTACAATTTCTGGAAGATTATTTATGTCCTCCTTAGTGAAGACAGAACCAAAGTAATTATTCAATTGGTCTGCCATGTCCTTGCTCCCCATAATCAATTCACCTGTTTCTGTCTGCAGGGGACCTACATTTGTCTTTACCCGTCTTTTCCTTTTTACATATGTATAAAAGCTTTTACAGTCCGTTTTTATGTTCCCTGCCAGTTTTCTCTCATAATCTTTTTTCCCCTTCCTAATTAAGCCCTTTGTCCTCCTCTGCTGAACTCTGAATTTCTCCCAGTCCTCAGGTGAGCCACTTTCTCTGGCTAATTTGTATGCTTCTTCTTTGGAATTGATATTATCCCTAATTTCTCTTGTCAGCCACGGGTGCACTACCTTCCTTGATTTATTCTTGCAAATTTGTGCATTAAAATAAAGGGCTAGGCACAACATAACATACAATTAAAACCAGAATTGTTGAATAAAATCATAAGTAATAAATAACCATTTCAGATATTACTCCTCCTTATAGAGTTTCCAGATCCCCCATATTTGGCTTCTTTCATTCTGCTGTTATCATGCTCCTTGCAGTCAGAGCCCTGCCCGCAGACTGACATTATAGCAGAGAGTTTTAACCACCCAAGTCTTAGGCTCCGAAATTCATTCCTGACCACTATAACACCTGTATAAAACACATGTGTTTTCTAGCTAAAATTTCATCTCACGCTCATTGTCCCCTCCATTTAGTGTCTATCTTAGTGACTCCAATTTTATTGCAACATCCCCTTTATTTTTATTTTATTTATTTCCTAGTGCTTCATTCAACCACTTTTAATGGTTAGAAGTCAATACCTAAACACCAGTTGCCAGAACATTTTACCATCAAAATTAAATTTTGCAAAGCCTCATTTCAATCATGATCAGCCATGATCATACTGAATGGCAGTGCAGGCTTGAAGGGCCGAATGGCCTACTCCTGCACCTATTTTCTATGTTTCTATGTTTCAAAATACCTAATTCTGCAGTACAAACTTCATTGAAAATACCACAAATTTTAAACATGACATTATATTTCACCATTTTGCTGTAGTATTTTATGAGCAATTTATGAAGCAAAGCATAACATAAAAGTATGGAAAAAAAGGAGCAAGAGAACCCCATTGGCCTTTGGAACTTACACCAGCATTCATTACCTGCCTTATTTTCTATCACAATAAATTCCCTTTCTCACCGTCCCCCACTTTGTCATTTGTGTCAGAAAAGTACCATTTTCTTCTTAAATATATTCAGGACTTGTCATCCATGGATTTTTATGGTTTAGAATTCCAAAGATTCATCATCCTGTATGAGATGAAGTTCTCTTCTGCTCATTGCTAAATGTTTTGCTCCATTCTGTGTGACCTCCCTCATTTCAGATCCCTCCAGATAAGGAAGATATCCTCCCTACATTCAACATGCATTTTCAGGTCAGGAATTTTTATGCTTCAATCAGATCTTCTCTCATTCTTCTGATCTCTAGTGAATATAGCCTTGGTCAACCCAATCCCCTATAGATGACAGTTGCGCCATAACAGGAAATAGTGGTTTATAGCTCACACACAAGGTTTGAAATAAACTCGGATAAGATCATTGATGGAGAGGCTACAGAAGGAGATTGATTAGAATCCTCAGTTAAAATCCTTGGAGCTTTGAGAAGCCTACCAGAAAGCAAATATTTCACAATGAATATAAAAGAAAATGGAACAGTCTGGCAATCTATGTTTGTAAGGATGACATTGCAGTAGCAGCCATCTCTAGTTACACAAATGGATACAACACACAATAGATACAATGTACAGGGTCTATAAAAAGCATTCACCCTGCTTGGAAGTTGTCATGTTTTATTGTTTTACAACAGTGAATCATAGTGGATTTAATTTGGCTTTTTTGACACTGATCAACAGAAAAAGACTCTTCCAAGTCAAAGTGAAAACAGATCTCTACAGAGTGATCTAAATCAATTACAAATAGAAAACACAAAATAATTGACTGCATAAGTATTCACCCCCCTTTAAAGTGGCACACCAAATCATCACTGGTGCAGCCAATTGGTTTCAGAAGTCACATAACTATTTAAATAGAGATCTGTTTTTGGAGACCTGTGTGCAGTCAAGGTATTTCAAATGATCATAGTAAAAATACACCTGTATTTGGAAGGTCCAACTGCTGATGAGTCAGTACCCTGGCAAAAAGTGCACCATGAAGACAAAAGAATACTCCAAGTAACTCCAAGAGAAGGTTATTGAAAAGCAGATGGTACAAGAAAATTCCCAACTCACTAAATATCCCTTGGAGTACAGTTACGTCAATCATCAAGAAATGGAAAGCATATGACACAGGTGTAAATCTGCCTAGAGCAGACCGTCCTCAAAAACTGAGTAACTGTGCAAGAAGGGGAACAGCGAGGGAAGCCACCAAGGGACCTATGACAACTCTGGGGGAGATACAAGCTTCTATGGCTGAGGTGGGAAAAACTGTGCATACAACAACTATTGCCCAGGTGCTTCACCAGTCACAGCTTTATGGGAAAGTGGCAAAGAGAAAGCCACCGTTGAAAAAAAATCACATGAAATCTCAGCTCCAGTTTGCCTGAAAGCATGAGGGAGATGCTGAACTCAGCTGGAAGAAGTTTCTGTGGTCTGAAGAAACTAAAATTGACCTTTCTGTCACTGCACATCATCAAAAACACACCATCCCTACTGTGAAGCATGGTGGTGGCTACATCATGCTGTGGGGATGCTTCACTGCAGCAAGCCCTGTAAGGCTTGTGAAGGTAGAGGGTAAAATAAATGCAGCAATATACAGGGAAATTCTGGAGGAAAACCGCAGGCTGCAAGAGAACTGCGACTTGGGAGAAGATTTGTTTTCCACCAAGATAATGACCCCAAGCGATAAGCCAAAGCTACATAGGAATGGCTTAAAAACAACAAGGTTAATGTCCTGGAGTTATCAAGTCAGGGTTCAGACCTCAATCCAATTGAAAAGGATTGTTCACTCACAATCCCCATGCAATCTGACAGAGCTTGAGCAGTTTTGTAAAGAAGAATGGGAAAAATTGCAGTGTCCAGACGTGCAGAGCTGATAGAGACCTATCCACACAGACTCAAGGTTGTAATTGCTGCCGAAGGCGCATCCACTAAATACTGACTTGAAGGGAGTGAATACTTACAGAATCAATTATTTGGTGTTTTATATTAGTAATTAATTTAGATCATTTTGTAGGGATCCGTTTAAATCCACTGTGATTCGACGTTGTAAACATGAAAACTTCCAAGAGGAGGTGAATAATTTTTATAGGCACTGTATGTATATAAGCTATCTTATGTACTTATACTTACTGCATTTTTGTTGTTGTTGTGTTTTTGTTTTGTGCTGCATTGGATTCAGACTAACAATTATTTCCTTCTCCTTTATACTTGTGTGCTGGAAATGACATTAAACAATCTTGAACCTTGAATGAGAAAGCAAGTTTAAGAGAGGCAAAGATGAATTTGGTGATTGGGAGAATGAAACAGGGAGGGGAGAAAAGCCTGCGGAAGCGGAGTAAGTGAGAGGATGGGCTGGGTGCTTCAACAACAAGCAAACATGAGGTAGGGCTTGATAATGACAGAAACTTGATGAAAGGATCATGACTTTCCAGCAGAGGTTCAGTTGAGAACATTCCTTTCAATAACAGCCTAATTGGCTTTCCCTGCTCCCGAGGATTCTACCATTCTGCTTCTAACGAGAGATGAATAGATTATCAGTCGTTATTCTTGCCAAAACCCACTTGTGAAGCTCTGATCTCAGACAGTGCATAACTTGCACATTTTTGTTTCCTATGAGACAGAGGAGTAGAATTAGGCCATTTGATCCATCAAGTCATCCCCACCATTTGACAATGGGTGATTTATTTTCCCTCTTAAACCCACTCTCCGCCTTCTCCCCATCACCTTACTAATCATTATTACTATTATTCTCTGCTTTAAATATGCCAACGTTATTTATATATGCAGTCCATTCCAGTTAATTGGGATACATTGTGTCTTGAATATTTTGGCCCAGTTATGGAGCTGCCCAATTCCCGAAGTTTCATGGAAATAGTTTAAAAGGTATTAAAAAAAAGACAAACTGCCAATTAACTGAGTAACAAATAGTGTATTTAAATGAAATACAGAACAAATTAGAACACTACCAATAGCATTACAGAACTATAAAACAGTACATTAGTTCCTATTAGTTATCGACGGAGGAATTTATACAGTGCATGCTGCCGTGTTCTTTTGATTGACTGTAAATGAACAAAATCAGCAGATAATGGACTGCCTTCATACAATGTTTTCAATGATTCCATCCTCCAAAACTTCATTTTCATTCTACTATTCAAGATGATTGTCAATATCTTCAAATTCTTCATAATTGTGAAATTGTTGAAGTAGTGAAATTGTTAGCAATTGTGAAATTGCTACACTCATTTAAGGATTCTATTATATTGTTATTTCATGTTTGTTATTTATTGCAATTTATTTATATCTGCATTTGCAGTTTGTTTACAGTTAACAGTTTCTGACGTTTAAAGTTTACAGTTACTGTTCTATAGATTTACTAAGTATGCCCAGAGAAAATGAATCTCAGGCTTGTATGTGGTGAGATGTATGTAAGTTGATAATAAATTTTACTCTGAACTTTGAACAATAACTTGGACTCCACAATCATACGTGGCAATGAATTCCACAGATATACCACCTTTTGGTTAAAGAAATCCCTCCTCATCTCTGTTCTAAAGGAATGTCCTTCTGCTCTGAGGCTCTATCCTCTGCTTGCAGACTCCCTCACTCTCTCCACGCCTTTCAATATCTGGTAGGTTTCAATGAGATTCACCCCTCCCCCCCATACTTTGAAACTCCAGCAAGCACAGGTCCTGAGCTATCAGATGATCCTCCTAGATTAATCCTTTCATTCCTGGGATCAATCTCGTGAATCTTCTCTGGACTCTCTCCAATGCCAGCACATAATTTCTTCGATAAGGGGTTCAAAGCTACTCACAATACTCCAATGTAGTTGTACTCCAATGTACTCCAATGTTTAATGCCTTCCTTACTGTTGACTCAACCTGCAAGTTAAACTTTAAGAAACCCTACACCAGGAATCCTCCCCAGCCCCTTTGCAGTTCCGACTTCTGAATTTGCACTTGGTTTAAAAAATAATCTCTGCCTTTATTCCTCCTACCAAAAGTGCATGACCATATGTCTTCATTACCTGGAATCATTCCAGAATCTAGTGATTTTGAAAGATCACTAACTATACTGGATCATTTGTAAATGGAGCAGGATAGAACATAAAGCTCTACAATGCACAAGCCTTAAAACTGAAGATGAGCCAATACTATGCACTCCATTAACTCGAGGGCCGATATATTCATTAGAATATCGGTTACACCAAGCAAATTATTAAATTCCAGTGTCATTCCTGTTTCTGCTGCACTTCACTCCAGTGCTCATTAAGCTGTGGCATTTTCAACACAATCTTATTGCCATAGAAACGATTCTGTACTAAACTTAAGTATAGAAGACAATGCTGTGGTATAATATGCACAGGGTATGCTGCTTCACCTGGAACAAGGAAATAAGTTATACCAAGCATCAGTGCAATTCAAATAGAATTGCACAAGGCACTTCATGTCAAATTATTTGATTCAATTTTAACAGCTCACAATTCATCAACACCAACTGTGACACTTGCAGCAGAGAGGAATAAAGCAGCTCATACCAAAAGATATGTTACACTGACTAGAATTCAAGTGTGTTCCTTAACACATGCTGAGGTTCAGGTAACATGAGTAAAGCACACTTTATTCCAAAAACACAGACATTATGCTGGAGGAACTCAGCAGGTCAGGCAGCATCTATGGACAGGAATGAAGAGTCAACGTTTGGGGCCGAGAACCTTCATCAGGGCTAGAAAGAAAGGAGGAAGAAGCCAAAATAAGAAGGTGAGGGTGGGAAGGAGTACAAGCGAGAAGGTGAAAGGTGAAGCCACGTGAGGGGAAAGGTAGGTGGGTGGGGGAGGGGTGAACTGAGAAGCTGGGAGGTGATAGGTGAAAAAGGGAAAGGGCTGAAGAAGATGGAATTTATATGATCACTAAAACTCATGAAATAAATGATTGCCTTGCAACCTGCTACAGTTTATATTATCCTTTAACATCAGAAACTATAGTTTATTGGTCAACAGAACACTTCATTTGCTGTGGTAATTTGATGTTCCCAGTAATGTTAATTGGCATTATTCATTTTAAAAACTCTAACATTGTAAGTGGTGGTTTCCCAAATCCTCAATTTTAATCAGCAGAAGGAAGGAGAAGCAGAAAAAAAAAAGATTGACAAGTGATTTTACAGAAAAGAAATGGGTGAGACAGTGATAAGAAAGCTGGACTGAAAATCAACACCATTCCCTTTTGAATTAATATACTAAATTTAAATTAGAGCTGTCATCGATTTTATAAGTTCCCTCTCATCTTGTAGAAGATTTACAAAGTATTTGGTTGCTAGGCAAGCAAAAGAATATTCCTTAAAGGTGATCATCCATTTTGGAAAAAAAAAGTTTTTTATTTTTAAACTGTTTTGCTCACTGTCCTTTGCAACATTAAAATCCCCACAAGAGTAATTTGTTTCTACAGTCACAACATGGGAAATATCTTTTATGTGGCAGAACTTATTTCTCAATTGTTTTCCAGCAATACTTAAGGTTTAAACTTACATAAAAATAACTTGCACAGATTGAAAACTACTTTTGGGATTTTGAAAACTCTGCACAATTTTGTTGAGTTTATGGTCCAATAAAGGCAGATATAACTATACCTGAATGTAAGGTCTGCAAACATCATGTACCCAAGACCTACAATAGTTGTCGGTTCCAAGACTGTTTCAAGGCACGAACATTTTTGCCATTTTCAGTTCCAAAGAAAACCATTAACTTAGAGAGTTATGTCACCCCCTCATGCAGAACTACAGACAACACTTCTTCTAATTGCTAATGTCACCACCATGTCAAAGATTTATGCTGTCAAATCCTTCCAGAACGTCTGTCATATCACCCTATGTGCTAGCTGCAGATATGTCCATCAAACGATGTACAGTAACTCTCTGCAAGCCATGTATTTATGAGTGTTTTCCAGATGAAAAGGGAAAATTTGTTTTCTGGGGCACAATATTTCACTGGTACTGATAATCCCCAAGGGTGCAGGTGAAGTAAACAGAACATTACAACACAGTAGAGGTCCTTCAGCTCATGATATTGTTTCGACCTTTAAACCTACACTAAGATCAATCTAATCCCTCTCTCCTACATAACGCTCCATTTTTCTAAGATCTATGTGCCTATCTAAGAGTTTTTATAAATACTCCTGATGTATCTGCCTCGAACACCATTCTGGCAGAGCATTCTACACACACACACACACACACACACCACTCTGTGTAAAGAACTGTACTTCGAAATCCTTTCCTATACTTTCCTTCAATTACCTTAAAATCATTTATTTATTTATTATTTTATGTCCATTTGTATTAGCCATTTCCACTCTAGCTGTCCACTTGATCTATGCCTCTTATCATCTTGAACACTTCTATCACGTCACCTCTTATCCTTCTTCACTCCAAAGAGACAAGCCCTAACTTGCTCAGCCCATCTTCATAAGACATGCTCTTTAGTTCAAGAAGTATAACGGTAAATCTCTTCTGTACCCTCTTTAAAGCTTCCTCATCTTTCCTAAAATGAGACAAACAGAACTGAACACAATATGCCAAGTGCGGTATAACCAGGGTTTTATAGAGCTGCAACATTATCTCACAGCTCTGAAACTCAGTCCCTGACTAATGAAGGCCAACACACCATACACATTCTTAACAATCCTATCAACTTGCATGGCATCTTTGAGGAATTTACTACATGGACCCCAAGATCCCTCTGTTCCACCATTCTGCAATAATGCTGCCATTAACCCTGTATTCTGCCTTCAAATTTGGCCTTCCAAAATGAATCATTTCACACTTTTCCAGGTTGAACTCCATCTGCCACTTCCCAGCCCAGCAAATGCCTTGTGTAACATCAACACCAATGCAACATGTTGGCAGCATGCTTTTGGTCATCTTATGTGGTTTGCTCTCACTATTTTGAAAGATAACATTCACATAAGGCACCTCAGGATTTTTGTTACATTAAAAGATGTTACATAATGAAAGTGGAAGTGGTGAAGATTCTGAGTTCCTCCAGCATTTTGTGTGTTGCTCTGGATTTCCAGCAAGAGTCTTGTGTTTATGAATGTGAGTTGTCACGTAATCGCTTCTGTCGACAATAAGACCTCCAAAATGATGTCAGTAAAATGTGTGGAGGAGTAATTCACTGCATATCACGTCTTCCAAACTTATTTTTGCTGTTTCTCACCAGTAGCTAAGCAAATAAAACTGCATTAAGAGTGAACTCAACAAGTTCCATATTTTTACCAACCAAGTTACTCACTTAGAGAAGAGGAGACTGTCATAGATAGTAATGCAAAAATGAGGATGGGAGGTGAGTAACTGTGCATGGCCGCTTGCAGGAGACACTGTCTTACAATGAAGAAGTTCAGTAGTCCTCAGGATCATGCATTACCACGGGCCCATGGAATTACTGCACCAAATTAAGGAATTTTACTCTTTCACAGAAGCCTTGATCCTTCTAAATTCAACGTATGTGGAGATTTTATTTTCAGTTTACAATGTCCATAAAAGAAATTCTTTAAATTGAAATTGTTTCACAATTTTTACAGTGAGTTAATAACAAAGTACATAAATTATTACCTTTTGCCCCAAATTCTGATGTAACCAGCAAAATGAGCTGTGCACTTTGTTGTAATCACATGAGGTGAAAATAAAGCCAACATTGTGGTGGTTTTATTCCCTCCTAAAGAAGTAGGAAGTCCTACTTCCTTACGAGTTTGTGGAGATTCCACATGGAATTCCAAACTTCGACAAGCTGCTATAGCCTGGCAAGGAAACATCAACACCCTTGAACAGAAAATCCTACAAAGAGTAGTGGGCATGGCCCAGCTCATCATGGGTGAAGCCCTCTCCACCATTCAGCACATAGTCATAGTCATACTTTATTGATTCTGGGCGAAATTGGTTTTTGTTACAGTTGCACCATAAGTAATAAATAGTAATAGAAATAGTAATAGTAATACTACTATTAGTAAATAGTAATAGTGATGGAAATAATAAATAGTATAGAATAGTAATAGAAAATAGTAATACATAGTTAAATAGTAATATGTAAATTATGCCAGTAAATTATGAAATGTCCAGGACCAGCCCATCGGCTCAGGGTGTCTGACCCTCCAAGGGAGGAGTTGTAAAGTTTGATGGCCACAGGCAGGAATGACTTCCTATGACGCTCTGTGCTGCATCTCGGAGGAATGAGTCTCTGGCTGAATGTACTCCTGTGCCCACCTAGTACATTACGTAGTGGGTGGGAGACATTGACCAAGATGGCATGCAACTTAGACAGCATCCTCTTTTCAGACACCACTGTCAGAGAGTCCAGATCCATCCCCACAACATCACTGGCCTTACGAATGAGTTTGTTGATTCTGTTGGTGTCTGCTACCCTCAGCCTGCTGCCCCAGCACACAACAGAAAACATGATAGCACTGGCCACCACAAACTCGTAGAACATCCTCAGCATCGTCCAACAGATGTTAAAGGACCTCAGTCTCCTCAGGAAATAGAGACGGCTCTGACCCTTCTTGTAGACAGCCTCAGTGTTCTTAGACCAGTCCAGTTTATTGTCAATGAACATGAAACGCTGAAGCAGGAAAGCAGCATCCATCATCAGGGACGCCAACCACCCAGGGCATGCTCTTTGCTCACTGCTGCCATCAGAAAGAAGATACAGGATTCTCAGGATTCACACCACCATGTTCAAGAACAGTTATTACCCTTCATCCATCAAGCTCTTGAACCAAAGGGGATAACTTCACTCAACTTCACTTGCCGCATCATTGAAATGTTCCTACAACCTATGGACCCACTTTCAAGGACTCTGCATTTCATGTTTTGATATCCATTGCTTATTTCTTAATTATTGTTATTATTTCTTTCTTTTTCTTTTTTATTTGCAGTTTGTTGGTTTTTTTTGTACACTGGTTGAACACCCAAATTGGTATGGTCTTTCATTGATCCTGTGATGGTTATTATCCTATTATGGATTTATGAGTATGCCCACAAGAAAATGAATCTCAGGGTTGCATTTGGTGATGTATATGTACTTTCAACAAGTCCCAAGACAGCCTGGTCCAATGTCACAGTGGGTGGGTGTTTTGACAGATAATGACATTCAGAACATTGCAGACACCATATAAAGAAACATACACAAATAGAGGATCAAATTGGTTCAACTTCTTGGTAAAGATCTATTGGCCTAGAGAGTCCTCTTCATCATGCTGGTCCTACAGCACAATTCGCCTAAGATTACTGCAGTACACACAGTAAATATTGAGCTCAAATGAGATTAGATCCAACACGAATAAAGTTACAGAAGTCTGAAACAGAAAAAGAAATTGCCAAAACACTTAGCACAACAGATATAGAGAGACTTAATATCATTGATGTGAAACAACCAGAAGTCGGTACCATCCATAAAATTGACTAAGCCCTGCTCATAAATGAATGACAACTGGGGATTTCCTTCAGTTTTAAAATCTGCACATGCAAATTTTGTAATTTATTAAGAAACTGATTGCTATTCTTCATTACAACTAGAAATAATTTTGAATATTTTCAGAAGTTTCAGTCATTTAAAATCAGGTTACCAAGTCGATTGATGCTGGTTCATTTCTTTTTTCCTCAATGATCAAATCCCCTGATTAATTAAGGCCAACACTCCATACATCTTCTCAACAACCCTATCAACTTATCCAGCAACTTTGAGGGATCTACGAACATGGACTGTAAGTTTTTCTGCTCCTCCACACTGCTAAGAATCCTACCATTAATCTTGTACTCTGTCTTCAAGCTTAACCTTCCAACGTTCTGGATCGAACTCCGTCTGCCATTTCTCAGCCCAGCTCCACAAACTGTCAATGCCCCATTGTAACCTCTGACTACCTTCTACACTACCCACAACATTACCAACTAACAACTTGCCTCGTCCAAGGCATTTATAAAAAGCACAAAGAAGCAGGGGTTACAGAACAGATTCCTGGGCACCAACCTCCAGGCAGAATACGCTCCATCCACAATCACCCACTGCCTTCTGTGGACAAGCCAATTCTGAATCCACAGAGCCAAATTTCCCTGGATCCCATGCCTCCTGATTTTTTGAAGGAGCCTACCGTGGGGATCCTTGACAAATGCCTTACTAAAATCCATATACATCACACCCACTGCTCTACCTTAGTCAATTCCTTTTATCACTTTCCCAAAATCTCATTCTCATCTACTTTTGTGGCCAATGAGAACGCAATGATCATTACCAAATCTTCTCTTACTTCCCATAGTATAGCTCATCCAGCTCTGGGGACCTATCTACTCGAGTGTTTTTCGAAGTCTCAACACGTTCTCTTTCTTAACATTGACATGTTCTAGATTAATAGTCTGTTCTACACTGTACTCAGATTCGTCAAGGGTGAAAAATAAAACAAAGAATTCACCAAGGACCTTCACAATCTCCTAAGACTCCAGGATATGTGTGATTTTTTTTTTATCCCTGATCAATCCTAACTCATTCTAATCATTCTCCTGTTCTTTATGTACATGTAGAACGTCTTGGGGTTATCCTTAATCCCACTTGCCAAGGCCTTGTCACGTCACCTTCTAGATCTGCAAAGAACCACTCTTACTTAAGCTCCTCCCAGCCACCTAAAGTCAACGAAGAGCTTCGTGAACAGTATTGTTCCATTACAATCAACCCCCTCTGAAGCCCGCATCGCCTTGTGGAAAGACCAGCTCGCCAGTCTCAAACAACACCCAATGATGGAAATTCCACCAGATGAAAGCCTTCCCCCAGGAGCTAATTGCAACTGGGCAACCTGGAAGTGCCTTAACAGACTTAGGACTGGTGTAGGTCATTCAAGGGTGTCACTAAGCAAATGGGGATTATACAACCAGCCCAACGACTTGTGAATGTGGAACTGAGCCACAAACTATGCAACATCTCCTGCAATGCCCATCACTGGAGGAACCCTGTACTGTTGCAGATCTTGCCAAATTCAACAACAAGGTACAAAAATGTGTCCAGTTCTGGCTGGGCCATGTATAGACTGTCCGTAGACACGATAAGAAGCAGCTCTTTCCTGGCTACCTTATAACTCTCAAGAGCCCTGTACGATATTTGCTTCCTGAACTCTAAATATGCTTTCTTCTTCCTCTTGACTAGATGTTCTACTTCTCTTGTCAGCCATGGTTCTTGCACCCAGCCACCCTTTCCCACCTCAGTGGGACAAACCCATCCAGAACCCCATGCAAGGGCTCCCGAAACAACATCCAGATTTCCATTGTGCATTTTCACAAGTACATCTTTTCCCAATGTATGCTCCCAAGTTCCTGTCTAATAGCATCATAATTCAACCCCCCCCACCACCAATTAATTACTTTCCCATACTAACTACTCCTATCCATGTCCAAGGCGATGGTAAAGGTCAGGGATTTGTGGCCACCCAGCAATATATCTGTCACATGACCAAGTTCATTGCCTAGTTCTAGATCCAGCATAGCCTCCTCTCTAGTCTGCCTGTCTCTGTTGCTATTGGGGAAACTATAGAATATTCCCAATAGAATATTGTTCCCTTTCTGTTTCATACTTCCTCCCACACGGACTCAGTTGACAATCCCTCCATGATGTCCTCTGTGACGTTAATTTAATCCTGCTGGTAAAATGATAAGTGATATTGGATTGCCTACTCAGAATGTAAACATGGTAGTCAAGGAGTGGGTTCAAGCCCCAGTTAGCTGGGCAGTGGTGCAGTGGCATCAGCACTGGGCTTTGAGGTGAGTAGTCCTGGGTTCGAATCTGGCTGACTCCATTCACACTCTCCATCCATGCTGGGTTGAGCATCAAGTTAGCACTCTGCCTCGTAAAAAAACAGACAAAATTCTAAAGAAATGGCAAGGTTGCCACCTGAAGCACCACAAGACGCAGAGAAGAATAACATCAAGCCCCGGTACAGAAACCGAGCCTTAGCCATAGTTCGTGATTCATTGCAGTTGTGAGGCAATGGCACATGAATAATTGTGCTTTTTTATAAACAGTGTCTACTTTCCTCCACCAATTATGAATTTGGAAGCAGGTCAATACTATGCAAATTAGATAAAAACATACATAAAGTGCAGATGTTACTTTCTGAGATGAAAGAGAAATACACCAAACTAGCCAAATAAAAGCCAACATCTGAAGTGCCAAAATGATGACTACAAGAGATTGCAAATTACCAAAGGCCTGAAATGAATGCCAAGGCAACTTGACTGACATGCAGCCAAAAATAAGAAAAAATATTTAAATCCACAATACATTCCCAGTTAACTCTGACTAAAAGATCCCCACGTCTTATTAGAAATACTAAAGTCCAGTTCATTGTTCAAAATACTTTGGCTTGTTATTTATTACATCTGCTCTTATTTCCCATCTTCAAATAACACTGTCGCTATTAGATTAAAGGTAATTACTATTTTCAGTTTGAGACAATAATCTGATGTAGCAATATTTTTCTATACTTATAGACAGGCTCAATGCCTTATAATTTTTCATACTTTATTAACTTTTCTAGCTGTACATTTAATGAATGAAAAAAATGGCCAAATATAGTTATTCTTATTCTCTCATGGGACTTGAGATTTGCTGCCAGAGCTGGTTTTTAATGTCCATCTCTAACTACCCTTGAGAAGATGGTAATGAGCTACTTTCTTTAACCACGGTGGTCTTTGCACACGAACACCTATGGTACTATTAGGCAAAGAATCCTTGATTCTGTGCAAGACAGGTTTCATGAAATTATGGTGACAGCAAGTTAAAAATCAATTTGAAATCAGAACTGTACAGTTTAGTTGATATGATTAATGATAATTGTTGATATTGATAAATACTTGAGCAAACCCAAATGTATAAAATGTATTCTAGTTATTTAGGGATGTACTGAATTGCAATTTAGATATTTTCACCATATTTAAGATGTGGCTGGCTATTGGTGGACTACTGCCTTGGCTTTTTTTTAACTTAAAGGATCAAGTATATCTGTTTCTCATTCTCACAAGATCACTTAGAATAACTACGGCAATGTCTTACCTGACCTAATATAAATGAATCTTTAAGTCCAACCAAAGATAAATTATATGACAAAACTGAAAATTTTCAGCTATTACCCCAAATTTCAGACCTGTAAGTAGTAAATTTGCGGTTTTCCAAATGCAATCACCCAGAGCAGAGCCTTAGCAGACAGGATCACACACTGGGAAAATGACGGGTGCATTTGTTCAACACTGATGGATAAATGAAGACCCACAAGCTATGAGATCCTGATACATACATTGTTGGGGTAAGGCTATTGAGGAGCTTTGAATTATGATGTGTGTGAATAGAAAAAAAACCTGCATCACAGATAGATACGGTTGGAAAGCAAGCTTTTGGCCTTCATAAATTAAAGAATCGAGTACAGGAGTTGGGATGTTATGTTGAAGTTGTACAAGACATTGGTGAGGTCAAATTTGGAGTGCTGTGTACAATTCTTGTCACTTACCTGCAGGAAAGGTATCAATAAGCTTGAAAGGGTGAAGGGAAAATTTACATAGATGTTGCCAGGACTTGAGGACCTGACTTACAGGGAAATGTTGAATAGGTTAGGACTTTATTCACTGGAGCGCAGGAAAATGAAGGGAGACCTTATAGAGCTGGAGTTCCACCCTGGGGTCCATGGACACTTTGCTTAATGGATTTGGTCCATGGCATAAAAACAGGTTGGAAATCCCTGTTATAGAGGTACAGTATACAAAATTATGAGGGGTATACATAGGATGAATGCTTCAGACTTTTTCACCTCAGGTTGAGTGAGACTGGAACCAGAGATCATAGGTTTGGGGTGAAAGGTGAAATATTTTAGGGGAATCTGACGGGGAGCTACTTTCTCAGAGAGGGGTGCAAGTGTGAAAGATCTGTCAGCAGAAGTGGTAGATGCAGGTTCAATTGCAACATTTAAGAGAAGTTTCAAGATACAAGATTCAAGATTTTTAGTTGTCATTCATCAGTACAAAACTGTAAAGGAGAATGAAACGATTGTTACTCTGGTAGCACTTAAAACCACATCAAGCATAAAAAACACAATAAATATAAATATATAATATTAGCTTATATATGTAGACGGACTTTAGGTACATTTAAAGTTAAAGTCTGTCACGAGCCTTGTGACCCATCAGGCCGGTGCTTATGCCGGTTTCTGTGGCGTGAAGCGACTGAGAGTATGAAACCCCCCCCGGATAGGACGCCAGTCTGTCGCGAGGTTAACCCCCAGCATTTGCTGGTACCCATTTTCAGCTGGGTGGACTGGAGCAGTGTGTGGTTAAGTGCCTTGCTCAAAGACACAACACAGCCCCTTGGCCGAGACTCGAACCCTTGGACTCTAGGTACATAAAGAGGGTTAATGGGTGGAGGCGTTGATCAGCCTTACAGCTTAGGGAAAGTAACTGTTTTCAAGTTTGATGGTGCTGGCATGGATGCTGCGTGGCCTCTTCCCTGATAGGAGTGGAACAAACAGTTCATAAGCAGGGTGAATGGGATCCTTCATGATATTGCTGGCTATTTTCCGGCACCTTTCTGTCTATATATCCTTAATGATGGGTAGGCTGATGCCTTAGGCAGTTCTAACTACCCTTGTAGAGCCCTCTTATCCACCGCAATGCAGCTTCCATACCACACAGTAATGCAGCATGTTGGGATGCTCTCAAACGCACATCCGTAGAAGGTCATAAGTACAGATGTGCTTAGTCCAGTTCTCCTGAGGCTACTCAGAAAGTAGAGGCGTTTCTGACCTTTCTTGCCTGTGGAGGCTTTCTTCTGGGACCACCAGAGGTTGTGCGAGATGTGCACTCCCAGGAGTATCAAACTACTCACAGTTTCCGCTGCTGTGTCGCTGATATGAAGAGAGGTGTGAGTGATGCAGTTTGGACAGGTACATGGATGGAATGGTTATGAACTATGCTCCAGGCGGGACCAGGCAAAATAACCGTCCAGCACAGACTGGATGGGCCAAATGGTCTGTTTCTGCACTGTAGTACTCTATGACTCTAAGCTTTCTCACTACTAGAACTTGTCTCAGGTTGGAGATGAAAGGCTTGACAAAGTTCTGGTAGAATTAAATGGAATGGGCATTTCAGCTTTTTTTTTTTGGCTTTGAGTAAAAATTTTCCAACTGGATCACGGAGAAACTCTTTCCAAAGAAATGATATAGATGTTATATACACAAGAGTAAAATCCTGCTTCAAATAATATGTCATAAATAAAATATTGTACTCTGAGGATGAAAAAAAAAACACAGAAAATGCTGGAAATGAATAACTGGCCATCCAAAAAGGAAAAAAGTGACAATATTTTTGATGGAGGGTTTTATGATCTCTTGTGTCAAGGTGCTACTGCAAGACCTGGACCAGGCTGACCTCCTCTTTTGAAGAAACATAATAAAATACTGAGCACTGATGAACATTAGTGCCATTTCAAATTCTGGACATTGTTCCAAAGTAACATAACAGACAGGTAGATAGATAGATATCGTTTATTAATCCCGAGGGAAATTTGGTTTTGTTACAGCCGCACCAACCAAGAATAGAGAGTAAATACAGCAATACAAAAAACCCCAACAATCAAACACCAAGATGCAAACTGTGCCGGATGGAAAATAAGTCCAGGACCAGTCTATTGGCTCAGGGTGTCTGACCCTCCACGGGAGGAGCTGCACGGTCGATGGCCACAGGCAGGAACATAAAGTGGATTGTTAATAAAGCAAACTGGTTTTCGCTGAAGATGGACCAAGCTGAAAGAAATCTTGGTTATTATCTGACAGTAGTTTGAAAATAAGAGATGATAAAGATGACAGTTTGGATGAATGTTAAGAAGTACTGTTATCAAAGGAGTTGGTTAGAGGTATTCAATATCTACATCCAGTCCTTGGCAAACACCCCATTGTCATTGGCTGATTATAAATAAGATAAATAAAACCTTTGATTATTATTTTAAAATGACATACATATAAATTACATACACAAGATGACAGACACCACACACTGTCTGAATGACGATCTGAATGAGTGGTGATCTTAAGGTTTTAGCTCTTCGAGGCTTCAGCAAAGAGAGATTTTACTCAGAGAAAGCAAAGTTCAAGAATTTTCCTTCCTTTCTTTATATCTGTTCAGCTAGGTAGAGATGACAGGCAGAATACTGGAATGCTCCTCTTGCAGGATATGGGAAGGCAGAGTCCCGGACCACTGCAAATGCCAGGAGTGCATCCAGCTGCAGCTCCTAACAATCTGCATTAAGGAGTTGGAGCTGGAACTGGATGAATGGATCCTTCGGGAGGCTGAGGGGGGTGACAGATAGGATATACAGAGAGGTAGTTACACCCAAGGTGCAGGACACAGGAAAATGGATGACAGTTAAGAAGCAGAAAGGGGTTAAAGAGCCAGTGCAGAGTACCCCTGCGGCCATCCCCCTCAACAACAGGTATATCACTTTGTATACTCTCAGAGACATGACCTAACAGAGGAAAGTCATGGTGGTCGGGTCTCTGGCACTCATTCTGCCTCTGTGACTCACACGGGAAGGGGGAAGAAGAGACACGCTGTGGTGATAGGTGACTTGTTAGAGGAACAGACAGGAAGTTCTGTGGGCAAGAATGAGATTCCCAGATGGTATTTTGCCTCCTGGGTGCCGGGGTCCAGGATATCTCAGATCAAGTCCTTGGCATTCTTAAGTGGGAGGGTGAACAGCCAGAAGCCATGGTCCATGTAGGTACCAGTGACTTGTTAGGATGAAATGATAAGGTTCTGCATAGGGAGTTAGGTGCTAAATTAAAGGGCAGGACCTCCAGGGTTGTAATCTTAGGGTTGCTACATGTGCCACGTGCTATTAAGGCTAGAATCTGGAAGATTATACAGTTTAATACATGGCTGAGGAGTTAGTGTAGGAGGGAGGGCATAAGGTTTTTATTGGGCTCTCTTCCAGGGAAGGTGAGACCTCTACAAAAGGAACAGTTTGCACCTGAACTGGAGAGAGACTAATAATCTAGTGAGAAGGTTTAATGCTGCACAGTAGGGGTTAAACTAGAGTGGCAGGGGGATGGGAACCAGAGTGCCAGAACAGTTAGTGGAGGCAGATGTTGGTGAGACCTCAAAGTTAGGAATCAGAAGATTGAGCACTGTGTGACAAAATCTAAAAGGATAAATACAGGACTGAAGGTGTTGTATCTAAATACGCGCAGTATACAGAATAAGGTAGACGAACTTGCAGCACAGTTGCAAATTGGCAAGTATGATGGTGTAGGCATCACTGAATTGTGGCTGAAAGAAAGTTATAGCTGGGAGCTTAACGTCTAAGGATACACAAATGTGATGCTAGCATTCATTTTAAGAGGACTAGAATATAAAAGCGAGAATGTAATGTTAAAACTTTATAAAGCACTGATGAGGCCTCAGTTGGAGTATTGTGAGCAGGTTTGGGCCCCTTATCTTAGAAAGGATGTGCTGAAACTGGAGGGAGTCTAAGGAAGTTTGTGAAAATAATTCCAGGACTGAATGGCATGTCATATGAAGAGTGTCTGATGGCTCCCAGCCTGTATTCACTGCAATTCAGAAGAATGAAGAGTGACCTCATTGAAACCTTTTGAACGGGGAAAGGCCTTGATAGAGTGGATATGGAGATGTTGTTTCCAATGGTGGGAGAGTCTAAGACCAGAGGACACAGCCTCAGAATAGAGGGGTGTCCTTTAGAATGGAGAAGAGGAAGAATTTCTTGAGCCAGAGGGTGGTGAATCTGTGGAATTCTTTGCCACAGGCAGCTGTGAAGGCCAAGCCTTTTTGAATATTTAAGGCCGATGTTGACAGATTCTTGATTGGTCAGGGCATGAAGGGTTACTGGGAGAAGGCAGGAGATTGGGTCTGAGAGGAAAATGGACAGCCATACTGAAATATTGGAGCAGAATTGGGCTATTTGGCCAATCTAATATCGGAACAGATTCGATGGGCCAACTGGCCCAATTCTACTCCAATATTTTATGGTCGTATGACCTTATTAAAAGTGTTGCAAACAGAAACTGCCTGGAAGCTGGAGTGAAATGACAAGGAACATAGAGTTGTCGAGCACCAGCCCTGCAGAAGCTTCATGATGAACTTGGACCTCAAGCTTTCACATACAGAAGCCACGGCCAGTTCCATTTCACCACCTACAGACTCAGTCATCTAATAACTGACATCTTGGCTTTCAACCCAGCACCCAGCGTACTGCCATAGGGAAAAAAAATCTGCTGGAGGAATTCAACAGGTCCAGCAGCATTTATGGAGAGAAAAGAATTATTTTGTTTTGGACGCAAACAACAGGAATTCTGCAGATGCTGGAAATTCAAGCAACACACATCAAAGTTGCTGGTGAACGCAGCAGGCCAGGCAGCATCTGTAGGAAGAGGTGCAGTCGCATTTCAGGCCGAGACCCTTCGTCAGGACTAACTGAAGGAAGAGTGAGTAGGGGATTTGAAAGTTGGAGGGGGTGGGGGAGATCCAAAATGATAGGAGAAGACAGGAGGGGGAGGGATAGAGCCAAGAGCTGGACAGGTGATAGGCAAAAGGGGATACGAGAGGATCATGGGACAGGAGGTCCGGGAAGAAAGACAAGTGGGGGGGGGGATCCAGAGGATGGGCAAGAGGTATATTCAGAGGGACAGAGTGAGAAAAAGGAGAGTGAGAGAAAGAATGTGTGCATAAAAATGAGTAACAGATGGGGTACGAGGGGGAGGTGGGGCCTTAGCGGAAGTTAGAGAAGTCGATGTTCATGCCATCAGGTTGGAGGCTACCCAGACGGAATATAAGGTGTTGTTCCTCCAACCTGAGTGTGGCTTCATCTTTACAGAGAGGAGGCCGTGGATGGACATGTCAGAATGGGAATGGGATGTGGAATTAAAATGTGTGGCCACTGGGAGATCCTGCTTTCTCTGGCGGACAGAGCGTAGATGTTCAGCAAAGCGGTCTCCCAGTCTGCATCGGGTCTCGCCAATATATAAAAGGCCACATCGGGAGCACCGGACGCAGTATATCACCCCAGCCGACTCACAGGTGAAGTGTCGCCTCACCTGGAAGGACTGTTTGGGGCCCTGAATGGTGGTAAGGGAGGAAGTGTAAGGGCATGTGTAGCACTTGTTCCGCTTACACGGATAAGTGCCAGGAGGGAGATCAGTGGGGAGGGATGGGGGGGACGAATGGACAAGGGAGTTGTGTAGGGAGCGATCCCTGCGGAATGCAGAGAGGGGGGGGAGGGAAAGATGTGCTTAGTGGTGGGACCCCGTTGGAGGTGGTGGAAGGTACGGAGAATAATATGTTGGACCCGGAAGCTGGTGGGGTGGTAGGTGAGGACCAGGGGAACCCTATTCCTAGTGGGGTGGCGAGAGGATGGAGTGAGAGCAGATGTACGTGAAATGGGGGAGATGCGTTTAAGAGCAGAGTTGATAGTGGAGGAAGGGAAGCCCCTTTCTTTAAAAAAGGAAGACATCTCCCTTGTCCTAGAATGAAAAGCCTCATCCTGAGAGCAGATGCAGCGGAGACGGAGGAATTGCGAGAAGGGGATGGCGTTTTTGCAAGAAACAGGGTGAGAAGAGGAATAGTCCAGATAGCTGTGAGAGTCAGTAGGCTTATAGTAGACATCAGTGGATAAGCTGTCTCCAGAGACAGAGACAGAAAGATCTAGAAAGGGGAGGGAGGTGTCGGAAATGGACCAGGTAAACTTGAGGGCAGGGTGAAAGTTGGAGGCAAAGTTAATAAAGTTAACGAGTTCTGCATGCGTGCAGGAAGCAGCGCCAATGCAGTCATCGATGTAGCGAAGGAAAAGTGGAGGACAGATACCAGAATAGGCACGGAACATAGATTGTTCCACAAACCCAACAAAAAGGCAGGCATAGCTAGGACCCATACGGGTGCCCATAGCTACACCTTTAGTTTGGAGGAAGTGGGAGGAGCCAAAGGAGAAATTATTAAGAGTAAGGACTAATTCCGCTAGACGGAGCAGAGTGGTGGTAGAGGGGAACTGATTAGGTCTGGACCTAGATCCTGCATCAGGACAATTCCTCCCCCCAGCCCCAAACACCACCCCTCCCCAACAAATGCTGCCTAACACACTGAGTTCCTCCAGCAGTTTAATTCTTACACCAGATTCTGCCTTCTACTGTCTGTTGTGTCTCTAGCTAGTCTGTTGCTGGTTGTTTGTACTTTGTGTATATATAAATCTCCAAATGCAAATGTTAAAGTTTATCAGCACCACCACAGAAACAAAACAAAGAACACTCTATCACTTGTTAATCCTGATATCATTTTAACCTCATATTTCTTGATAACAAACTTTCAATTGGATGTAAGTACAATATACATGAGTCACAAATCGATAGTCAGAACTACACAAATATTCCATTAATCTCTTCTCGGGCAGAAGGTATCCACAAATTTTATGATCAGCCTCACCTAAAGATCTTTGAAACCCAGCCACCACTCCTCTGATACTGTTGAAATTGAGGATGTTTAGACTGAGAATGGGAGACAGAGCCCCAAACATTGGATAAAATACTTTTAATGGCCCAAGGATATTTCAAAGTACTTGAAAGAATGTGATTCTTTTTTGAAGCATAATATGTTTTGATGAAGTCAAGTCACTTTTTATTGTCATTTCGACCATAACTGCTGGTACAGTACACAGTAAAAATAAGACAGCGTTTTTCAGGACCATGGTGCTACATGAAACAATACAAAAACTACACTGAATTATGTAAAACAACACAAAAACTACACTAGAATACAGACCTACCCAGGACTGCATAAAGTACACAGAACAATGCAGGCATTACAAATCAATGATAAACAAGACAATAGGCACAACGGAGGGCAGTAGGTTGGTAGTCCGATGGCTTGAGGGAAAAATTGTTGCATAAATAAACAGCCGTACTCTCGCCGAGTATTTCATTGGAGTCGGATGTAGTCCAATTTAATGTCCATTGGACAGCAGAATGGACAGGACAGCCGGCTGGCTAGGGCTTGCTTTTTTCCTGGCACGGACTCCTGCCCGCTCGCCTCGCTTCCACTTCCCCGCACATCGTTTACAACGTCCCCACCTCCGGCCACTGGCATCAGGCGACTCCAAGAACTGCAGGCCCGATTCTCTCAGCAAGCCGAGGTCGCACAATTTAACCAGCAGATCTTCATCAAGGTTTGTTTTTGGGTGATCTCTGTATTGTAGCAGTATCTGGTAATGGTAGATATTTGCTCTGTTATCCATTGCCCTAAACCCTAATTGTGCCTCAAAATTAAATTAAAAAACTAAATTAAAGTAGCGACAGATCCGAAAGGCCACTGCTGCCGTGCCGCACCGCCTGCTGGGTCCAAAGAAAACACAGCAGCCAAATTACACACAGTAATCACTATGGGAAACAATCAGATTGACCAGATCAGTTACAGAGTAAGCAAGGTGAAAGATGAACCAAATGGGCCAGGCAGCATCTAGGGAGGGAAATGGAGAGTCAAGGTTTCGGGGCAAGTCCTGATTTGTTGAGTTCCTCCAGCATCATGTTTGTTACTCCAGATTCCAGCATCTTCAATTTCCCATCTCCAAATTATTTACAGAGAACTTCCCTGGACTTTTAATACTACTCTGAGGTCTTTTACAGCTCCCAATCTACCACACTCACTCAAGTTAGAATTTCACTCAAAGAAAATTACCTAGAAATTCCAGTGCATTCTAACAAGCGTGTTAGATGGTCATAGCACCCAAGTATCAATGATCACCAATGATTGGCCATTAAGCTTCACAAAAAGCTTAAATGCACATCACAATGGACATAGAACCATAGAACATTACAGCACAGAAACAGGTCTTTTGGCCCTTCTTGGCTGTGCCAAACCATTTTTCTGCCTAGTCCCTCTGACCTGCACCTGGACCATATCCCTCCATACACCTCTCATCCATGTACCTGCCCAAGTTTTTCTTAAATGTTAAAAGTGAGCCCATATTTACTTCATCTGGCAGCTCATTCCACACTCTCACCACTCTCTGTGCGACTCTTTCTGAGGTGGAGGTCAGAATGGCTTGTAGCTATAGGGTAGGTGCAGTTGGAAAAAATGTCCAAGGGACAAAGGCAAATAATTCACTGGCATGCCAAGTGAACTAGTCTGAGGTGTTGCACTGGGAAGACCATCTTATCCCAGGAATTCCTAGTAGAAGCAGTTCAAGTCACCCTGCAGTACTGGCGAGGGAACATGGTTGGAGTGAGGCTACTCTACTTATACTAATGTGCAGATTATGTCAGGTTTCAAGGATCACAGGGATTTTCAGAATGCCACCAAGTGTCTGAGAAATGTTTGGTGGTGCATTTCATTCCAAAATCAACTGTCATTCCAGGCAAGCACCTAAAACAGTGAAATGAGGGGAGGAGCACAGTTGTATATTTTATAACTTTCCACCTACATTAAACAAGTTCAGGTCAAAGGTGTCAAACAGGGGTAAGAGTGCATTGGTGAGAGAGGAGAATGTGTTTATACTATTTAATGATCTTATTTCCATCACAGTTGATCAATCACTCTGACAGCTCAAGTGAAGCCATTAATAGCCTGACTCTGATGGCAGTATCTGCATGTAGTCAATGTCCACAGCTACTGCCACTGTCTCCTTACCAGCTGTTAGAGAGAGCATGGCCTCCCATTTTAAAAGTTCCTCCACACATTCCAAAATTGTGCTCATTTTGACGGGTTCATCGATCGAATTCCTACTCCTGGAGAGGCTGAGTATTTGCCAACAGACGCAGGATACCAGCGTTAAACCATACTCTTTCCTAATAGCTTTCTAGAGCCTAATTATTCATTGTAAACAGGTAACAACCTTCCTCAGATTGCAGAACACTGTAATGATCACAAAATCCCATGAAATCATATTTATAATATTAGCCCTGTGTTTCAAACATGTAAAGAATTACTTACTTTTAGGTTTCATTACATTTTATGTATAGCATCCAAGTTCACTAATGTTACCTTACAATAAGGCAAACATACTGAAACAGATCACTGGGCATCAAAGGGGAAACGCTCCAAAGGCTAGACTTGGACCTCTCACAAAGCAAGGTGGGTTTGGTTCTCAGGAGTCAATGATCCAGCACTAAAACATCTCTAGAGTTTCTGAGGAGAGTGACCACAGCTCAACCTACTTCAGCTGCTCATAAATGACCTCCCTTCCATCATTAGTTCAGAAATGGGGATGCTCACCAGTGATGACACAATATTCAATTCTATTTGCAGTTCCCCAGTAAATAAGTAGTCTCAGCAAGGATGCATTAAGATAAGTGACATAACATTCTCTGCAGTCAAAGACAATTAGCAACAGAGAATCCAATACTCAACATTCAATGCATTACCATCACTATGACCAGAAGCAGTTAAAGCCGCCACAAAAACACCATGAAAATGTAAGCTGGTCTAAGGTAGAACATTCTGCATCAAGAAACTCAACATTAAATAGGGCAAAGCACCCTAACTGATTGACACTCCATCAAGCGTCATTAACATTTATTTCCTCCATCACCAATGCTCCATGGCTGCTGTGTGCACCTTCACCAAAAAGCACCGCAGTTACTTGTTCAGGTTTCTCTGACAGAACCTCCTGAACCCAAGATCTTTACCAACAGGAAGGTCAAGGGCAGCAGGTACATTGGAGAAGCATCCAACCATTGAAGGTTCCCCTCCAAGTCACGCACGATTGTGACTGGAAATTGTATGCCTTCCTCATCTTTTACTTGCTTACTGTGTGTTACCCCGCTGGAGTTTAGGGCAGCAATGAAGGTCCTCCACCTCTACCTGTCCATACGTTTGCATACAGATATAGAAGGTTTCTTCTTTGCTGTTTCCATAACAATTTTTGAACAGTCAGGGTTGTTAGGCCTGAGCTGGATCCCCAAAGCTAAAGGACCGGTGGACCACTCCTAATCTGGCCTCTACCCTTTGACTTGTTTGGCATGGGTGACCCTTCCTAGAGTCAAAGCACAAAGCCCTGACCCTAGCCAACAGAGCTCTCTGGGTCATTGAGGCACGCAAGCCTCCAAACCCTACAACAAGATTGTGGTCCTCTTGGAGGCCCTTCCTCATCAGCACTGGTCAAAATCCTGGGACACACTATCCAACAGCACAATAGGACTTCACCAATGGACTACTGTTCACATCACTTTCTCTAGGATATAAATAGTTAAGCAGCAAGTGCTGTCTTGCCAATGTTGCCCTGATCTCAAAATAAATTTAAAACATTATCTATAGATAATCATTTGATTTATTGTTTCATCAGCCAATCAACACAATGGTTTAGCCTTCCTACTCACTTCATTTCCGCATTTGTGAAACAGCAAATCATCAGCTAAACCATTTACCTTGGGCCCCAAGCCAAAATCTTAATTTGTCTGCCAGAAAAAGACATGATATATAAGGATCAACCCAGAACTGCAGATTCTGCTCATGTATTAATAAATTAACCCTGAAGTCTTCTGTTCTGATAATTTAGACCATCTCAATTCTGTACAACTTAAGTTTGTAACTAGATCAGAGAAACATTCTCCCTGAACAAAGAGGAGTTGAAAGTCTGAGGCTGGAGACAGTTATATTAATTAGCTACAACTAGATTGGAATAAGTTTGGCTCAGTTGGTGCTTGCTCCTAAAATGGAAACAACAACCAATAACCGACGGAAGAACAAAGATAGAAAACCAGAGTATTGTCAGCAGTTTTGTGCCTCTTATCTAAGACAGGATGTGCTGACATTGGAGATAAAAGAGGTTCACAAAAATGATTCTGGAATTGAAAGGTTTATCATGCGAGGAGTGTTTGATGTCTCTGGGCCTGTAATCACTGGAATTCAGAAGAATGAGGGGTTGGGACCTCACTGAAAACTATCAAATGTTGAAAGGCCTTGATAGAGTGGATGCTTCCTATGTTGGGGGGGGGGGGGCCTAAGGCCAGAGGTCACAGTGTCAGAATGGAGGGGCATCCATTTAGAATGGAAATGAGGAGGAATTACTTTAGCTAGGGAGTGGTGAATCTGTGGAATATGTTGCCACCCCAGTCATCTGGTATATTTAAGGCTGAGTTTGATAGATTCTTGATTAATCAGGGCATGAAGGGATACGGGGAGAAGGCAGGAGACTGGGGCTGAGAGGGAAATGGATCAGCCATGATGAAATGACAGAGCAGAAACGATGGGCCAAATGGCCTAATTCTGCTGCTAAATCTTATGCTCTTATTATCAATATATACCCTCAGTGGCCACTTTATTAGGTACACCTACTCACTAATGCATATATCTAATCAGCCAATCACATAGCAGCAACTCAATACATAAAAGCATGCAGATCTGGCCAAGAGGTTCAGTTGTAGTTCAGACCAGACACCAGAATGGGGAAGAAATGTGACCTAAGCGACTGTGACTATGGAATGATTGTTGGTGTCAGACGGGGTGGTTTGAGTATCTCACAAACTGCTGATCTCCTGGGATTTCACGCACAACAATCTCAACTGCAGGGGTTCCCAAACCGGGTTCTCAGACCCCTTGCTTATCGGTATAGGTCCATGGCGTCAAAAAGGTTGTGAACCCCTGCTCTAGAGTTTACAGAGAATGGTATGAAAAAAAATCATTAGTGAGCTGCAGTTCTGAGGGAAATGGTCAGAGTGGTTCAAGCTGACAGCAAAGCGACAGTGACTCAAGTAACCAAGCATTACAACAGTGGTGTGCAGAAGAGCATCTCTGAATGTAGAGCACGTCAAACCTCGAAGTGGATGGGATGTAGCAGCAGGTCACAAGCTTAGTGACCACGTCATCAGGTACCTCCTACTGTAAGTGGTGTGTATGAGACCGTGGATCTCAGAAATTGCACTACTTTTATGCTTTAACTAAATTGTGTATTCACGTCACAGAACTAACTTACCAGCTCAGTTCAGGGAAGTATTACACCTCTACCATAATCTACTGAAAAGCTATTATGCCTCCCAATACTACTCAACTTTACAAAAACTTAAGTGAAATATTAACATCCCAGAAATTATGAGTGAAATTCCCAGTTTCAATCTGTCAGAATTGGGGTCAACTGTGGATGTTGCATCCTAGCTGCTTACATGATACGCAAGCCAGGGCAGTACGATATAGAGAGCAAGTTATTGCCCGTGTAGCAGACTGACCCCCCTCACTCAGCTGATCAATCCAAAGGAATTGCAGAGACCAATACAGTTTCAATACACACCATTTAAAAAATCACCACGGCAAGTTTCAGTTATGTAGAAATCTAATCAACCATGAATCTCTTGTGTTTTTTTTTAAATCCATGAAGTTGTTCTCACAGATTAAAACAAATTAAATCATTAAATGATTTTTCCCCACTTTATTTTACAGCTGTCAGTTTTCTTCACGTACTTCTTTCTTCAAAATCATCTGCTGCTTATTTTTCCGTCATGGTCCTAGAAGAACTTTCAATGTTTTTCCTTTAAATCATGCAACATCTTCCAGATCTCCAGCCAAGATCAGGAAGCAACGATAGTTTTACCAGATTATCTAGCACTTTGACTTGTGCTGAGATCACCCCAGTCTTGAACGTACTAGGAGTTACGCAGCTTCATCAGCTCTTGTCTCTCTGGGAGTCCAGAGATTTCCTTCAGTGTTTGCATGCTTTCTTCACAAGAATTAATGGATTATTGTTCTCGGTGCAGAATGACTCGATGGTCCTTTTACTGTTCCTGCTAATAGAACTGTATTCTTGGGAACTGTACAGTGTACTGCGTGCATTCCTAAGACTTTATCAGCAGTTGATAAATTTGGGGGGAAACAACTTTTCTCAAGATATTAATGAAACAGGAAATTAACTGTTATATTTACTCATGCGATCTGTAGCACATTGGGTAGAGTTCATCTTTCCTGCCAACATGAAATCCAGAAAGTCTGGACACTTCTGAATCTTTATTAAAAATGAATTTGAATGTAAGGGTGAAGGGATCATACTGAAATTATACAGGGCCTTGGTGCAATTGTCCCAGAACAGCTCAAGTCCATGTGTCCCTAAGCTCAGATGTGTTGGCAATAAAGAAAATTCAGTAGAACTTCACTAAGTTAATTCCTAGCTTAGGGCACCATCCTATCAGGAGACATTAAGCAGAATGGAAAATTGAGGTGTAATTTCATTGTTGCATTCAAAACTCTGGCGATCTGGAGAAGGTAGAGGTGGGATTGCTTTTACCCAGGTCATCTAGATCCCAGGATGATGATCCCAAAATAAGAGGCTTAACCATTCAGGGCACAGATGACAAGATATTCCTTCACCTGAATCACTGCAATTTCTTCATCAAGAGAATTGTGGTGGGTCAGTAACTATATTAAACACAGTGATAGATTTTTTTTATATTAAGGGAATCAAAGGTTCGTGTATTTTGCACAAGAAAGGTGCTCAGGTTATATTAGCTAAGATCTTAGTAAATGGTGCAGCAGATACTAAGGATTGAAAAGGATAATCATTATGTTGATTTCTTATATTTGTATACATGATGTTAAACCTCAGTTTGCGACCATGCCACACATATTCAGGTAAATTCCCAGGCAGAAAGAGGCTGTTTCTGAAAAATGCCATGAAGTTCCAGAGCTGTTTCACCTCCAACCCTGAGACCTGATGGAGTTTCATATCCACAAACACTTCATCCTTGTGATTAATCAGCTCTTGAATCTCTGGGTCATTCTTACCAAATCAGTCCTCCAACAACAACAACAGAGAAGCAAAGAACATCTTCATAGGTGTGGGGGATCTTGGCAGTCCAGGCAGAGCGAATACTCTAAAGCTCTTAGTGGTTCAGAGTTCTCAGCTGTTTGTGAGTCATTGCCTGTGAAGAAATTTCTTTGCAGGATCATTATACCATTTGACTTTCTTTTATAAACTCCAGTGTTCCAACTGCAACCATTGTTTGAGAGCCAGATTGAGGAAAGCAGGACTACAGATTAGACAATGGTAGGTCTTTGACATCTGTTATTGCATCAGTGATATGGTCTTGTGGTCTTTTGCCCAGTTGACAACATATCCCAATGCACTCCACTGCCACAATCAAGGATGCTGGTGTGAGGTCTTGAACTTTTCTCTCTCAACACAAGGATGTTGTTTATGACAAGACCATCCTTTGAGCATTTTGGCAGGAATCAAGTACTATTGCTAGAAGAGCTTATGTTAAATTCAATCCACTGCACATTTGGAAATTGGTGCTTCCTTTGTCATAGTGAAATATCTTCCTACTTTCCAAATGATGAATACTTAACAACAGGAATACTCTTCACTTTGACTGGGGTTTTACACAGGCTTCAGAAATATGAGAAAGATATCTCGCTGATTTCAAAAGCTAGAGCATGCTACGGAAAAGAACTTTAGGATTCAATGCATAGCTTCCTTGGTCTTTTTTAGAGAAAAGCAACACTGGCTCATGATGCCAAAATGAAATGAATAAACTCATGTTGAAACGAGGTATTAAAAAATGTAGCACACGCTAGTGCAATAGGAAGTTTATTATTTATCCACTGACAGAAAGCACAATAACGCTGGTTACTGTCATTCATTCTGTGGGGATTCTTGTTTTGTGGATGTCTCTGTGAAGAGCAAGAATTTCAGGTTGTATATTGTATACATTCACTGATATTAAAATGAACCACTTGCATCACTCAAGAATTGCTCACAGTAGGTGTCTAAATATTTCCACAATAATCAAGCCAAAACTGATAGCAAGAAGTCACACTCACATCACAGAGGCCTTGGTAGTTGAAGCAGATTTCCCTTGCCATCCCTAATGACACTCTAATGGTTGCAATTGTCTGCTGGTTTGCTGGGTTATATTAATAGCTTGGAAAGTGTAGCTTTGTGACAAGATTGCAGAATTTATCAAGGGGCAGCTACCTCACCCACATTTATTCTTGGTTGGCACCAATCCCAGAAATTTAGAGCTACTGGTTTGGCCAACCAAACCCTTCTTTATCCTCCTCACTTAGTGCCATGGTAACATGGTGGTTAGTGTAACATATTACAGCTTGTTGCATCAGAGTTCAGTTCCAAACGTTCTCTACACGGAGTTTGTATGTACCTCCCCAAGAACGCATGGGTTTCCTCCGGGTGCTCCAGTTTCCTCCCACTGTCCAAAGGTGTACCAGCTAGTAGGTTAATTGGTCATTGTAAATTGTCCCGTGATTAGACTAGGGTTAAATAGATAGGTTGCTGGATGGTGCAGCTCGCTGGGCCAGAAGGGCCTATTCTGCACTAATTCGGTATATGAATAAAAAATAAATATGGCTTGGCATTTTATGCCCTCAAAATATGTGAAATAAGCAAAATAGAACATAACTGGCCACTCCAAACTATGATGCTGCAGTGCCTAGTTTGTATCAGATAGTCAGTATAGTTTGTCATCTGCAAGCCAAGATAGTGAGAAAAAAGATAGAAGGTTTTCAGAAAATCTTTAGTGGTCAAAGACAATTCATTAAGAATCCCCTCTACAATTTTACCTCAGTAGTTACGTTCATTAGTCTTGAGGCATTGTATTGTATTGTGCAACTGTAACGAAACCCAATTTCCCTCGGGATCAATAAAGTATTACTATGACTATTTCTTGTGCCCTTTCATCAAGTTTCTGAACCTCTGTTTACTTTGATGCTTTCCCACCTGGAAGACCAAGGGAGATTAGGCTCAGAATCCAAAGACAATTCTCCTTTTGTTGCACCTATAGAAGTTGCTCTGAAAAGTGAACAAGCATTTCAAAGGCTTTAATTCTGCCATCAGCTATCTGGAAACAATGATATTCAAATCCTGCAGTACATTTCAAAATTGCAAGTCACGCAAAGGGTTCTTAACAGAACAACTGTCCTTAAAATTGCAGGACATCCAGCCTCCACAATTTTCACATTATAAATGGCTGGTTCATTGAATGCTGGGACAAATAATTAATTTTTAAAATGAGTGATCCAGAGAAAATTTTGCAAGTTTTGTCCCATGAGTGCACAATGCAAATTGAATTTGTTTATCCTGAAAGCTACAAGTCATGAAATATCTCACTGAAAACAATCGATTATTGAAAGGCCTAGATAGAGTGGATGTGTAAAGGATGTTTCCCATCGTGGGGGAATCTAGAACCAGAGGGCACAGCCTCAGAATAGAGGGACATCCCTTTAGAACAGAGAGAAGAGGAATGAAGACGGTGATAAACCCGTGGAATTCATTGCCACAGACATTTGTAGAGGCCAAGTGATTGGGTATACTTAAAGCAGATGTTGTTAAGTTCTTAATTAGTAAAGGCAACAGGAAGAAGACAGGAGAATGGGGTTGAGAGGGATAATAAATCAACCAGGACGGAATAGTGGAGCAGACTCTATGGGCCAAATGGCTTAATTCTACTTTATGTTGTATGGTCTGAGTGCCTGATTTCCCCATACAAATGCATCTATGACCCTATCTGAACCCCAATAAATCTCTATTGCTACAGCGCTCTATGGTCTTTGCAGTTCTGTTGGAGCTGAAGGAAAATTAGAATTGCTTGGATTTGCCTTGAACTAGAGACTTAACAATAATCTGGGAACAAAGTAGAGCTGTTGAGAGGCCTGGGTGGGGCTAGTTGTCTATGGGCTAGTTGAGGCTTGTGTTGATTATGTTGTAGAAATTATCAGGAGGCCTAGTCTATGGACAGGAAAAGTTAGAAATAGTTATACAACTCTGACTATTGATCAAAGAGAAATATTAATGTCAGAAATCAGGATCAGTTATTTGTGTGATAAATATTCTTGCTTTAGTGTGGTTATCAAGTTGTTAATTAGTGAGATTTTCAGTTGATGGCTGGTTCACATTTGATAGCTTTTTCTGTTTCTCATCTAGCTTGTTTGAGGGCCTCACCAACCTGTCTACATTTCACACAGTGCTTATTAAGTTACTCAAATTAAATGTGACATATAGTTCAGATGTGTAATGGACAATTTGTGCCTGCAATTCTGTGAAATGTGATGTACGATTTCCTTATACACATTTATACATTTTAATTGCGAAGATATTTGTAATTTATCTCATCTTCACCATTTACTATTTTATTGAATCTGAAGTCTTCAGCAACCACTTCCTTTCTTATGTGTTGAATATTGCTTTGCTGCATCTTAATTCCTTGTGGCATGTCTCTACATCAAGTCCAACACAAGTACAGGTTTAATAACTTAATGACCAGAAATAAGTACAAAACTGGACATGAGGATTGACTAGCCAAATTAACTTGTGCACATCCATCATAATTTAAAACCTGCAATTGCTGGAAATGTAAAATAAAAATTGAAAATCCTGGAAATTCATAGCAAGTCAGACAGCATCTCTGATGAGATAAACTGTTAACATTACAGAGCGATAACGGAATCTGACCTGATTGAAACTCGAGGGACTGGTTTCTCTGCAGATGACATCAGTGCTTTGAATCAGAAAATGAGGTGCTGTTTCTCAAGCCAACACTTCATTGGAACAGTGTATAAAGCCAAACACATGGAGGTCAAAATATGCATAAAATGGAGGATTGAAGTGATAAACAACTGAAAGCTTAGGGTCACCCTCGAGGATGGAATTGATGTGCTCTATAAAGCAGTTACACAATCTGAGTTTGGTTTCTCCAATAGCCAGGAGGTCACATCATGAAGACTAAAGCAAAATACAAAATTGGAAGAGATGAGAAGAAATTTGCTGCTTCACTTGGGTGTATTTGTATCCCAATATGATCATGAAAGGGGAGTAGTAGAGATGGAGAAGTGAAGCCCAGTGGCACCGGGGGATTGGTCCCTTTGGAATGCCAAAAGGGGAATGAGAGACACAGATGGATCTGGCAGTGGCAAAGCATTGCAGCAGCAGAAATTACAGTGGATGACCCAATGAACACGGTAGCTAAGGGGAAGGGGAAACGTGATTTGTCTTTGCCAAAAGGAGATAAGGAGAGAGAAGTGGAAGAAATGGCACAACCACGGTTAAGAGCCTATTCAACTATATTGGAGAGAAAACAATAATTGACAAAAAATAAAAGCATCTCATAATTGTGAAGTTTAAGATGCCATTAACAGAACAGATATGACAGAGCTCCATAAAACGAGTGAATGGAAACAAGTCCCTACAGGAAGAAGTATAGACAAGATAGCTTTGAGGGCCCCATAGATACGCAATGGATAATGGTCACAAACCTTGCCATTAGAGCATCTGAATTCTCTGATGATGCAATACACAGGTACAAACACCGTCAGTTGACCTGCACACTGCAGTTTATACTTCTCTACAGAAACAACAGCTGAAGAGTAGCATAATCCAACCGCTACATTAATTCCCGAATGACTTCGGAGGATATTTGCAGGCAACATTCAACTGAACCTCGGAACACTTCACAACCATATAAATGAGCTAGTACACAATGTGCCAGGGAAGAAGTTGGGCCCAAAAAGAAACTTTCATGGAAAGCATCAGCATTAAATTAACAAGTTCCACATCTGTCTGTACAAAGAAAGATCCTGCCACTGCTTGTAAGGCGTTTGCATGTTCTCCTGTGACTGTAAGGTGTTTGTATGTTCTCCTATGACTGCGTCAATTTGCTCTCTGTGCTCTGGTTTCCTCCCACAGTCCAAAGATGTTCTGATTCATAGGCTAATTGGTCATTGTAAATTGTCCTGTGATTAGGCTAGGGTATACATTGGGGGGTTACTGGGCGGCAAGGCTTAAAGGGCGAATGCATGTGAGCAGAAAATCCAACAAAATGTCGTGGATTCAGCCCAGTACATCACAGGTAAAAACCCTCCCAACCATTGAGCACAGCTACATGAAATGCTGCTGTAGAAAGGCAGCATCCACCCAGGCCATGCTCTTTTCTCACTGCTGCCATCAGGGAGAAGGTACAGGCGCCTCAGGACTCACACCACCAGGTTCAAGAAGAGCTACTGCCCTTCAACCATCAGGCTCTTGAAGAAAAGGGGATAGCTACACTCATTTAAGGACTCTTTTATACTTGTTATTGCATGCTCGTTATTTATTGCTATTTATTTACATCTGTATTTGCAGTTTGTTTACAATTTATAGTTCCTGATGTTTATGGTTACTGTTCTATAGATTTGCTAAGTATGCCTGCAGAAAAAGAATCTCAGGGTTGTATGTGGTGACATATATATACTCTGATAATAAATCTTACTTTGAACTTTGAAGGGCCTATTCTGCACTGCACTTCAATAAATAAATAAATAAATAAATAAATAAGTAAAGGGTTACTCTAAGGGGACCAAAAGACTTAAATAGAAAACTAATATATTTGAAACATATCCCAAAGTGATTAGCGTACTGAAAGTTGGTGAGTCATCTTAACCCAAGGCTTGCTAGCTTGCTGGAACTAAAAGGCAGAAACAGCAGAAACATTCGTCACAATGAATCCTTGCTGAAAAATTGTACAATATTAGCATATCTCTTGATCCCTGGCCATCATCTCCATTTATAGAAACATTAATTATCTGCTAAAGAGTAGTATACAGTACATACTGTGTTTACATTTGCTACAAATACCCATGAGAATCTCTCTCACAGCACAAAGGATGTGATGACTCTGATGAGGACACCAATTGCTAGCAGTGATGCAACTAATGAAAATATATGTTTCATTTAAAAATTTGATAAAAATCTGTCAATATCTAGAATGCAACTTCCCTTCTGCCCTGCAATACCAGATACCTTTAGTTCTTAAGAACTAAACATGTTCTGTCCTCGAAAATGTAAAGGTGTACATAAAGCCCCCACTTAATAATATTTCTGTCAAAGTTTAAGTCAAGTTTATTGTCATAGGCACAGGTATACACAGGTGTAATGAAAAACTTACCTGCAGCAGCATTTCAGTCACAGTCTCATATAAGCAGCACTCTCAAAATAAAAACAAATTAAGTCAATTATAGACCGATGATGTGGTCATATTCTGCTCTAATTCCATCATACAAGTTTGTAGATAATGCCACCATAGCCTCATCTCCACTAACCATCAGTTGAAGTACAGGAAGGAAATACAGTGCTCAGTGTCATAACAATAACCTTTCCATCAGTGCCAGCAAAACAAAAGAGTTGGACGGTAGGTGGAGCACAATCTCCTGTCTTCATGTACGGCACTGAAATTGAGAGGGTTCAGAACTTCGAGTTCCTGAGAGTGAACATCACCAATAGCCTCTCCTGGTCCAACCAAGTTGATGCCATGGCCAAGAACGCTCAGCAAAGTTTCAGGAGCCTGAAGAAACTTGGCACATTCCCATCAACTCTTATCAATGCACCATAGAAAGTATCCTATGACTGCTTGGTATGGCATCTGCTCTGCCTGTGATCACAAGAGACTGCAGAGAGTTGTGGACACACTCAGCACATCACAGAAACAAGCCTTCCGTCCACAAACTCTGTCTATACTTCTCACTGCCTCAGTAAAGCAGTCAGCTTAATCAAAGGCCCCATCCACTCCAGACACCTGATTCCATTCTGTCTTCTCCTCTCTCTTTGGACAGATGACATGAAAGCCTTATAGCACATAGCAGCTTCTCAAGGAACCACTGTTACAAGACAATCACAAGACACTGTTACAAGATTCCCTAGAATGAGAAGATGGTTTCTTGACCTGACAATCTACTTCATTATGACCTTGCACCTTATTGTCTCCCTGCAGTGCACTTCCTCTGTAGCTGTTGCACTTCATCCTCCATTCCATTATGGTTTTACCTCAAGGCACTGTGTAATGATTTGGTCTGTATGAAGAGTGATGTAGAACAAACTGTTCACTGTACCTCAGTACATGTGGCAATAATATACCAATTCCAATAGCAAGGAAAAAGTACAATTGGGACAAAATAAAGTCATGTTTAGTGCAAAGTGATCAGGGGTCATTGTGTTACTAAGCTGTAGTGGTGATTCGTGTTTTGGATGTAAGATTTTGTAATTGTAGTTTCTCACAGGAGCAAAGACTAGGCAGCAATCAAAAAGGACTCATCTTTTCTGCCCCTCATGCTGCACTAAACCCATCCACATACTTTTCTGAATGTCAGTGGAGGCTTGTTTTGGCCACAATGTCTAACTAAATACATGCTGTTTAACATACTTAACACATCAACATATTCCACGCAAACTTTTCAATCTCAAGCAGGAGTTGCATCAAATTTAAATGTTCTCGCTGTTAAACAATTGCTGTTCTAAGTTTATTACTCCCATTTTGTCGGAGACACTAAATTAAGGAGCGCTGGGTCAGTTTGAGACAAGGCCCCAAAACAATGAGATTCATTCACACACAAGGATCAAATTAGGAGAGGTCCTGTAAGCACAACCATACACAAAGGCCAGTCCATCAGGAGGATGGAAATCATGAACAAAGAATGCCAGTCATGAATGAGACATCCAGAATAGATTGTGCACATGCAATAACACTTATATTTAAAACAAATTCACTCATGCAAAAGATAGAAATATTGTTCCCTGTGAAAGAATTTCGAGGCCAGTGTATTTCAACATCATGAGCCAACAAAGCGGACTATCTATTCAGTCATTATATGGGGTTCAGCTAAAACACTTCATAGATGCACTGATACTTTTTCTACAGTACAGGCAGTCTCTTACTTACACAAGAGGCTTTTCTAGCCTGCTTCCCTGCGAGCCCACAATCTCTCCCAACGTGCAGAATGCCTGGCCGAGAAAGTCCTGAAATTGGTAAGAAAAGATAATAAATTCAAGACTAGTGCAATTTAAGACATTATTGATTAAACAATCAATTGTAACTGTGGAATGAGAAATCAATTCAGGCAAGGTTCCACCCTGCGCACCCACCCCCACCACACACACACACACACACACACACACACACACACACACACACACAGCCCCAAGATTGAATAAGAAAAGCAAGTACATGAAGTTTTGCTTAGGATATCCTGATAAAATGCTTTCTTTTTAATACCTATTAAAAACACTAGTAATCTAACTAGTGGTCTGAATGGATTGCTGTACAATCTACTCAAGAAATGGCTTAAACACAACTGGCTGGCAATACTACTCCTCCACAACTTGACAGAGGGATACCTCAATGAATCCAGCACAGAATGACAGCTCCCAACACAGTGGGAATATGCAAGGTACAAAAATCATTAAGTAAATTCACAGATTCACTGATGTAAAGGAAAAGGGCAAATAAATAGAAGGGAGATCATGATATTTCTGTTCCCATTAAAATCATACTTAGTGATAATTTTTTTTTTTAAGTAAGATGTAGATATAGTTGTTTTTTTTTAAAATAGAATGGGGAGAAAACTCTGGAGGACAAGTTTGCTGGAGAATTCAGGGAGTGGGGTAGAGAACATCTATGAAGTGTTGAGGACCCTGAAGACCCTGCCCCACACTTAATGATTCAGAATCAGTGTCTTCCTCTCCACCATCAAATTTATGAACAGTGCATGAACACTATCTCATTATTCCGTTTTTCCCAATATCTATTTTTGTAATTTTAGTGAATTTTATGTCTTTGCACTGTACTGCTGCAATACAACAAATTTTATGTCATTGTAGCCAGTGATAACCGGTCTGATTCTGTACACAGGAACCTCAATGTACATGTCCATTGATCTCTGAGAGCAGCGGCACTGAAGGATAAGTGAATAGGGCAGCAATAAATGGTCATCACATCATAGAAAGGATGTGGTTGCACTGGAGAGAACACAGAAGAGATTCAGTGGAACATTGTTTGACGGAGCATTTCGGCTGATAGTCTGGATAGACTGTGCTTGTTATCCTTGGAGCGGAGAAGGCAGAGGGGCTAGTTGACTAGGTTAAACAAAATTATGGCTGGAAATGGTAGGATGGACGGTGAGAAACATTACCCCAGCAGAGGTGTCTAGAACTAGAGGGCATAGATTTAAGGCTATGGTAGGCTACAGAGAGAAATAATCTCTTTCACCAGAGGGTTTTAGAAATCCAGAACACATCTGTGGGAGTGGTCTCACAACATTAAGCCTCTAGAAGAGTGCGTGAAACACCATGGCATGGAAGCCAGAATGGCGAGTGCTGCAAAATGGAATCAGTATAGATGACCAGCATGGACACTACAAGCTGAAGGGTCTGCCTTCTGCGTTCAAAAGTCATCATCACTTGGTGAAAAACGGATGCCAGGAATTCTCCAAACCAATTAATAACCAATATAAACCAAAATAAAACATGCAGTCTAGTTTCTCTCTTCCCATCCTCTAACCTTGCAACATACAGCCTTAAGTAGGGTCAGAAAAATTCAATTTTCTGTTTTCTATTTACTTCAATTTCAATTTGCAGCGCAGGCTAAAATGAGCAAGAATTGACTGTGTACCATAATGTTCTATCAAGTGATTAAATGAATGTTTGCCATATAAAAACACTAAATGTGCACAAGTCAACAGAATAAATCTAACTCAACACATACAAAATGCTGGAGAACTCAGAAGGTCAGGCAGCATCTATGGGGGGAAATGAGCAGTCGACGTTTTGGGCTGAAACTCTTCATCAGGTCTGGAATGGAAGGGGGTAGAAGTCAGGATAAAATATTAGAGGGAAAAGGAGGAGGATGAGTTGGCAGGTGATAGGCGAATCCAGGTTAGGGTGTAGAGAGTGAAGGAATGATCTGAAAATCAGGTAAGTGATAAGTGGGAAGGGCAAAAGGCTGAAGGAGGAACCCAGGAGAGGACAGTGGTGATGGGCAGGCCTGGAAGGCAGGGAAGGGGAATATGCCACAACGATAAAGAGAAATTGTGAAGCGGGGGGTAAACACCAACAGTTATTAAAAGTTATACAAATCGACGCTGATGCCGTCAGGTTGGAGACCACCAAGAGAGAGCATGAGGTGTTGTTCCTCCAATTGACAACATGCTTCAATGTGACAGTAGAGGAGGCTGTGGACGGATACGTCAGTGTGGGAATCAGAAGTGGAATTAGAATGACTAGCCACAGGGAGATCCTGGCTATTGTGGCAAAAGGAGCAAAGGTAATCCTCCATAAAGCAATGTCTTCATAATAAATCTCTCTTTGCTCAAATAGTTGTATTTGACTACCTTACAGTTGTGCAAAACAAACAAGATCTCAGGCTAACTGCTCCACTTTTAAAAGGTTATCTAATAGTATATTAGTGAATTTTAATTATAAATCAAAATACTTTATTTTTAATTTTTATTTATTGAGATACAGCATGCAACAGGCCTTCCAGCCCTTCCAGCCACACTGCCCAGCAACTCCTGCTTTAGCCCTAGCCTAATCACGGGACAATTTACAGTGACCAATTAACCTACTTACTGGTGCACCTCTGGACTATAGGAGGAAACCAGAGCACTCGCAGAAACCCACACATTCCATGGGGAGGATGTACAGACTCCTTACAGATGATGTCTGAAATCAACTCCGAACTCTGACGCTCCGAGCTTGAATCACACTGTGCCAACCACTATGCTACCATGGGACCTCATGGGCAATAGATAAAAACAAATAACAAAACTTGGATACTGTCAACCCTATTTTTAAGGTTGCAAAAATTGACCTTAGGTTTGTTACATCATAACTCCCGCTATTTTTCAGACTTCCAGCCTGGGATTTTTTTAAGCTACTCATCAAAAGTAGCTGTCGGTGGAGAAATTTGTATTCACACAGGTTTAAGTGAATAAGTGGGAGTATCACTGAAACTGGAAATAATTCAAACAAGGGTAGACAGATTGGATTCAGAGAGGATAATATTTCCCCTAACTGAAGGGTTGAGAACAAGGGGTCACAATCTCAGAATCAAATAAGGCATTTAACTAAGCTGAAGATAATAGCAACATATGAAGGTGTAAAGAAATAAAATCAAAAATATTTCCCAGGCGAACTCCAGGCATAAACTATTCAAACAATAACACTGGGTCGACAATGACTTTTGATTTCCTGCAAACTAAGTCTCCATCTCCGTGATGTGCATCGATCCTGTGAAGCACTGCAACACCAAATTCCTTGCTATACCTGCAGTAAAACCCCAGTGGAACACTCTGATGTTATGTCACACTAGAAGGAAGCACCTGGAGTTTAGAGTAATTGTGTACAGATTGTATAAATTGAGAAAATGATGAAAAGATCAGGTAATTCTTGCATTGAGACATTATGATGATAACCTTAACTAGCTTTATTTTTTTTTAAATCATTGCCTGTTTAAAATCTGCAGGAAGTTAAATGAGTAGTGACTTGTGTGACCATTACTTGTCTAAGTGCGACACCTGCCCATATGCCTCCTCCCTCACCTCCATTCAGGGCACCAAACAGTCCTTCCAGGTGAGGCAACACTTCACCTGCAAATCTACTGGGGTCGTCTATTGTGTCCAGTGCACCTGATGTGGTTTCCTTGACCCATCATAAATTGGGGGACCGCTTCATCGAGCTCTATCAATCTGTCCGCCAAAAGCGGAACCCTCCCGGTGGCCCAACATTTTAATTTCCATTCTCATTCCTGTTCCAAAACGTTGGTCCATGTGCCATGCTGAATCTCATGGGTGGAGGGACGATACCTGATATTCTGTCTGGGTAGCCTCCAATCTGATGGCATGGATATCAATTTCTCCTTCCTCCCTCCTCCTCTCTTTCTTCTATTCCTCCCTCTGGCCTCTTTCTTTTTCTCACCTCCCTGGGTCCACTCCTCCTTCACTTTCTCCTATGGTCCACTCTCCTCTCCTATTAGAGTCCTTCCTCTCCAGCTCTTCACCTTTCCCACCCACCAGTCTTCACTTGTCACCTTCTAGCTGTCCATCTTCCCCTCCCCCACAACCTTTTTATTCCGGCATCTTCCCCATTCCTTTCCAGTCCCGAAGAAGGGTCTCGGCCTGAAACTACAGTTGCTTGTTCATTTCCATGGTTGCTGCCTGACCTGTTGAGTTCCTCCAGCATTTATGTTGCTTTGGATTTCGAGCATCTGCAGAATTTCTTGTAATTAAAACATAGTTTTGTTGTTATCATGCAGAGCACATTCAAAGGCAATAATAATAATTTCAAATACAATAGACAAAGAGCAGCAATCGTTGTTGACTCAGAACCCTCAAGGCAATAATCACAAGCTTATTTCTGTTATTGGCCCATGTAAAACTTCGGTTTAATTGATTCATCTTACGGCATAAGATGCAAGCCAATAAAACATGATCAAAAACTAAATAATTCAGAAAACTTACATGTTCAGATAAGTTTGAACTCTTTGAATCAACATCATACCTGAAAACAATAAAAGAAATATCAGTGGATTGCACCTGCCATCCATGGTGCGTGAAATAAACCCATTATAAAGACATCAGCTGATACCTTCTTTCAGGTATTCTCATATCTCAAATAATCTCAAAACTAAATTGATCCTGACAACTGTGTTATTAAATCCAATCCAAGTTTGACGGCTGAGAAAGGAGTTTCACTATGCCGATGTTATTCTGAACTCCAGTTATATTCTGTTTTTCCCTCCTCCACGCTTTTCTTTGTCTGTCTCTCCCTCCCCAATATGCCACACAAAATTGTGCTGTTTGGTTCACTGGTAGCTTTGTTGATGAAGAGTACCAAGGTTGGGTTTCCCCTCTTGATTTCAGATACAAACACGCTACTTGATGCTGAGAGTTGTCCGTTGATTTCAACTATTTCTTAAACTCATCATGTCACACTATCTATGTACTTTTCAGACAATCTCTTCAGGCCGCAATTAATCTACTTACAATCAAATTACTTTTTAAAAAAATACAAAATTTCTTTGATTGCAGTATTCCCACTCCAAATGCAGCGTGGATCTACCAATCACAAAATGATCAGGCTCAGTCATGGTGAAAATACAGCACAGTCCATCGTAGGAACACTATGGTATCAAATTCACCCAGTCTGTACTTGCAGAAGATTCACCCAGTCTAAACCTGCAGAAAATTCTGCAGTGCTTTAATTGACCTTTCAAAAGCAGAAATAGGAAGATGACTTGTGAACTATGATCACAATTATGTTTGTGCTGGCTAAAAGTTACTTCTATGCTATTTTTCTTTTCTTAAATCATACATGCGAGGTCAGTTCATTCTACCCAGTGAGCATTTTGTCTCTAACCCAACCAAGAAATTGATGATAAATTGTATTCTTGGGCCACTGCAGGTCTCTATGGTAACAGTGCTCCCACAGTACTATTAAATATTTGCCTTCAGAATTCTGCCCCACAGGTGAAGGAATGGCCACATATTTGCACATCAAAATCGAGTGCAATTTGCTATCCTTGCTCTTCCTGGATAGATGTAGCAAGACAGAAGGGATGACAGTAGCTATATTGCATTAGGAGTTCGAAAAGATTTAGTTTGTCACCTAAAACACTTGAAAACTTCTATAAATGTACCATTAGATTATGAGGACACTCAGTCCTCGTTTATTGTCATTTAGAAATGCATACATTTAAAAATGATACAATGTTCCTCTGGTATGATATCACAGAAACACAAGACAGACCAAGACTGAAACTGACAAAAACCACATAATTATAACATATAGTTACAACAGTGCAAAGCAATACCGTAATTTGATAAGAGCAGACCATGGGCACAGTAAAAAAAAAAGTCTCAAAGTCCCGATAGCCCATCATCTCACGCAGATGGTAGAAGGAAGAAAACTCTCCCTGCCATGAGCTTCCAGCGCCGCAAACTTGTACCTGACCACAGTCCGACTCTGAGCCCGTCCGAAAACTTTGAGCCTCCGACCAGCCCTCCGACATCGAGCACCGAGCACCATCTCTGCCGAGTGCTTCAACCCCGGCCCTGGCCACCAAGCAACAGGCAAAGCCGAGGATTCGGGGCCTTGCCCTTCTGAGTTTTTGGATCACACAGTAGCAGCGGTCACGAAGCAGGCATTTCAGAATGGAGAACATTCTGACAAGCTGCATCACTGTCTGATTTAGGGGTGAGAGGGGGCTACTGCACAGGACCGAAAGAGCTGCAGAAAGTTGCAAAATTAGTCAGCTCCATCTTGGGTACTAGCCTCCACAGTATCCAAGATATCTTCAAGGAACGGTGCCTCAGAAAGGCGGCATCCATTATTAAGGACCCCCATAACCCAAGGCAAACCTCTTCCCACTGTTACCATCAGAAAGAAAGTACAGAAGCCTGAAGGCACACACTCAGTGCTTCAGGAACAGCTTCTTCCTCTCTGCCATATGATGCCTAAATGGACATGAAGACTACCTCACTTTTTATTTCCGTTTTGCTCTATTTTTAATTTAACACACACACACATACTTAGTGCAATTGAATTACTTTTCTGTGTTTTTTCTTCTCTATTATCATGCATTGCATTGAACTGCTGCTGCTCAGTTAACAAGTTTCACGACACATGCGGGTGACAATAAACCTGATTCTGATTCTGATTCTATAGTATTGAAGAAATCCTGTAGGATGACTGAATACACCTCAGAAATGTGGTGCTAACAGTGAAATGAACTTTTAAAATGCCAATTGTGTGGCAACTCCAATTGAGCAGGGTGCTTTGTTTCCATGTTGTCCAAATGTATAAACACTGGCAGTACGCACATCCAGGGCAGGGTATTCCATTTTTCATTTGCTGTTGTACCTCTCAGGCTTTGAAAAGTCTTTAGGAAGTCAGGAGGTGAATCATCCTTCCCGATATCAAGACTGACCTGTGAGAGTAACTACAGTATTGATCTAGCCTGCTCATTTTAGTTTCTGTATAATTGTGACCCACGTTATTGGTGGCAGGGCAGTTTGGCAATCACAGTGCCACTGAGTACTAAAAGTGGACAGCATTCATCGAGTCATAGAGAAGGACAGCACAGAAACATGTCCTTTGGCCCATCTAGTCTAAGCCAAACCATTTAAGCTGCCTACTCCCATCGACCTGCACTGGGACCAGAGCCCTCCATACCAATACCATCCATGTACCTATCAAAACTTCTCTTAAAGTTGAAATTAAGCTCACATACACCACCTCAGAATCCTGAGCATCAATATCTCAATATCTATTCTGGGCCGAACACACTGCTGCAATTACGGGGGAGGCACACTTTGTTGTCCATGCTTAGCATTTGGGAGATTTGTATTGTGACCAAAGACTTTTGCAATTTGCTATAGATGTATGGTGGAGAGAATGCTGACTGGCTGTATCATCTGCTGTTATAGAAGCTCCAATACGAAGGACCACAATGGGCTTCCTTCACCACCACAAAGGCCACCTTCAAAAGGCAATGCCTCAAGAAGGCACCATCCATCATTAAGGACCCTCCGCATCTGGGACATGCCTTCTTCTCATTACTACCATCAGGGAGGAGATACAGGAGCCTGAAGACTGACACTCAACATTTAGAAACAGCTTCTTTCTCTCTGTCATCAGGTTTCTGAACCTTGTTATTCATCTTTTGCATTGTTTAATTCTGAAATGTATAAAATTTTTGTCTTGCACCGTGCGCTGTCACAAAACAGGAACTTTCATGACATATGCCATCAATAATAAATCTGATTTTGGACCTGGTGGAACCCAAATTAAGCGTTAGAACCACTGCCAGATACCAAGCAAACTGTTAATTGCAGTCATATTTTCTGTTCAAAAAAGCAGAACAAATTCATTCTGGCAAATCACCATTCCACCATCGCGCACTCACGCTTCCCGCCGCTGCCTGAAAGAAGCTTGCACGTTCTCCTTGTGACTATGTGGGTCTCCTCCCACAGTCCAAAGACGTAGCAGTTGGTAGGTTAATTGGTCTTTGTAAATAGTCCCCTGATTTGGCTAAGTAGGTTGCTAGGCAGCTTCCCTCGAAGGTCCAAAAGAGCCTGTTCTACGCTGTATCTCAATAAGTAAATAAAAGTATACTTTAAATCATTGTGCCCAATCACCTGGCAACCAGTTTTCATCCATCATTATACTTTACCTGAGTAACATAAATTCAATTTGATTATTGACTGCCATCACAAGTCTCATTTTCCCCACTTTATTTAAGAACATTCAGATTGGAGGATTGTGACTAGTGGTGTCCCACAAGGATCTGTTCTGGGACCTCTACTTTTCGTGATTTTTATTAACGACCTGGATGTGGGGGTAGAAGGGTGGGTTGGCAGGTTTGCAGACGACACAAAGGTTGGTGGTGTTGTAGATAGTGTAGAGGATTGTCAAAGATTGCAGAGAGACATTGATAGGATGCAGAAGTGGGCTGAGATGTGGCAGATGGAGTTCAACCCAGAGAAGTGTCAGGTGGTACACTTTGGAAGGACAAACTCCAAGGCAGAGTACAAAGTAAAGGGCAGGATACTTGGTAGTGTGGAGGAGCAGAGGGATCTGAGGGTACATGTCCACAGATCCCCGAAAGTTGCCTCACAGGTGGTTAGGGTAGTTAAGAAAGCTTATGGGGTGTTAGCTTTCATAAGTCGAGGGATAGAGTTTAAGAGCTGCGATGTAATGATGCAGCTCTATAAAACTCTGGTTAGGCCACACTTGGAGTACTGTGTCCAGTTCTGGTCACCTCACTATAGGAAGGATGTGGAAGCATTGGAAAGGGTACAGAGGAGATTTACCAGGATGTTGCCTGGTTTAGAAAGTATGCATTATGATCAGAGATTACGGGAGCTAGGGCTTTACTCTTTGGAGAGAAGAAGGATGAGAGGAGACATGATAGAGGTGTACAAGATAATAAGAGGAATAGATAGAGTGGATAGCCAGCGCCTCTTCCCCAGGGCACCATTGCTCAATACAAGAGGACATGGCTTTAAGGTAAGGGGTGGGAAGTTCAAGGGGGATATTAGAGGAAGGTTTTTTACTCAGAGAGTGGTTGGTGCGTGGAATGCACTGCCTGAGTCAGTGGTGGAGGCAGGTACACTAGTGAAGTTTAAGAGACTACTAGACAGGTATATGGAGGAATCTAAGGTGGGGGCTTATATGGGAGGCAGGGTTTGAGGGTCGGCACAACATTGTGGGCCGAAGGGCCTGTACTGTGCTGTACTATTCTATGTTCTATGTTCTATATTAACAGTAGCTTGAAACTCTTCCACAGTCATTGTAAACTGTCCCGTGATTAGACTGGGATTAAATCCAGGATTGCTGGGCGGCGTGGCTTGAAGGGCCAGAAGGGCCTACTCTGAGCTGTATGTCAATAAATAAATAAATTGTTAATTAATTAATTAATTCTGTAAACATGTCGAGGATGCTGGTGTGCTGCCAAATTCCATAATTCCCCAAAATCCTCCTCATGGATGTTCAATTAGGCACTGGCAAGACCTCATTACAGCATTGCAGTAACAATGAAGAAGCAAGCTGAATTCTAGTGGTGTAGGTAGAATGAATGCCACTGTTATCAGAACAGCATCTGGCCGAATGTGGCAACAGGAATTGGTACCCTCCCAGAACTTATTTGGAGGAAATCTCTTCTCATTTAATATTGAACTGTCTAGCAATTTAACAATGTAGGTATCATGGGAGGCGGTGTGGTTCAACGCTGGGCTTCTTCAGCATGTAGGTGTAAAATGATACTGTGTTTTCAGACAGTACTAACAGACAGAATGTAAATAAAAAGGGGGAGCCATGGAAAGTCTATGTGATACCACAGAGAATAGTAATTAAAGTAGGCTTACGCAAATAAAACTCAGTGAGGCGTTTTGTGTTTAACAAAACCCGTAACACTATTTATTGAACTCCAACTCCAAACTAGAGCATGCTAAAAACCTTTTACATAATCACGTCAGACCAGCCTCTTAAAGCGAAACCCCAACTCAATGTTGGTGGTTGTGAATTATGTGCATTACTTCCAATGACGTTACCCTACAGTAATGTCAAAGAGTGAAGAAGAAACCATTCCTGGTGATTCTCCAGTCAGATAAAAAAGAAACAAGCTGAGGCTGTCCCACCAACTGGATGACAGTCTTTGCACTTTGGAGATTGGCACTGTCAATCATATCAAAAGCTCAAATCTGACCAATAAAATCAAGGAGAGACAAGATAAATTTGACACAAATTTCAGAGAATTTTGTTTGTGTTTGATCAGACTCCCTTTCAGTCTGGAGATCACTCAAAAGGAAGGTCACTCTCCCTTCTGAAGTCAGCTCCTTCCCTCTCCACCTTATCCCCAGGCTCATAATTCAACAACATTCTTTCTTCAAAACGTCCATCTAAATCCGCATGGTAACAGATGACTTGCGAACATCACACTCTTTCCCACCCAAGATTATTATTATGATAGCAGCACTTTTCCTCCCAAAATCTAATATGGTTTATTGAAATCACCTCTCATTCTTCTAATCTCTGGTGAGCATATCACCAGTCTGCTTAGCCAAACCTCAAAATTCAACCTCAATTCAGGAATCAATCTGGTGAGCCTTTGCTGCGTTCCTCTGTCTCAAGTATATTATTCTTCCTTTGGTGGGGAGACTAGAACTGTGCACCGTATTCTATATGTGGACTCTCACAGGGGACCTATACAATTTCAGTTTGTTGACCTTTGTCTTTTATTGAAAGGAGATTTGAATACAACGTGACATTATCTTCCCAAATTGTTCATCATACTTACACAGTAACTTTTAATAATTTATGTGCAAGGACATACAACTACTTCTATACATCCTTTCAGCTCTCATTATTAAACTGAAGTACATAATTTATGTTTTTCTACATTATAATCTATCTGCCAATTCCTTACCCATCATTTAGCCTAACTGCAATCCCTCACTGATGTTCCACCATAACTACGACAAACTGCACCACCAGCCAGGCTTGTGTCGATTATAAATCACCAGATAGTACACATACAATTCAACACTGATCCCTGAAGCACCCCATAGATGATAGCTCCCACAACCCAAAATCGACTTGTTTACTCTGACTCTTGAATCTTTAATCCATGCCATTAGTTTAACCCAAATCTCCTTTGTTCTAATTTGGTCCAATAATGTTTTGTGTCTCACTTTATTGGACTTTCAGAAGAGCTTCAATTGTAGTAGGTATGTTGAACAGGATCTCCCTCTCAAAGATCCATGTTGGCTCTGTTCAATCCTGTTATCCTCCAAGCACTGTTATCACTTCCTTTTACACCAGATTCCAGAATTTCCCCTACTACTGTTATCAGGTTAAACTAGTATGTAGTTCTTCATCTTCTCTCTCCCCTCTTTCTTAAAATAGTAGGATTACATTTTCTATCTTCCAAATGTCTGCAGAGTCCTTAAAGAAACATAAAATGAAATGTCAACCATAAAGCCATAAACCATAACACAAAAGAGCAGAATTAAGCTATTTGGCCCATTAAGTCTGCTCCATCATTCCATCATGGCTGATTTATTATCTGTCTTGACACCATTCTCCTGCTTTCTACCTTTGATGCCCTTACTAATCAAGAACCTATCAACCTCTGTTTTAAACATACCAGTAACTTGGCCTCCACAGTCATCTGTGGCAATGAATTCCACAGATTGATCACTTTATAGCTAAAGAATTTTCTCCACACATCTTTTCTAAATGGTTGTCCCTCTATTCTAAGGCTGCTCCCCCTGGTCCTCGCCTCCTCCACTGTTCGTAACATCTTCTCCACATACACTCTATCTAGGGCTTTCAATATTCCATACATTTCAATAAGATCTCCCTTCATTCTTATAAACTCCAATGAGTACAGACCCAGAGCCATCAAACACTCCTCATTCATTAATCCTTTCATCCCTGGCGTCATTCACATGAACCTCCTCTGGACCCTCTCCAAAACCAGCACTTCTTTTCCAAGATAAGGGCCCAAAACTGCTCACAATACTCTAAATGCGATCCGACCAATGCCTTGTAAAACTTCAGCATTACATCATTGCTTTTATATTCTAGTCCTCTTGAAATGCAAGCCTATTGCTCCTCAAGAAACATTTTAAGATTTTCTTTTTGTCCAGGGATTCTGCATTGATGCATCAACTCACATTATCACCCCAGCATGGAAATTTCACTTCTCAAAAAGTCACTGGAACTCTTAACCCCACACCACTTGTACTCCTTTCAACCTCTTTGACAGACATGCCCTGTCCTAGTGCAGTGCTTACCTCCTCAAGGGAAGGTACTGAGCTCAATGCTTAGGCCGCTTATCTCCCTTCAAAGCAGCCATCATAAAAGTCCACCTGCAATTACAGAGGTCTGCAACTTCGCTTGACTCAATTACTGCAGCTGCTCTCATGGAAAGAAACATCTGCCTTTACATTATTCTCAGCTTAGTTGTATTCTCTCTCCACCCCCAACTCCTGCCTCTGCAAAGAGATTAAGCAACAATGTTTCACACTGGCCAGGAGTGCTTCATAGCGATGTGGAAACTTGTTGTGTCCTCAGTGGATCTGAATATCATAGACATGGAAACTATAGGTCGTGTGGATTTGAGGTCTAGAATTGGACTCAGTCCCTACCATTCAGACCCATGCTCTTTTATAACCTTAACAATTACAGAACGGAACAGGCCATCTCAGCCCTTCTAGTCCGTGCCGAATTCTTACTCTCACCTAGTCCCACCGACCTGCACTCAGCCCATAACCTTCCATTCTTTTCCTGTCCATATAGCTGTCCAATTTAACTTTAAATGACAACATCAAACCTGCTTCAACCACTTCCGCTGGAAGCTCGTTCCACACAGCTACCACTCTCCGAGTAAAGAAGTTCCCCTTCGTGTTACCCCTAAACTTTTGCCCCCTAACTCTCAACTCATGTCCTCTTGTTTGAATATCCCCCACTCTCAATGGAAAAAGCCTATCCACGTCAACTCTATCTATCCCCCTCATAATTTTAAATACCTCTAACAAGTCCCCCCTCAACCTTCTATGCTCCAAAGAATAAAGACCCAACTTGTTCAACCTTTCTCTGTAACTTAGGTGATGAAACCCAGGTAACATTCTAGTAAATCTTCTCTGTACTCTCTCTATTTTGTTGACATCTTTCCTATAATTCAGTGACCAGAACTGTACACAATACTCCAAATTTGGCCTTACCAATGCCTTGTACAATTTCAACATTACATCCCAACTCCTATACTCAATGCTCTGATTTAGAAGGGCCAGCATACCAAAAGCTTTCTTCACCACCCTATCCATGAGATTCCACCTTCAGGGAACTATGCACCATTATTCCTAGATCTCTCTGTTCTACTGTATTCTTCAATGCTCTACCATTTACCATGTATGTCCTATTTTGATTAGTCCTACCAAAATGTAGCACCTCACATTTATCAGCATTAAACTCCATCTGCCATCTTTCAGCCCACTCTTCTAACTGGCCTAAATCTCTCTGCAAGCTTTGAAAACCTTCTTCATTATCTGCAATTCCACCTATCTTAGTATCATCTGCATACTTACTAATCCAATTTACCACCCCATCATCCAGATCATTAATGTATATGACAAACAACATTGGACCCAGTACAGATCTCTGAGGCACACCACTAGTCACCAGCCTCCAATCTGACAAACAGTTATTCACCACTACTCCCTGGCGTCTCCCATCCAGCCACTGCAGAATCCATTTTCACTACTTTAATAAGTAGTATTAAAGTAGTATTTTGCTGCCATCGGGGACGTGGTACAGGAACTATAGGTCCCACACCACTAGATTCAAGAAGATTACACTACATCAGGTTTCTGAACCAGCACGGATAACTTCATTCACTACGACTCTGATCTGATTCTACAACCTCTTGACACACTTTCAAGGACTCTACAACTCGTGTTCTCAGTATGTACCATTTATTTATTTATTTGCCCATTTATTCATTGAAATATTTATTTATTCCATTTTTATGGCACAGTTTGTCTTCTTTTGCACACAAGTTATTTGTCAGCCTTTCATTGATTCTATTGTATTTCTCTGTTCTGCTGTGAATGCTTCCAAGAGAATGAATCTCGAGGTAGATTGTTTATTTATATATTTACAGCTACAGCGTAGAGTAAGCTCTTCCAGCCCTTCGAGCAACCCACTGATTTAGCCCCAGTCTAATCACAGGTCACTTTACAAAGACCAATTCACCTACAAACTGGTACATCTTTGGACTGGGAGAGGAAACCAGAGCACTTGGAGGAAACCCGCACATTCACGAGGACATACAGACTTTGATAATAAAATTACCTTTAACTTTGAGCCTATCAGGCATAAAACTGGCCATAAAGGAAGAGTTGATTAAAATGGACCCAGCATTATATGGCCTTTGCTGAGTCCAAGGCATCAGTAGATATTCTCCTTAGCAATTATTCCAATCCATCCAGTCTCAGTTCCCTACTTAAGAGAGCTTAATCCAACCCTTTACCCAAACTCAAGCCCTGCAGCAACCCTATGGATGTACACACGTACTGTAGTGATCATGTGATGGGCCCTACTGAAGGGGGGAGGCCATGTCAGGAAAGTAGGTCTTCAAGCAGACCCAGATGCCCTACTCCTAGAAACATAAAAAGACACCTTCAAGTGTTTGAGACATCCCAGAAAACAGCTGGAATTAATCAAATTCAAAAACAAAATCTGTAAAAATTATTAATCATTAATGTTTTAAACTAACCTTTGATTACTTTTACAGATTTTTTTGATTACAAACACTATTTCAACTAGCACATAAAGCTGTGCTCAACAGTGACTGTGTTTTCCCCTAGTAACAATCAACAGACTTTACTATGCACCCAGATATGTATTTCACTCATTATCGAGGAAATAACAGGGATGCATCATAGTGGCACTTCCTTTGCCCTTATACAATTGTTCACCTGCTCTTCTTCCCACAAGAGAAATTTGCAGGAGACAGCTCAAAAATGGTGTCTTTTATGATCAAGACTATCAACTAAAAGCACTACAAAGGCTTGCAAACTGAACAGTTTTATGATTCTGACAATGCCAGATTGCCATTGTTCTGAATATTCAAGATTGATGTGGTTTTACATTGTCCCTCTTTCCAGGATGCAAAAGAAAACATCACAGCAATTATGTAGAATGTGTGCATAGAATAAATAAGCCCACAGATTTAATTACTGCAAATTTTCACACCACATTTTTACAAACAGAATATATTAATTTTGAAGATAAGCTCCTAAAAGACAATACTGTACATTCACTTGATAGCAAATCAATTGTGTAAAAATAAGCAGAAGCTATTTTTAAACTATATTGTATTTAAGGCTAACTAAAATTAAACAAATGCAAAGCGTAATTCAGATCAAAATACTGTTCTGCTTTAAAAATAGATCAATCTGAAATTAATCCAAATACAATGTTAGCATTCTGCTCTCCTAGTGTTCAGCTCCACTTTTGCTCACTAGATGTGGTCTTGACTAATGAGTTGGAAGGCCATGAGTTCAAAGCTAATGACCGATTTGCTCAAGAACTTCAATGCTCTTTTATTCTCCGGAGAAAATGTTAAATTTAGGTAATGGCTAACTTGTTCAATCTAATGTTAAAAAAGACATCATAACCAGAAGATAAGATATTTGTCCAACATCCTAGTCACTATTTGTCACTCAAATAATATCACAAATAAAAGCAAATCTTTTGGTGATTTATCTTGTTTGCTGTTTATTAGAATCTTGCTGTGAGCAATTGGCTACTGCACCTTCCTGCAAACAATATTAACACTTCTAAAGAATGTGTGAAGGATGCTCTTCACAGTCAATTGTCAAGGATTACTTGCTAAAACTTGAGACTGCAAACTGTATCTGCTGCAAGGCAATGTAAACTGTAGGTAGAAGTATTAAATTATGAAACAAAAGTAAATACAGATCAAAACACACAACATAAAACTGCTGGAGGATCTCAGCAGTTCAGGCGGATTCTGTGGAAATGAACATACAGTCGATGTTTAGGATTGACACCCTTCCTCATAGAGCTAATCACTGACAAACCTGTGGACTTCAATGCAAGCAATTATAAGGAGCCAGGGAATCCACATACTTAGTTTGTTAAACTAAGTGGGCAGGTTAAGAAAAACATGAACATTTATTTCTGGAGAACGACACTTAAAAGGCAATAAAAATTAAGCTATAACTAAACAAAGCCCTGGAATAGTTCCTGACACCATAACCTTTAGGAGAATACAATGTTCGGGAGTGTAATGTAATTATTCAAAGAGTTAAGTTGCAAGGAGAGAGTACAGAAGCTAGAGGTTATATTTGCTAAAATTATAATGTTACAAAAAGATAATTTACAAAACTGTTACAAAAAGGACATTCATGAACGCCCATTTGAGTTGGTGACGGCACCTGCAAGCAATGCAGCTGGGTCTAATCACTTTTGCGTACAGCTCTTCCATCTTTAATGTGCTAATCAAATTCCATTTTGAAAGCCACAACAGCATCTACTTCCACCATACCATCTGATACTTCAATCCAGATGCTAATTATGGAATATATAAACAGTTTTCCTCCAAGTTATCTACACAAAAGTTGTTGGTGAACACAGCAGGCCAGGCAACATCTCTAGGAAGAGGTACAGTCGACATTTCGGGTCGAGACCCTTCATCAGGCTAACTGAAAGAATCTCTTCCTTTACCATTCTGCTTTATTTCATATCCTCTAATTCTCAACTCTTATGAATGGAATGAGCTTCAATCTACTTTGTAGTCCCCATGCTGTTTTAACCTTGAGCACATCTCAAAATTCTCTAGTCCAAAAAGAATACCAACTTCTCCAGCCTTTTTCGGAATACAACTCCCTCATCCCCATTCTTGAATATATCTCCCCATCCGTATTCTTGTACATTTCTTCTCCTCCTCCCAACAACTTTCACATCCTTCCAAAAGTGATCAAAATTGAGGACAATATTATGAATATGGCCTAAACCAGCTTTATATAAAGTGTTATGATAAGCTTGTCTGTGCTTTTCTATTTGCCAGGAACTCATACGTAGGGCCACATGGTATAAAACAGACCCTTCATCACATCAAGTCCACAATGACTATCAAGCACTTGTATACATTAATTTTTACTCACCCATTTTCTCATCATTTCCTCCCAGATGCCACAACTTGCCTACAGACTAGGGGCAATTTGCAACAACCATTTATCCTACCAACCCACGCATCCATGGGGTGTGAGAGGACAGCTACAAGGAGAACATACAAACTACACACAGATACCACTGTAGCTGAGAATTGAACCTAGGTAACTAGAACTGTGAGACAGCAGTGCTCTACAATTTTCCTTAAAGGTGTGCCTCAAGGCTCTGTACTGGGTCTAATGTTGTTTGTCATATACATTAATGATCTGGTTGATGGGGTGGTAAATTGGTGGTCAACAATATAGAGAGAGCACAGTGAAGATTTACCAGAATGTTACCTGGGTTTTAGCACCTGAGTTACAGAGAAAGGTTTAACAAGTTGGGTCTTTATTCTTTGGAGCGTAGAAGGTTGAGGGGGGACTTGATAGAGGTATTTAAAGTTATGAGGGGGATAGATAGAGTTGAAGTGGATAGGCTTTTTCCATTGAGAGTAGGGGAGATTCAAACAAGAGGACATCAGTTGAGAGTTCTTCACTCTTCTTCACTCAGAGTGGTGGCTGTGTGGAACGAGCTTCCAGTAGAAGTGGTAGAGGCAGGTTTGATATTGTCATTTAAAGAAAAATTGGATAGGTATATGGCAGGAAAGGAATGGAGGGTTATGGGCTGAATGCAGGTCGGTGGGACTAGATGAGAGTAAGCAGTCAGACAGGCTGATGTTGATCAACAACTTGTTAGAGAGGGGGACAGACAGGAGATTATGTGGCTCCAGAAGAGACGCCAGGATGGTGTGTTGCCTCCCGGGTGACAGGGCCAAGGATATCTCTGAACAGATGCGCACAGCCTAAGGTTGTCATGCATGTCGGTACAAAGGACAAAAAGGTAGAAAAGGGGATGAGATGCGGCAGGATGAGTCTAGGGAGTTAGGTAAGAAGTAAGAAGCAAACCAAAGGTAGTGATAGCTAGATTACTCCAGTGCCATGTGCTAGTGAGGACAGAAATAGATATATGTCAGTGAAATTAAACCTGATTCTGATTCTGGGAGATTTTAATTTCCCCAGCGTTTTCTGGACTACTCGGGGCCAGCGCAGAATGGAATTTGCGAAATGTGTCCAGGAAAGTTTCATGAGTCAATATTTAGAAGGTGTAGTTGAGAGGGTACAATACTGGATCTTTTATTAAAGAATTAGGCAGGGCAGGTAACTAAAGCAGCAACAAGGGAGAACTTTGCCGCTAGTGACATAATTCTATTTGTTTTAAGGTAGTGATGAAAAAGGATACGGCGGGTCCTCTGGTTAGGGTACCAAACTGGAGCAGGACTAATTTTATGGGAAATTAGGTGGGATCTAATAGAGATCAATTGGGCAAACAGGTTTAAAGGGAAAGGAATAAATGGGAAGTCGAACGTGATATCAAGAATCCAGGAGCACCATATTCCTGCTGGGGTAGTGTAAACCTGACAAGTTCAGGAAAACGTGGTTGACAAGAGATATTGTGGCTCTGGTCAAGAGAAAAAACAGCAATATTTTGGGTTTAGAAGGTGAATCGCTTGATGTCTATAAAAAGTTTAAGAATACACTTAAAGATGGCACTGGCAAGACACTGTGATGGTTTACCAGCAGCAAACAAAACTAGCTATTCTATTACTTATACTTTTTGGGGACTATGATCACTGCAATCCACAGCCTGTAATTTCCCTTTGGGAGTTGCACCTTTGAACCATCTGTATAACCTGGTGTTTTTGCAGCATCCTGAAGGACTAAGTGAACTGGACTCTCAAAAATGCAGGTGTGGGCCGTGGCAGCTATTGCTGGAATGGATTTGGGGGCCGGATCGAAGCAGTGGGTCTTGGGCCCAAAAGTGAAAATGAACCAATATTTGGCCATTGCTGGAGCAGATTTGGGACTAGATTGAAGCAGTGGGGCCCGAGAGTGAAGAACTAACCAATGTTTGGCCGATTCAAGTGATTCAAGAGATGACCCAGATTAAAAAGATCAAGGCCTTAAGGCCGAGAGCGAAGGATGAGCCCATGAACACTACCTCATTACTTCTTTCCCCTCTTTTTGAACTATTTAATTTAACTAGATAGATCTTATCGTAATTCACAGTTTTATTATGTATTGCAATGTACTGCTGCTGCATAACCACAAGTATCAGTGATAATAAACTTGATTCTGATTCCTGTTTCTGACATGAAAATAGGAGGTATTGTTGATAGTGAAGAAGGTTATTGAAGATTGAAGGGGGATTTTAATAAGTTGGGAAAATGGGCTGAAGAGTGGCGAATTGATTTTAATACAGATAAGTGTAAGGTAACACATTTTGGAGTGTCAAACCAGCATGGGACTTACACCACGAATGGTAGGGTATTAGAACAGAGGAATACAAGGGATTAGTTTATTGAAAGCAGTGCTACAGTTAGGGTGACAAAAAAGGCATTTAGCATGCTAGTCTTCATCAGTTAGGGCACCGAGTATAGTGGACTATGTTGCAGTTATACAAATTGTTGGTGAGGCCACACTTGGAGTACTGTGTTCAGTTTTGTCACCCTGTTACAGTGATGTCTTAGTTAAACTGGAAAGAATGCAGAGAAGATTTACAAGAAAGCTACCAGGATGAGAGGGAGTGGAGGCCAAGCTTGGTCTTTATTCCTTGGAATATGGGAGAATGAGCAGCGCCCTGATTGAAATATTTACAATTATGAGAGGCAGAGGCAAGATAGATGGTAACAGCCTCTTCCCAAAGGTAAAGCAGTCAAAAACCAAGGGGAAGAGATTTAGGGTAAAAGAGGTCAGAATTCAAAGGGATTTGAGGGGCAAATTTTTCACGCAGAAAGTGGTAAGAATACGGAATGAGGAGGTGCTTGAGATAGGTTTTAAAAAAAGCATAATTTAAGAAGGACTTGGATAGGTACATACAGATGCAAGTGTTAGAGGGATTTGGCAGGTGCCATGGTTGCATTGACTCATTGTGTGCTGTATTGCTATATGGCTTTCTAATATATTGAAGAATATAGGGAAAAGTTGGATATGAATTGCTGAATAGATAACTCCCCTTTTAAATCTGCTTAAAAATAAACCAAAAGTGTCCTGCTACAAATTGAAGAGGCTAGTGAGAAAATTGTCAGTTTTGCTGGCACTAGACAGTGTGACTTCTTCATTTGTAATACTGTACACTCAGTTAATATTGTGACATGTGAAACAACTTTAATACAAACACATTTGAATTTGATACCCTTGAGCTGACTGACATTGCAAGGAGAGAAAATAATCACTTTAAATTATGAACATACAAGTTTAATTCACATTGTATAACTTAAGTACTTTCAATTAATTCAGTAATATATCTGCAAAGCTCATTAAACAAACAGCTTTTTAAAAAGCAAACTAAAACAAGGTTAAAAGCTTCAAAAAGAAATGCAATAGCTAGAAACTAGAAGATCAGAATTTACATACTGTATTCCTTTATTTTACTGAAATCAAGATTTTCCTGCTTGGTAAACTTCCTAAAAGTGCCCTATAAATGTAAATGCTGACAATCCTCAAATTTTGACCTGCAGCTACATTATAATTTCACATTTATTGAAGTTAAAATAATCAACTTCATTTTGATTTATTTGGTTGGAAAAGCAAACTTTTTATAGTGAAATGAATATTAGTTTCTGGTTATAGATCTTCAAAACAAATGTACATACAAATCAAATCGAAGATTCTGGCGCTCTTCAAAGAAGTAATCTAGAATGAATTTTTTCACAAAGTCTGGATTCAAAGTATTGTCAATAGCTTCTGTTCTTCCATACTGTAAACAGAAATGCATGAAATAAGTGGTGCCATAAAATAACCAGTCGCATTATTCATATGGCAAATGCATGACAAGTATCAAGTGGTAAAATCTGTGTTTGTATAAAACAATGAATTAGCCCACATACTGAATCTAAGTGTCCAAATTTAAACTATATTTTTCATTTAGTGCAATGGTAAAATTGCATTCATGAAGTACAAATTGGTTTTACTGCCATAGATAAGATTATACATTAAATACCAGATATGCTAATTACAAAAGGTGTGGAGGTTAATTGAAAATTGAAGACTTAACTCAAAGTTAAGCTTGATGTTAGGGAATTTAACAGAGATTTCAAAGCATTATCTCAGTAGTAACATGCGCACAAACCAGAATGGTAGAGTTTCAATGTTGTGGGCCTGAAATTACGTTGAATGTTTGCTTTCTTCATAAAAATACCTTGCATATTGCTAAATGTCAAATCTGACACAATCCAAAGCAATTTACAACTTGAAATATAATCTTTAAGAAATCTGCCGTAAAAATATTCCTTTCTTTAATGAGCACTACATGCAAAACTGCAATAATCAGCATAGTTATGAAGGTATCGGAACACCTGGCTGTAATTGAAATCTGTTAAATTCCCCAACATCAAGCTTAACTTTGAGTTAAGTCTTCAATTTTATAATTCTAAGAAACTTTAAAATTTATAGAATTGTTACATATGGATGAATAGATGTTTGTTAATATTAAACAAATACAAAGCTTTTTGAAACACGCTAATTTTTATCTTTACTGCTAATAAAATGACCCAATTTCTGCAATCTCAAACAGCTGTGACAAGCACAGTTCATGTAAATTCTCAACAGTGATTAATTCAATACTGGGCTGAGGGTAAACTTTGCTGCTTAGTGTCATAATTTCATGCAAATTTTAACAAAAAGTTAAAAAAAACAAGACTAGAAAGATGTACAAGCAGGAAAAACAATTTCCTCTAGCTAGATAGCATTAACTATTGTGCCTTTCACACTACAGTGTGAATTTTCCATAATTTTTCCACACATCATGATTACCAAGGCATTATACAATAATCATGTTCATAAAGTAGTCCCAAAACAGTTGTGATTATCTGAGATAAATGTTTGCCAAGACATCATGGATAAACAGGCTACTCTTCCTCAGAGATTATTTACCTCTAATTAGTATCTCAACCAGACAATAGAATTTCCATAGAAATGTCATTCTAATTTTTTGCTCTCAGATGCACAAAACATGTTTGAACCCAGGACCTTGCAAGGAGAGAGGTCTTGCCTTCTAGGAACTGGATCCCTTTGAAGACAATAAGAAAACCCTCCACCCTGAAACATTGTGTAAAGCATTGGATGCTGTAGGTCTAATCTCACACACGTAGACACAGGCCGATTTCATTAGCACATCATCAGATTAACAGAAATCCCACCCCAAAGATACATGGGCAAATGCTCGTTCTCTCTCAAATGATTCAAAACAACAATCACTTTTTTTTTGAGAAATTTTTGGTATTAACTTGCTACAAAATAGTCAATACTGCCCTCTGAGGAATTACTCTTAAAGACTCAATCTGTTTACCATGGTAAATCAATTTAATGATCACGTTGTTTCAGGTAGTATCAGCACTATAATCTGCATTACCTCTCGCCATTCTTTGTTTCCAACACCTTGTAGGTACAAAACGCAAACTGAAAAAAATAAACCAGACAAATGCAAAGGTTAATTACAAAATAAAGTAGCGACATCCCAAGCAACAAACTTTATAGCTACTGCACACGGTATAAGAAAATTATACAGCATTTCCTTGAAAACAAACATTATATGCAATAATTCTAGTGACATGTCTTCTAATTACAACTATGCTTCATGATAAACATGTACCATTTTCTGGACATGGGAATATATTATGCCAAAATTCCTGCAAGGCATTTCATCTGACATTTTTTTAAAATTTACAACCTTTTACACAACACATTTTCTGGGTATGTAATATTTTTGTAAATCAAGAAATCACACGACTTTCAAAGATTTTTGTTATTGTAAAATTATCCACATTTCTTCAATTTTGCAGATCCACATGGAAAATTTGAATGAGCAGTTCATAAGTACAGAAGAAACAGTGCAGGCCTTTAATTAATGGCTTAAAGAAAACTCTGACGAGAGAAATAAATATCTTCATTTCATACAGTAAAAGTATTCTGGTGCAGCTTTCTCTACATCAGTGAGATTTGACGTAGATTGGAGCACTGTTATCAAGCACTTTCATTCCATCTGCATCAAGCAAGAGTTTCCGGTGGTCAACCATTTTGATTCCAATCCCATTCTGACGTGTTGGTCCATGGCTTCCTCTACTGCCACAATAAGGCCATTCTCAGGTTGGAGGAGCAACATCTCATATTCTTTCTGAGTAACCTCCAAACATGCCATAAACATCAATTTCTATAAAATTTGGTAATTTCTTCCCCTCCCCTTTCTTTCTTTTTCCATTTCAGCTCCCCCCCCCCCACCCATTCACCTGCCTATTACTTCTTTCTGGAGCCCTTTCTCCTACCCTTTCTCCCATGGTCCACTCTCCTCTCCTATCAGATTCCTGCTTTGGCATTTTCCTACCTAGCTTCTCACCATCCTCCCTGCAGTACCCATCTACCTTCCCCCAGCTTCATCCATCAACTTCCAGCTTGTACTGATTTCCTTCTCCCCACCTTCTTATTCTGGCTTCCTGCCCCTTCCATTCCAGCCCCGATGAAGGGTCTTAATTCAAAACATTGACTCTTTTGTTCCTTCCCACCGATGCTGCCTGACCTGCTGGGTTCCTCCAGCACTTTATGTGTGGCACTCTGAATTTCTACCATTTGCAGAACCTCTTGTGTTTATAATGGACTGCATAATGAGATTTGCAGAATTATGAAGATGAAATCTCCATATCTTTGTTTTTTTTGTGTACTATGTTGTAATTAAGAGTAATTTTGTCTTTGCACTGTTCTGCCATAAAACAATAAATGTCATTTCACAAGATCACAAGACAAAGGAGCAGAAGTAGGCCATTCGGCCCACCGAGTCTGCTCCGCAATGATAAACGCAATTTTGATATTATACATTCCTGCTGCTAACCTCTCTGTCAATGCAAATGAGATTGTTCTACAAACCAGTAACCAACCTTATAAGAACTAATGAAGAGTCCCGGACCCAAATCATTAGTTATTTTTCTTCCTATAGATACTGCCTGACTTGTCGAGTGTTTCCAACATTTTGTGTTTTTAATATAGGGACAACTATTGTTTTTCTAACTCTTCCATGAGACACACTCTACCTGTAGTTGATGAAAAAGTAGGCCCCTCTGAGCAGACAGAGACCAACTAGCGCCCATTATCACTACGGCAAAGCCTCCTGCCTTTTACACTAATATGAACTGCTGATCCTCATATGATTCAGAAATGAATACAATGACCACACCATCATTACCATCTTCAAGGGATTGCACACTTAGAATTGTGTCTAAGTGAAACTGTGTCACATTTTTAAAGAGCTATCTATACTGGGGAGCAAGAAATGGTAAGCTCATTGATTTATGTAGTTTTACCCAAGTTTTCTCATCTGTCAATCCACACCCTGTAACGTTCGATCTAAAAAAAGTCTGGAATCTGCAGCTTTCTGCCACTGTGTTTAGCCTGACCACACATTCAAACTTTCCCACTTGACTCAGGCTGGGACACTTACGAATGTTTCATATGTCTCCAGCCCTACCAGCAGCAACAGTATCACCTTCCTTGTTGAGTTTTGAGTTGCAGTGTCCATAAATGGGATCTTGCCACTTGCCATCAGTAGCATTTCCACTTATGGCTTATGCGGGCTAGATGGCCACAAGTGTCTCTTCAGCTCACTAATGTATCCATCACATCTACTGTCTGATTTTATCACCAAGCAAATGAGAGAACCCCTTTCTTTGATGAAGGATCTCAGACCCAAATGATCAACCTGCTTCTCTTTCCACAGACACTGCATGACCTGCCTAATATTTCCAAAATAATTTATTTTCACTTCACATTTCTAGGCCTGCTCTTTTTCTTTTCAAACCACATTCTTGCTTACTGCTCTGTTACAACGAGCACTGCCATAAAAAAGTAGCATCCGCCATCAAGGACTCCCATCATCCAGACCGTCTTCTCTTCACTCGCACTATTGCCATTAGGAAGGAGGCACGGCAGCAGCCTTATGATCCGTACTACCAGCTTCAGGAACAGTCCTTACCCCTCAACCATCAGGCTCCTGAACCAACATGGATAACTTCACTCACCCCAACACTGAACTATTCCACAACCTATGGACTCACTTTCAAGGACTCCACAACTGTTGATCTCGGTATTATTTCTTTACTTTTTGTATTTGTACAGTTTGTCCTCTTGCACTTTGGTTGTTTGCCAGTCTTTGTGTGTAGCTTTTCAATGATTCTTTTATACATCTTTGTTTTACCGTGAATGTCTGGAAGAAAATAAAATCTGTGTTGTACATGATGACGTCTACTTACTTCGATAATAAATTTATCTTGAATTTTGTTACTTCCCCAAGGAGAAACATTGTAAACCCAGTGCTGATGTGGAGTTTCCTCTATTGAAGGTAATGACTTTCAATTAAACAATGCATCAGTTATACTACATATTATAAACTCACATCTTGAAGATCAACTTGTATTTCTAAACTTAGATTGAAGATAAACTTATTTGGTTGAGGGAAGAGAAGGAATTCTGGTGACCAGGGTACATGAAGTTAATGAATGGTGGTCAGGCAGATGCAAATTGTGAGCTGGAGACCTGTAATCACCGGTTCAAAATCAGATTATTTATTGAGATACAACGCAGAATAGGCCCTTCTGACGCTTCAAGCCACACCACCCAGCAATTCCCCAATTTAATCCTGGCCTAATCATGGAACAATTTGCAATGACCAATTAACCTACCAACTGGTAGATCTTTGGCATGTGGGATTAAACCAGCGCACCTGTACGAAACCCACACAGTCACAGGGAGAAAGTATAAACTCCTTACAGGCAGTGGTGGGAATGAAGGAAAATTAGTTGTTTTGCAGCAGTACTACTGTGCAAAGATATGACAATCTCTAAATCATATAAAAAAATAATTAATGCAAAGGAGAAATAAGGTAGTGGCCCTGATGGTAGAGGGGAAGAAGATGCTCTTGAGATAGTGGGGGTGGGGGGGGGGAGTTAGTCAGTTAGGATGGGATCCAATGGTTGGGCTTCACACCCAAGGAAAATTAAGAAACAGTGACTGCGAGAAATTGAAAGATTGGGCAAGGTTACGTGTTCCAAGAAGAAACTAATGGCGGCGGGGGTAAACAAACTAAAGAGAGTCTAGCACAACTGGGCCAGAGCAAGACCCACTTTACAATTCAGTGCTGAAAGACTATAAATACAGACACCGCTGAACCCTGCCATCAACCTTCAGTTTCTGGTGTTCCAAAGAAGCATGACCAATCCAGAAAATGAATAATGCCAGCAAATACAATTCATGACAAGAAATCACTAGTTAAGTGTCTGCAGTGGCATGAAACAACCCAAATGTCAATGCAATCTGCTTTCCATTCTAAAGAACATCCATTTTTATACGCATGGCAACATAATCAAATATCCAGGATATCAGACATCCCACCTCTCCTGGAAGTTCTGGGAGTTTCCCGCATATTGATAGAAGCTGCATGGGGGGGGGGGGGGAGGAGAGAGAGAGATGGGGAGGGAGAGATGGGGAGGGAGAGATGGGGAGGGAGAGATGCTTAGTATCTTGCAGCGCCATGGCAGAGTGTTCCAAAAAAATATATAAAACGTACTTCACCCCAGACTACACTAAAGTGTACCCCTGCCTAATAGGGGTAAAAAAATAATGACAGTTTTGCTCACTGCACTGTTTGCAACAGTGACTTTTCCATTGCCCATGGTGGGTTAAATGACTGTAAAAAACATGTTGAGGTGAGTTTAACCGGTGTCATTCATTCATTAGCATAGCTAACATTATTTAAACTAGCTGGCAAGCTACTAAGGAGCTACTCTATTGATGTCCTACATGATGAGGCCAAACTGTAGACTTGCTTAAAGTTGTAATAGAATAAAAAAATGACTCTATGATAATATAAGTACATATTTTATGAGGTTGAGACTTCCGGCAAAATGCTCAAATCTGCCAAGCAAGCCACATCACAGTACAAGGAAAGTTTGCAAAAGAAATAGAAAAGCTATTTGCATTAGCATTTAGCTATTAGCATTGAGACTGCCAACAAAATACTCAACAAGGAATATATAAGTAGTTTCAATATGTAATCAAATAAATTATGTTCTTTCATTATCAAATGTCCTGTATGCATACACCCTTGGAGGTCGACCGGAGGGGAGGGAGTGGTGGTGCTACCTCCCTGAAATGAGTTTTTGCAGGGTGGGATGTCTGAGGATATTCACTTTGTTGGGAACTAAATGTGCCATGTTTACATCTTAACCCTTCAAAAAAATAGCTCAGGAATGTTGTTGAATGAATTTGCAACACCAATAAACGTATCAACTTTCCATCAACAATCTATGTTTCCTTTTCTAACAGTCAACAAAGAGCCCACGGTTAAAAATGATTGCCGATCTCTCCTATACACAAGGTAAATTCCAGTCCTGCCTGCAGGAAGTGCTTTGACCAAGACATTTAATAGAACAAACAAACCTATTCACAATGTTTCACAAACTGGAGAAACCTGTTCTTTAGATAAGGAGGACTGTTCAAAAGTTTAGCAAACTGCAATTGCACAGGATACACAGCTGTTACTGAAAGCTCTGGGCATGTGGTGCAAAGGAAACTCAGCAACTGGAGGGCAGAGTTTTCAAGAAAGGCTGATAGTCAAATGGGAAGAACCTCGTGAAGATACCACAACTAGTTGAAGCATCTGATATAGAACACTGCAGTACTGTACAGGCCCTTCGGCCCACAACATTGTGCTGACCTTTTAACCTTATCCAAGATCTATCTAATCCTTCGCTACATAAACCTCCATTTTGTTATCATCCAAGTGCCTAAGAGTCTCTTAAATGTCCCTTATTTGTCTCTACAGCCAACCATAGCAAAGAGTTCCACACACCCACCACCATCTGTATTTAAAAAAAGTACCTCTGACATCATCCCTATACTTTCCTACAATCACCTTAAAATTATGTCCCCTTGTATTAACCACTTCCTCCCTGGGGAAATGTCCACTCGATCAATGCCTCATCATCTTGTTCACTTCCATCAAGTCACCTCTCATCTTCCTCTGCTCCAAAGGAAAAAGCCCCAGCTCACTCAACCTATCCTCATGAGACATGCTCACCAAACCAGTCAGCATTCTGGTAAATCTCTTCTGCACCCTCAGCAAAGCTTCCACATCCTCCCTATAATGAGGTGACTAGAACCAAACACAATATTCCAAGTGTGGTCAAAAGAGGAGTTTATAGAACTGCAACATTAACTTGCGGCTCATGAACTCAATCCAGTGACTAGTGAAGGCCAACACACTATACACCACCTGAGTGACAATTCTGAGGAATCTGGACTTTGAGCTCTGTTCCTCCACACTGATAAAAATCCTGCCATTAACCCTGTATTCTGCCTTCAAATTTGAACTTCTAAATTGAATCACATCACGCTTTGCCAGTTTGAACTCCATCTGCCACTTCTCAGCCCGGCTCTACATCCTGTCAGTATCCTATTGTAACCTACAACACCCTTCTACACTTTGCACACCACCAACCTTCATGTAATCTGCAAATTTACTAACCCACCCTTCTACTTCTTCACCCAAGTCGTTTATATATAAAAAAAATCACAAAGAGCACGGGTCCCAGAACTGATCCCTTTGGAAAACCACTGGTCACTGACCTCCAGGCAGGATACATTCTACCTACAACCACTCTTTGTCTTCTATGCGCAAGCCAATTCTGAATCAACACAACCAAGTTTCCGTGGATATAATTTCTCCTGACTTACTGAATGAGCCTATATTGGGGAACCTTATCATATGCCTTACTAAAATCCATATGAACCACATTCAATACTCTATCTTCATCAATGTGCTTTGTTACATCCTCAAAGAATCGTGAGGCATGACATGCCCCTCACAAAGCCATATTGACTATCCCTAATCAGATTATGTTTCTTCAAATGCTCATCAGTTCTATCTCTAAAGATCTTCTCCAATAATTTACCCACAACTGAAGCACGACTCACTGGTCTATAATTCCCAGGGTTATCCCTACTGAACAATTGCCACCCTCCGATCATCTGGTATTTCTCCTGTGGCAGGTGAGGACACAAAGATCATCCCCAACAGCACAGCAAATTCTCTTGCTTCCCATAGTAACCTGGGATGTGACCCGTCTAACCCAGGATTGTATCTATCCTAATGTTTTTCAAAAGTTCCAGTACATCCTCTTTCTTAACATTGATATGTTCTAGCATACAAGCCTGCTTTAACCTGCAGACCCATTTGTCAAAGTCCTCGTTACTGGTGAATACTAAAGTATTCATGAAGGAACTTTCCTATCTCTTCTGACTCCATGCACATTTCCTCTTCCATCTCCAATCGCTCCTACCCCCCACTCTAGTAATCCTTATGTGTGAAGAACAGGTATAAAATGCCTTGAGATTTTCCTTAATCCTATTTGCCAAGGCCTTCTCATGCCCCCTTCCAGCTCTTCTAAGTCCATTCTTCAGTTCTTTCCTGACTATTTTGTCATTCTCTATAGCCTCATCTGATCTTTGCTTCCTAAAGCTTCTTTCTTCCTCTTGACTAGATGTTCCACATCTCTCACCAACCATGGTTCCTTCACCCTACCATCCTTTCCTGCCTCAATAGAGCAAATATTTCCAGACCACATTCAAGTACTTCCTAAACAACCCCTTTATTTCCATTGTGCATTTACCCAATTTACGCTAAGTTCCTGCCTAATACCATTATAATTCCCCCTCCACTAATTATTTTCCAAAATATCTGCTCCTATCCAGGTCCAAAGCTATGGTAAAGATCAGGGAGTTGTGGTCACTGCCTCCAAAATGTCACCTGACCTGATTCACTACCTAGCACAAGATCAGGTCAGCCTGTCCACATATTGTGTCAGGCGTTCTTCCTGGACACACCTAACAAATTCCAGCACATTTAAATCTTTTGCTTGGAGGTACAATCATTATTAGGGAAGTTGCAGTCACCCATGACAACAACCCTGTTATTTGGCACTTCCCAAAATATGCCTCCTGAACTGTTCTTCAGTTTTGGAGGGGATGGAGGTGTCCACAGAATACTCCCAATATATGATCTCAATATATGATCCCTTCATGATGTCCTCCCTTTATGTAGCTGTGATCATATCCTTGATGCTACTCCCCACCTCTTTTACCTCCCTCCCTGACCCTTTCAAAACATCTAAACACTAGAACATCCAGCAGCCATTCCTGCCTTTATGACAGCAGAGTCTCTGTAATATTATAGTTCCTTGAAATGGCCCATGCACGAGGCTCATGACCTTTATTCCTCATATTTCTTCCAATAAAATATATGCACTTCAACCTATCCCACCGACTGCAATTTTGTCTTCTCAACTGCCTGTTCTTTCTCACAGTCTCTCTACATCTGGCATCTAACTGTATTGACCAATTGCTTCATCCTTTGACCTATCCCTCTGGTTCCCATCCCTCTGCCAAACTTACTTAAGCCCTTTCCAAAAGCTCAAGCATACCTGCCCACAAAGATGTTGGTCCCCTTTGACTTCAGCTGTAACCTGTTCTTTTTGTAATGTCATACCTCCCCCAGAGGAGATCCCAAAGATCAACAAATCTGAAACCTTACCCCCTGCACCAGTTCCTCAGCCATACGTTCACCTGTCAAACACATAATCCTATTTTTAGTCTAATAGGACGTGGTACAGGCAGCGGTCCAGAGTTTACTAACCAGCTGCAGAAAGGAAAGACATTGTACCAATACGTACTACGACTTCTGCCTTTTCATCGTCCTCCTTTAGTATGCTGTGAACCCAATCTGATACGTCCCTAACCCTGGCACCTGGGAGTCTCTTTCGCACCAACAGAATCTCCTGTCTCCTCCCCTAATTACCGGATCCCCAATCACTGCTGCTCTCTTCTCCCCATTTCCCTTGTCAGAGACCTGGTCATTGTAGCTTTCCTTTGTAAGTCATTCATTCAGTAATATCTAATTGTTATTGGGGGCCGCAGTGGTGCTCTGTATTCATTATCTGCCTACTCCCTTTCTCTCTCCTGACAGTCACCAAGGTTCTTGCCTCCTGCAACTTCAACGTGACTACCTCTCTGTAGTTATTATCTGTCACCTCATTATCCTTTACGAGTTAAAGATCATCTAACTGCAACTCCAGTTCCCTAATATGGTCTGTAAAGACTTGCACCTAGATACACAGATCACAGACATAGCTATCAGGAAGACTGGGGGCCTCCCAGATCTCCTACATCTGGCATGAAGAACACACCACTGACCCAGGATCCATTCTCACTACTCTAGCGAGGCAAAGACCTAAAGAACTCTAGCATTAATAGACAAAGAAAGAAACTTACCTTAGCCTTAACCTCTCCTCACTGATGCCTCTTGAGCCAAAGCCTCAGCTCCTACAATGGTCACTCCACTTAAAACTAACCATTTTATTGGCCCTTGCCAAGTGCCTAATAAACCGTGATACCTCAAGCCCAGCACAAAGTTCCAAAACACCCTACTTACCTTTTAGATCTTGTGCTCACTTCACCATAGACAAGCGACTGTTCTAACTTTTAATTTAAGTATGTCTAACTTCTATTTAACTATTTTTGTTGAAAATTATATTTTGAACATTTTGACCTTTAATTACAGGGGAATGATGAATTGGCAGATGGAATTGTTCTGTAAAATTATTCATGTGGTCCACTGACTAGAATGGAAGAACTGACAAGGCAAAATCAAATGAGAAATGAGGACACTGAAATCTGTCATACGGAAAGATGAGATAAGTGGTCAAAAATTGTGGAAATGATAAAAACGATTTTTTTTTGATTGCAGCTCCACTTTTAAAAAAATAAGGTACATACAGATAAAAAAGAAACCTTGTACTTCCATGCTATACCAATCTGACTGCCCTAGTTCAAAATGAAAATAGCTGGGAAATAGCAAAGGATAAAATACTGAACTGTGTGCCATCTTTGGCTTGCTAATTAAAGACTTCTTTGCTTTTGCCATAAGTTCTTTGCATGCAACCATGGTAACAAAAAATTTGAGAAAAATGCATCTATTTTATGAATCAAATGTTTGGAAGCACAAAGTAAACATGTTACTGCTAATATGAACTAAATTTCACTTAAGTAGAAATAATAGTTCTTTAATTCTAGAAGGGTGTGGATTTTGTTTTTAATCTTGAAAAATGAATGACCTTTTAGTTTTCTCCTAGCCCTGTTGTAGGCTACCCTCAAATAATCAAAGTAATAATCTTTTTTAAAAGTAATAATTTCTACAATAAGATCATTCTTAGTTTATTTAATTGAATTAAAGCTCCAAAACATCCTGCTTAGTTAACTTAATTTGTATAAAATCACCCTCACTGATTGAAATCTACTTAGCGTGAACTTGCATAAGAAAGATTATTCTGTTTAACTAACAAGTAAAAATGGCAAGTTAAGAATAATAGCCTTATTATTCAAATTAAAATAGATGTTATAATATATGCACAAACTGTGGAAAGCTTGTAAAGAATGTGCAGAGGTTTGGAATTATGACAACGGGTTAGTTACAATTGAGTGTATTTTTACGAGACAGGAGACTATTTGGCTGATTAAATCATGTTGGCTGCCAATCAAACACTTATTTCCTCCTTTTTATTCCTCTGCAGCCTACTCCCCTACACATGCCCACCAGCTCCCTTTTGATTTCATTTGCTACATTAATGAGTGATGTTCAGAAGGCCTTTGACAAGGTGCCACACATAAGGCTCCTTAACAAGCTATGAGCCCATGGTATTACAGGAAAGATTCTAGCATGGTTAAAGCAGTGGTTAATTGGCAGGAGGTACAGTGGGAATAAAGGGAGCCTTTTTTGGTTGGCTGTCAGTGACTAGTGGTGTCCCACAGGAGTCTGCATTGGGACCGATTCTTTTTTTTATGTTATATGTCAATAATTTGGAGAATGGAATTGGTGGCTTTGTTGCAAAGTTTGCAGACAATATGAAGATAAATGGAGGGGCAGGTAGTTTTGAGGAAGTAGAGAGGCTACAGAAGGACTAGATTCAGAGAATGGGTAAAGAAGTGGCAGATGGAATACAGTGCCGGGAAGTGTCTGGTCATGAACTTCGGTAGAAGAAATGAAAGGGTTGACTATTTTCTAAATGGACAGAGAGTACAAAAAAAGAGGCGCAAAGGGACTTAGAAGTCCTTGTGCAGGATTCCCTAAAGGTTAATTTGCAGATTGAGTTGGTGCTGGGGAAGGCAAATGCAATGTTAGCATTCATTTCAAGAGGACTAGAATATAAAAGCAAAGATGCAATGTTGAGACTAGATAAAGCACTGGTGAGGCCTCACTTGGAGTATTATGAGCAGTTTTGGGCCCATTATCCTAGAAAGGATGAGCTGAAACTGGAGAGGGTTCAAAGGAGCTTCACAAAAATGATTGCAGGATTGAATGGCTTGTCATATGAAGAACATTTGATGGCTCTGAACCTGTATTCGCTAGAATTCAGAAGAATGAGGAGTGACCTCATAACTGAAACTTATTGAATGGTAAAAGGCCTTGATAGAGTAGATGTTTCCACTGGTAGGAAAGTCTAAGACCAGAGGATATAGCTTCAGAATAGAGGGATATCCTTTTAGAATGGAGATGAGGAGGAATTTTTTTTTTAGCCAGAGAGTGGTGAATCTGTGCAATTCTTTGCCAGAGGCAGCTGTGGAGGTTTGTCTTTAGGTATATTTAAGGCAGGCGTTGATAGATTCTTGATTGATCAGGGCATGAAGGGATCTGAGGAGAAGACAGTAGATTGGGGCTGAGAGGAAAATTAGATCAGTCGTGATGAAATGGTGGAGCAGACTCCATGGACCAAAAGATCTAATTCTGTTAGGTCTTATGGTCTTACATCATCACCAATTCATTTACCAGTGCAACTTTGGGATATCAGAAACCCAAGTACCTGGTGAAAACCATACTGAGACAACACCAACAGATAAGATAGAACCTGGAACACCCAAAGCTGCAAGGCAAAGGCATTAACTGTGCTTCCTGCGTTGCTCATGCTAGTATAGCCAGAACTTTGCGTTTTCCATTGTTTCCACAATTTGCTTCTCCCACTGGCTGTACTCCTTGTGCAACACACCCTTATCTAACTAACCTGGCGAGCAAGCAGCCTGCTACAAGATCCGACTCTTAAACCAGACAAGGTTGTGGAAAAGTAGTTCAAGGGAACAACCAGACTGCCCTCGCCATCTGACCTCATTTTTGTACTATTACAAAACATTACCCAAGAATTCTATTCTCCCTTGCATATAGAGAAGTAAATATATTTTGCAGTTGTAATTCTCACATTTTAAAATTATTTCCTTCCACTCAGCAACATTCTAAGTTCCTGTCTGCACAATGAACTAAAAGACTAGAGAGCCCCAAAAGAACAATTCACTTGAGGCTTAGTGACACTCTACACTCTTTATATGGCCATTAGTCTCAAATGGGAAAATAAGCTATTCAGATAAATTAAAGCAAGAAAAAAGTGACAAGGCTTATCCATACCTGATGGATTTTCCTAGGAAATGAATAAGGAGCAAGCAATATTCTTTTCCCCTTCACAGCAAGGCTTCCACACAGTAACTATTGATAGACTCTTAAAAATAGCATTGCTTAGAAGGAGGTCTGAAGTGCATTAATCATATTATTCATGATGAGATGAGTAACTCCTCAGGGTTTAATCACAAAAATGCTTGGAAAAAATAAAAAATACAATTCTAGTAATAAAATCAAGTTCAGACAGCAAGAACAAATTCAGCTCAAAAATTACTTAGAATACAAGTTATTGATTAAAATTATTTTAGGGAAAACACTAGAAGGACACTGGAAAATTGGGAATGTGCACAGAATCTATTTCTTCCCATTTCAGATGTGACATTGTCCCCCCTGATTTGGGGGAGGGGTAGGGGAAGTGGAGGGGGGGGTGAAGGGAGTGTCATTTTGCTTCTCACACTGGTCTTGCAGAGTGTTAGCCTAAATTTGCAACCTAGAATGTCATCAACGCTTCTATGACAGACATCCCACCTCTCCCAGAAGTTCTGGGAGTCTCCTGCAAATTAATAGTGGCTCCCTGATGCCCGCAAATCATACACAATGTCCCGGAAATTGATTTTTTTGAGAGCGAGCGTGAGAGAACGCACGCAAGAGAGTGAGAGAGCGAGTGCAAGAGCAAGAAAGCAAGCGCGAGAAAGCGAGCGCGAGTGACAGCAACCGTGAGAGAAAGCAAGTGCGAGAGAGACTGAGAGCGAGAAAGCAAGCGCAAGAGAGCAAGAGCAAGAAAGCAAGCGCGAGTGAGAGCGACGAGACAGCGCGAGAGCGAGAGAGTGAGAACTAGAAAGCAAGCACGAGAGAGAGCGAGAGGGTTCCAAAAAAAGTCACAGTGACAGAGTGTTCCAAAGAAAATATAAAACGTACGTCACCCCAGACTGCACTAAAGTGTACCCCTGCTCAATAGGGGTCAAAAATAATGACCGTGTTGCTCGCTGCACTGTTTGCAACAGTGACTTTTCTATTGCCCATCGTGGGTTAAGACTGTAAAAGACATGTTGAGGTGAGTTTAACAGGTGCCATTCGGTCATTAGCATAGCTAACGTTATTTAAACCAGCTGGCTAGCTGCTAAGGAGCTACTCTATTGCAGACGTCCCACCTCTCCCGGAAGTCTCCTGCAAATTGATGGTGCTACCTCCCCGAAATGAATTTTTGCAGGGTGGGATGTCTGCTATGATGAACTTCAGTAAGTAATACTAGGAAAGCTTTAGGCATTTAAAATAATTCTGGAGCTGGACATTTTGGAATATTGAGGTTTGCCTGGATGAATCCAAACAACATGGGACACTTGTGGAATGGACAAATGTACTTTGATAACAAAATGGAATTGAACAAATATTTTTGAGTAGACGGGTTACAGTGCAAAACACTTCTCATTTTGCAAAATGCACTCCAGTTTTAAACATGAGTGACATTTACCTGGAATCACATGCTGCCATTCAATTTCAACCTGACTTGTCATTCTTTCCCCCTCCCCACCCCCCCCCCCCACTATGTAGTACAGATTCAGGTCCAATCCTATCCAGATTTCCAGACTACTTAAGACAAGACTGCTTTTGAATGCTCAGCAGGGCAGAAAGAGTCATTATTGATACCACGGACCAAGCTTGAACCAGAAAAACTTGTCAGCTGTGCCATTATACATTTGCCAACAGCAGCATTGCTCTCACCAACCTGAAATGTTATTTTGACCCAAAATGCCAGCTCCACTTAAAATATCAGTTTAATTATGTTTCTTTCTCCAAAGATGTCATCTGACCTGCCAAGTGTTTCCAGCACTTTGTTTTCTTCTCACCAAACATTCATTTCAAAGAAAAATGTAGAACGGGGAAAACACAACAGAGGAATTAAACAGCAACTACGTCAAAATGAAAACAAAGATAGGGTCACAGTTAGGAAAATAAAACAAATAAAGAAATATAGTCATTAAAATGGAGAGAAATTTTTTTAAATTTTGAGGTGCCAAGGGATTTGGGAGTCCTTATGTAGCATTCTCTAAAGGTTAGTTTGCAGGTTGAGTCATTGGTGAAGGCAACTGCAACGTTAACATTTATTTGGACTAGAGCTACGACGGCACAAGACAGCAGCTTCTTCTAGCTCAACTGTGGAAACAGCTTAATCTCTGCCTTTGATAGCTCTTTTTCTTCCCCCCTTTTCAAGGTGTATAGAGCTCTGTCAGTGCCCTTGACCTGCAGCTGCACTCAAACTGGTTATTTACAGCAATGGTTCCCACTCCCTGGGCTTATCAACCAGCCGTTTTTTCTAGATCCCAAGGATGAAGCCTAGAAGTCGAGCATACCTTCAAGGTGCTGAGCTTTTGCAGTCTTGTGGATGAGCTAATTCTATACTGGAATCGCCAACTGAAGTGTCACAGGTGAAAACAGAATATCATGAACAGCGGATCAGCTATCAGCGGTCTCTGCATTTAGTGAATCTCTCTCTCCCTCCCTCCTGATTCTTGAGTTGGAGATCTCAGTTGTGGGGGGGGGGGGGTAGAAAGAGGAACGTGGCAGACTTTAACATTGCAATCAGCGAGTTTGAGTTTTTTGTTACTCTCCCCTCTCACTGTGTGACACCTCTCCGCCTTTTTATTGGGGGAAAGAGAGAAAGAGTCTATGGCATTTCAAATTGTCAGGTGAATGATTAGTTTTTGTTGGACTGCAGATCATAGTCTCTCTTTGGGGCTTTGATATTGCTTGCTTGGTGGGTGGAGGGGTGGAGGGTACTGAGGCTTTTTAATGTAAATAAGTGGGAGTGGGGTGGAGGAGGGTCATTGCATAACTGCTGCTTGTGCATGGGAGAGATGAGTAGTGGGGGCTTTGGGGTTCTAACATATTTACTGGTCACTTATTCTTTGAAGTACCTTTCTGTTTTTGTGGATGTCTGTGAAGAACAAGAATTTCAGGTTGTATATTGTATACATCTTCTGATATTAAATAGAACTATTGAACCCAGCTTTAGCTATCACCTGCCAACATATTCCTGCCTTCTTATTTGGCTTCTTCACCCTTCCTTTCCAGTCCTCACTCCCAAGCACAGACTAATTCCTCTCCACAGATGCTGCCTGACCTGATGAGCTCCTCCAGCATTTTGTGTGTGTTACTTTGCATTTCCCACATCTGCAAAATCTCCAGTGTTTATGGAAAACAGTGGATTCCAGTTAATTGGGACACACTGAAACCAATCCATTTTGGCCCAGTTAAGCAGCCACCACAATTTAGCTGAAGTTTCATGAAAATAGGTTAAAAAGCTATATTAAAAAATAGACAAATTAGTCTTTGACTAATAAACATAGATATTTAGAAAACCTACAGCACAATACAGGCCCTTCGGCCAACAATGCCATGCCGAACATGTTCTTACTTTAACAATTACCTAGGATTACCCAGAGCCCTCTATTTTTCTGAGCTCTGTGTACCTATCCAGGACCCTCTGAAAAGACCCTATTGTATCTGCCTCTGTCATATTCACCAGCAGCCCATTCCACGCACTCACCAATCTCTGCGTAAAAAACTTACTCTTGGCATCGCCTCTGTATCTACTTCCAAGCACCTTAAAACTGTGCCCTCTCATGTTAGCTATTTCAGCACTGGGAAAAGGCCTCTAACTATCCACACAATCAATGCCTCTCATCATCTTATACACCTCTATCAGGTCACCTCTCATCCTTCGCCCCTCCAAGGAGAAAAGGCCAAGTTCACTCAACCTGTTTTCATAAGCCATTCTCCCCAATCCAAGCAGCATCATTGTAAATCTCCTCTGCACCCTTTCTATTGTTTCCACATCCTTCCTGTAGTGAGGCGACCAGAAATGAGCACAGTACTCCAAGTGAGGTCTGACCAGGGTCCAATATAGCTGTAACATTAGCTCTCAGCTCTTAAACTCAATCCCATGGTTGATGAAGGCCAATGCACCATATGCCTTCTTAACCATAGAGTCAACCTGCGCAGCAGCTTTAAGTGTCCTATGGACATGGACCCCAAGATCCCTCTGATCTTCAACACTGCCAAGGGTCTTACCATTAATACTATATTCTACCATCACATTTGACCTATCAAAATGACCACCATCTCACACATATCTGGATTGAACTCCATCTACCACTTCTCAGCCCAGTTTTGCATCCTATCGATGTCCCGCTATAACCTCTGACAGCCCTCCACACCATCCACAACACCCCCAACCTTTGTGTCATCAGCAAATTTACCAACCTATCCCTCCACTTCCTCATCCAGGTCATTTATAAAAATCACAAAGAGAAGGGGTCCCAGAACAGATCCCTGAGGCACACCGCTGGTCACTGACCTCCATGCAGAATATGACCCATCTACAACCACTCTTTGCCTTCTGTGGGATCCACATGGCAAGGTTACTGTGGATCCTATGCCTTCTTACTTTCTCGATAAGCCTTGCATGGGGTACCTTATCAAATGCCGTGCTGAAATCCATACACAATACATCTACTGCTCTACCTTCATCAAAGTGTTTAGTCACATCCTCAAAAAATTCAATCAGGCTCGTAAGGCATGATCTGCCTTTGTCAGAGCTTTGTCCTAATCATATTATGCCTCTCCAAATTTTCATAAACCCTGCCTCTCAGGATTGTCTCCATCAACTTACCAACCACTAAAGTAAGACTCACTGGTCTATAATTTCCTGGGCTATCTCTACTCCCTTTCTTGAATAAGGGAGCAACATCTGCAACCCTCCAATCCTCTGGAACCTCTCCTGTCCCCATTGATGATGCAAAAATCATTGCCAGAGTCTCAATCTCCTCCCTCGCCTCCCACAATAGCCTGGGCTATATCTTGTCCAGTCCCGGTGACTTATCCAACTTGATACTTTCCAAAAGCTCCAGTACATCCCCTTCCTTAATGTCCATATGCTCAAGCTTTTCAGTCCGCTGTAAGTCATCCCTACAATCGCTAAGATCCTTTTCCATAGTGAATACTGAAGCAAAGTACTCATTGAGTACCTCACTATCTCTTCCGGTTCCATATACACTTTTCCACTGTCACACTTGATTGGTCCAAATATAAATTATATATTTAAAAGAATAACAGAATAAATTTTCAGAATCAGATTTACTATCACTACCATGTGTCATGAAATTTGTTAACTTAGCAGCAGCAGTTCAATGCAATACATAATATAGAAATAATAATAAGCAAATCAATTACAGTATATATATTGAATAGATTAAAAATCATGCAAAAAATAGAAATAATATACAATAAAAAGTGAGGTAGTATTCACAGGTTCAATGTTCATTTAGGAATCGGATGGCAGAGGGTAAGAAGCTGTTCCTCAATCACTGAGTGTGCACCTTCAGGCTTCTGTACCTCCTTCTTGATGGTAACAGTGAGAAAAGTGAAACTATTGAAACTACTACAGTACTATAGAATTGTGTATTAATTCCTAATAACTATCAACAGGGGAGCTCATCTGGTGTATGCTAATGTGTTCTTTGGATTGACTGCAAATGAACTAAATCAGTGCAGTCACTTAGACAACGGACTGCCTTCAAACAGTACTTTCGACAATTGCGTCCTCCAAATCTTCATTTTAATTGTAACATTCAAGATGATTGTCGATACCTTCAAATTCTTCGTATTTCCCAACTTTTGAAGTTGTGAAATCATTTTCATTTTCACTCCCAGCTGCTTCTGGCATCTCCACACCTAAATGCTTGAAACTGCAGTGAGCAAAACAGTGCTGAATTGCCTTACTGTTTTACTCACCAACTGTCAGTGACAAAAATCACTGCTTTTTGAACACAAACACATAAGTGACGCTATTTAAAAACTGTACCCTCTAAGCACGGTGTAGTGTCTAACGGTCACAAGACTGACATTAGTTAGAAAACGTGTGGCAACAGTCACCTACCCCAATTAAGTGGCATAATGTCCCAAATAAGCAAAGGGAATCCAAGCCATTTTCTGAATTTCCTTTTCCTCTTTAAGAGTTGTCCCAAGTAAGCAGCTGCCCCGAATAACCAATGGCCTAATTAACCAGAATCCATTGTACATGCGATTTGGTTTCTAACTAATGCTCATACAGTACAATGTATTAGATCTGAGAGATTATGAAAGCTGTTATCACATAATTGAAGGGAAGAGTTATGGCTGAGACAATAGGTTACTTAAGGGCAAATAAATCAAAAAGTAAATATTTGAACAGAAAGTAATAAATTTAGTTGACAGAAATCAGTCAAAAAATCTAGGACTGGAGCTTAAATTTGGAATAAACAAATAGTAGGGATACCAACAAGTGAAGGAGAATAATGGGGCCTTGGTGTGCATATCCTGAAATACCTCAGGTGGCAGGCAGAATGAGAAATGGTCCAAACAGGTACACGGCCAGAGGAAATGTCAAGAGCTGAAATTTAAAAATAGGGACACCAATGTTCAGGGTATAAAAAATATTTGGAAGAAAGCCAGCAAGTCTAACCAAGAGGTTAAAGCAATCAACAAATTTAAATGGCATTCATGATGCAGAAAGAAACTTGGTAATAGACAAGTAGTGTTAAAGAAACCAGTAATGTAGGCTTGGGAAAGGCACGCTGAAAGGAGACTGCAGGCAAAGGTGATGATGTTCTGTTCAGTCATGTGCACTACAGGCTGTTTACCTATTGTAAGAGCAGTGTACAGTGGTAAAAGGGTCACAGGCTTCTTCAGAGGATAAGAAAACCAGAAATGGCTGTGCATGTCAGAGTAACAACAAAGCAAAACCAGGAACCCTAGGAAAAGCATATTCAAGGAACAAAGCACAAATAAGGAAAGCAAAGGGTGGTACAGTAGAATGCTTTACAGTACAGGCATTCCGAGTTAATTTCACACCGCAGTCTCTAAGGAGTTTGTACATTCTCCCTTTTCCGTGGGTTTCTTCCAGTTTTCTTCCACAGTTCGAAAACATACCAGCTGGTAGGTTAATTGGTCATTGTAAATTGTCTTGTGATTAGACTCAGATTACATCGGAGGTTGCTGAGTGGCACAGCTCGATGGGTCAGAAAGGCTTATTTGACTCTTTTCTCAATAAATAGAATAATGTTCCCAACTTTAACACAGGTTTGTAAATATGCAATGTTCAGCAAGAAATCTTAATGACAAAGATGTGATAAGGGAATAAAGTCAAAGACAACATTTTTAGGAAGTAAATCACCTTCAGAACAAGAACTAATACAGTTGAAGAGTTACAGGGAACTTAAATAAAATGGGGAAAATTAGACTTGTGACAAACAGTCTACAATCAAATTTAATTTAAATTAGACAGGTAAAGCATAATGATGGAAGAAAATCATATGCCAAATGATTGAAACTAGCAGGTATAAATACACAAAGAAAATTATTTAAAGTATACTTTTCTTTAAGGGAAAAGCCTGGGAACCATATCCTGTGAGTCTCATGTCAGTTGTAAGGAAATTGCTGGAGAAAATTCTTAGAGACAGGATACATGAGCATTTGGACACCATGGCCTAATTAGGGACAGCCAGCATGGCTTTGTGCGGGCCAGGTCATATCTTACCAACTTGACTGAGTATTTTCAAACAAGATAACGAGAGATTGAGAAGGGTAGAGCAGTGGATGTTGTCTACATGGATTTTAGTAAAACACTTGACAAGGTCCCTCATGGGAGGCTAATCCAGAAGATTAAGATGTATGGGGTCAGCAGCAAATTAGCTGCTTGGATTCGGAACTGGCTTGCACTTAAAACAGAGGGTAGTGATTGAATAGATTTATTCGAGCTGGAGGTCTGTAATTAGTGGAGTTCTGCAGGGAACCGTGCTGGGACCTCTGCTGTTTATGATGTGTATAAATGACCTGGATGAAAATGTGAATGGGTGGATTAGTAAATTTGCAGATGATACCAAGATTGGTAGTGTTGTGAATGGTACAGACGACTGGCAAGGAATAGAGTGTGATATAGATCAGTTGCATATATGGGCAGGGAAATGGCAGATGGGGTTTCACGCAGATAAATGTGAAGTGTTGCCTCTCGATAGGGCAACTGCAAGGAAACAGTACACTGTTGAGGGAAAGACCTTTAACAGTGCTGCTGAGCAGAGAGATCTGGGGGTCCAAGTTAATAGCTCCATGAAAGTGTCTACACAGGTCATCAGGGTGGTTAAGAAAGCTTATGGAATGCTTGCTTTTATTAGTCGAGGCACTGAGTTCAAAAGTCAAGACTTTTTAAAACTCTTAACTTTATAAAACTCTGGTTAGGTCACATCTGGAGTATTGTATACAGTTCTGGTCGCCTTACTATAGGAAGGATATTGAGGCTTTGGAAAGGGTACAGAAGAGGTTTACTAGGATGCTGCCTGGTTTAGAGGGCATGTGCTATCACGAGAGGTTGGACAAATTAGGTTGTTTTATATGGAGCAGCGGAGGCTGAGGGGAGAGCTGATAGAGGTTTATATGATCATGAGAGGCACAGGTAGAGTAGACATGGGGTAGCTTTTTCCCCAGGTAGAAATGTCTAATACCATTGAAGGTGAGAGGGGGTAGATTCAAAGGGGATGTGAGGGGTAAGTTTTTTTTTACTCAGAGAGTAGTGGATGCCTGGTATGGCGGTAGAGGAAAAAAATACATCAGAGGCTTTTAACAGACATTTAGATAGGCACATGAATATCAGGAAGATGAAGGGATATGGACATTGTGTAGCTGGGAGGGATTAGTGTTTGGGTGTTTTTGATTTTTTTTTTTAGCTAGTTCAGCACAACACTGCAGGCCAAAGCACCTGTTCCTGTGCTGTACTGTTCTATGTTCTATGTTCTTATTTATTTATTGAGAAACAGGCCCTTCCAGCTCTTCAAGCCACACTGACCAGATTTAACCCCAGCCTCATCAGGAGACAATTTACAATGGCCAATCCACCTGCTAACCCGCATATGTTTGATCTGGGGGAGGAAACCGGAGCACCTGGAGGAAACCCACGCAGTCCCGGGAAGAACGTAGAAACTCCTTACAGACAGCAGTGGGATCTCAGTAAAAGTAACAGTTGAGAAGATAACTAGAAACTTCAAACAATGCTACAAGACAGAACACATCCTTTTCACCTCCAGCCAGCCCATACCCATCGAATAATCCTCACCCTCTCCTCAATACAAACACACACCCCTATTTCTGTATTAATCAAGGACAAGGAATCAAAAACAGAACAAGGGATAGGTAGATGGCAAATCAATAAATGTTATATGAATGATGAAACCAGCTATTGCATGTCCTCAAATCCCTAGAGTGACAGGCAGGCAAATTGGGTGGTTGACAAGAATATGGGATGCTCTTACTTATTGGACGAGGCAATATGAGAGCAAAGGGATCATCCTAGAACTGCATAAAACACTGGATACGCCATAGCTTTCAGATATCAATATACAGTGCTGAATACTACATCAATGCAGGGATATGATAGTCCGAGGGGGAATTCAAAGGAGATTTACCAAGATATGATTATGAAGACACGTAGTCCTCTTTTATTGTCATTTAGTAATGCATGCATTAAGAAATGACACATTATTTCCTCCGGTGTGATATCACAAAACACAAGACAGACCAAGACTGAAAAAACTGACAAAACCACATAATAAGAACATATAGTTACAACAGCGCACAATACCATAACTTGATGAAGTCGTCCATAAGCACAGTAAAGCCCAAAGTTTCTCAAATATCCCACATCTCATGCAGACGGGAGAAGGAAGAAAATCTCTCCCTGCCATGCCGACCACAATCCAACTCTGAGTCATCTGAAAACTTCGAGCTTTGATCAGCTCTCTGACACCGAGTACTGAGCGCCATCTCTGTCCAAACAATTCAACCTCCTTCTCGGTCGCCAAAAGCAGACAAGGCCGGGGATTTTGAGGCCTACCCTCCGAAAGATTCCCAACCACACAGTAATGACAGCAGCGAACGGGCATTTCAGAAATTTCTCCAGATGTTCCTCTGTGCTTTCACATCCATTCTCCATCAAATCAGAATCAAATCAGATGATGCCAGAGATGACATTTTTCAATTATAAGGCAAGATTGAATAGGCTGGGGTTGTTTCATTTGACTCAGGGAAGTTGAGGGGTGATTTAAATCAACATTTATAAAATTATTAAGGGTCCAGTAACCTATTTCCTTTTACAGTGAACTTAATACAGGTACTGATTTAAAATACAGATATTCCTTGATTGCAAACATTTGATTTATGTACTTTTACTATAATGTCATCTTTTGGATCTGTGTCTTCCATTTATAAATCCATTTTTGTTATAAAAAGTAGCAATCCACTCTCCAGCCATAGTTAAACCTGCAATACATTTCACTTGGCCATTTCAACCTTATTAAAAAAATGTTATTTCACAGAACATTTTCCTGGAACACTTTTTTTAAACAAAGTATGAAATGCCTTTAATGAGTTGAAACGTGAAGGGGCAGTAATGAAAAGAAATGTCACCTAAAGGATGGTAGGGATTTAGAAATCACAATGGTGTGATTCAGGAAGAAGGACATACCAGATTTAAAATGCATTTCGGAAAGCAGGAGATGTGCTATAGTCTTAATGGCTTGGAACAAAAGGAGAAATGCAAGATCAAGTCTCAATAACTACATCTCAGTTGTATGAGCACCATGGGCAAATGTGCTGCAAAACATTCAATCTTTTTATGACATCGAGTCCACACTACAAATGAGAGATTGTACTGTAATGGCACTTTAAGTTAATAACTCATTCCCAGAATGGAATCTCTGCCAGTACTTCAGTTCCTCACTCTGACTCAACGGCAAGAGATGGAACAAGTGAAGGCAGGAGCAAGTTATGGGACCTGCACAGTCTCAGAGCAGCTCTACCATTCCAGCTTTCTTTCCTGAAACAATATCAGGATATGCGGGAAATGCAGGTCAGGCAGCATCAGGCAGGGGAAAGATGGGCCCTAGCCCCATCATGTTAACTTTTCCTCCTTCCACAGGTCAGGTAGCACAAGTCAGGGGAAAGATGGGCCTGCTGAGTGTTTCCACAATTTTCTATTTTTTAATTTAAGATTTCCAGCATCTCCAGTTTTACTTTCAACTTTCAATTCTTTGTCCTTCCCCTTAATTACTCAATATAAAAATTGATGCCAGTTTTTAATATGAGCACTCTCACTCTCAATATGAGCACTCATTGCAGCACTCTCAGCCTTCTGGTACAACAGACTCACCACCCTAAAAGTGAAGAGGTTTTTCCAACTCAGTCCTAAACAGTATATCCCTTATGCTGAGGCCACAACTCCAAGCCACCTCTCCAGCAAAGGAAACATCTTTTCAGCATTTCTCACATCTAGCTGTCTAAGAATTTTATAGACAGTCCAGTTGTTATGCTATAGGAAGAGTGTGATTAAACTGGAGACGGTGAAAATATGGTCTACAAGAACGTTATAAGACTGGAAGGCTTGGGTTACAAGGAGGGACGAGATGGGCTAGGACTTTTCTTCCTCTGGAAAAGAGTGATCTTTTTAAGGTTTATAAAATCATGAGGGGCATAGATCAGGTGAATATTGAGTGTTTTGAGATCTAAAATTAGAGGGTATAGGCTAAGAGTGTGAGGTAAAAGATTTTCAAATGAGCAGGGAAGCAAAGGGTGGGGATGTGTGCCAGACGAAGTGATGGGGCGGATATAATTGTAGCACTTAGAAGGCATTCAGAAAGGCACATAGATGGAAAAGGCTCAGAGGAATGTGAGCCAACGTAGGGAAACAGAAATAGCGCAGCTAGACAACAGCACGGAGGAGTTGGGTTGAAGGGCCTTTTTTGTGCCATATTGATGACTATTTCAAGGAATCAGCTCTTATTCTCTTCTACTGCAGAGGAAACGGGCACTTTCCCAGATAGGCAGTTATTGTGTCTTAACTAATAATAACTTCCTAACAGATTAGTGAGCTTCCAGCTTCGATAGAGTGAGGCCAACCCATCACTACCGAGGACATGAAGAGAATCTACTTTAAAGTCCACTGAGAAATGCTCAGTGCTCGGCGAGTGGCAATTACCCTGCAGACCAACACCTGTCGATATACATATAATGTCCCTTTTTGCCTTCGTACCTGCACAAGCTCCCAGGTTACCTGCACACTTCCCTGCCAGCCTGTCACCGTGGCACCCTCACTGCAGCAGCAGAGCAGGTGAAACCTGATCAGAGTCAGGATCAGGTTCATTATCGCCAGCATGTGACGTGAAACTGCAGCAGCAGTTCAATGCAATACATAATATAGAACTGCTGAGCTATAGTCGATGAACAGCATCCTGACAAGTGTTTGTGTTGTCCAGGTGGTCTAAAGCTGTGTGGAGAGAGACTGCATCTGCCATTGACCTATTGTGGCGATAGGCAATTTGCAATAGGTCCAGGGATAAATGTTGCTGATGGTTTCCAAAGGACATCTTTGAGCAGCAGTCATGGTCTCAATCACACTGTTAGTATGGTTGCAGTCTGGGCTGGTTGGCTGATAGGTAAACAACCAGGGCACACACAGACTGGCAAAGCAATACATGCTGCACAGTGGGACCCTCTCAAGGCATTATTTTTTTTTAAAAAAAGAAAACACTGCTAGCAGGTACTATGATGGTTGTGGTCCAAAGACAAGAGGTTGTAGATGCTGGGATGTGGAGCAATTAACTAAAAGAATCAGGCGAAATAGCACTGGCATATGTCCTGAAATTTGTCATTTTGCTGCAGTAGTACATAATAATTTTAAAACTATAAATTACAATCAGAAATAAAATATTAATTAATATTAATTAAGTCATACAAAAAGAGAAGACAAGGAAAAAAAAGTGAGGTAGTGTACTTGAGATCATTGTCCATTCAGAAATCTGATGGTGGAGGGGAAGAAGTTGTTCCTGAAACATTGACTGTGTGTATTCAGGCTCCTCTACCTCCTCCCTGATGGCAGCAATGAGAAAAGGGCATGCCCTGGATGATGGGGGAGCTTAATGATGGATGCTACCTTCTTCAGGGATTGCCTTTTGAAGGTGTCCTCGATGATGAGGAGGCACTAGTGCCCATGTTGGAGCTGGGTGAGCTTACAACTTTCTGCAGCTTTTTCCGACCCTGTGCAGTGGCCCCCCCCCCCCACCCCACCCCCCAATACCAGATGGTGATGCAACCAATCAGAATGCTCGCCACGGTACATCCGCAGAAATTTGCAAAGGTCTTTGGTGACATAGTCATGGTCATACTTTACTGATCCCGGAGGAAATTGGTTTTCATTACAGTTGCTCCATAAATAATTAAATAGTAATAAAACCATAAATAGTTAAATAGTAATATGTAAATTATGCCGGGAAATAAATCCAGGGCCAGCCTATTGGCTCAGGGTGTCTGACCCTCCAAGGGAGGAGTTGTAAAGCTTGATGGCCACAGGCAGGAATGACTTCCTATGACGCTCTGTGCTGCATCTCGGTGGAATGAGTCTCTGGCTGAATGTACTCCTGTACCCAACCAGTACATTATGTAGTGGATGGGAGACATTGTCCAAGATGGCATGCAACTCGGACACCACCGTCAGAGAGTCCAGTTCCATCCTCACAACATCACTGGCCTTACGAATGAGTTTGTTGATTCTGTTGGTGTCTGCCACCCTCAGCCTGCTGCCCCAGCACACAACATACCAAATCTGCTCAAAGTCCTAATGAAATACAACCACCGTTATTGTGCCTCCTTTGTAATTGTATCAATACGTTGGACCCGGGATAGACCTTCAGAGATAATGACACCCAGGAACTTGAAACTGCTCAGCTTTCCCACTGCTGATACTGCAATGAGGACTGGCGTGTGTTGCCTCGATTTACTCATCCCAAAGTCCGCAACCAATTCCTTGATGTTGAGTGTAAGGTTGTTGTTGCAACACCACTCAACCAGCTGACCCACCTCAATCCTGTACAGCGCCTCGTCACCATCCGAAACTCTGCCAACAATAGCTGTGCCATCTGCAAACTTAGAGACGCCACTTCAATCATGCAGTCATGAGCACAGAAAAGAGTAGAGCAGTGGGCTAAGCATGTATCACTGAGCTGTGTAAGTGCTGATAGTTGGCAAGGAGATATTAATTCTGATCCACACAAACTGTGGCCGCCCAATAAAGTCAAGGATCCTGTTGCACAGGAAAATAAAGGACAGGTTTTGGAGCTTGTCTGGTTAGAACTGAGGGTATGATTGTGTTGAATGCTGAGCGTAATGTATAAACAGCAGCCTGATGTAGGTATTGCCATTGTCCAGGTGATCAAAGGCAGAGTGGAGAGCCAGTGAGATTGTATCCACAGTGGACCTGTTGTGGTGATGGGCAAATCATAGCTGGACCAGGTCCTTGCCTGGGCAGGAGTTGATTCTAGCCATGATCAACCTCTCAAAGCACTCCATCACAGTAGATGTGAGTGTAACTGGGCAATAGTTGTTTAGCTGCTGAGGCAGCTCAGTTTGCTCTTCTTGGGCACTGATATGATTGTCACCCTTTTGAAGCAGGTGAGAAATCTGACATTAGCACTGAAAGGTTAAAGATATCCTTGAACACTCCCGCCATTTGACGCAGGTTTTCGATTCCCCATCAGGTACACTATCAGGGCCTGATGACTTGCGGTGGGGAGGAGGGTCCACCTTCTTGAGAGATGTTCTGACATCTGCCTCCAAGACAAAGATCACAGCGTCACCAGATGCTGCAGGGATTCAAAGAGGTGTAGCTTTATTCTCCCTTTCAAAGTGTGTATAAAAGGTGTTGCGCTCATCTGGGAGTGAAGCATCAGATCCATTCGTGATATTACGTTTCACCTTGTACAAAGAAATGGCCTGCAATCCCTGCCAGAACTGATGTACAACAAATTCTATCTCTAACTTTAATTGGAATTGTTTGCTCACTCTTAAAATACCCTTCTGTAGGTTGTACCTGGACTTCTTGTATAGTTCTGGATCACCAATCTTCAATACCCTCAGCAGACTACAAATCTCAAGATTCACCCATGGCTTTTGGCTTTGGTATGTCCAGTATGTTCTTGAAGGCACACATTCATCCACACAGATCTTGATGGTCAGTGACAACTGTGGTGTATTCTTTCAAAGATGAATCCCTGAATATTGTCCAGTCTATAAGCACTCCTCTACCTACCTTGACCATACCTTCTTAATCCTCACCACTGGTGCTGCAGATTTTAGTCTCTGTTTATATGCTGGGAGTAGAAGTACACCCAGGTGATTGGACTTTCCAAAGTGTGGGCATGGGATGGCATGGTAAACATCCTTGATGGTGTATAACAGTTATCGTGTAGGCTTAGTATCCCTACTTCCAGTTAGTCCTGACGAAGGGTCTCCGCCTGAAACATCGACTGTACCTCTTCCTATAGATGCTGCCTGGCCTGCTGCATTCACCAGCATTTTGTGTGTGTGTTGCTAGTTATCAAGTGTGTTGGCTTCTCTGGTTCCACAGGTAATATGTTGTAGGTATTTGTTCAGAGACTTCTTCAAGCTGGCTGGATGAAATCCCCTGCAATGATAGGAAAGGAATCAGAGTCCACTGTTTCTTATCTGCCGATCACAATGCTTAACTCCACCAGTGCCTGCCTCATGTTGGCCAGAGGCAAAACGTACACCGCTACCAGGATGATGGCAGAAAACTCTCTTAGAGGATAAAACAGACGGCATTTAACCACTAGAAGTTCCAGATCGGGTGAACGGGATTGAGAAAGAACTATCTTTTGCATTCTCCACCTCCTCTACCTGCCCTTTCAGTGGATGGTGAGGCAGTCAGGCTGCAACACGATGTCCCAAATGACAAGGGTGAGTCATGTTTTTGTGCACAGCAGTCTCTGATGCCCTCTGGTACTGCAATCTTGCTGGGGTTTTCAATTTTATTTTCCAGAGACTGTTCATTTGCTGAATAGTTGGAAGTGGCAGTTCAAGGCCTGTGTTTCAACCGTACCTGTAATCCAGAACACCTTCCCTGCTTCCTTTTTCTTAAAGGAGAAATGCACTCGGGTCTTGAGTCTGCCAGTTTTTAGGATTGATTGATTTTTTTTTTAAATCATCTTAAGATAATGCACTTACTGAAGTACTCTTGGCTGTAACTTTGGATTTCACCTATAGTAGTCCTAAACAGGAATACTTGATGATTCCCATTGGAGCTGCATGCAAATAGTCACCACTTATCAGCGCCATCTTGGACCACTAGAGGAACTCAACAAGTCAAGCAGCATCTCTGACATTAAAATCCCCAGACAAGTCCGCTGGTGTAGGACCTTACAGTCATCCTGTCATCCAGAGGTGGCACCAGAGATTTTCTCCCTACCTTAGTTGCAGACACTGCATTTACAATGACACACCAGCAGCAGATCCTGCTCGAGACTTTCAAACTATCCATACTCGAACCAATGCGTGCAAGGGCCAAGTGATAAGCTGCCTACTTCTTCAGCCACTGCCACCAGGCCACATGAGAATCCCTGGTTACTGGGCTATAAACTCACACCAAGGGGAAGGAGCAAACAGGTTATATAGAATACAAGGTTGCAGATAAAGTTAAGAGCACAATGTTATCTTCAGTTATCTGTGCACTGCCACACATCCCACTCACTCCAACAACTGCTCAGCTAATGCCTCATGCTTAGCTCCCTGTTCTTAATGGCATTAATTGCATGGCATCCTCGATTAAAATGGGGAAAGTGTTTGGATTTTGCACAATGTGTCTGGCTGGGAGCGCAGCCAAGCAATAAGATGTGTATACTTTATAAGACTATTGGACCAATGTATCTGAAGATGAGTGAAAACACATAATGCATGAGCCCTGTTCCAAATGAGCAATGTGGTGCATTGTGATGGTGTGCGGCTGCTGTTGAGAGATGGAATTAAGCAAGTCCTTACTTTGACCACAAGATGGAGGTGATTAAACCTTTTGCAACGTTGCCAAAGGCGGGGGATCACGATGACGTACTCAGCAAGACGACAACCTCGTCCCACAGGGCTGGGTTGGCTTCCTGGATTCCAATGCACTGATTACATTGTTCCTTCCCAGTAAGTGATCAGGTGCCTCAAGTAAAATTCAGTTGGAACTCAACTTTGCATTCCACAAGCCTGTCTCATTCTTTGGAGAGGCTCCCATCAGCAGATGCATGGAATGCACACCTCCCACTTAGCAGCTTCCATCAGTGCAAACTAAGGCTACGTCCACACTACACCGGATAATTTTGAAAACACCAGTTTCGAGTAAAAATGACAGGTGTCCACACTAAGCGTTTTTCAAAATATCTGTCCACATTAGACGGATATTTGGGCGAATCTCCTCCTACTGGGCATGCGCAGGGCACACAGAAAACAAGCGAAGAGGAAATTGTATACTTGGTGCGCATTTGTCCAGTTACAGACTAGAAAAACTTGAAAGGAATTGCTCTTGGCTCTCGCGCAGGAGGACTTAAAACTAAAAAAAAACAAATACTGGAGCGTATGGAGGCAACTGGCAGGGAGTTCACGGACAGTATGACCCGGCTGACGACGAACATTGAAAAACTGACTAACTCTATTGCATTAATAAAGCACCTTGTTAAATGTATAAAACATGTCTGCATCAGTGTTATCTTGTATTTCCATACAATGTTACATTAGGCTGTTACACATCTATTGTCAGAGAAGTACTTGCATAAATAGGTAAACCACCTTCATACAAGCAAGGACAGAAAACAGGGTAAAGTGAGTATACTTATTTATTCAGTAAGCTATGGGTCAAAGTATTTGGTGAGTACATTTCTAACTCTTCTGGCTTCAGTCTCGTTGCCGTCTGTTCTGAAATTGTTAGATTATGTGGGGGGTTGCGTTCAAGAAAACAACGAAATGCCGCACTGCGGCCATCTGTTCCGGCACGTCATGACAGTGTTTTTAAATAGTCAAAAAAGCTCACTTTACAATTTAACTCTCACGCCGTTCACACTGACTGCGCGTTATAGCAGCCGTACGGCAGTGCTTGCGCAGTACCAAGCAGAAGCAGAGAAAGCATTGTTGTTGTGGTGTTGTCATGACAGCATTTTAAAATCTCTCCGGTTACCCCATACACACTGCAATGAATATTAGGCATTTTCAGATTTATTTACTCTGGAGACAGTTTCTGAAAATCTCTGTTTTCAGGGAATGAAAACGTCGTTTCAGTGTGGACAGAAGGTCAAAACGAAGAGAAAAAGCTTCGTTTTCAAAATTATCCGGCGTAGTGTGGATGTACCCTAACTTTAACCAAGCTTAACCAAAGTCAACATGTATTAAGGGGACACATTATGCCACTGGCAATCATAATAAGGTGCGAGCACCTAATTAGTAAGCAAACAATTTCCAGTGTTACCCATTTCTCTATTCCTGTCAACACGATTCGCTGTGCTAATTGTTTTTCTTCGCAACTTTAAGAGCAGGTTGACTCATCATTTCCTTTTCCTCTTTGCAAACATCTTCTCTTTAGAATTCAATATCCTGGTGAGCAGTGCAGGTGTAATCATGGTGATCACTCAAGACAAAAATTGACGGGTTTCTGGACATGAAGTCATATGAGGAACATACTTAAAATTGACACTAGGGTAAAAAAAAACATTCATGATCTTGGTTAATGGCCTAATCCCACTCCTGCTTCTCAAGTTTTTCCTCAAATAGATATCCTGTCTAGTTCATGCTCTAATTTCAACGTGATTCATTTGCCACTAAAGTTCATTCAGGTCTACCATTATCTGTAAAGTTCATTTCATCAGTTTCTCCTGCTTTTCCCATGTGTCCATCCATATTCAGGTTACTAGCCATTGTCTCTTTTTCCAATTACACCACTCACACAGTCACCTTGTCTTCAACTAGTGCAGTCTGCTCCATTGTCACCATTCAATTAAGGAACTAGTCGGCATTCAGCTGCTGCATGAAAAGACACATCTCTATTCACATTGTTGCCAGTACCGATCTCACATTTGGAAATGAAATAATTCATCAATAAAATTTCTGTCATCAACCAAATTGCCATGACAATAACATCAAAATTCAACCAGCAATATAATTGTTCAGTTGGTGTACCAGGCTCAGGTTTCTTATCACTGATATAGTTGTGAATTCTGTTGCTTTGCAACAGCAGTACAGTGTAACATGCAAAAATAAGGTATATTAAAAGAAATTTTAAAAAATCAATAAATAGAGCAAAATAGCAGGAATGTGTTCCTGGACCATTCAGAAATCTGATGGCAGAAGAGCAGAAGCTGTTCCTAAAAATTTGGGTATGTGTCTTCAAGACTGTAACACATTACTTACAGTCCAATTGACTTTTTATCTTCTCGAGGCAATGAACCTTTAAACAGAGAATTTTATAGATAGCTAGCAAAACAAATTCAATCAAGCTAAATGGGAGAAAGGGGTAATCAGTGTAATTGTGGTCCTGATTCTAATTTTGCTGTTCTGCAACTTATTCCCCTAACTAGCATTAGTACAGAAGAATTAATAACCTACTTTCCACATTAAACTCAATTTAAATCTACCACCATTGTCATACCAGCTACACGTTAATTAGTATTGAAATCAGTTATCTTCAAAGAATCTCCTTGTATACATATCCTTATACATTGAGACTGTATAATATCTAAAACATTAATAGTATATGCCAGAAGTTCCATTATAAATTTATGTAATTTTGAATTAATATTAATTGAAAATATTCAGTGATATGTCCCAAAGTTCTACCTCATAATTTTTAAATTTAAAGTTGATTTGTATCTGATCCAGTGAAGGAATGTGACAAAAAGTGATCTTAAATGCCACATTTGAAAATAGCTAATTTTTATCTTTTTTAATTACTAGAAGTAAAAGGAATAATTAGGCCAAACAAAAAGAAACGGTTTGTAATCTTTAACAGAATGAAACATATAATCCAAAATTAAATAGTGAACTTTTCAGCTAATATTCGGATTAGAAAAAAAACATTATATAGAAAACAATCAAAGTAAATGCCAGTTTGCCCAACTACCTCAAACAAGAGAAAATCTGCAGATACTGGAAATCCAAATAACACGCACACGAAATGCTGGAGGAACTCAGCAGGCCAGGCAGCATCTACGGAAAAAAGTACTGTTGACATTTCAAGCTGAGACCCTTCAGCAGGACTGGAGAAACAAAGATGAGAAATTAAAAGTTGCGGAGGGGAGGAAGAAGCGCAAGGTGATAAGTGAAACCGGGAGGGGCAGAGGGGGAATTAAAGAGTTGTGAAGTTGATTGGTGAAACAGATACAGGGCTGGCAAAAGGGGTGGGGGGGAGTGTGGAATCTGATAGGAGAGGTCAGAAGGCCATGAAAGAACGAAAAGGGTGCCAGAGGGAGGTGATGGGCAGGTAAGGAGATAGAGTGAGAAAAAGGAAAAGGGAATGGGGAATGGTGAAGTGGGGGACATGTACCAGAAGTTCGAGAAATTGGTGTTCACACCATGACGTTGGAGGCTACCCAGAAGGAAAACACGGTGTTGCTCCTCCAACCTGAGTGTAGCCTCACTGTGGCAGCCAAGTTCTCACACTGCTGAGCACGCCCAGAGCCCTGCAGCAGACAGCAAATCTATACCATTGTCTCCCAATCACTTACTCATATCTACAGTCCATATATAAACTGGGTATTTGTAAGGTGTGGAGGACGTGCACTGCCTAATTTTCCTTTAGCACCATTCAAGCTTTTGGCTGAACCATTTATACAAAGAATGCCCATCGGGTCACATCAAACCACATCCCCACCCCAGGCTGTACTAAATAAAGCCCGATGAGATGACACTTTTGAGCTGGTGATCCAAAGGTGAGCATGAATGGTGTGGAACATTTTCACCATTAATAATTCAGACAGGACAAAGTAACCTAGTGTGTACAATTATGGATGAAACCAAACCATTGGGGTTATTTACATTAGGGACGAAGGTCCATCAGGAAGAACAGAAAATTTTTTTGGAGGTTGGAAAGCTGAAGTAAAGATAAACAAAAATGAAAACCAGAACTTCTGGCAAAGCCGGGAATGTTTACTTGGTGGCCATTTCTTTTTTCGAGATTTCTTGCCCCAATGCTCTGAAGGCTGTGATACTTCAGATTTAAACTACGCTTTAATCCAAACAATTCCTTCTAAATTGCCTCAGGAACAGAGGACATTAATCCAATTTCACTCGCTCTCTCTCCCCTCTTAATCCATCAATTACACATACATTCCTCTTGCTGGTTTCCTCCACACCTCACTCCCTTTATTCCATTCTTCCCCTTTCTCCATCAAATGCCATCACCTTAGTCACTTCCACCTGTCACCTTCAGCTTCTGACATCATTCCCATGCTCCCCTCCTCATTTCATGAGCTCATCATCTCTGCCCCAACCTGGAACCACCCATTACTGGCCACTCTTACCCCACTCCCCTTCCCTTCACATACTGGCTATCTCCCCTTTACCAGTCCAGATGACCCAAAATGTCAACCCTCCATGGCTGCTGCCTAACTTGTGGAGTTTCTCCAGCATTATGTGTTTCTCCTGATTCCAGGATCTGACGTCTCCTTGATCACTTCTAAAACCTACACCACAAAAAATAATTCCCAGTTACTTTGCTTCCCTGTGATAGTGCTTTAAATGGCTTGTTCATTCAGTTTCCATAAGACATAGGAGCAGAAGTAGGCAGTTCTCTATTCACTCCAGTCTATTCATCTCAGCTTCTCTTATATACATATAGGACATATTTCTGCTTTTTCATATGCAAGTATACCATATTTATCATATTTCTTAATGAACTACTTAACTTCTCTGTCTACAGGTCTTCTAATGTTTTCTCCTTGATACGCATCCTTCCTGTTAGTAATATCACATAGTTTGGCACCATCAGTTGATTTGCACCTCAAGCCATTTATCTTGCTGGAATGATTGATGGAGCAAATATTCTACTCCAAAGATGCTTATCATTTAATCACCCTCTCAAATTCACCCTCGCTCTAGGCTCCATTTAGTTCCTGTCTCTTTTCCCTCAGGAAAGGCCCAAGAGGCTTTGGTGTGTCTAAGTGGTGCAAGCTGCAGCCCTCGACAGAGACTGTTCTCATTCAATTGATGGAGGTGGAGCAGGTTTGATGAAAACTGGCTCGAGGCAGAATCTAGCATCAGGAACGGAAGGGGTAAGGTTAAATGGACAGTTCCCTCTGTAACATTGCCACAGTACTGTCTCCAATCTTACTGCAATTAAAATAAATCCTTAGAAGTTGCTTCTCACCGACTGGACAACTGCTCTTCCGCAGTTATTTCTAGGAAAGCATTAAATGAAGATTTGGATGTCTACTTGCAGGTTTCATTTGCTCAGTTCCAATAGATAGCAAAATGGTTTCAGGGAGCAGACAATCTTGGAAAACATGAATAATAATGTCCTCATGCAAATGTCAAAGGGTGATAAAATGGCATTAATTCAGGAAATAATTCATTGAAAATTAAATATTTGATTCTTATAGAGACATAGAACTCTACAGCACAGAAACAGGCCCTTCAGCCCATTTAGCCCATGCTAAACTATTAATCTGCCTAGGCGCATCAACCTGCACCCGGACCATAGTCCTCCATACCCATCCCAACGATATACCTCTTCTAATTATTCTTAAATGCTGAAATCAAACCCTCATAAACCACTTGCACTGGCAGCTCATTCCACACTCTGAACCCCTCTGAGCAAAGTCCCCACCACTATGTTCTCTTTAAACATTTCACCCTTAACCTCTCACCCAACTCAAGTGGGAAAAGCCTGCTTGCATTTGACCTATCTATACCCCTCATAACTTTGTATTCCTCTATCAATTCTCCCTTCCTTCTTCCACAGTCTAGGTAATAAAGTCATAACCTATTCAACCTTTCCCAACAACTCAGACCCTCAAGTCCTGGCAATATCCTTGCAAATTTTCTTTGCAAATAGTTTTTCTTATGGCAGAATAACCTATGGCTGCAGTTTATGTTGCAAGTTTGCCATCGCATTTACTGATACAGAATCTTAAAGTATTATTGCAAAGGAAGTGGAAACCACTTAGGGAGGAACATCTCATTTTCTATTTTGACTAAAGAGACTGCTGGAACCTGGAGCAAAAAAACCAAATTGCTGGACAAATTTATGTCAGGCAGCACCTGTGGAAACAGAGGAAAGTCAACATTTCCGGATGTGAACCTGATGTAGGGTCCCAACCCGAAATGTCGTTTCTGCCTCCAGAAATCCTTCAGCGATGTTTTCATCTTTCACCTCAATGTAGTTTGGTAACTCTCTTCACAGTGGAACACAAGAACATGCCGATGTCTTCTACTGCACAGAAAGGTTTGTCAGCAGGGGAAGCCAGAGGTACCAAAGATCATGTGGAAACCTTGTAAAAGTGTTGCAGAACATGGCATGCCCAGCAAGGGTGACTGACCTACCAGGCTGAACCACCACCATTTGATTCATGAGATCCACATGTTCATAGTCCTGAAGATTTGCCTCAATGTAAACAATGAATAACAATGCTCCTAGCACAGCATTTTACTCCAACTCCTTACATTCTACTCCATCTCCACAGACACCATGTACATTTCATGTAATTCTTTATCAAATAACAGACAGAAACTTAAATTAATAATCTAATCTCCCTTTATTTCAGGTGACATTCTAAGTGCGTATCAATGGGTAAAAATTCTTGCCTTATTAAAGATAAGTTAAGAAGCAAGTCTGTTTATGTTGCTCATTGCAACTGGACATGCCTCCATGTATTGTTAGTGCAACAAATTTTGTCCAAATCATACAGAGAACTGAAATTTACAGTTACTTACTTGGGTCTGACTTAGAAAATGTATCTCGATCCAAAAGATTCCTGCAGGGAAACAAAACATCTCATTAAACACAAATCTATGCTTAATATTTAAATTGTAAGAATAAAAAGAGAAAATGCCAACAATTCTCCTGAGCTTTAAGCATATAGGATTGGAAATGTCTTTCAACCATCAGATTCCAGAACCAGTGTGGATAACTACACTCACTTCAACATTGAACTGATCCCACAAACAATGCAGGTCAAACAGTAGCATGAATCAGTACTAGGTTATATATACTTTCAAGGATTCTAAAACTCACACTCTCTGTATTATTTATTTATTACTATTACTTATAGTTTATCTGTAAGTTTGCCTTTGTGTGTAGTTTTCCATTGATCTCATTGTATTTCTTTGTTCTCCTGTGAATGCCTGCCACAACATGAACCTTGCGGTAGTATAAGGTGACGTACACATACTTTGATAATAAATTTACTTTGAACTTGGAATTCTGTCTAAAATTATAGGCTCAATTCATTAGAACTTTGCCTTCCTAGGGGCAAAGTTTTACCATTTGTTAGGAAGCCATCAGATAGATCAGCAGAGGTTATATCACAGGGCACCTTTCCTTTCTCCTACGGAAGCCTTAGTCAGATCTTCTGACTTGACAAGTCATCAGAATATTTATGGACAAGAGAAACATTCAGGACAAAATAAAGATGGAAAGTTATCTGTAAAATCGGATTATTTAAAGACTCAAGTCAAGCAGAACTGTTGAGAAGACTGTTATGACAGATATCAGTGAGGAATATCAATGCAAACTTTATAGTAAAACACTACTCAGCAAGCTACCGAATTCACTGAGCGACTGACAGATCCATGTGTAAAAGGGGATCAGACAGCCTTTTGGAGACCAACCATCTTTCATCTGATGGTTAGAAATTTGTTATTAACATGGTCAAATGGGTAAAAAGAAACGTTTATTAAGTTTCACACATCAAAGTTGCTGGTGAACACAGCAGGCCAGGCAGCATCTCTAGGAAGAGGTACAGTCGACGTTTCGGGCCGAAACCCTTCGTCAGGACTAACTGAAGGAAGAGCTAGTAAGAGATTTGAAAGTGGGAAGGGGAGGGGAGATCCAAAATGATAGGAGAAGACAGGAGGGGGAGGGATGGAGCCAAGAGCTGGACAGGTGATTGGCAAAAGGGATATGAGAGGATCATGGGACAGGAGGCCCAGGGAGAAGGAAAAGGGGGAGGGGGGGAAACCCAGAGGATGGGCAAGGGGTATAGTCAGAGGGACAGAGGGAGAAAAAGGAGAGAGAGAGAAAGAATGTGTGTATATAAATAAATAACGGATGGGGTACGAGGGGGAGGTGGGGCATTAGCGGAAGTTAGAGAAGTCAATGTTCATGCCATCAGGTTGGAGGCTACCCAGACGGAATATAAGGTGTTGCTCCTCCAACCTGAGTGTGGCTTCATCTTTACAGTAGAGGAGGCCGTGGATAGACTTATCAGAATGGGAATGGGAATGGGATGTGGAATTAAAATGAGTGGCCACTGGGAGATCCTGCTTTCTCTGGTGGACAGAGTGTAGGTGTTCAGCAAAACAATCTCCCAGTCTGCGTCGGGTCTCGCCAATATATAGAAGGCCACATCAAGTTTTGTGTTTTTACTGTTGTCCACACTAATTTTAGTTTGGATACAAATGAAGAAGTTTCTCATTCATTAATCTGGCCTAGACTCAAGTCAAAGTTTACAGGTCAAACAGCAACATGATTTGGCAGCAGGATATATACACTTACATTATTTTATAAATATAATTAACTAGGTCAACTAGATCCACACCAAAATATATAAATATCCATATTTTCATTTCTTCTTAATGCTATGTGTAATTTCCTTCATGAAATGTTACTGGACAATTGTAATAAAAGAAAAAGTACTATTCAGTGAATTTTAATTAATATTCATTTTTGATAAAGGAGCACGTCCAGCAAGATTAACAACTAGTGACCATCCTAATATCTCCCAAGACAGTACTGGGCACACTTTATCTTGTGAAGGTATTTCTGCAAAATCTGTAGGTAAGTGTTGAATCAGCAACCAAGTAATACAAACATGTAACATTATACAGCAAATTATTCTCTGCTGTATGCCATTATTTTTTCATCCAATGGTCTCTCCACTCAATACCATAAAATTTATTAAATGTAAACTCACTCTCATAAATCAGAATTAACTTCAAATTAACCTTATCAGACTGATCTTGATTTAGGGGAACACAAGATGACCTTCTTCACAGAAATCTAGACCATTGCCTCTCAACTCTCAGAAACAAGACAAAGTCCATCATTATTACAGAACAACATGATATAATGTTGCACCTGTCATCGAGTTACAGCACAGAAATCAGCCCTTCAATCCATCAAGATGACCATCAAGCACCCTTCTACAATAATCATATTTGTTCTCTCTCCACAACTTGCCCCAGATTCTAAAACTCAACACTACACTTTGAACAACTTAGATTATGAGAACACTCAGTCCTCTTTTATTGTCATTTAGAAATGCATACATGCATTAAGAAATGATACAATGTTTCTCCTGAGTGATATCACAGAAAACAGGACAAACCAAAGACTAACACTGACAGAATCACATAATTATAACAGTCACAGCAGTACAGAGCAATACCATAATTTGATGAAGAACAAATCATGAGCATGGTAAAAAAAGAGTTTCAAAGTCCCCGAGTCGATCGACTCCCGAGTCCCCAATAGCAGGTGGCAAAAGGGAGAAGCTCCCTGCCATAAACCTCCAGGCACCGACAACTTGCCGATGCCTTGGAAGCAGCCAATCACAGCTGACCACAGCCGACACTGAGTCCGTCCATCCGAAAACTCTGAGCCTCCGACCAGCCCCTCCAATACAGCCTCCCGAGCGCCATCGACCTAACCGCGGCCGCTGAAACAAGCAAAGCCGAGGATTTGGGGCCTTCTGCTCCGGAGATTCCGGTTACCACACAGTAGCAGCGGCAGCGAAGCGGGCATTACAGAAGTTTTCCAGATGTTCCTCCGTACTCTCAGGTCTGTCTCCATCAAATCAGAATTGTGCACGTTCCCCTACTTGACAGATTACAGATATCATTCACCAGAGAGGTCACGCGCTAACTAACCTACTAACCCATACTTCTTTAAAACAGCAATCAATGTATTGCGTACAAGAGCTGGGACATTATGTTGAAGCTGTATAAGGCATTGGTGAGGCCTAATTTGGAGTTTTGTGTGCAGTTTTGGTCACCTACATACAAAAAATATGAATAAGATTGAAAGAGTACAGAGAAAATTTGCAAAGATATTGTTGGAACTTGAGAATCCAAGTTACAGGGAAAAGTCAAATAGTTTAGGTCTTTATTCTCTGGAGTCTGTCAGAATGAGGGGAGATTTGATAGAGGCATACAAAATTATGGATGGTATAGACCATTGATAAATGCAAGCAGAATTTCTTTCCACTGAGGTTCGGTGAGATTAGAACTAGAGGCCGTGGATTAAGGGTGAAAGATGAAATATTTAAAGGAGAACATGAGGGGAAACTTCTTCACTCAGAGGGTGGTGAGAGTGTGGAACAAGCTGCTAGCAGAAGTGGTGGATGGGGGTTTCATTTCAACGCTTAAGGGAAGTTTGGTCAAGAATATGGATTGGACAGCTAAGGTCCAGGTCAATGGGACTAGAGAGAATAGTTTGGCACAAACTAGATGGGCCGAGTGGTCTGTTTCTATGCTACATGACTCTCTGACATGGGAGGAAACCTATACATTCACAGGAAGAATGCACAAAGCCCACACAAACAGCACCAATGGACCAGGACTGAGCCCGGATCGCTGGGTCAGGTGAGACAGCAACTCCACAAGCTATGCCACTGCACTGTATGTACTCAACCAGAGTGGGGCACAACAGCAAATGCTTTCAAAATGAAAATAATGTGGACTGAAAGATTTGTATGGTGTCATGTCAGTTTCATTCAGCTCCAGATGGCTGGTTACAGACTAGCTTGAAAACAGCTCATTTATCTGTCAGAGGGTTTCCTCTTATTCTCAAAAGGTATTGGCAGACTGAATACAGGAAATCAGATTCAAAACATGCTGGAAATCCAATTTAGAGTTTGTTATATCTGATATATTGCCTTAGAATTAGTGCTTTTACTACCAGCTTCAGTAGAAACACTGCATATGACTCACCAAAATAAATCTTCCTAATGATCGATAACCCTACATCAGGTTCAACCTGAGATTTGACCAACGTTCACTCCCCCACGTGAGGTCCAGCCACTGAGCCCAGTGACAGATGCAGCAGTAGAAAGCACAGATACAGATGCCCAAAAATTCAAACAGCTGATCACCATTGGAACTGCCTGCAAAACTCAGCAAGGTATTGCCCAACACCGATTGCTCAGCCAACGCCAACAGCAAAATCTGCTGCAAATAATACTTCTCAGTTATCAAAACAACCGCAATAAAAGGAACACTTATCAAAAAGACATGATGGCCAGATGATATTAAATGTTGGCCAAATGAACTTCACAACTGTAAAGCGCGGTAGTGTAGTGGTTAGCGAAGTCACTTCACACCACGAGCGATCTCCGATTGCCCCGTGACCACATGGGTTTCCTCCAGGTCCTTCAGTTGCCTCTACATTCCAAGGAGTACGGTCAGGGTTGGGGAGTTGTGAGCGTGCCAAGTTGGTGCCGGAGGCTTGGCAACCCCGCGGGCTGCCCCCAGCACAATCCTCTCTGATTTCATTTGATGCTAATGATGCACTTCACTTTGTTTCGGTGTACATGTGACAAATAAAACTAATCTTCAGTTATTAAAATAACCGCAATAAACGCATAAGTATGAGGGGTGATTTATAAGTTCGTGGCCTACGATAGAAGGAGTCAATTTTAGAAAACCTAGCACATTCATTTTTCCTACATTTACACGCACAGTCCAGCGGCTGTGGAGCATACGGATCCCTTCTTTGTAGAAGTCAGCGTCTTGGACCTCTAGAGAGTGATCACAGCAGGGGCGATTGATAAGTTCGTGGCCTAAAGCAGAAGGAGATGAGGAGAAACTTCAAACTTTCTGCATTTTCACTCAAAGGGTTGAACTGCATGTGCATGTAACGAGAGCTGTATAACTCATCTTCTTCTACTGTAGGCCACGAACTTATCAATCGCCCCTGCTGTGGACCTCTTCTACAAAGAAGGGATCCGTACGCTCCACGACCGCTGGACTAAGTGTGTACATGTAGGAGGGGACTATGTTGAAAATAAATGTGCTAGGTTTTCTAAAATTGATGCCTTCTACCTTAGATCATGAACTTATCAATCACCCCTCATATATGATAAGCAGATATTAAAAGTTGTGGAAATGAACTTCTGAACTGTAATAAATTTCCCATACTTTTGATAACCAAACCTAATGAGTTAATTATTAAAGTATGAATTGTGATTAACATTCAATCTACATACTGTAAATTTATGTTTGGGCAGTATACATTTTATTCCTGATACAATAAATGGTTGAAAAGAGGCTCTTTTAGGTATCCCCTCAAACAACTCATGAAAGCATGAACCTTTCTTTTTCTTTTAGATACACCACAAATTAACAAGCATTTGGAGTTCAATCCTCTAGTTGGGATCAATTTTGAAGCTGCAGATTTAAAAGTGTGCCTTAATGAATCCAAAAAGGGAGTGAGAGATTCAGAAAAAAAGTTGCAGAGCTTAAATGGCTGAAGACATGGTCACAAGGTGAAGGTTAAAGCGGAAACAGTAAAAAAAATGTAGACTCCTGGCTTGGAAGAATTTACCAAAATAAGGAGGAATAGGCCTTGAAAGCATTTACCCGTTGTCAGACCGAAGCCACTGAAGGACTAGGAACACATCACTGTGAATGAAGGGAGACTCAGACAGAGGATGGAATAGAGAGAACAGAGCCTTGGCATTAACTCCTGTATCTTGAACGTAGCAGTTGGTAACTTTAGAAGGTAAAAGATGGTAATGGATTCAAGAGCAGATGGTCAGTGCAAGTAGTATTATGGATGAAAGCAACCCCTGTGAAGAACAGAAAACTTGTGGCTTGGCACAGACTCAGCTGGGACCAGCTGTCATACAAACAGCTGGCACAACATAGCCTTCACAGAAAGTGAGCATTCCTGTTAGTTGGTTTTGTTTTAAACTTCCCACCCAAACAGGCCACAGCCGAGTGGAAGTATGATTATCACCAAGTTCTGGTACTTCCACAGCCACCACAATGCCAATCGCCATGTTTTCAGCTGTGGCAGATGGCCAGGCACAAATATGCAGGCCCCCATTTACCGTTAAAGGTTCAAAGCTGATTATGGCTTGGAACCTGATCGGTGATCGCTGGTGGTGTGAAGGGACTGCACGAATCACTATGCTACCGTGCTTTATGGTTGTAAAGTTATTAGCAACCTGGCCCATGCACATAATGCAGACTTTTCAAAGTCTCAGTGAAACTGAGGTGAAACTAAAATCAGATCCAGAAAGGGCCGGGGTGAGTTAGAAATTTTAAAATCTGTCATGAGCAGATCAGAAATTTTCAGTCTGGCCTATCAATGAACCCCACACCATTCCTGAGCAAATTGACCTCTGAATTTGCACTGTCACACATCTTTCAAGCCGCTGGCTGAAAGAGACCCTTTGCCCACCTACCAACAGTCTTGCCTTTCGCAAAGGCTTCTGGAGTTTATCCTCCTACATAGCAAGGAATCTGAAGTCATCACAGTTGCTCACTGATGAAATCATGGGTACTGGCTGGCAAACCCAGCCCCACACAACCAATTCGCAGGATGTTATAAAAATACAGCAAGGTAGTAATAAATTTGTGAAATATATTATTAACTGAAAAACAACTTCTGACATACAAGGGTGAAATAATGTGCTTTATCGTTGTAGGTAAAAATACCTAATTAGGATTGGGGAGGGTGTAAAGATGACAAGATGTAAAACAGGGTATTAGTGCAATAAAATATAAAATTACACAAGGACCGAGTCAGGCAGCATAGAAACACTGATTACACTCCAGTTAATAGTAATCAATAGTCATGGCTTCCATATTGTGAAAAAATCTGTAGGATTTGCAAAAAAAAACTATTTATGAGAATGGGAGGACAAAGGAAAATAAAACTGGTGCATTCTCGTGAAAAGAGACACAAGAATGATCAAGGGTGCACAAGGTTATAAAAGGATTCTGTCTAAACATTTGAACAGGTGGGAAAAACAGGATTAAGGTAACAGTGATTAGAATCAGGTTTACAATCACTGACACAAGTTATGATATTTGTTGTTTTGTGGCAGTACAGTGCAAGACAAAAAATTAAATTACAATGAATAAAATAAAGAAATAGTACAAAAGCGAATGGCGAGGTAGTTTTCATGGGTTCGTGAACCATTTAAAAATTTGATGACAGAGGAGAAGAAGCTGCTCCTAAAATGCTGAGTGGAGATCCTCAGGGTCCTGAACCTCCTGACTGACAGCAGTAATGAGAGGAGGGCATGTCCAAGTGGTGAAGGTCCTCCATGATGAATGATGCCTTCTTGAGGCACTGCCTTTTGGAAGTGCCCTCAACAGCAGGAAGGCTTGTTCCCAAGGTGGAACTGGCTGGTCTACCACTCTCTGTAGACTTTTTCGATCCTCTGCATTGCAGCCTCCATACCAGGCAGTGATGCAACCAGTCAGAACGCTCTCTACCATACACCTGTGGACATTTGCTGGACTCTACCGAATATCCACAGACTCCTGATGAAATATAGCCACTAGGCCCAAGAAACATAAAGAAACCCTTCTTTACTCTGCAGTTAGAATGTAGAACTCACTGCTCCAGAGAAAACACATGGCAGACTGTATTCAAAGGGAAGGCGGACTTACAGGAGGGAAGGACGGCCTACACACACTGATGGGGTTGGATGTGAATGCTGAAGCAGCTTTGCATGGAGCACAACATGAACACAGACCTGGTTGAAGAAATGGTGCAAAGCCCTACTTCTGCGCTGTATTATGCATGATTTCAACGTCCTCAGATCGAAAAAATATTGACAAAGTAGCAATGGCCTTTAACAAAGAGACTTAGTATTGTGTCTGAAGTGAGTGGAGTCAACATCACTGTTGCTTTGTAAAATGTCCAGAATTTTATCTTACACTGGATATTTATTTGTGATGTCAAAATACAAGTCACAATATTGGATCATGTTGGCAGAATTGCACAAGATATTGCTTCCAGAACCTCACAATGCTGTTCTGACCCCTCTGTCATTTTCTGCCTCTCTGTACATTACACACTCTTTAATTAAGACAAAAGAAAATCCAAGGGGAAATAGCTGTATGTAGAACAATTCTTACATTCATGCTTTGAAGAAATTCTAAAATATACTTATTACAGAATCAAAACAGGAAACCAAGGTAGATGGAGATCTTCCACACAAAATTTTCAGGGACAGAGCAACACGTTGACTATATACCTTCAGCCACTCTTATCCAGTGAAAAAATTTCCAGCTATCTCTGAACCAGAATTAAAATAACTATTATAAATTATGGTTCTCTAAACATTCCCATTGTGCATCAGAATTCATAAGGTGGTTGGACTCTTTATTAACCTCTAGAATAAATGCTCTGACAACATTTATTTATCTTTGAACATGCTGAATTCCCTGGAGTTGAACTGTACTTCAGTGCAGTCACATTCACAAAACAACAATGGCACGATGAGCACCTTACAGTTAACAAACATGGAAGCTACTTTTTTACTTCTGACTCTACAGTTACACATCTATTTTTCTTAGACTATTAGTACCTTTATTATCCTAGTGTGTATACTATATACAACTTTATGATTCCTCTCCTTACAGACAGCCACAAAACAAAGAAACCCAACAGAGCCCAATAAAAGAAAGCAACATGCAGAGACAAAAAAAAAACTCATGCAGACAATAAAAGCAAGCAAATGACATTCAGGACTGAAGTTTGCGGAAGTTTCAAGCCTTATGTTCAGCAATCTGTTTTCCAGTTGCCAGCATACAATTTAATACACATACAAAGGAGTTGATTTTATAAATGGTATAATATAAATATTTAACACTGCTAAGAATACTCCATTAAGAGATTACATAACTATGACCAACTTTTTGCTTGCACTGGGACAATAATACCAAAATGCATTGCCAAAGGGAAGTATGATTAGGTGTTTTTGTAAAAGTACAATGTACTTAAACTCTGGATATGCTTTCTCCCTATTATCTTTGATTTTATATAATTTTATTTATTGAGATACAGTGTGGAATAGGCCCTTCTAGCCCACAGCGCCTAGCTATCCCCCAATTTAATCCTAACCTAATCACGGGACAATCTTGTACATCTTTGGACTGTGGGAAGAAACCAGAGCACCCAGAGGAAACTCACTCCATCACGGGGAGAACGTACAAACTCCTTAGAAGCAGCAGCAGATTGCCTGTACTGTAAACCATTGTACTAACCACTATGCTGCAATGCTGCTCCATTCTTGAACACAATTCTTGAGCACTTGTCGACTTATACTTGAGAGCATGTCTAACAAACTTTTCTTCAAATATTCTTCGTTTCATCTGAAATAACACATCTTTCAAATACAGTTCACTCTCAGCTCTTCCAGAATTATTGTTTAGTAAAACTGATGCACTGTATCAATCCAATCATTTTGACTATTTGGCCTTTTATACTGTTCAAAATTTATCACAATTCTGTTTAATGGTAGCCCAATAAGTATAGAATCCATTTTGACACTTCTACATTTGGGTCTTCCTGGTTGTCCAACTCAGTAAGATTGTCTTCGCTTGATGCAATTCCAAACTCACCAAAGTTTCTCTTTCCACACTCTGTGGAAATGGCAGGGAGCACATCTGTGCCAAGTGAAGTCTCAAGTAAATTAATGCACCAATAATGAAGGCAAACCATTTCATTAACAGTCATTTCCATTAGATTCTTTCACCAAGGCTGTTACAAGTTCAAAGTTTAAAATTCCAATTAAATCTATTATCTAAGTACCCTGAGGTTCATTTTATTGAGGTACAAAGCAAAACAAATTGGCAACCTGTGGGCTGCAATTCCTACCTCCAACAATTAAGATGATTTCTTCACAAAGGAGAGTGCAACCTTCAATAAGGATCATTTTTTAGCTCCTTCCCATCTCCTGCTCATGATGATATTCCATAGTCTGCAGGAACTGAACTCACATCATCCTATAACCAATGAGTCATGTGATACCACCAGTTGCCTCGAATATCTCCAAGCATATGACAGCACAAGGCCTTTCCAATAAGACTGGCTCCTCTTGTGAATGATACTGACAATTAGCAATGTCCTACCCTTGGCTCGATCAACTACTTCAGGTGGTGGCAATCCTCAAATGGATAACACAATTCCACACAAATAACTAACCTAAAGATTTATAAGATTGAAGAGTCAAAGTAATGAAGTGGAATACAGCATTTCCAGTTTCAGATACTCTGTGCCCTATTAGTATTAACTCCTTTCGGCTGTTATTGGTTACCAAAGTAATTGGGTAAATATTTTAACCAGTGAAATGACAGCAAGCCATATAGAGATACTCCTTAAATCTAATACTAATCCAAATTAATCTTAAAACCACACAAAACCATGCATTACAAAACTTCTGCCATTGATCTATAATATCCCCAACTGTACTTGAAAATCCAAAATTTTTTTGATGCAACTCTAACTCTGTCCATTGTGAATAAACCTTCCTTAAGAACTAAAACATATGATTTGTGACAGCCTCAGCTGACCAATCTAATGGGAAGAACCAAGCCTTCATTCGCAATGTCAGTATTTTTTTCACAATAAAGCTTCATCCAGCATGAGCAATTTGCACATTTTAAATGCACTAATCAGATCAGGACTACCTGTCAAATCGCAAGCGAGAAGATTGCACTCAGATAATGAACACTATGGAGGGTCAACAACGCAGCAGTGGTCTCTGCTGGACTAATGAAAGGGCAATCCAAAGATTGGCAAGAAGTTTAGCTTCTGGTCTTCAATTCGGAAAAGGCTACAGCTTGGCTTTTATGGGAATGACTGACAATAAGTTAACAGGAGGTCCACCCCAAAGATTTACTTTATGGACATCACAACATGTCCATAAGACACAGGAGCCAAATTAGGCCATTTTGGTCCACTGAGTCTGCTCCACCATATTGTGCCATGTTCAGGAAAACCGGATGGAGAAGTGTTTTGGGTGGAGATCAAACATAATAAAGGCAAGAAGCAACTTGTAAGGGACAGGAGAGTCCATGGTTTCCTCTACTGCCGTTTTCAGGCCACTCTCAGGTTGGAGGAGCAACCTTTGTCTGGGCAGTCTCCAATCTGTTGGCAAGAACATCCATTTTTCAAACTTCTGGTAATTGACCCCTCCCCCCTCAACATTCCCCATTCCTGTTTCTCTCTCTCTCCTATCTCTCTACCTGCCCATCACCTCCCTCCGGTACTCCTCCTCCTTCCCTTTCTTCCATGGTCTTCTACCATCTCCTATCAGATTCCTTTATCTCCTTCACCTGTTAAACCTTACTTCTAATTATCACCTGTTACCCGATGCAAGAACACACTGTGCTATGGGAGATAAAGCAACTGCTTCTTTATTAGTAGCTCGCTACTAGAGAGAGAGCGCACTTCTCGGGCACACATGAGATCCGTACCAGTGGTCTCTCTCTCTCTCTCTCTCTCTCTCTCTCAAAGTACAGAGACACAAGAGTTTTTGTATCATTTTTGTCATGTAGCAGGAAACAAGTTTTAGCTATCCCCATAGTCACATGCCCAGCAACAGTGGTATTTTAAGACAAAGACCCTTTGGTTACCTTAAAATGAGGTAGTTCCTCATTTTCCAACCGTAGTTCCACATTTTTCTAAACAGAAATATAATTATATTACCACTACCTAACTCACAGGTGCACAAGCCAACAGAGCTTAGCTTAGTCTAATTTTTACATGTCAGCAGAACAAATTAACCTTTTACTATCTCACACCAATCAACTTCCTAGTTCTTTACTTCACCTATCACCTGCCACCTTGCACTTCTTCCTCCCCTCCCCCCATCTTCTTACTCAGACTTCTCATCTTTTTTTCCCCATCCTGATGAAGGGTCTCAGCCCAAAGTGTCAAGTGTTTATTAATTTCCACAGATGCTGCTTGATCTGCTGAGTTTCTTCAGCATTATTTGTGTGTATTGCCTTGGATTTCCAGCATCTGAAAATCTTCTCATGTTTGTGAAACTTATAGGAGTGGTATACTGGCCAGTGAACAGCAAAACTTCAACAACCAGGGAAGCGGTACTGAGAAAAATTCTTGGAGATGAGGGCTGACAAATTTCAGGCCCCTGCTGGACTTCATCCTTGGCTCAGAAGTGACAAGTGAGACAGCTGATGTACTGGTTTTAAAATTCCAAGATTCAAGAAAGGTTTTGTTGGATTGGAAAAGGACAAACCTAACTCCTTTTTCAAACTGTGAGGCAGAAAGCACAAAACTAGAAAAAAGGTATTAGCAGCTATTTTTCAAGATATTAAATCAAAATTCAAGGAAACCAACTGGTCCACATGACTTTATGAAAAGGGAAATCATCTTTGGCCAATTCGTTGGAGATCTGGAATTCAAAATAAATATTTTGAATAAATTAGATAAAGAGGATCAGTGTGGATGTGTAAAAGTGCCGAAAATAATGCACAAATGCAAGATTCGCTGATTAATAATAAACTGAGTTTGGGGACAAATAGGTCTTTTTCATTTTTGCATGATGTTATATAGGGAAAAATATTGGGACCATAACATTTTACAATTCATGCAAGTTACTTGGATTAAGCCACTTAATTGTATGGAAGGTAATTTTGATGATGGCACAAAGTTGAGTAAGAAAAGTAGGTGCGAAAACATCAAAAGGTTGCTAGAGATAGGTTAAGTGAATGGGCAATGATTTGGCAAATGGAATATAATGTGGAAATTTGGCAAGAAAAATAAGAAAGAAGTCTATTTTAACAGCGTGAGGCTGCTGAATTCTGAGATACAGACCAATATGGGTGTTTAATGGATGATTCGCCAAAATACCTAATGTGCAAGTCATTAGAAAGCTAACAGAACATTATTGCACATAGTTCAGGGAATTAAATAGAAAATTAGAGAAGGTATGCTCCAGTTATTCAGTTTACTTCAGGGACTGCATCTGGAGTACGGAGCATAGTACACTACTCTCACTTAAATGCAGGTAGAAGTATTTTGGAAGCAGTTCAGAGAAGGTTCATTTAACTGATACATGGATTGGGCAGACTGTCTTCTGAGAAAAGGTTCAACAGGCTAGGCTTGTATCCACTAGAGTTTAGGAAAAGTGAGATGGGATTCCATAGATTTTAGAACTAAAGCTCAGTGTTTAAAAATACCATTTAAGACAGATAATAAGGCAATCTTGTTTTCACTCAGAGAACTATAAATCTTTGGAACTCTCTTCCGCAAAGTGCAAAATAAAGAATGTCATTGAGTATTTTTAAGGCACAGTTAGAATGGTTACCAGCAATTAGCCAGAGCGGGCAGTTCAGTTTACATCAGATCATCTGCGATCTTATTGAATGGCAGAGCAGGTGATCTGGAGGGGACAAATGACCAACTCCTGTTCCTGATTCATAAGCAAATTCCAAAGTTGAAATTAAAATGCACACTGCATTTTCATTTATGCCCCTATAGTGGTACTGTCATGCTCTGGTTTTGCTTTATCCAGATCTTCAATCTGCGCTCTGCAGAAACTCGTGCTCCAGATTTTCCCTTACTGCTTCCTAAACTCTAACAGGCTTCTTGCTTTGTAAAAAAATTAATTTCTAGAATAAGGAAGAGTGAGTAACTTTATTGAGGAAACTGAATCATTGCTATACACTATGCATACTCTTCCTTTACTCTAACTCTACCTTACAGCAATTCTACACAAGGTCTTGGACTCCCTACGTGCAATGCTATAGAAGACTGTTCCCACCTGCCTATCATCTCCCCCTGTGTCCTCCTCTTTTTCCCCTTCTCCTACAGTCCACTCTCCTCTCCTATCAGATTCCTTCCTCTCCAGCCCCTTACCTTTCCTACCCACTTGGCTTCACCTATCACTTTCTAGCTATCCTCCTTCCCCTCCCCCCCTCCAACCTTTTTATTTTGGCATCCTCCCACTTCCAGTCCAGTCCTGAAAAAAGGGTCTCGACCAAATGTCGACTGTTTATTCATTTCCACGGATGCCTCTTGACCTGCTGAGTTTCTCCAGCAATTTGTTGGTGTTGCCTTGGATTTCCAGCATCTGCAGAGTATATTGTGACTGATAATAATATGCGATATTGTTCCATAACAACAATATTTTGTACATCCAACTTCCTGTCTCATATTTCTATGTCAGAGTCCGTGAAGCCAATCTAAATTTCCACCTGCTCTTGCCAATAAAAGGACTTAATTATTTGGGGGGTGGGCTATAATGTCATTTCCATTCTGATGAGAAGACACAGTCAGCAGCAAACCAGAGTTTGCAGATGTGTGGAGAATGCTGAGCTGATTATTAACCAGCAGCAGAAGAATGCACACCTTCACACACATTTAGCTAACACTGAGAGTACTATTGCCTCAGGACTAAAAGGAATACAAAAAAAAGCTGGCTTATACTGAAGGACTATATAACTCAACGTACTTTAAAGTCAATTAGAGAAGTGTATTAACATTTTCTGAATCCATAGGAGAAACAGAGAAAAGCTTCCCTGTGCATATTGTCAGGTGTAATCTGGAAGAGAATGGGCTAAAAATAACAACCAAGATAAATAGCACTTCGGCACAGAAAAATGTCCCCAGGCACCTCGAAGAAGAATTGGCAAATTAAATATGACACTGAGCCAAAAGAGTTACATTTCAAAAATCACCGTATAAAGGAAGGAGAGGTATAGAGGTGGATGGATCTTTCAAGAAGATCACAAAGGCTTTAGGCCTTTGCAGCTCTAGGCACAAACAATAAAAGAAAATATCAAGGTGTTTGAACTGAATGAGTCCGGATATAGTGAAGTATTGTGTAGCTCTGATGTTGCAAAGACAGGGAAGAATACATTTATGAAAGAATCTGCAAAAAGCATTCAGAGAATTTTTAAGTTGTGCTGCTGAGCAAATAATGCTGTGTAACGAGCACAAAATAACTGTTGCGGTGGATGGAGGGGTGAGGGCAGTGGGGAGACACACAGTTAAGGTGGTAAGTGAGATTTGATGCAAGCAGTAAGTGGGAAGCAGTGACTCGAGGTAGAACAAGGAAAATCAGCCAGGAGTGACTGAATTAAACAAATCGAGAAGTGACAAAGGGACAAATGTTTCAATAGCAGATAAACTGTTGGACAAGCAGTGGCAGACAATGCTACAAAGAGACTGTCTTAACAATGACACAGCTAAAAGATCAAATCCAGCTGAAATTCTGTACCAGTACTGGTTCAATTTCATATTGCTGCCAAGGAGAACAATGAAGTGCCAGGAAGTAAGTTTGTGACAGTAACTAAATGCACTGGCTCAGATCCTACCTGTATTTAATTCATAGGCTACACAAGACGTTCAGTGACTGTTTTTGTTTCAAAGAGAACAATGACGATGACAGATTTATCAGAGCACCTGAATGAGCAGCATACATGAGAGCAGAATCTGTATCTCACATCTACAGCAAAGAAATGCTTTGAGAGGTTGGCCACGGATGGAATTAACTCCTGCCTGAGCACGGACCTAGACCATCTTCTATTTGCCGACCACCACAATAGGTCTATAGTGGATGCCCTCTCACTGGCTCTCCACTTGGCTTTGGAGCATCTAGACAAGGAAGACACATCATCAGCTGAAAAAAGTTTGAGGAACTATGGTACTGCATTAAGGACTCTTGTAAATTTCTGCACGTGTAGAGAGCATTCTGACTGGTTGCAAAACCACCTGGTATGGAGGTTACAATGTGTTGAATCGAAAGAGGCTGCAGAGAATTGTAAACTCAGCCAGCTCCATCACAAGGAAAGCTCTCCCGGCATCAAAGCCACCTTCGGGAAGCAGCGCCTCAAGAAGGCTGCATCCATCATTAAGGACCCTCACCATTCAAGTCACGTCCTCTTCTCATTACTACCATTATGGATGAGGTACAGGAGCCGGAAGATGCACAGTCCATTTTTAGGAAGAGCTTCTTCTCCTCTCTCATCAAATTTCTAAATGTTTCATGAACAACCCGTCAACTACCAGGTTCCTGAACCAAGGGGGATAACTTTACATCATCATTGAAATGTTCCCACAGCCTATGGACTCACTTTCAAGGACTGTTCATCTCATGTTCTTGATATTTATTGATTTATTATTATTTCTTTCTTTTTGTATTTGAAGTTTTTTGTCTTTTCCACGCTGATTGAACACCAAACTTGGTGTGGTCCTTTACTGATTCTATTACGGTTATTGTTCTATTACACATTATTGAGTATACCTACAAGAAAATGAATCTCAGGGGTGTATATGATAACATATGTAATTTGATAATTTCAAAGAACACTCTTCACCGTTCCTCTTTTTATTTATTGTAAGTTATTGTAATTTCAAGCATTATACTGTACTGCTGCCACAAAACCAGAAATTTCACAACATATGTCAATGATGATTAATGTGGCTCTGATTCTGATTCTAACTTAAGGATAAATTATGGCTATTATCAGGGTTGAGAGAGAGGTGGAATTACTCTAAGCTACAGAATAGCAGGAAAGCAGGATCTGAGATGAAGGTATCACCCCACCAGATTTAAATGAAGTCAGGCTCCTCCACAATGAGTTTGTGGTTGGTAAGAGGATAATTCATAAGTATACAGTCAATCTGAATAGTGGTAAAGTCAACTTGATTTAGGGGTGTAATAAAACATGGTGGGATTTGCATGAAACCACAACGAACTCTTTTCCCAGTTAGGGTGTAGACACAAAGCTGGGAGCAATTTCTCAGACAGGGCTGAGTACCTGCAGAGAACTTCCACTGGGATTCAATCCCAAGCACAGTACCCCAGGGGGCACAGGAAAGGCAGGGGAAAAAAATACCCAGTTATACTTAATTTATTTCAATGCACAAGGATTAACTGGGAAGTCGGGCAAACTTAGACCATGGATTGGCTCTGAAGACTGGGATGTTAAAGACATAACAAAAACATGGCCAGCAAAAGGACAGGGCAGGCAGCTTTATATTCCAGGTTACAGATGCAATAGGCATAAAAGAGGTACAGGTAAGCGAAGAAAGGATGGTACCTTTTTGATAAGATTCTTAGGGGTTCATCCAGTGAGGCCATGTGAGTAGAACTTAGGAGCAAGAAGGGGACCGTCGCTCTAATTGAGCTGCATTATAGACTCGCCCACCTCGCAACAGTCAGGGGGAACTTGAGGAGCAAGTATCTAAAGTGTGGCCATAGTTCTAAAAATAATAGGGTTGTATTAGAGGGAGACTTTATTAGACTTTATTATGTGCAAAATTAGAGCAAATGGTATTGGGGGTAGGGTACTGACATGGATAGAAAATTGGTTGGCAGACAGGAAACAAAGAGTAGGGATTAATGGGTCCTTTTCAGAATGGCAGGCAGCGACTAGTGGGGTACCACACGGCTCGGTGCTGGGACCACAGCTATTTACAATATACATTAATGGTTTAGATGAAGGGATTAAAAGTAGCATTAGCAAATTTGCAGATGACACAAAGTTGGGTGGCAGTGTGAAATGTGAGGAGGATGTTATGAGAATGCAGGGCGACTTGGACAGGTTGGGTGAGTGGGCAGATGCATGGCAGATGCAGTTTAATGTGGATAAATGTGAGGTTATCCACTGGTGGCAAGAACAGGAAGGCAGATTACTATCTGAATGGTGTCGTTAAGAAAAGGGGAAGTACAACGAGATCTAGGTGTCCTTGTTCATCAGTCACTGAAAGTAAGCATGCAGGTACAGCAGGCAGTGAAGAAAGCTAATGGCATGCTGGCCTTCATAACAAGGGGAATTGAGTATAGGAGCAAACAGGTCCTTCTGCAGTTGTATAGGACCCTGGTGAGACCACACCTGGAATATTGTGTACAGTTCTGGTCTCCAAGTTTGAGGAAGAACGTTCTAGTTATTGAGGGAGTGCAGCGTACGTTCACGAGGTTAATTCCCGGGATGGAGGGACTGTCATACGTTGAAAGATTGGAGCGACTGGGGTTGTATACACTGGAATTTAGAAGGATGAGAGGGGATCTGATTGAAACATTTAAGATTATTAAGGGATTGGACACGCCAGAGGCAGGAAACATGTTCCTGATGTTGGGGGAGTCCAGAACCAGAGGCCACGGTTTAAGAATAAGGGGTAGACCATTTAGAACAGAGTTGAGGAAAAACTCTTTCACACAGAGGGTTGTGGTTCTGTGGAATGCTCTGCCTCAGAAGGCAGTGGAGGCCAATTCTCTGGATTCTTTCAAAAAAAGAGTTAGATAGAGCTCTTAAAGATAGCAGAGTGAAGGGATATGGGGAGAAGGCAGGAAAAGGGTACTGATTGTGGATGATCAGCCATGATCACAGTGAACGGTGGTGCTGGCTCGAAGGGCTGAATGGCCTTCTCCTGCACCTATTGTCTTGACTGGACTACCCAGAGTACGGGCATGGTAGAATTTGTGAAATGTGTCCAGGAAAGTTTCCTGAGTCAATATATAAAAGGCCTAGTAAGGAGGATGTAAAACTGGACTTTCTCTTAGCAAACAAGCTATGGCAGGAAACTGAAGTGGCAGTCAGGCAGCACCTCTGTTCTAGTGACCACAATTCAATTAGAGTTAAGATAGTGATGGAAAAGGATAGAACAAGTCCTCTGGTCAGGCTAAATTTTATGAGAAATTAGGCAGGATCTAGCCGAAGTTAATTGGGTGAAGCTGTTAGAGGGGAAAGAAATGAATAGCAACCACAGGGTTTTTAAAGAGCGTGGGATCAAGAGTCCCGCTGGGTGAAGGTAAACCTTGCAAGTTTAGGGAACCTTGGCGGATGAGAGATCAGGAGGCTCTGTTCAAGAAAAATAATAAAGCATACATTGACTTTAGGAGGTCAGGGACAAGTGAATTCCTCAATGAACATAAACGGTCTTAGAATAGTCTTCAGAGGAAAATTAGAAGGGCAAAGGGAGGGTATGAGATGGATCTGGCAGGGAAGATTAAAGGAAATTCCAAGAGCTTCTATAGCTATTGAAGAGTAAAAGGGAATAGGTATCCTTAGAGATCAGCAGGGCTGACCATGCCTCAAGCAAATAGGAGATGAGAGGGAACTTTAATGAATATTTCTCCTCGGTGTCTACTGAGGAGAAAATTAGGGTTGCTCAAGAGATCAGGGAAACAAGTGGAGATGTTTGAGAGAACACTTGTATTACCATGGAGGACATATCTAGGCATCTACAGCCTTACAGCCCAAAAAGGTGAATTAATTCCCAAGGCCTGACCGAGTCTATCTTTGAACATTGTAGGAGGCTGGAAGAGTAATGACGAAGGCCACCGTCAGAATATTTGCTTCATCATTACTCACTGGTGGAGCTCTCAAAGACTGGAAGTTGGTTAATGTTGTTCTGCTGTTTAAGAAGGATAGCAAGGACAAGCCAGGAAACTGCAGGCTGGTCAGCCGGACATCAGCAGTGGGGAAGTTACTGCATGGAATTCCAAGGAATAGGATCTACCAGCATTTGATAGATTGCATCTGTTTAGGAGGATTCACAATAGCTTTGTGCTTGGAAAGTGATACTTGAAGAAACTTTTAGACCTTTTTGAAAAGGTAACTAAAATAGTAAACAAGGGTAGGGTGGTGGACGCTGTCTTTTTTGGATCTTAGCAAGGCCACTGACAAGGGCCTGCTTGGCAGGCTGGTCTGGAGACTCAGGTCTCATGAAATCCAGCACAGTTTGTTACATGGATTCAAAATCGGCCTGGAGGTAGGAAGCAGAGGGTGGCAGTTGAAGACCGTTTCTCAGAATGGAGGCCACTGATTATTGATGTCACGGGAGTCAAGGTTGGGACCTTGTTATTGATTATTTATATAAATGAATTGGATACAAATGCACAAAGCTTGATTAGTAAATGTGAATGATACAAAATTGGTCAATCTGGAAATAGTGCAGGAAAGATTTATGTGGATGTTGCCAGCACTAGGGAGCCCGAGTTATAGAGAGAGGTTAGCTCTTTATTCCTTGGAACTTAAGGAAATGAGGGAGGATCTTATCAAAATATCTAAAATTAAGAGGTGTACAAATAAGGTGATGGTAATAGTCTTTTCCCCCAGGGTAAGGCAGTCCAAAACCAGTGGGCACTGATTAAGGTTGAGAAGGAAAAGACTTAAAAAGGACCCAAAGAACAACTTTTTCACAGTTGTGAGTATATGGAACGAGGTGCCAGAGGAAGTGGTTGAGGCCGCTATAATAGCATCATTTAAACAGCATTTGGATCGCAAAATGTAGTGTGCTCTTAGATATAGGCCAGACACAGAAACTGGGACTAGCTGCATGCACACCACAGACTAGCATGACCAAAAGGGCCGTATCAATGTGTTGGTCTAGCATTCTATTTGCTCACAATCAGCTGCTGGGAGAAAATACAAAAAAAAAGGTAGGTGAAGATTGGAACGCAGCAGTTCATGGTAACATTTTACAGCACCAGCTGTCACATGATCAGAATTCATTTCCCACCGCTATCTGTAAGGAGTCTGAACGTTCTCCCCATAACCTCGTGAGTCTCCTCCCACATTCCAAACACGTACAGGTTAGGGTCAGTAAGTTGGTGCGCATGCTACGTTGATATAGCGACATCTGTGGGCTGCCCATAGCACATGCTCGGACTGTGTTGGCAGTTGACACAAACGATACATTTCTCTGTATGTTTTAATATACATGTGACAAATAAAGTTAACCTCTGAAGAAATCTTTACTACAAGATCAAGAAGCTGCAGAGGATTGAGTGCTGGCCAAGAATATTTAAACTCCTATCAAAAACCAACTCTGGCTGGAGCTAAGGAACCAGTGAGTGAGTTCATTAGTCACAACTTCAGCAACAACATCAGGGGAGAAACCCTAAAGACATCGCAATCCCAGCTTTTCATGTTGAAGACAGAGCAGAACATTGATAGATAGATAGATAGACAGACAGACATACTTTATTGATCCCGAGGGAAATTGGGTTTCGTTACAGTTGCACCAACCAAGAATAGAGTATAAATATAGCAATATAAAACCATAAATAATTAAATAATAATATGTAAATTATGCCAGATGGAAATAAGTCCAGGACCAGCCTATTGGCTCATGGTGTCTGACCCTCCAAGGGAGGAGTTGTAAAGTTTGATGGCCATAGGCAGGAATGACTTCCTATGACGCTCAGTGTTACATCTCGGTGGAATGAGTCTCTGGCTGAATGTACTCCTGTGCCCAACCAGTCCATTAAGTAGTGGATGGGAGACATTGTCCAAGATGGCATGCAATTTGGACAGCATCCTCTTTTCAGACACCACCGTCAGAGAGTCCAGTTCCATCCCCACAACTTCACTGGCCTTACGAATGAGTTTGTTGATTCTGTTGGTGTCTGCTACCCTCAGCCAGCTGCTCCAGCACACAACAGCAAACATGATAGCACTGGCCACCACAGACGCGTAGAACATCCTCAGCATCGTCTGACAGATGTTAAAGGACCTCGGTCTCCTCAGGAAATAGAGACGGCTCTGACCCTTCTTGTAGACAGCCTCAGTGTTCTTTGACCAGTGTTCTTTCTCCATCTGGTCAGCAGATGAGAGACGATGGAAGAAAACACAATCGCCACGGGTGCTGAAGAGGGCAGCGACATGAAGGAAAACAATGAAAGAAAATAGTGGGTGGCTCCATGTTATTTTATTTGCGGCTCCAGTTATGATTATGTAAGTTATACTGAATAATTGGACAGGAATATAGTTTCAAAACCAAATTTGTCATCAAAAAATACACAATAGATCACAAAAAAAATACTATTATAATACTACATTTTTTCTTCTCACTGGACAGACTATTGTGTCTATTTATTTGTGGCAAAAAGTAACCGAAAATAGATTGCCCTGGAGAGTTACTTAAAGCGGTGCTCCACATGTCGCGTCTTTGTGAAAGTGAACAGGGAAACTTAAACCAAATTATATTCATTCACAGCAAATTCCCATTTGACGCGAAAGTAAGCTTTTTTTCTGTTCACCAAATAAGTAGTAATGTGATGAAGCTGATCAGCTGTAACATAAACTATCATCGATTCTGATCAGATTGAATCAGAATCGGGACCTGAAAGTAAGCCTTGCAACTTTACCCTGATCAAAAGGGAACAGTTCATCATCTAATTTGTTCTCTTCCACAGAATTAAAACTGCGGCTCTTTTTCCTTCAAGTGATAAAGAAAAGAACGATTTTTCCCGGGTAATCCATTTTCACTTATTCACTACCACATATGATGGGTTTATTTCCTGTCTAATTAGACCCTTAATTTATGCTACCTTATCTTACCTTTATGGAATAACACATCAGTTTAAGATTTCTTTATGTTCTCCAAAAGTAATTTATATACTTGGTGGTAACACAAAGAAAAAATAATGTTAAAACCAAATTTAAGCTGCCTCAGAACAGAGGAACTATACTTCAATCACACTAATCTCAGTGCTCTAGGCAATGGATGACGGAGAGAAAAATCAGCCAGAATCTTAAATCATAAACATCACCCAGTATGAAGATTCATTTGTGGACATCAGATGGGCACAGAATCAACTGAAGAGTGATATTCCCAGTTTTCCAGTACACTTTAGCCTCATTCACACATAGTCCATTTAGATAGAGGGCCAAAAGGTATTGAAATTAAAATGTAAAATTCTAAAACGATTTAAGTAATTACTAAGCCATAAACACTGAACTTCTAATCACATCAATCTCTGAAAACAAGTTGTTTTCTCATGCCTATGTTTAAATTCTTGAACAACCTTTGCCAATGTCCTGACACAGACGTAGACCAGAGTTAGAATAAGCTGTGATGATTTTCATCACTACACTTGATTTGTCAATACACTTTTGATGGGTTCTTGGGAATATATTTGCTCCGCCTCATATTCATCTATGCCTCCAGTAACCATCATGTCTACTACTGCTGAACACAACTGAATATAACAGCAGAGTTTGCCTTCCTGGCAAATCAGCTGATTAAAATATTTATTAATAACATAACATAGTCCCTTCCATTTCACACCACTCTTCTACCTCATTGTTTATCCTCTCAGTATCATTGGCTCCAAGACATTTCCTTGGTTTGCTGAGTGTGCTTCAGAAATGGGAAGCATTTTACCACAGCGCACAAGGAAGGTCTCAGGCAGATCACTGTACAAGACTATCCCACGAGGCAAACATCATTGGAGCTCCACAAATGGTGTTTGCTATCGCGCCAGAATTTGAGGCGTTTACCCTCATGAACTTGCTGTAAATCCACCAGTTGTGAACTTGACATTAGGCTTTTCCACACTGTGTTCTGATTGGACTCTATCCACCATGTGTCCAGTGATAGTATGCAAACCTTATGCAGCCCCCTAGCTGTTGCACTGGACCAGATAAATTTGTCCGGTGTGAAACTGGTGTGGAAACAACAAGCTGGCACATTTCAGCAAAGAAGAACAGCTCTAAGGGAGTGGAATAGGAGCTAATTTCTCAGCAATCTTTCTGCTTGAATCAAAAATCAGGAAGTATTACAATGCAATACATAATAATAGAGAATAAAAACTGAATTACAGAAGGTAAATATATATATTAAATAGTTACATTAAATAAGTAATGAAAAATAAAAATGTTAAAAGTAGTGAGATAGTGTTCATGGGTTTAATGTCCATTCAGAAATCGGATGGCAGAAGGGAAGAAGCTGAATCAATGAGTGTGTGCCTTCAGACTCCTGTACCTCCTTCAATATGGTAGCAATGAGAACAAGGCATGACCTGGTAATGGGGATCCTTAATGATAGACGCCACCTTTTTGAGGCACCACTCCTTGAAGATTTCCTGGATACTGGGGAGGTTAGTGCCCATGATAGGTTTGACTAAATTTGTAAGTCTCTGCAGCTTATTTCAATCCTGTACAGTATTCCCTCCCCCACCTCCATACCAAACAGTGATGCAGCTAGTTAGAATGCTCTCCATGGTACAACCGTTTAAGTGACTTTGGTGACGTACCAAATCTCCTCAAACTAGAGCCGCTGTTGTGCTTTCTTTGTAGTTGCATCACTATGTTGGGCCCAGGATAGATCCTCAGAGGTATTGACACCACACCCAGATACTTGAAACTGTTCACTCGTTCCACTCCTGATCCCTCTATGAGGACTGGTGTGTGTTCCCTCATCTTACCCTTTCTGAAGTCCACAACCAGCTCTTTGGTTTTACTGATGTTGAGTGCAAGGTTGTTGTTGCGACATCACTTAACCAGCTGATATATCTTGCTGATATCTTAACCAACTGATTAATTCTTGCTTTCCAATTTAACTTCATACCTTTTTCTTTAAAATAGGTTCTTCATATATTGATTGCTCCTGTATGTTAAGGGCATTGGCAAACTTTACAAGTTCCTCAAGGATTTAATAACCAGAAAAGGCTTGACAAACAGATTTGTTCTTTGGCATGAAGGACTACTTGTTTAATTTCTGTACATGTTGGCCAGTGAATGAAAGGGAGGCCAAGCTAGAAGTTTTTAGGGCCATTTTATTGTTCTGCATTCATATCTGATGGCAGTATGGTCCAGAAGGCTTCTTCTTTTAAAATCAGAACAGCAAATTCAGAAAAGGCAAGTGTTCACTTACTATATTGGTCAATGGTGGGTACACACTCCAGCTTGGCCTGTTATTCACACATCATTTTAAGGTATTTGGAGGAATATGGGGCAGCACAGCAGCGTAGTGGTTAGCACAATGCTTTACAGTACAGGCGACCCGGGTTCAATTCACACCCCTGCCTGTAAGGAGTTTGTATGTTCTTCCTGAGAACGTGTGGGTGCTCCAGCTTCCTCCCACAGTCCAAAGATACACTGGTTAGTAGCTTAATTGATCACTGTAAATTGCCTGTGATTAGGCTAGAATTAAATTGTGGAATTGCTGGGCAGCATGGCTCATAGGGCCAGAAGGACCTGTTCTGCACTGTGTCTCAATAAATAAACAATAATAAGTGTCCGGGTAACTTTTGTGGAATGCCCGGCCAGGGATGGTGTAAGAGACAAGTACATAAGGGACATGCTCTTGAAACTCTGAGTTTCAAGGCACATGGATGACAGAAAAATGGAAAGCTATGCAGGAGGGAAGAGTCAGAGTGATCATAGGGTGCTGTAGGTTCAAAGGTCGTACAACATTGTCAGCAAAAAGGGCTATAGTGTGCCAGTGTTTTGTGATCTATCCACAACCAACACAATGTGAAGCACTACCAACAAAAATGAAAAGAGAGCCAAAGAAAATATTAGCTTCCTGTGCCCATTCATTTACTGCATTTTAATCTGAAATGCTGCTATGCTAAAACAAAAACAGCAAGCAACGGAAAAATTCAAAGCTGAAATGTTGCCAAAAAATGTTGCAATGAGAGCTAAATTTTAACATTTCACATCTCCTGTACTGCCAAACTTCTTTCCATTAGATCAGAAAATCACTAGTGAAGAAATTAGAAAACAAGTGAAATCATATTTCGTCTCCTTGTATAAAGCTGAATACCATGGCTGCAAAAAGTCTAAACCGCACTTCCTATGTACTCAGTCGCAGTAAATTCTCAAATGTTTCCTGAAAGAGGATGCCAGACAAGGAATTTGTTATCTCTTTCCCACATCGATATTATTTGCTGACAGTTTTGCCTTTACTCTCTTTCCTGTTGCTTCAAGTAATTCTTGTTTCATGCAAAATATTTTGAACTTTAAAACCTAAGCATTCTTTTCAATTTTTATAAGAAAATCCCAAAATTTTGGATGTTTTTTTTAGATTATGAAGATACGCAGTCCTCTTTTATTGTCATTTAGTAATGCATGCATTAAGAAATGATATAATATTTCCTCCGGTGTGGTATCACAAAACACAGGACAGAGCAAGACTGAAAAAACTATCAAAACCACATAATATAGTTACAACGGCGCAACAATACCATAACTTGATAAAGAACAGTCCATGAGCACAGTAAAAAGTTCAAAGTCTCTCAAGTGTCCCACATCTCACGCAGATGGGAGAAGGAAGAAAACTCTCCCTGCCATGCCTGACCACAGTCCGACTCTGAGTCGTCCAAAAACTTCGAGCCTCCGATCAGCCTCCAACACCGAGTACCGAGCGCCATCTCTATCCGAACGATTCAACCTCAATCTGCGTCATCAGCAGCAGGCAAAGTCAGGGATTTTGAGGCCTTCCCTTCGGAAGATTCCCGATCGCACAGTAACAACAGCAGCGAACTGGCGTTTCAGAAATTTCTCCAGATGTTCCTCTGTGCTTTCACGTCCATCAAATCAGAATTGTCCACAGCTCCTATTTAACGGATACAATATCATTTTCACCGGAAGGCTGCGCACGCACAGTGCGCTGCTCTCTCTCCTCAATTTTACCAACTTAAAATTGATTCAAGATATTACTGTGAGAGCAAATTAAGAAATGCAAACTTCTGAAAGAAACAATATTTTGATATCTGTACCATGACATAACAAATGTGGGCACTGTGTAGAAAATGAGGCAAATTTTCTATCAAAATAATGACAAAAATAATGGCACCTATAGTACAACAGTTGAACAGGAGAAAAATGCAGAGCTAAGCACAATTTCCTAAAACTACTACCCAAATTGTGCTGCCCCACCCAAGAAGCCTGTGCAAATTGTATCTCATATTGCTTTCACTGCTTTCACCAATATTGGATTGCTGCTGATGTGCAAGTACTAATAGAACTTGGTTGGACAAGAACCCTGTTTGACAAGATTTATTTACATTTGGAAACGCAAGGACTGATTAAGGATAGTCGGCATGGGTTTATGCAGGGGAAATCATGTCTCAGAATTTTTGAAGAGAAGACTAAGAAGGTTGATGAGGGTAGGATGATTGATGCTATCTATTTGGACATTAGCAAGCCCATCGGCAAGTTTCCTCACTGTAGGCTGGTTAGGAATGTTAGATCACTTGCTATCAAATATAAGATAACTAATTGGATACAGAAGTGACTTTGTGGTAAGAATCAGAAGGTAGTTGTGGAGGATTGCCTTACAAATTCAAAGCCTGTGACCTGAGGAGAGCCATAGGAATCAGCACTGAATCCTGTTCTGTCATAGATATTAACGATTAGTAAATTTACAGATGTCAACAAAATTGGTGGTTTACTGTACAGTGAAAAAGGTTGTGCAAGATTACAATGGGATCTTAATCAAATGGGAATATGAACAGAGGTTGCCTAGAATGTTGATAAAGGGAAGACAGTGGATGTTGTCTACATAAACTTTAGCAAGGCCTTTGACAAAGTCCGCATGAGAGGCTAGTCCAAAAGGTTAAGTGGCATGGCATTCAAGATTAAAGTCAACTGGAATTAATGTTTCCTTAGTGGGAGAAACCAGAGAGTGGCATTAGATGGTTGTTTCTCTGACTGGAGGCCTGTGACTAGTGGTGTGCCACAGGGATTGGTGTTGGGTCCATTGAATGAATTACTAGTAATGTGGTAAACTGGATTGGCAATTTTGCTGTTGTCACCAAGATTGACGACATAGTGGATAGTGAGGAAGGCTATCAAAGCTTGCAGAGGGATCTAGACCAGCTGGGGAAATGGACTGAGAAAGAGCAGATAGAATTTAATACTGGCAAGTGGGTAGTGTTGCACTTTGGGAGGACAAACCAGAGCAAGACTTGTACAGTTATTGATAGGGTGCTGAGGAGTGTGGGAGATCAAAGGGATCTCGGAAAACAGATCCATAATTCCTTGAAAGAGGTGTCATGGGTAGATAGGGTCACAAAGAGGGCTTTCGGCACATTGGCCTTCATAAATCAGAGCACTAATGTTTTGAAGTTGTGTAAGACAATGTTGAGGCCAAATTTCAAGTATAGTGTGCAGAGAAAACTGACACCGATGTTGCCCAGATTTAAGGGTCTGAGTTACAGGGATAGGTTGAGTAGGTTAAGACTAAATTCCCTGGCGTACAAGAAAATGAGGGGAGATCTTATAGAGGTATACAAAGTTATGAGGGCCGAATACCTGCAGACTGGAAGCCATAGGATTAGAATGAATGGTGAAATATTTCAGAAGAATGTGAAGGTAAACTACTTCAAACAGAGGATGGTGCGAGTGTAGAACAAGCTGCCTGCAGGTTCACATGTAATATTTAAGAGAAGTTTGGATAGGTACATGGATGAGAGAGGCATGGTGGGCTAAGATCTGGATACAGGTCGATGGAACTAGGAAAAAACGAGGCTGGCAGAGTCTAGACAGGCTGAAGGGCCTATTTCTGTGCTGAAGAGCTCTGTGACTCCAGGTATGGCAGACAGAATTTAGCTGAGATAAAATGATGCATTTTGGAAAGTTAAACCAGGCAAAGACATGCATAGGAAATGACAGGGACTGGGGGGGTGGGGGTGGGGGGGACTATTGAACTGACAGACCATGGGATTCAAATGCATACAGTACTGTGCAAAAGTCTTAGACACATATCGCGACGGTGCCTAAGACTTTTGCATTGTACAGTACTGTATTTGCCAACTTGGAGCAGAGTGCCAGTTTGTAAATCCGATGGGAGCAAAGAATGTTGGGAATGGCAAGGGTGGAGTGCTGCGGGAGGGGTGGGGACAGGTGGCAGAGAAAGAGTGCCAGTGGTGGGGGGGTGGTGCAGGTGCAGACACACACAGCCCTGAGACACCAAGCAAGGTCTTTGATTCCAAAGAATTGGTTTATTGATCATTACAGAATGTCTCTCTGGTGCTTCCCGCTCTCTCCCCTCCCAACCACGATTCCCCTCTCCCTGCCCCTTCCCAGTCTCGGTCCACAATAGAGACCCATGTCGGAATCAGGTTTATCATCACTCACATATGTCATGAAATTTGTTTTTTTTTGTAGTACAGTACAATACATAAAATTTCAGCAGTACTATGAAAAATATATGTGCACGCACGCACGCGCACATACACACACACACACACGCGCGCGACTTTTGCACAATACTGAGTATCCATGAAGGTGGCATCACAGATAGACATGGTGTTGAAGAAGGTGTATGGCATGCTTGCTTTCATTGGCACTGAGTACAACAGATGGTACGTACTCATGTTACAATTATACAAAGCATCAGTTAGGCCACAGTTTGAGAGCTGTATGCTATTCTGGTCACCACACTACTAAGCAATTAGGCAAGGCCGAGTGCAATAAAAATTTACAAAAAAATGCTGCTGCGATTAAAGAGCTGGAGTTATAAATAGAGGTTAGATAGTCTGGTCTGTTTCCCCTGGAGCAAAGGAGGCAGAAGGATAACGTAACAGAGATGTACAACATCATGAGAAGCACAGATCAAGAAGGTAGCCAGATGGCGTGGGAGGCATTCTAAAACAGGTGGGCATAACTTCAAGGAGCGAGGGGGAGGAAGTTCAAAAGGAATCTGAGGGGAAACTTCTCCCCCCCCCCACCACCCCAACACAGAGAGTAATTGGTTCCCGGAATGAGCTGCTATAGGAGGTGGGGGAGACAGGAGAGGAGCAGCAAGCACTTGGACCGACACTTGAATGCAGTTAATTGGGATTTTGATACACAAGGCATAAAGCTGGCAGAAACACAGGAGACTGAAGGGCCTTTTTTTTTAATCTTATACAACTCTATGACTCCAAGAGGACAAGGCTACATGCAATTGGAAGTCGGGAGGAGGAGAAGATGGTGGCGCGATGCAGCGCGTGCAGCCTCTCCGGTGATGAATATCTGTAATCTGTCAAGTAGAAGGCCGTGCACAATTCTGACTTGATGGAGGCAAACGTGAGAGCACGGAGCAACATCTGGTGAAACTTCTGAAACGCCTGCTTCGCTGCCGCTGCTACTGCGTGATCCAAAATCTCCAGAGGGGAAGGCCCCGAATCCTCAGCTTTGCCTGTTGCTTGGCGGCCGGGGAAGGGGTCGAAGCACTCAATGCTCAGTGTCGGAGGGCTGGTCGGAGGCTCGAAGTTTTCGGACGGACTCAAAGTCGGACTGTGGTTGGGTGCTTCCAGGATGCTGCATCGGCAAGTTTGCGGCGCTGGAAGCTCATGGCAGGGAGAGTTTCTCCCTTCTACCGCCTGCGTGAGATGTTGGGGCTATCAGGACTTTGAGACTTTTTTTTACCGTGCCCATGGTCTGCTCTTATCAAATTACAGTATTGCTTTGCACTGTTGTAACTATATGTTATAATTATGTGGTTTTAGTCAGTTTTAGTCTTGGACTGTCTTGTGTTTCTGTGATATCACACCGGATGAACATTGTATCATTTTTTAATGCATGCATTTCTAAATGACAATAAATGAGGACTGAGTGTCCTCATAATCTAATCTAATCTAATTAAGGCTTTTGAAGAGATTTTTATCAGGCTTGTATGTGGTGGCATATATGTCCTTTGATAATAAATTTAATTTGAATCTTAACTCCTTTTGATCTACCCAAGCTATCTCACATACAACTTCCTGGCTCAGAACTCCCTTGCCCAGTCTCTTTCCCCTCCTCTAACCACCATTCATCCAACCACACACTCCCACCAGATCTCCTCCCCATCACTGTTCCCAACTGCCTTACACCACACCACCCTCATTTACCTCTACACCTTCCTTTCTTGTCAGATTCCATAGCCTGCAGCTCAGCACAACAGCACAGTGGTTAGCGTAACACTACATAACTGATCAGGGTTCAGTTCTGCTGCTGTCTGTGAGGACTTTCTCTCCATCATGCCATAGCTTTCTCCCACATTCCAAAGACATACGGTCACAGTTAGTGAGTTGTGGGCACGCTGTGCTGGACTGGAAGTCTGGCAAGACTTGCGGGCTGCCCTGCACCATCCTCGCTGAACTAATCTGATGCAAATGATGCATTTCACTGTACGTTTCGATTTACATGTGATTAATAAAGCTAATCCCTTATCTCTTTGTTGCCTCTACCTATCACCATCTCCATTCTTCTCTCTCCCACATGACTCCATCTGCCAATCAACCAATCCTCACATTGGTCCACCTATCACTTGGCAGCTCTTGTTGCACTCCTCCTCCCCTTCACCTGTTTACACTGCCTGTCTCCCCTCTGCCCTTTCAATTTAGGTGAAACATTGTCTGTCCATCTCCTTCCACAGATGCTGCCTGTTACACTGAGTTCCTCCAGCAGCTCATTTTATTTCCTTCAGGCCAAGTCGAATTGAGTTTTCTTAACTAAAGGGCATTAGTGGACTGAGAGCTTGTCATTTTTTAAACTTTTTATCTTCAGAACTTCAAAACTAAATACAATTTCCCTAACTGTTAGTGTATTACAAACTTTCTGAGAGTTGAGCAGGGAGAATTTGCTTTGTTTATAACTTCAACCAAAGAGCACTTTCAAGTCCAGCCATCAAATAGAATGACATTCAGAATCTTGAAACAACTAGTTCACCACAAAAACTACACAGAGATATACAGTGGAGACTCAGTTTAATACAAAAACTGGGAGTGTAGCGACGGAAGTAAAACGCTGAAAGCAGTCAACTTGCCATCAAAAAGTTCATTTAGGATAGGGGCTCCCAACCTAGGGTCCACGGCCACGATGCTTAATGCTATTTCTCCAAGGCATAAAAAGGCTGGGAACCCTTGATTTAAGTTACTGCCAATGGAATGCACAAATCCATATGTGAAAATATCCATCATTTAATCTTTGGCTTCCAACCATTCTAGGGTGTCTCTACTTGCATAGTTAAAAACTAACCAATTTGGGCTATTCTGGCCAAAGGAATCCAGACAATTCTTGAGGAATGAAAAGTTTATCAAAGTCCAAAGTAAATTTTATCAGAGTACATACATGTCACCACAAGTAACCCTGAGATTCTTTCCCCTGCGGGCATATTCAGTAAATCTATAGTATACTAACTATAATAGAGTCAATAAAGTTCAAGTAGAGTGTAGAAGGAAACAAACTGTGCAAATGTAAATATAAATAAATAGCAATAAGTAATGAAAATAAATGAAATAACAAGATAATGAGTCATTAAAGTGAGATCGCAAACAACAGGAATTCTGCAGATGCTGGAAATTCAAGCAACACACATCAAAGTTGCTGGTGAACGCAGCAGGCCAGGCAGCATCTCTAGGAAGAGGTACAGTCGACGTTTCAGGCCGAGACCCTTCGTCAGGACTAACTGAAGGAAGAGTGAGTAAGGGATTTGAAAGTTGGAGGGGGAGGGGGAGATCCAAAATGATAGGAGAAGACAGGAGGGGGAGGGATAGAGCCAAGAGCTGGACAGGTGATTGGCAAAAGGGGATACCAGAGGATCATGGGACAGGAGGTCCGGGAAGAAAGACAAGGGGGGGGGGACCCAGAGGATGGGCAAGAGGTATATTCAGAGGGACAGAGGGAGAAAAAGGAGAGTGAGAGAAAGAATGTGTGCGTAAAAATAAGTAACAGATGGGGTACGAGGGGGAGGTGGGGCCTAGCGGAAGTTAGAGAAGTCGATGTTCATGCCATCAGGTTGGAGGCTACCCAGACGGAATATAAGGTGTTGTTCCTCCAACCTGAGTGTGGCTTCATCTTTATAGTAGAGGAGGCAGTGGATAGACATGTCAGAATGGGAATGGGATGTGGAATTAAAATGTGTGGCCACTGGGAGATCCTGCTTTCTCTGGCAGACAGAGCGTAGGTGTTCAGCAAAGCGGTCTCCCAGTCTGCGTCAGGTCTCGCCAATATGTAGAAGGCCACATCGGGAGCACCGGACGCAGTATATCACCCCAGTCGACTCACAGGTGAAGTGTCGCCTCACCTGGAAGGACTGTCTGGGGCCCTGAATGGTGGTAAGGGAGGAAGTGTAAGGGCATGTGTAGCACTTGTTCCGCTTACAAGGATAAGTGCCAGGAGGGAGATCAGTGGGGAGGGATGGAGGAACAACACCTTATATTCCGTCTGGGTAGCCTCCAACCTGATGGCATGAACATTGACTTCTCTAACTTCTGCTAATGCCCCACCTCCCCCTCGTACCCCATCCGTTATTTATTTTTATACACACATTCTTTCTCTCACTCTCCTTTTTCTCCCTCTGTCCCTCTGAATATACCCCTTGCCCATCCTCTGGGTTTCCTCCCTCCCCCTTTTCCTTCTCCCTGGGCCTCCTGTCCCATGATCCTCTCATATCCCTTTTGCCAATCACCTGTCCAGCTCTTGGCTCCATCCCTCCCCCTCCTGTCTTCTCCTATCATTTTGGATCTCCCCCTCCCACTTTCAAATCTCTTACTAACTCTTCCTTCAGTTAGTCCTGACGAAGGGTCTCGGCCTGAAACGTCGACTGTACCTCTTCCTAGAGATGCTGCCTGGCCTGCTGCGTTCACCATCAACTTTGATGTGTGTTGCTTGAATTTCCAGCATCTGCAGAATTCCTGTTGTTTGTGGTGCTGTCATGCTTTCTTTGCAATTACTTTTATATAATACGTCCAGGGCAGGTCCTCTGAGATAGTGACACCCAGGAATTTAAAGTTACTAACCCTCGCCACCTTTGATCCTCCAATGATTACTAGCTCATGGACCTCTGGTTTCCCTCTCCTGAAGTCTATAATCAGTTATCCAACTAAAATGGAAGTAAGCTTGACCTGCTCCTCACAAGCATTTGCAGATTCCGAATCAGGATACGAATGTCTAGCTCACATGCAGCCTATAATGATAATGCTGGGACAGCAACCTTAAAGTGAAGAGATTATCATTGGCTGTTTACAAGACCCACTTTTTAAAATTATGGGCACGCTCTTATTGGAATTCTGATCATATCTAATGGAAATCATTTCTTACTCAACCAGAACAAACCTAAGCAGACGAGCAGTTGCAGCAGTGTGTTCTATCTACAAGATGCACGGCAACAACACACCAAAGTTCCTAAGGCAGCACTTTCCAGACCCACGATCACTACCATCTGGAAGGACAAGAACAGCAGATACCTAGGAACACCACCACTTGGAAATCCCCCTCCAAGTCACTCACCATCCTGACTTTGAAACATATCGCCGTTCCTTCATTGTCGCTGGGTCAAAATCATGGAATTCTCTCCCTAACTGCACTGTGGGTGTACCAACACCTCAGGATCTGCAGCGGTTCAAGAAGACAGCACATCGCCACCTTCTCAAAGGCATCAGGGATGGGCAATAAATGCTGGCTTAGCTGGCAATGCCAACATCCCATAAATGAAGAAATTAAATAAAAAATCCAAAAATACTGAAAATTCTCTGTTGATCTAAAAGAAGTATCTGTTGATGTACTGTAACTTACTTTGTCCTGCAATATAGTGTAACACGCTGTAAGGTTTCACTGCCAAGGCTAAAGTAATGGCTTCTATGTAATGTTCCACTGCTAAGGTAATGGTTTCTCTGTAGCAGCAATGTTTGGGTTATGACTAGAGATAAACTGGCATATTAGCCAATGAGGGAATGTTGTTCTTTCTTGTGTGTCTGGGAGCTGGGATTTCGTGGTCTTTCGTCGGGGAGCGATGGAGAGAGAGAGGACACGAATGGAGACAGTTGGTAGACCACCAGACGGAGTGGACAGAGGAGCGAGGGTCCGAGGGCCAGCTATGCTCAGAGGTCGACGGGAACAAATGAACAAACAGTGAGCTACAACGTTGCGCAATAGACTGTTCCATGAGAATGGGCCCTTTTCTTTTTTTTTTGTTTCTTTACTAACCATATAGTCAAATTAATAATTATAAAGCTCAATCATTAATCACATATTGTGCATTTTGTGGTGCGGGTTTGTAACTGGGCAACACATCACACAGCATCCACACAAACATCATATCTCAGTTTGGCAGCGACAGAGGCAGTTTTCCCCCAGACTACCACGGGCTGGCCGGACCCCAGAACCTGAGGGTTACAATAGTTTTCTAAGAACCAAATGGGAATCATGTCATTTTAGAACTCGTATCGTGAAATTAATTCCAAAATTTGATGACAAATGCAACAACAACAGAGAAGATATAATTACATTATAACTACATTCATCTCCATTTCCTATGTGGTAGAACATGGAGGACATCCAATCTCCCAACATCCAGCTGCAATGTGATTAAAATTATGGAGTTCGGCCAACTGCATCCGGGATACAATCAGTCTGAAGGAGTCCTCTGTCACATCTGCATGTGAACGGAGGAGGAGGAAGAACCAAGCAAGATCAGTCTCTTTCTGTTCAGAAACAACTCATCCAGCTGTAACAGCCATAATTACTACTCTGTATCCCTGTTCAAAGGCATGCACATCTTATCCTCTCCTTGCTGCTGAACAGCAGTGTCCACTGGCCCATAAAGCAAAGGCAAAAAGTCAACATAAAGAAAACATCTGTAATTAAAACTGCAAATCAAAGCATGCCATTTTCTAATAATAAAGACCTGAATAACTCATTCTCGTGCATTTCATCAGTGCCCATCTTCCCTGCCCTAGCACTGAAAAGGATGGAAATGTTTTCTATTTGGAGATACAGCATAGTAATAGGCCCTTCCAGCCCAACAAGCCCATGCCACCCAATTACACCCATGTGACCAATTAATCTACTGACCAGTACGTCATTGAAATATGGGAGGAAAGCAGAGCACCCAGGGGAAACCCACGTACTCACGGGGAGAAAACACAAACTCCTTACAGCCAGTGGTGGGAATTGAACCCCAGTCCCTGGTGCTGTAAAGCGTTCCACAAACTGCAACACTGCCATGCCTTCCCCACGTAATCTAGGCTATGGTCTCAATTAGTTCTGGGTCTCGGTGGCCTGCACCAGCTCGGCAAGGGTGTCAAAACTAAACTCACTGACGAAACCCTGGGCATAGATAGAGTGGCTGTGAGGGGGATAATTAATACCGCCATCCTGATTGAGCAGATTCACATTTCCCTCTGCCAGCTGGCTGCTCCCATCGCTAATCATCCTCTACTCTCCACTTCCAAAGAGAGGGAAGTGTACTCAGGGTGGGTATAATGAGATTGGTGATAGCAATCCAACCAGCTGCCTAGCAGTATGTGCCAGCTGTGAGGTAGAACTGTAAGGCCTACAACAGTGCTAACTGTGTGAGAGTGACATGTCCCCATGTCCTAACAACATGCTTTATGGAATTGTGATTGTTCTGTACTGCATTAAGCAAAGCCCAGGAGTTTTCAGAATGTGGCATTCAAAGACAGCCCCTTGACCATTCCCGGCAAGGTCACTGAACTTTCTGCAACAGGACATGTCTCCTGGCACTGTCTGCTAAAGTTCTCTGCTCATGGCTCCACAGTTTTCCTGTGGAGACCAGTGCCACCTGTCATGTGTGACGCCAAGCAGAGCCACCGGACGGATGATGCTAATGAGAGAGATAAGAAAGACAATGGAGAAACATTCAAAATGCTAATAAGAGAGAAGAGAAGGATTAACGGGAAAGAAACACAATTCAGATATTGACAGACCGGTTCCATTTCTGCTGGTTTGGCAACCCAGTTACGGGGTACGTAACAGACCCTATAGAAACGTCACCGCCACCTCCTGCACCAAGACCTTCTGTGCAGCAGGAGAAAAATATCCTGTCCTGCTGAAGGGTTTCAGCCCGAAACATGGACTATACACTTTCCCTAGATGCTGTCTGGCCTGCTGAGTTCCTCCAGCATTTTGTGTGTGTTGCTTAGACTTCCAGCATCTGCAGATTTTCTCTTGTTTGTGATCTCCACTCCCTCCAGCATTCACCATTCAGTACCTGTCACTGCCTCAAACCATGGCACCAAACTTCCTCTTTAATAGACCCATGGTATTTTGAAGGTGAGCAGCTAATTCAACTGAACCAATATGATGCACTCAAAAAGTATGTGACATTTCCCAACAGAGAAGGCATTAATTTGGGATTTGCTTCAAGGGTCCACTGGGACGCCTGCAGGCATAAATTACACGCCACAACCCTCTGGTCACTTTCACAAGCTATATAGAATCCTTGTTGATTATTACTCAGACCTTGTAGACTCCATAACCAGAGCAGCTTTGGTCTCCTTCCCCTAACGATAATTCAAACAATCATGGGTGATCTTGTACCTCAACACCTTTACATGGTATCTTCATATTCTTTAATCTCTTTTACAGCTGGAAAACTCACTGGTCCAGCTTCATACAACATAAATGACTGAATATTTGCAACCCTCTGGATGGAGGATTCTCGAGGTCTGCAGCCCTGTAAGTAATTTCTCTTCATCTCAGTCAGGTGGCACAATTGTTTTGTTTGTGTAGACCTTGAATATGACAGCATGGCTTTTCTCTGGTTTACCCTTACATCCAAGGCTTGTGGCGATCAGAGGTTAACCATTCAGCCAAAATACCCAACCTGAACTACAGAATGATGAGAATGTGGGTAGAACAGGTTATAGGGAAAATTAATGGGGTGATGGAATTGCTCTGTTTTCCAGGGTCCCTTTAACAACTCTCAAGCTCTTTGGTAATTAAGTGGGTGTTCTGATGAAATCAACTCTCGGAGAATAGTAAACTGATCTACCTAAACACACACATGCTGACTGTGTTGTCCAGCAAGCTCCTCCCATCTGCCCACATGTTTGAAATTTTACAAAACTGTTGCAAAGCTGTGTAATTTTAGATTTTGTTCTTAATGCTTGGTATTGAAGTCAAATTCGTATTAGTCATATTTGTTTGCTCTGTGTCCACTATTGCTCAAGGCTAGCTTGGAACAGAGAACACTGAAAAATATAGTTGACATATACCTTTTCCTCTGCCTCTAATAAAGTTCACTTACATTTGTGGCATACGTGCATTCTACAGTATTTTTGCGTAAAGAGAAAAACCTCTCAACTTCCACTGAAATGCAACGAAAAATAAGGATTTAAAAATGTTTTATTAAATTGCACAAACATAACCTTCAAGCTAACCTCACTTCTGTTTTCTGTAGTGTAGCTTCTGACAACACTGCTACTCCAGCCTGCAGTGAATTATTCTTAATTGAGCAGCTCATAAATTAAGCTCAGCCAGTCCCCAGATTTGATACTTCACAGTAGGTTCATGACACAATTTGTGTCAGAGATATCAAAGTGTTGGATTCATATTTTGGGATTCAGATGCTCACACCAAGATGTCAGGTAGATGTTTTGCAGAACTTTGCCAGTGATTATCAAGCTTCCTGGGAAATTAGAAAAGAGTTGAGTGTTGTAAAGTAAAGCACAAGACAACTTAGGGTTTCTTTTTGCTCTCAGTGGCAAAGAAATGTTTTTGCAAAAAAACATCCTCAGGGTTTGCACAGACCTCCAGCGAAGGTTCATCCCCCCCCCCCGCCCCCCCAGCAATTCACCTGAACCAGCATGAGGAACTCAGAAAGGATCAGACGTTTCTAAACAGAGAAAGCAACAGAAATTTTCCACAACCAGACAGGTCTGCTCTGTGACCCACAGCAAGAAGTAGAGGAAAGCAAATTTTATTTAAATATTGGTATATTATTTGGGATTAAGGAACAGATAAAAGAACAAACAGAAAATGCAAAACAAATTAAGCAGGAGCAAGTTTTTCAGAGACAGAAAAGCTTTTCAGTATTAATCATCACTTACAATGCTGCTTTAAGGTTTACTTTCTCTTAAATATAGTTCTCGCTTTTATAATAAGACCATAAGATATGGGGGCAGAATTAGGCCATTTGTCCATTGAGTCTGCTCCACCATTTCATCACGGCTGATCCATTTTCCCTCTCAGCCCCAATCTCCTACCTTCTCCCTGAACCCTTCCCACCCTGACTAATCAAGAATCTATCAGCCTCAGTCTTAAGTATAACAAATAACTTGACCTCCACAGCCGCCTGTGGCAACGAATTCCACAGATTCACCACTCTCTGGCTAAAGAAATTCCTCCTCACCTCCGTTCTAAAAGGACTCCCTTCCATTCTGAGGCTGTGTCCTCTGGTCTTAGACTTCGCCACCACAGGAAACATCCTTTCCCCACCCACTCTATTGAGGCCTTTCAACATTTGATAGGTCTCAATGAAGTCAACCCCTTCTTACGATACAAAAAAAATTGCTTCATTATGGTTCTATGGGATAGATTTTGGAATTAGTGCAAACGGTTTAAAAAGCATTTAATAGCAATATATAGTTTTATTAAAGTACCCTAAACACCGTGTGATCTAACCTTCCAGACCACATGGCAGGCTGGTCTGGAAGACAAGATCATATGGAATCTAGGGTGAGTGAGCCAATTGGACATAAATTTGGCCTGGTGGAAGAAGACAGTGGGTAGAAGTGAAGAGCTGTTTATCAGGTTGGAGCTCTGTGTCCAGTGGTGCGCTGCAAGAATCAGTGCTATGTCATCTGCTGTTTGTCATATATTTTACAGATCTGGATGACAATGGCTAGCAAATACATGGAGGACACAATAACTGGTGGTGTCATGGAGAGTAACGTGCAATATCTGAGTTTATAAGGGGACTTAGACTAAGCTGGCAAGTGGGTCATAGAATGACAAAATGGGGTTTAACTCTGATCAGTGCAAGGTGTTGCAATTTGATAAGTTAAACCAGGACAGGACTTTAGACAGTAAACGGTCAGCCCTGGAAAGTGATGGTGAACAGAATAATGTAAGGTTACGGTAACGCAATTCCCTTAAAGTGGAGACACAGGTAGACAGTGTAGCAGAGGAGGTGATCAGCATGCTTTTCTTCATTAGATAAGGAATTGAATACAAGTCTTGGGATGTCATATTATAGTTGTACAGGATGTTGGTGAGAATGTACTTGTGCTGTTTTGATTGTCAAGTTATGGGAAGGAGGTCATTAAAGTGAAAAGTGTGTGGAAAAGTTTCATGAGCATGTTACTAGGACTGGAAGGCTTCAATTATAAGAAGAGACTGGAGACTTTATTGAGCTGCACCATTACCTCATGGCTCTTGAACTCAATACCCTGACTGAGAAGACCCATACCATATGCCTTCTTAACCACCCTATCAACTTGTGTGGCAACTTTGGGAGACCTACAGACATGCACCCCAAGATGTGAGGAGCCTCCTCCATACTGCTAAGCATCCTGCCATTAACCCTGTATTCCCTAGAGTGTAGGAAGCTGAGGGGTGACTTTACACTGCTTTATAAAATAATGAGGGACATAGATAAGGTGAATGGCCCAGGGATATTTGGCTTGCTCATAGAAGATGGATGGAGTGTATTCTACCTGGAGGTCTGTGACCAGTGGCATTCCGCAAGGACCAGTGCTCTTGGTGATTATTATATACGATGTGGATGAGGGTGCAAGGATGGGGCAGACGACACCAAGGTTGTTGATGTTGTCAATAGTGTAGAAGGTTGTAGTAGGTTACAATGGGACATTAATAAGATGCAGAAGTGGGCTGAGAAGTGGCAAATGGAGTTCAATTTGGAAAAGAATGTACTAATAACACTCTGGAAGGCTGAACTTGAAGGCAAAATGCAACGTTAATGGTTGGATTCTTAGCAGAAGGATCTTGGGGTACATGTCTATAGATCTCCCAAAGTTGCCACACAAGTTGATAGGGTGGTTACGAAGGCATATGGTGAGTGGGCCTTCTTAGTCAGGGAATTGAGTTCATGGGCCATGAGGTAATGTTGCAGCTCTATGAAACTCTAGTTAGACCATACTTTGATATTGTGTTCAGCTCTAGTCACCTCATTCTAAAGAGAATGTGGAAGCTTTATAGATGGTGCAAAGGAGTTTAGCATGATGCATGTCTTATTTTGCTCACTCTCCATGAAGGTCACTCCAAAGCGCTGAGGCTATGAAGTCTGCCCTGGCTGCTGCGCTCCGTGCCCACTAATATGATGAACTGATAAGCGAGGCTTTGGGCCTACTCCAGGGTTTGGATCTGAGGACTCAGCTTTGCTTGGCATGTTGGTGTTCGCTTCAATTGTTTGCATCATTTGTGTTTTTCTTTTCTTTCTCTTGCGCATCCGGTGTTGGTCTTTTATTTCTTTTCTTTAAGTGGGTTCTTTCGGGTTTCTTGCTTTGTGAGCAAGCAAACCTCAAGGCTGTAGAATTTTTACATTCTTCAATAATAAATGTACTTTGAATTTTGAATCTTGAATCTCATGAGGAAGGGCTGAGCGAGCTGGGGCTTTTCCCTTTGGAACGAAGGAGAATCAGAGATGACTTGATAGAGGTGTACAAGATAAGAGGCATAGATATGCAGCCTGACCCTGTATTCCCAGGGCAGCAATGGTGAATACCACAGGAGATAATTTTAAGGTGATTGGAGGAAAGCATAGGTGGAATGTCAGAGGTAGTTTTTTTTTGTACACAGTGTGCAATACGCATATGGAATACAAGGCTGGGGGTAATGGTAGAGGCAGATTCATTCTGGACATTTAAAGGACTTTTAGATTTGCACGTGGATGAAGGAAAATGGAGAGTTATGTGGGAGGAAAGGGTTCGATTGTTCTTGAAATAGGTTAAAATGTTGGCAGATCATCATGGGTTGAAGGGACTGTACTGTACCGTATTGTTCTATCTTCTAATGCAGAGGAGTGTTAATCCATTCATTCATCTTAAAAGCAACACCAGCCATTATCTAGGTGTAATGGTCTATTTTTTTTACAAATTCCCCACAAGGCAGAAATAATTTATTCAGTAAAGAAATTTAAGTGACAGAGAGGATTATTTTGATAGAATATTCACTGTAAGAAGAACCTCTTATTTACCTACAGAATTTGCAAGTTTGCTATCACCTCAGTGCACATTTATCAAACAACCTCTACCATACATGGAGATAGAATTACACCTTTATTTTCAGTAAAATGCGTGAGAGCTGTTCTTTTATAACTGTTTCTCGCTACTCCCTACTCGCAATTTAATTTCCAAGACAAATAACCTCTTCCATGTACTAAACTTCCTGTTCCAACCACTCTGCTTCTACTGGAATGTGTTTTGCAAGGAGGCTGGTTGTTATGAAATTGAGTCATTGATGACTCCCTACTGTGAAATCCAGGTAAAATCATTAACAGCTGGCAACAAAGTCATTTAAAATCTGATTGCTGAATTTTCAATTGCAGGTTTCTGAATTGCACTGCGTGGCAATAATGAGATAACATTTCTGACTGACTACATGTTAGAGGATTCTTTTAAATGAAGCTTGAGGATTTTTTTTTAACTATTACATCTTATAAATCTTTAAATTATTATTTTTATATAGGTATTGTGAGAATTGTCATATACTGAATCCTCAAGCAAATTAGCTCAACAGCCTTCTCTGGGTCAAGTACAAAAGTGAATACAGCAGTCCATGTAGAACAGAATACTTGGGAAATGGGGTCAGATTAGAGATGGGAGAGAATTAATATCTGTAGTTCCCTTAGAATAACTACTTCAAAAATTGTGGGCTCTACATGAAATACAGAAACCTTTTCCTTTTATTTCCACTATAGAAAAGCTGAAGGGTTATTAAAAGCTATGTTCAGTTTATTTTTTCCCAGGCTCTATATCGCACATTAGCAAAGACAATTTACTCACATCAAAACTGTTTCGCACAGTACCCATTTATCAAATTCTATCAACTACCTACATGGAAAAAAAACTCCCTGTCTACCATATCCTGTAATTCAATATGTCCTCTGTTTTCAAGGAATCTGTAAATAGTAGATCTTTGAATACAAATTGAGCTCTTCCTGACAAAATCCATGATCATGTTACAGTATGAAAGTGAATTAGCTTGATAATCAAATCACCCTAACAGTGTACAGCAACCTGCACTACTGCTTTGAAACCCACTATGGCATTTAGTTCACCTAAATTAAGATAAGTAATTCTGCAATAGATGTGCAATGGTTACCAGAACAACAACCAGATAGTTATTAAAACCAAATCTGATTCATTTTATGCTCATCAGGGGAGGAAATTTGCAACCTGAACCAGTGCAGCCGATCTGCACCGCCAGCCCCACCAATGTAATTGGGTCTTAACTGCCTCCTCGATTCAGTAGACGGGCAAATAAATGCTGACATCAATAGCGACATTCTCACCCTGTGAAAACATTTTTTTCTAATTAAAAAGTCCTAGGGCAAATGCTATGACTGGGAAAAGCCTTAAAGTATGGCACAGTAGTGTAGTGTTTAGCACAATGCTTCACAGTACAGGCGATCCGGGTTCAATTCCCACTGCTGCCTGTAAGGAGTTTGTACGTTCTCCCTGTGACTGCGTGGGTTTCCTCCGGGTGCTCCTGTTTCCTCCCGCAGTCCAAAGACATACCGCTTGGTTGGCCAATTGGTCATTGTAAACTGTCTCGTGATTAGGCTAGCATTAAATCAGGGGATTTCTGGGTGCCGTGGTTCAAAGGGATGGAAGGGCCTATTCCACGCTGCATCTGAATAAACTAAATTTTTTTTAAAAATGGCCTTATACAGCCCCTAGTGCCTGGCCAGTAGACAAGGTTGCTTTCATGGTCTTTAACCTCTGAGGAGAGCCAAGAATATTTTAACCTGGGAAAAAAAAATCATTCATCTGGGATCTTCCAACCTGGAGAGATGCCAAGCAAAGGAACCAAAGGGCCATTAATATGCTTTTCGATGCTTGGAATTCCTTGAACAAGGTAAAAATGACTCACAAAGTTATCACATCCGAGCTGTTTCAGGATAAAATGAAGACAAAGTCATTGCTGAAGCATGTTAAGAGCTTTGGCAGTCTCAATAATTTACTGGAGAGGGGATCAACATTTTAAAATGTTCTACCCATCATCACTTACTTTGGGAACAAAGGCAGGTTATTCTGTTCATTGTTGCTTGATTTCAGTAAGCAAAGCTAGCTTCCTCATTTAGGGTCTAAGCACAATTGAAGTACACGGGTTATCAAATTGTGGCTTTCTTGACTGCAGTGGGTTTGGGCCAAACACATAATGGTTCCTCACTTGGGAAGAAATCTGTGGGGCTGAAAGATATCACAGGTCACCTTGTTACAAGACAGGTGAAGGATGGAGCAGCACATTTCAGTACTTTAAATTTAAATAATGCACAAGTTCAGAATAATGGACTGTTGTTTACTTTGTTGGCAGTAATGGCACCATTAGACATAAAACACTGGTTCAATCTAAATTCTATAAATCACAAAACCATTAACTCAGACTTCTGGCTGCCACTTATTTCCCGTTATTCATGGTGGTGGTTCATAACAATTTTCCTTTTCAATGCACATTAAACAAAAACAACACTGAAATATTGGGCATCTGCTGTAGTATATTCAGCTAAATGTGAAATCACTGTAAGACCAACGCTCAGAGCTGGTCTAATTCATTGTCCCTCCAATTTGAGCCCTTTACTGTCCTGACACTGAGAGTTAGGCTATCTCTTTCAATGGGTCTCAGCTTTATCTTTTCCAATATAATCATTTACTACTAAATTTAAATCAACCATTAACTAACAATGTTAGTGCCACATTACTACAGGGAGTGTGACTGGAGTTCTCCCACTAATGTCCATAAGCAGTTTGTGCATTCTCTCCTTGACTGCATGGGTTTTCCTATGAGTTTTGTGGTTTCCTCCAACATTTCAAATATGTACGGGTCAGTTGGTCACTTGTTTATAATTGGCTGGCACGGATTCGTTGTGCCGGCAGGGCCTGTTACTGTACTGTATCTCTAAAGAAAAATAAATACATACAGCAGTGGCTTTTCTCCAGTGGTCCCCAACCACCGGGCCACGGACCAGTACCGGGCCGCAAGGAAACCATATGAGTCAACTGCACCTTTCCTCATTCCCTGTCATGCCCGCTGTTGAACTTTAACGCACGCGAGGTCATCAGTCAGGCATTAACCTGCAACTACTCGATGAGTAAACAAGAAAGGTCGCTTGAGAGTTTCTTTGGAAGAGATGGTAGGACATAAAAGGCCTAACGATGACGACAACGCACAGACAGCTGAGGCCGAGACTGCAAAAAAAAGGAAAGCTTCCTTCAACAGAAAATATGACGAGTTGTACATAAAATATGGCTTTATTGCGACTGGCGACTCGCACGTTCCAAGTCCCCTGTGTGTGATACATGGAGACAAGCTGTCTCATGAGGCAATGAAGCCCTCAAAACTGCTTCGGAACCTTGAGTCCAAGCACCCTGCACTTAAAGACAAACCCGTTGAGTTTTTTGAGCGGAAAAAAAACGTGAGCAAGTGAGACAAAAGCAAGTGCTGAAAGCCACCACCTCCACAAATGCTGCTGCTCTGAGAGTGTCGTACTTAGTGGCTAGCCGTATTGCTAAGGCGAAGAAGCCTTTCACTGTTGGTGAAGAATTGATTCGGCCAAGGACTTGTGCTGCGAACTGTTGGGAGAAGCTGCAGCTAACAAGATGGCACAGGTTTCTCTTGCAGCTACCACAGTTTTAAGGAGAATCGATGACATAGCGGAGGACATCGAAGCACAGCTGTTGGAATGGCTTAACGAGTCTGGTTTCACTACCCGAGTCAAAGAGGTTGCTCCTGAGTGCCAGTCTACACACTGTGTCACACACAGGGAAATGCTGGCTAGCCGAAAAATGTCACCTGATCTTAACAGTGTATTGAGTGACGTTGTTGAAGTTATCAATCACATCAAAGCAAAAGCCCGTAACTCACGTCTGTTTGAGCAGCCTTGTGGGGAAATGGATGCAGAGCACGAACGCCTTCTCTTACACACTGAAGTCAGGTGGCTATCAAGGGGGAAGAGCCCTGACCAGGGTTTTTGAGTTAAGAGAGCAGCTACAGAGATTTCTTTCAAGAAAAAAGTCACCACTGGCAGCCCACTTCAGTGACGAGGAGTGGATAGCAAAACTCTCTTATCTGTGTGACATCTTCAACCTGCTCAATGAACTCAATTTGTCACTTCAGGGGAGAATGACAACTGTCTTCAAGTTGACAGATAAAGTGTCTGCTTTCACAGCCAAACTGGAACTGTGGAGACAGTGAGTGGACAGGGGCATATTTGACATGTTCCCAACTTTAGCTGGGAATTTGGGAGAGACTGAGGCTCACAGCTGGTGCACAAACACCTATCTTCGCTGTCCACAGAATTTGAGCGTTACTTCCCAACCGCAAATGACCCAAGACGTGCAAATGAATGGGTCCGTGACCCATTTGTGAATGTCCCCGGTGAATCATCCATGTCAGTGCAAGAAGAAGATCAACTCCTCGAGCTTGCAAATGACGGTGGGCTGAAAAATATGTTTGACATAACATCTATGCCGGCATTCTGGATCAAAGTCAAGGCTGAATATCCGGAGATGGCTAGGAAAGCACTGAAAACGTTGCTTCCATTTCCAACATCATATCTCTGCGAAGCGGAGTTTTCTGCAATGAATGCAACGAGGACTAAATTGCGGAACAGACTGGACATAAGGAACCCCCTTATGACTTACAATTGACTTATCACTATATTCAAGCGAGGAAAATATGCGCTGTGTGTTTAATATTAAATTCATTAGATAAACCCTTTTAGAAACGAAATTGAATGTATTAGCCACTGATAAGTGACTTATAGTTGACCTATCACCTATATTCCCATCGTGATTAACTCCACCCCCCCCCCCCCCCCACTCCCAGCTCAGCCAGTCCGCAAGAATATTGTCAATATTAAACTGGTCCACGGTGCAAAAAAGGTTGGGCCCCTGCTTTTCTCTGTTTGACTTTGAGACCTTGCACATGGTCAGTCAGTGCTTTAGCATATATTGGATCGACTCATTCCCGCTGTACCTGTGTAAAGCAATGCATGATTTGAACAGATACAGGATACTCTGCACACTGCATAACCTACTCCAATTCCTACCTTGTTCAATGAAGAGACAGATATAGTACTGCCCTAATGCTCAGTTATACCAAATGCACTCCTTTCATGTAATGGAGGAGAATATTCTCATTAATTTATTGGGACCATAGAATCTGATCTCAATGAGTTAATCTGAATGCTAACCACATTAAGAAAGTTCAAACAGAAAGCATAAGGGCTTAACAACTCTAGTTAACACAAAAATTAACAAATGCGGGTGCTCTGGACACCTTGGAGCCCAATGCTTATATATAACTTGGAAACATGGAATACCAAGGGAGACCTGGCGAACCTCTTCAACCTAGAGAGCCTAGGAAGAAACCAGAGCGTTAACTGGAGTAGCTCGGAACATACACTCAGAATGTAGGCTTGGAATACTCGGAACACAAACTCAGGACATGCACTTAGAAGAGGAAACACCCTTGCATCCAGCTGACCAATATCCAAGCAACTGTTGTACTTCCAATTGGTTCATTGGTTATTGGGGTCCTTCTGTCACAGTGTGCATTCACAATGATTGAACCTGGGTGACGAGGAATGACAGAACTCCAATGTAGAGACAGAAACAGTAGAGTTTATATATAGGAATTCCAACTGAACACCAGTGGCTTGATCCAGTGACACCACAAGAAAAATCATTCTCAAAACAAGGACCGCACGATAACTGCTGATCAGGAGTCCACTTCAAGTAATCTTGACAAGATTAAACATAAAGCATAAACACGAGGAAATCTGCAGATGCTGAAAATTCAAGCAACACACACAAAAAATGCCAGTGAACACAGCAGGCCAGGAGGCCACCGGGTCCAACACATAATTCTCCGTAACTTCTGCCACCTCCAATGAGATCCCACCACCAAGCACATCTTTCGCTCCTCCACTTTCTGCTTTCCACAGAGATCACTCCCTACATGACTCCCTTGTCCATTCGTCCCCCCAATCCCTTCCCACTGATCTCCCTCCCGGCACTTATCCTTGTAAGCGGAACAAGTGCTACACTTACACTTCCTCCCTCACCACCATTCAGCGCCCCAGACAGTCCTTCCAGGTGAGGCGACACTTCACCTGTGAGTCGGCTGGGGTGATATACTGCATCCGGTGCTCCCGGTGCAGCCTTCTATATATTGGCAAGACCCGAGGCAGGCTGAGAGACCATTTCGCCGAACACCTACGTTCTGTCCACCAGAGAAAGCAGGATCTCCCATTGGCCACATATTTTAATTCCACATCCCATTCCCATTCTGATATGTCTATCCACGGCCTCCTCTACTGTCAAGGTGAAGCCACATTCAGGTTGGAGGAACAACACCTTATATTCCATCTGGGTAGCCTCCAACCTGATGGCATGAACACTGACTTCTCTAACTTCCATTAATGCCCCACCTCCCCTTCGTACCCCATCCCTTACGTAATTATTTTTTTCTTTCCCCTCTTTTTTTCCCTCCCTCTGTCCCTCTCACTATAACTCCTTGCCCATACTCTGGGTCCCCCCCTCCTTTTTTTCTCCCTAGGCCTTCCGTCCCATGATCCTCTCCTTTCTCCAGCCTTGTATCCCTTTTGCCAATCAACTGTCCAGCTCTTGGATCCATCCCTCCCCCTCCTGTCTTCTCCTATCATTTCAGATCTCCCCCTCCCGCTTTCAAATCTCTTACAATCTCCTCTTTCAGTTAATCCTGACGAAGGATCTCGGCCCGAAATGTTGACTGTACCTCTTCCTATAGATGCTGCCTGGCCTGCTGCGTTCACCAGCATTTTTTGTGTATGTTGCTTAAACAGAAAGCACAAGGGCTTAATGACTCTAGTTAAGACAACAATCAACAAATACAGGTGCTCTGGAAACCTCAGAGTCCAACACTCTCTGGCTCACCTCAAGGGCCCGCAGGGCTCATGACAATGTGCAACCATGAAAGTAATTGCTGATACCAAGCTGTGAAAGCCCAATCACAAACTGTTCCACTTTTTAAGGGACACATCCAAAATGCTGGTGAATGCAGCAGGCCAGGCAGCATCTCTAGGAAGAGGTACAGTCCACGTTTCAGGCCGAGACCCTTCATCAGGACTAACTGAAAGAAGAGCTAGTAAGAGATTTGAAAATGGGAGGGGGAGATCAGAAATGACAGGAGAAGACAGGAGGGGGAGGGATGGAGCTAAGAGCTGGAAAGTTGATTGGCAAAAAGGATACAAGGCTGGAGAAGGGAGAGGATCATGAGATGGGAAGCCTAGGGAGAAAGAAAGGGGGAGGGGAGCCCAGAGGAAGATGGAGAGCTGGCAATGAGTTATAGTGAGAGGGACAGAGGGAGAAAAAAAAAGGGGAAAAATTTAAAAATATATTAAAGTTCTGGTCAATTTATCAAAGAGCTCAGTTTTTATTGTGTACCAGTATCAAACTTTGCTGCAAGACATTCTCATGAACCACATTGGTTTATTTTGTTACGTAAAAAGGGGTTGCCTTAATACAATTTGTTCTTGCAGTGAAAAGCTGTAAACTCTAAGCATCCCAAGCAACTACTTAGTGAATGCACAGCCCAACTATTCCTCAAAATACTCCAAAGAATGAGCAGAATTTAAACATTATTGTATCATGGCATAATTTAAATCTTGTAGAAGTTGAACATTACCTTTTTGGTTTTGAGTCCTTTGCTTTTAGGTAAAACATTAAAAATTCCATTTACCTTCTTTAAAAGCCACAAAAACAGGTACTTCTACATTTGATGATCATGTGCCTGATTCCTAATGCATGTCTCCTTGTCGTAACAGCCCTTTCAAATGACTTGAGACTTTTCCTGCACCAGCTAATCTGTCCGCCTGTTATCCACATTTAATGTCCTTCCCTACAAATTTAATGCTGGGTGCTATTTATAAAACCTACGCAATATTTGTGCCTGTCCTTTTTTTTTTTAAGTGAAATACAAATCTGCAAATTATCCAGAAAACAATCCCTTAAATCACACTATTTTTATAATAGAGACAGAATTAAACTATGATGTCTGTGACTCCACCACTTGCAGACTCAGAAACTGGGCCAAACAACTGCAGGCGAAGTCACTCTCCTCCGGTTTATTAATAGTAAAATGGTATCATTAGTGAGGAAATGGTCTACAAATCTACTGCTAATTCTTCACTGGATTGTTCACAGTAGTACCTGGCATCTACACAACAATATGTAGTGGATTACGAGGATATAGATTTATCCCAGTTTCACCATAGGCAATTTTTTTCTGCAAGGACCTAATCCTTTCTGATTGACTTTTACAGGACAAAGTTTTCTCCACAAAAGGAGCACAAAATACAGAAGGGTCCAAATCTATTCAGGTTTAAGAGACTTTCTAATTATTCCTCCCTTAAGTGCAATATTTATATTAGTCTAGGAGGAGGCCTTTGGCACACCCTCAGAGCTTGTCAGTCCAGGGTTTGGAAGCAGCATGTAGTTAGTTTTGTTGAGAGAATTATTTATGGTTGACTCTAAACAAAGAATTGATAATTATACCACAATTATAACAAAATAATTACCATCATTATACAAGGCAGCAGCCACGGAAAAATTTGTTAATCTGATTAAATTTACCGTGTCCATATTGAAAAGCATAAATCAACATCTCATTAGCAAGTATAATTAATCCTTGAGAAAAGAAACTGAATGTCACATGTCATAACCTCAGGGCACTTTAAAGAACTGAAGAGCCAAAACTACAAAATGTACTGTATTGCCACTGAAGAAAATGTAGCAGCTAATTTGTAAATATCAACACCCAACAATCAGCAACTGAGAGCAGGAACAGTTTTATTATTACTATCACAGCAAATTATGCTTTCTACCACTCAAAAGTGCCATAAATTTCTTTACACCTACTTAAGAGCAAAGACATTCCTCAGTTTATTATCTCAGCCAAAGCAGAGTGCAGCATTCTCCTCGATCCTATTTTGGAAAACTATTCTTGATTATGTGCTCAGCTCTTTAAGGTGCAAATTAAGCCCAGGACTTTTTTTAAAAATTTGGTTCCAACATATCGATGTAGTCATAAAGAAAACATGACAGCGGCTATACTTTATTAGGAGTTTGAAGAGATTTGGTATGTCAACAAATACTACTCAAAAACTTCCATAGCTGTACCATGGAGAGCATTCTGACAGGCTGCATCACTGTCTGGTATGGAGAGGCTACTGCACAGGACCGAAAGAAGCTGCAGAAGGTTGTAAATCTAGTCAGCTCCATCTTGGGCACAAGCCTACAAAGTACCCAGGACATCATCAAGAAGCAATGTCTCAGAAAGGCAGCGTCCATTATTAAGGACCTCCAGCCCCCAGGGCATGCCCTTTTCTCACTGTTACCATCAGGTGGGAGATACAGAAGCCTGAAGGCACACACTCAGCAATTCAGGGACAGCTCCTTCCCCTCTGCCATCTGATTCTAAATGGACATTGAAGCTTAGGACACTACCTTACTTTTTTTCCAATATGCAGAATTTCTGATTTTGCACATTTAAAAAAATCCATTCCATATATGTATTTGATTTACTTGTTTATTTATTATTATGTTTATTTTATTTTTTTTCTCTCTCTGGTAGATTATGTATTGCATTGAACTGCTGCTGCTAAGTTAACAAATTTCACATCATATGCCGGTGATAATAAACCTGATTCTGATTCTGATAAACCCGAACCCAAAATTCCAGCCTGACCTGCTGAGTATTTCAGCTGCTTGTGTAGTGGTTTGCAACATTACTTCCACAAAGAAAGAAAAGATGTGTGATGAAGCAAAGAGTAAACTAAGGAGGACAACTACCCACAGCACATTAAACTTCTGACTGAACAGTCCTAAGGCACACCAACAGGGAGCCAGCAGATTCTTCAACAGTAGATTACCATTTAATTAAGTATTCAAAATCTTATGAAGTATCCTGCATTTTTTTAAAATATTTGCTAAATATAGTGAAGTAAAATAGTGACAAAAACATATTGTTATCTATCTGGCATCACAACTGAAATAAGACTTAATAAGCGTACCTTGTTTTTATACTGAGCAACAAAGATAACTGCTTTAATCATTAACCTCTTACGATTGAGATTTGACCTACTGGCCACTAATATTCACATCTGCAACAAAAACAAGTATACTTTTCAACTCAAAACAACATTTGCCCTGCAAACTGCTTAAGTATAAGATGGTAACAATACCATCTTAACAAAATGTTAAACATCTGGGGCAAGAGAGACTGGAATCTGGAAAAAATCTGGGACCAAAAACCAAGGGATGAATAGCATTTCTCTAAAGACACATAGAAAAATGACTGGAAAGGAAATTGAAGCATTTTAATAATTCATGAGCCATTCAAAACAATTATAGTCCAACATTATGATCCCAATAAACTATAGGGCTCCTTCTAATGTAGTCCTTAATATCAATGCCCATTCTCAGAGTTGACAAATGGCTTTAAACATGTATACATCTTAAAACCAAATTAACTAATGGAAAAACAACTAATAAATTGTGAAATACAGAAATAATAAAATTGCTATTGTTGTCATCTACCCATTTCTCAACCCTATGGCTTATATACCCATTTTTCAACCCTATGGCAAGTCTACAGACTTGAACTACTGCACAGAGTCTTGTCATCTTCAGAAGTTTTCGGATGACTCTGCCATAGTTGGATGCATCAGCAAGGGAGATGAGGTTGAGTACAGGCCTACTGTAGGAAACTTTGTCACATGGTGTGAGCAGAATTATCTGCAGCTTAATGTGAAAAGACTAAGGAGCTGGTGGTAGACCTGAGGAGAGCTAAGGTACCAGTGACCCCTGTTTCCATCCAGGGGGTCAGTGTGGACATGGTGGAGGATTACAAATACCTGGGGATACGAATTGACAATAAACTGGACTGGTCAAAGAACACTGAGACTGTCTACAAGAAGGGTCAGAGCCGTCTCTACTTCCTGAGGAGACTGAGATCCTTTAACATCTGCCGGACGATACTGAGGATGTTCTACGAGTCTGTGGTGGCCAGTGCTATCATGTTTGCTGTTGTGTGCTGGGGCAACAGGCTGAGGGTAGCAGACACCAACAGAATCAACAAACTTATTCGTAAGGTCAGTGATGTTGTGGGGATGGAACTGGACTCTCTCACAGTGGTGTCTGAAAAGAAGATGCTGTCTAAGTTGCATGCCATCTTGGTCAATGTCTCCCATCCACTACATAATGTACTGGGTGGGCACAGGAGTACATTCAGCCGGAGACTCATTCCTCCAAGATGCAGCACAGTGCGTCATAGGAAGTCATTCCTGCCTGTGGCCATCAAACTTTACAACTCCTCCCTTGGAGGGTCAGACACCCTGAGTCAATAGACTGGTCCTGGACTTATTTCATAATTTACATATTACTATTTAACTATTTGTGGTTCTATGATTATTTATTATTTATGGTGCAACTGTAACGAAAACCAATTTCCCCCTGGGATCAATAAAGTATGACTATGACTTTTGCACCACTAAAGCCAACATGTCCTTTTGAGTCACTTCCTCAAGTTACTAAAATTAAACAGACAATGCAGGAATTGCTTAACAGGTCAAACAATGCTTATTTTGATGAAACATCATTGACCTGAAATGCTAAATCTTGTTTCTCCCTAACTTCCAGATTTTTTGTATTTAATTTCTAGTTTCTGCTCTTTTGTGTTTACTTTGACATTCTTGAGTTACTGCCTCAGTACACATCAGTGTCCAACAGGATTCATTAAACAATCAAACTTGGAACTCTGCAGGTTTTCTGCACCAGTAAGTCCTCTCTCCCCTTGCTTGGTCTGTGAATGATCACCTATTTCTTGCTTTCTATCCCATCTTCAGGCAAAGCAAAGCTTGTTGCATGACCAGATTCTGGAAAATACAAACCAGAAACAACTCGCCCATTTCATTATTGTAGAAGACAGGTTAAATTATGAAGGAGAGGGCAACTGTACATGAAGCACCTCATGGATAGTTTCAATTATTGAAATATCTTTTAAGAAACATGAAACAAACTGATTTTGTACATCCCAAATCAGGATGCCAATCGGGATTATAATTAAGAAGTTCAGAATAACCTAGTGAAATGAAAATACAATCTACATCAGTGGCAATATCAACATATAAAGGTAGGTAAATATAAATACAGGTGATCCCCATGGGAAGGGGGGAAATGCGGGCAGGGGGCGATGGGGAGGTTGCATTCCCAGAAAACAGGCCATATCACAGTTTTTTTTGTAAGAAGAAGTCATGGCATCAACTCATGTGTGAAGAAATGAGTTGGAAGAAAACTATTTTGTGTTCCACATAACTTTATAATCAGGAATTTTTATTCCATATCCCAGAGTTTTGGAGGTGATTTGTGAAGTCCACAAGGGTGTACTTCTGTTAGGCAAACCTCTTGGGTCACCTGGACTGCTCTTTGAGGAACAGGAACCAATGCACTGTTGTCAAAATGGTTCAATATAAAGTTAGAGAGAATACAGAAACTTGATGCACAACACGTTTTCCGTGACAAAGTTCAAAGTAAACTTATTATCAAACTACAAAAATCACCATATCTCACTCTGAGATTCAGTTTCTTGCAGGCATTCACAGTAGAACAAAGAAATACAACAGAATCACTGAAAAACTTCTCACAGAGACTGACAAACAACCAATGTACAAAAGACGACAAACTGAAAATACCAGAAAATTTTTAAAAAATAAACAGAAAATTATTACTGAGAATATAAATTGTAGAGGTTTTTAAAGTGAGTCCACAGGTTGTGGAATCAGTTCAGAGTTGAGGTGAGTGAAGTTATCCACACTGGTTCAAAAGCCCGATGCTTGAAGGGTAGCAATTGTTCCTGAAGTCAAAGGAATAAGAATGACCTGGCCAGGACAGCTCAACACAATTCAGAGAAAACAGAAATCAAACCTGTGTAAACAGGATTGTTGTCAAGATACGGGAGATTTTCAAACAGTGGAGGCGGTATGGAGAAGTACCAGAAGACTGAAGCACAACATCAAGTATTTAAATTACAAGGAGAAGCAGAAAATAGATTTTCAACCCAGAAGGAAGGCACAGACTCAGTCTTAAACAGTAGTTGAGGAATATGTAATGCTCCAAATAGTTAAAGAAGGGGAAATTCATTCTCATTAAAGATAATTCCTGGATTGACATTGGGAAAATCTTCTGTGTATGTGGAATGATCAACATCTGAAACAGACTTCTGAGAACCGTAATCAACATTTACTTCCTAATCTTAAGGTCAGGAATTCTCCCATTCAAATAACGGAGGATTCCAGTCTCCTATCAGGTCAGACTGACATGAGACTGCAGATCTACATTCCCCCGTGTGACTCTGGAGAATCCCAGCATGTGGAGTCCAACAAGGGAGCAGAGCAGGTGTGCCAGCATATGTTGTCCAACTCATGCTGGGCCTACAATGGGGCTGCACAAATCCCAAAGGTACCTGCAAACAGATGAATGCTGGAGATTCCCTTCAGAGTTACTGGTCATAACCAACCCAACTTGGGCAACTGTGCTATGTCAATATGTTAAAAAGGGTTCAGACATGTATAATAAACTGCACAAAACCCAGACATAACAAAGCATTTTCTATCCAATTAAGTACTTTTAAAGAATGGCACTCACTGCTGTAAATAGGAAAACAGAGTTGTCAGTTTGTGCAAGGCAAGCTCCCCACAAGCAGCATTAGCAGAATCAGGATTGTTATCACTCTCTTATACAATGTGAAATTCATTGTTTTGTGGCAGCAGTACAGAGCAAAGACATAAAATTACCATAAATTACAAAATAAACAGCACAACAGAAGGAATAGTGAGGTTAAAACAAAGTAAAGAGGTACAAAACAATCATTTGTTTCTAGGCTATTGGCCAGCAGATATAAATATTTGTCAGGAGAAATGGGTAACAGCCATCAGTTCTTTTAAAGAACAGCTTTAAAATCATAAGACCATGAGGCATAGGAGCAGAATTAGGCCATGGGATCCACTCCACCATTCCACCATGGCTGATTGATCACCCCTCTCAACCCCAACCTCCTGCCTTCTCCCCGTAACCTTTGACACCCCGATTAATCAAGAGCTCTATCGGCTGGTGGCGCAATGGCATCAGCGCTGGACTTCGGGGTGAGAGGTCCCGAGTTCGAATCTAGCTGGCTCCCAGTAAGAGCTGGTGATCCCTTAAAAAAAACACTCACCCGGCAGAAGGCAATGGCAAACCACTGCTGTAACTTGCCTCGTATGCGATTTCCCAGTACGCCAGAGCGGCGTGGAAGGAAATTGTCCACTAACTGGAAATAATTCCGGACGCAATATATCAGCTTCTGCCTTAAATATACTCAATCACTTGGCCTGTACAGCTGTGTCTGGCAATTACTTTCACAAAGTCACCACCCTCTGGCTAAAGAAATTTTTCATCACCTCTGTTATAAATAGAAGTCCCTCTATTCTGAAGCTGTGCCCTCTGGTCCTAGACTTCCCCCACTACAGGAAAAATCCTCTTCCCATCCACTCTATTGAGGATTTTCAAAATTCGACAAGTTTCAATAGGATCCTTCCTCATTCTTCTAAGCTCCAGCGAGTACCGGACTAGAGCCAAATACTCCTCATATATTAACCCTTTCATTCCTAAGGTCATTATCGTGAAGCTCCTCTGGACCTTCTACGATGCCAGCTCATCTTAGGTAAAGGGCCCAAAACAGTTCACAATACTCCAAGTGCAGTCTGACCAATGCCTTATAAAGCCTCAGCATTACATCCTTGCTTTTGTGTTCCAGACCCCACAAAATGAATCCGAACATTGCATTTGCCTTCCTTACCAACGACTCAACCTGCAAACTAAACTTCAGGGAATCCTGCACGATGACTCCCAAGTCCCTTTGACCCTCTGAGTTTTGAATTTTCTCCCCAATTTGCCAACAGTCCATGCCTTTATTCCTTCTACCAAAGTGCATGAATGTACACTATATTCCATCTGCCACTTCTTTGCCCATTCTCCCAATCCATCTACCCTGCTTCCTTCATACTACCTGCCCTTCACGTATCTTTGTATTATCCATAAACTTGGCCACAAAACCATCAGTCCTTTCAACCAAATAATTGATATAACATGAAAAGAAGTAGTCCCAAAACCAACCCATGCAGCACACCACTAGTCAAGAACAGCCAACCTGTAAAAGCCCCCTTTATTCCGATTCTCTGTCTCCTGCCAGTCAGCCAATCTTCTATCCATGGTAGTGTCTTTCCTGTAATACCATGGGCTCTCCCCACCAATGGAGGGGGGGGGTTGGAGAGAGAGGAGGGATTATTGAGGGAGGAGGATTGCTCTGTGAACTGGTTATACATTCAATGGGCAAAATGTCCTCTGCCTATGTTGTACAGAAATACAAATGTATAAAAACTAGCAGAAGCACATGAAACTGCAGATCCTGGAATTTAGAGCAACAAACAATCTGCTTGAAGCAGGTCAATCATAATCTATGGGAGGGGTGGAAAAGGAGGGGGAGAAAACTGAATCACATTTTCCATCTATAATAAAGATTCCTTTAATATCATTGCGTTCCTTTGTTGGAAGCAAAAGATGAATGTAATTTGTGTTCAAGTAACTTAAGATTAATAATCACAGGAACTTACACTAGCAGGGACCACCATTAACCCAAGGATGGTTTGACATCAACTATATTTGTTGATTTGGGATTTTCAGTCTGTAATCTCCACAAAACCGCTTGGTGTCTCAGCTAATCACTTCCTAAAAATACATTTGAAATTAATGAAACAAAAAAATTTAATATCATTTTTGTATCTGATATTCAGTAAGAATGTTGATGAGAAGATTCTCTTATTCAACACAAAAATACATCTAGCATCATGAAGTGAAATAACTTCAACATCAAAAAGATTTTAAAGCTAACAGTGTACATGTACTAAGGTCGATAACTGGAAATAGTCCAATTTGTTGAGGGACTCATACACAGCTGCCCCAAATCTACAGCACAGAGCTCACATACTTATAACTGTAAATATTAAGATTAAGACAAAGATTAATCAAAGATGACCAAAGAACCCCAATTAAAATTAGGATTGTACATCACTTTTAGGGTAAGGAGACAAACCTTTATATAACATTCCAGATGCAAACTCACCATGGCCCTCTATAATTGGAGCAGAAGGTCCATATTTTACTACAAGACTCAAGTGAAAGGCCAAAAATATTATTTGCGTTCTCAGTTGCTTACTGAACCGAACGTTAAATTTTAATGGTCTCCATCCAAGCTGACCCAGGTCCCTCTGAACACCAACGCTTACCAATGTCTCAATTAAAACAAATACCTACATTTCAATTTCCTCTATCGGAAAATCTCATATTTTCAGTTTATATTTCAAATCCTTGTCCATCAAGTTAAAGTGCCAAATATCCACTCAAAGACCCTCTGAATGTTTGTGTTGGCCATGATGCCTAATTAATCTCATCTGCCTACACATGATCCAATTCCATTCATGTGCCTAAGTACCTGTTAAATGAAAAAACACCTACACCAACTTGGGTGTTCAACCAGTGAACAAAAGACAACAAACTGTGCAAATATAAAAAGAAAAATATAAATAATAAATAAATAAATAAGGAATAAATATTGAGAACATGAGATGAAGAGTTCTTTAAACTATTGACTATTTTTTGAGCTCCCAACAGTGCAGTGGTTAGAGCATTACTTTACAGGACCAGTTATCAGTGATGGAGCTCAATTTCCACCACTGTCTGCAAGGAGTTTGTACGTTCTCCACGTGACCACCTGGGTTTTCTGGTCCCCCCCCCCCGCATTCCAAAATGGTACGGGGTTAGGGTTAACGAGTTGTGAGCATACTATGTTGGTGTCTGAAGCAGGACAACACTTGCGGGCTGCCCTCAGAACATCCTTGAACCACGCTGGACGTGGACGTTGATGCAAGAATATGCATCTCACAGTACGTTTCGATATATGTGACAGATAACGCTAATCTTTATAAAGAGATATTCTATGAAGACAACATATATCCTCCCACTTTCCTGTTCTTCTGTATAAATTATCTGGCCTTGGTTTGCTAGTGATTCACATTAACTTCACTTAACCCTTATAAGTTTTCTTCATCTGCTTCTATGTATCCTGCCAGACTGCTCTCGTATTCTACTTTACGTTTTCTTATATTTTCAACTTCGTAGAATTTTGAACTTTATTGAATCCTCAGGTTTACTCATGTGTGGGCAAACTTTCCTTTGATCAAATGACATCTTTAACTTGTATTGAGTGCCCTTGCCATGCTTGCTTTCGTTGGTTGGGTTACTGAGTATAAAATCAAGGATGGCATGATGCAGTTACATGGAATATTTTGGTTAGGCCACATTTGGAGTATTCTGATCATCCCACACTATGGGACAAATGTGGAAGCTTTGGAGAGAATGGGGAATAGGTTCATGGGGATTACTGCCTGAATTGGAGTTTAGTACCAATGTGATCGTATTATTATTAATAGTGTATTGTTTTCTCTGGACTATCAAGGATTGAGGGGTGACCTGATAGAACTATATAAAATTATGAGAAGCAGAGATGGGGCAGATCATCAGGGAGTTTTCTTCTTCTTGGGTGAAAATGCCAAATTGAGCATAAGTTTAAAGCGAGAAGGTAAGTTTGAAAGAAGTGAGACATACTTTTTTTCATACAGGGAGTGGCAGGTGCCTGGGAGTCAGTAGAAGCAGATATGATAGCAATATTTAACAGGTACTTAGATAGGTACATGAATGGAATTGGATCATGTGTTGGCAGATGAGATGAATTTAATTAGGCATCAGATTAATTAGGCATGAACATTGTTGTCTAAATGCCTGTTCTGTGCCATACTGTTCTATCTTCCAAGTTTCCTATTAGACATTTTTGACTTAAAGGGACATACATTACTCATAAATGGTATGTTAGTTCTTGAACTATTTGCCATTGTTTATTTTCTGTTGTAGAGTTTCATGTAACTTCTCAATCCACTATGACCAACTCCATGTGTTGGCATGTTGGCGTACTGGTTAGCTCAACGCTTTACGGTACCAGCGACCCAGGTTCAATTCCTGCCACTCTCTGTAAGGAGTTTGTATATTCTCCCCATGCCTGCGCAGTTTTCCTCTAGGTTCTCCGGTTTCCTCCCATAGTCCAAAGACATACTGGTTGGTCATTGTAAATTGTCCCGTGATTAGGCTAGGGTTAAATCGGGTTTTACTGGGCGGAGCAGCTTGAAGGGCCAGAATGGCCCATTCTGCGCTGTATCACAGTAAAGAAATAAGTAAACTCGTGCCTCATGTCTTTGGAGTTTGCTTCATTCAGATTTGAGGTGCTGGTTTCAAAGTGAGCCAACCATTTTCAATCTCTAATTTAAAAAATGATATCAAATTATGATTACCATTCTCATGAATGAACCCTGTCTCATTGCACAAAAGCTGGCTGCACCGCAGTGAATCACCGCAAGCTGATCAGGAAAGTCATCTCTTATACACTCTAGAAAGCTGCCATCCACACTATTTATGCTGTTTTGATTTTGTGCAATGAGAAAGGGTTAGTTGATGATCTGGCAGTTAAAAGGCCTTCAGAGAAGAGTGTAATCATAATTTGTTAAGATTTTTTTTAAACAGAGAAATTTATTACCCTGGTCATATGCATCACTCATTTCCTAATCTGTATTGTGCCCTACATTAACACTCCTGTTTGGTGGGAGTTGCACTAAGTACAGTACCACCAATGTTTTCTGTCCTTTGCTCTTTTGTAGCCCCACCTCAACTACACATACAAGATTATCAAGGCCAAGATCCTTTCTCTGCAATGCTTTACCTGATTCAGTAATATCAGGGCAATCTATTTCTTCTTCCTTTTTCACCATCTCCTTCAAGCTTTCTAGAATACTTAATGGACAACATTGGTCATTTATCTTCATTACTGTCAATGATTCACTCGTCTTTACTAACAGTCCACCACTTCCCCTCCAATGCATTTCACACCAACCCAGCCATTTTCAATTTATGAAATTTGTCTTCCAAAGATCGATTTATTTAAAAAATTGATGAGCAGCTACAAATCTTCTTCAATTTTCTCTACCACTATATGGTTTTCTCTGCTGTAACTCTAACTGCAGTCTAATGGAATAATGCTGCATCATGCATCCAACAAACTTCCAACTGGAGTGGAAGGGGAATTGTTCCATCTACATTGCTTCTACTCCAGAGCCAAGGTCATCCGCACCTCCATATTCAAGCTGTAGTACACAGGATAACACTTGGGTATGCACATGTCTAAAGTAAGAACTCCATATTATCTTTGGTTCATTCACTGAAGCACCCAAAAGAATGCATCTTATTTGCCTTTCTTGTGATTGCAATACTCCATTGGACATTGTTAATGTGGAGTGTTGCAATTCCAATTCATTTGTTTATTAAAGGATATGGCCTTGGCCTCAAGATGCAGCAGAAGACAAGCTGTGTTGTGTTCGACTGCAGACTGCTGCAACAATCATGGACTCAGGGACTTGGACTATATTTTTTCCCTGTGTGACTGCTTTTTACTGCTATCTTTTATGTGCTAGATGTGCCTTTTGCTGTTTATGACCGTTTGTACTTTGTTTTGCATCCTGGCCCCGGAGTACAGCTGTTTCATTTGGCTATATTCATGTGTGGTTGAATGACAATTAAACATGAACATGAACTTGAAGTGGCAGTGTGCAAAAGGTCCTCTACCATCCTGCTTCCCCTGTCCAAAAACATCAGCTCAGCAAAATTCTCCTAATACACTGGATGATAAGCAAATGAATGTTATCATCCAGACCAACATCCCCAGGATTGAACAGGCCGTCAATTGTTGAATAATTGAGATTTAATGTTCTGCCTTTGAAGAATCAACTGAGGTAAACAAGACACTATTATTTAGACTCCAACAGAGAAAACCGGTTTTTTTAGTTCAGGAAGGATTAAATGAAGTAAAATTTCAGATTTTTCCCACTAAAAAGATAGTGTTACCCTTATTTTCCTCTCCACTATGAAAGATGATAATTCACATTATGCATGGCTCAACAGATGTTAGAAACTCCATGGATACCTGACATTATTCTGGGATGAGTTAGGCAGGTGGTGTCAGGAGATAACAAGACGTCCATTCGAACACACAGGGTATGTATTACAGCTATTCTCAACTGCATTCTCAACAATAACATAAGAGTTTAACTTACACCCAGTCGTTGGCAAAGTAGTCTGATAGACTGTCTCATTTAAAAAGAGCTGCCCTATCTCAAAGTGTATTCTCACCAGTTTTGGCATGCAAAAGGCAGATAAAATCCACTAATTGAGACACTGTGACCAAGGCAAATACCGCTTCTCCTTCTGTAATAGCATACCGCAGTGCCTGCTGTAAGATCGGAGTTCAATACCTGCCACTGTTTGGAAAGAGTTTGTATGTTCTCCCTGTGACTGCGTGGGTTTCCTGTGGGTGCTCCAGTTTCCTCCTATATTCTAAAGATGTACAGTTAAGCAGTTAAGGTTGGCACTGGAAACGTGGTGACATTTGCAGGCTCACTTCAGCACAATCCTCACTGATCTGATTTGACGCAAACAACACACTTCACTGTATGTTTCGATATACACGTGACAAACAAAGCTGATCTCTCTCTAGTAGCTTCTGACCTGCAGAAATTAATTTGAAATTTATCTCTTTAAGGGCAAAGGTTCCCAACCTGGTGTCTGCGGGCCACTTGCTTAATTGAAATGGTCCAGGGCATAAAAAAGGTTGGGAACCAGAACCCCTACCTTCGAGCCATTTCAGCCACTGAGCATTGAAAACCAGTCAGAATGTCCTCACATCCAAATCCTATCCTATGATTAGGGTCCTATGTACATCATAGGAACCAATTTGCAATTCAAGGGAATCTACCATCTGAAATAGCTGGGCATTGCAGCGAGTCTCTCTGAGATCCCTCAACTCCACGAACTTTCCTGCAGCAGGTAAGGATAGGTGGCGATCAAACTCTGCTCCCCAAATAGTCTTACCTCATATTCTGAAAAGAAAGGAAAAGGACCAGTGATACTACCTTGACACAAAACATCAACTGTGGCTGCTCAGCGTTTGCAACATTTTCTGTTTTTGTTCAAATTTCCAGCATCAAGTCGAACTTATTGTCATATGCTTAAATACAATAAGGCAGAGGTAGAATGTTACTTACAGTTACATCACAGGGACTTTGATACAAACAGCACAAAGGAGCTACGCTACAGTATTCAAGACAATGAAGAAAAAATGTGCAAAAGATTAGTGCAAGAGAAACAAGAGACAAGTTCTCAGTCGAGCAAGAGGTGGCCTGTAGTGTTACACTGCTGAGTCAGGATCTGCACTGGCTGTGTGGAAGCTTCAGCTGGTAACACATTGCAGGTTGCAAAATTAAGACATGTAGATCTGAGATTTCAGGTTTGTGATCTTGGACTGAACTCACTTTACTGATTGGAGCTAGCATTCTGAAGTAGCGGTTCACTGTAAATGGTTCCTACACTGGAAAGATTTTAACTTAATTGTTAGTTTCCTTCTGGTTCCCTTCTTCTTTCTGTTAGATGTGGGAAAGGATCATTTGGGTTTCTGATTTTGATAACTCCTTATCCGGACCACACTGGAACTTGAAACTGCTCAGAGCGATTTCGCTCTTACCAAGGGTATTTATCTAAAACATTAACTCAGCTTCTCTTTCCACAGATTTTTATTTTTAAAATACACACACACAAAATTATAAGTGGTGTGCAAAACTTTTGCATTTGTAGTCAATACGTTCAGCCGTGTTAACTTGTTTTTAAAACTATAGTACCATTGTCACTCATGTGCCTCCATGGAATGAGTCACCATTTCTACATTTGGGGTGCTTCCTGACCTGACTCGGCTCCCTCATGTGCAACAGTTCTTCCTCAGAGGCTTTGCATTGGCGGCACCGAGCTAAAGTGCAGCCTACATCAGGCAGGTACTCCTACGTGGTAGTAGATGGCACATCCTTAGTCATTTGCCTAATCAGCTGAATGTTTTCCAACATTTTCTGCTGAGTCCTCTCTTAGGGAGTATTCTGGAGTTAGGTTATATGACAAAATGTTAACTTCAGCAACCAGTCTTTAGAACTGAACATGGATTGTAGATTAAATTTAAAATGCAGCCCTAGGCAATAGGTTCCTAAAGCTGTGTAATTGAAAAAAAAGCAGACAATTCTAATTATCATTAATTTGGTGTATCTGCAGTGTGGGTGCGAAGAAAGAGGTGTGAAATAATATGTAATTAAAAGGAAGCATTGTAGATACGTTGTAAATATGGAATTGTCCTTTGATCTTCAGCATATAAAATGCCATGTAATATTGGGTCGAACAGGCCTCATCCTTCAGAGATTGTCTCATTTTCTCAAATAAAAGGCTACTTTATATCTACCAGCTGCATCTCTCTGGCGACTCTGTTCACACTACAACAGTCTCAGCACAGTGCTGGCTTCCATTTCGCTAATGCACAATTAACAGATTATGGTTGAGATTTCGAGGTTTGAGATTTCTAGCCTTTCTAGTATTCTAGTATCCATTTCAGTAATAGAAATGTTGTTATATACTGAAAATTCAACTAAATAGCTATGAGAATCAGCCATTGAGCTGAATGGCCTAATTCTGCTATGTCTTATGGTCTTACAATGGCATAATAAATCAGACATGATGGAATGACAGTAGGTTTGATGGGCTGAGTGGCCTAATTCTGCTCCGATGTCTTTTTCTTTTTAAATCTTTTTATTAATTTTCCAAAGTTATAAACAAAATAACAATGTTGATACAGAGAGATTGGAATAATCTTATTTTTAATAAGCATATACAGAAAAGATTCCAAATAATACAGGTATAATAGACTTCCAAACTCATGATGCAATTAATGATAGAGAAAAAAAAGAATTAAAAAGAAAAAAGAAAAACCCCAAAAAGAAACCAAAAAAAGAACTAAATACTAAACCCAAAAAAGCAAATGGAACAAAACAAGGCTAGACCATTATCTTAATTCGAACTGCTCTTATGGTCTTAAGGATGAGAATCACTGATGTATGTCCTGGATTTTGTTGTTTTGTGGCAGTAGTACAGTGCAAGACAAATTAAATTTCATAAGTTACAATGCACAGGTAGTGCTAAAGACAAATAAAATGGTAGTGCTCGTGGATTCATGAATCTATAAAAATAATGATCAATTTATATTCATTGGGGATCAAACTATCACAAAATCAAAACAGAAATTCATTCAAGGAATAAATGGAAAGATGATACTAGAACCAGCAAGCAATGCAATCACCGAGTATTGCAAGCTTAAGAGCCAGGACTAGGGAAGGGAAGCAAATTAAACAACTCCTCAAAGTTTAAGTGAATACAGAGAGGATTCCAATTAGATTGTTTCAATGATTTTATTGCAGCTAATAAAAGTAACTACAGTAAAATAGAAAAAGCTATCAGAGAGAACCAAGCAGGTAATTTAGGTGAATAAAAGGTTTTTTTTGCGCACTAAGAAATGTTCCAATGAAACTTGTCATGGAAAAAGTCACTATCTAAAGCAATTCATAGATTAAGAGGAAACACATGCTTCAATTAAAGAACAACATCCCTCATGGCAAACAAACTCCCTGACTCAATCCAAAATCACTGAAGAGTGTCTCAAAGGGATACTCACTCCACTAAAACAAGGAGAGAAACCTCGTTTTACATTGTTTACCTGTGTAAGAGTGGCCCCTTGACTGTCCACTATCACATTCAATAGGCTGCCACTGTAGCGCCATGCTGGCATCAGCTTTGTAAGGTGAGTGCTTGAGATCTTCCATTTACCACATTTGTTTCTCCAAAATAGATATATTTTCATTGCTGCCCACATTTACAGACTACACTGGACAACAAAGATTTTGCTTTCTGAACACCTTTGGGTGTGCCTTATGGATCTTGGGCTGCTGACCATGAAAATCACCATGAATTTTCCCTATCACACACAATTTTATTTTAAAATCAGCTATATTTGTTATTTCAATTCAAGTCAGAATAACTGATGCCAAGGTCAAGGAAGGCATTTTGTTGGTCCACAAATCAAACAGGTCATCAATGACAGGCAACTCGAGAAACTTTTAGTGGGACGGGAGAAAATCCCATGGAAGGCATTCAAAGATGTTGCTGAAGATTTTCTTGGCAACTACAGAACACCAAGTTACGTGCAGCTGGTTGACAACATGCTTCAAGCATACAAGACTATGAAGTGCAAATGTCACTAAAGATTCATTTCCTGCATTCACATTTAGACATTTTCCCTGCAAATCCTGGCACTGTCAGTGACGAGCACAGTGGAAGGTTTCACCTGGACATTGTGGTCATGGAGAAACGGTATCAGGGCAACTGGAATCCATCAATGCTGGGTCACTCATACAAAAAAAAGAGGCCTTCCTTCTCCACGAAATGCAGATGAAAAATAGTCCAAGCAGTATATTCTGAAAAAAGGAAGCCAAGTCACCAAAACTGTTCGACAGGTATGAGATGAAAGAAAGAAAAACATGGTAAGCATGAGAAGAAATAGGAAAGGCTCAGTCTCAAATTATTGGGTAATCAGGTGCAGACTCCAAAGAGAAAATGGCAAATGGCTACAGCTGATATCTTTGAAAATATAGCTCTGTTACTTCTCCAGACCTTTAAAGTCAACATCAAAGAAAAATAATTACCAACCCGCTTCGTTTCATCAAATTAGTGTAGCATGTGTTTGACAATAGTTCCAGTTTCACACCACCACTTGGAAAGGGTCACGGGATGCCATCCGATGAGCAAGGTGATGAGAATATTGGTCTGATGAAATCTATTAGGAAGTCTGGAAATTGTTCAGTTTTTGCAATTTTTGATTGAACTTCCCTTTTTCAAATTGTATACCATAAAACAATGTTTGCAGCAGAAGAAACTTTAGGAGAAAGGAAGGAACAGAGCAAGTGCCCAGCAAGAGTTCATATCCTCATTGGCACGTCCTGGATGGATACCAAAGACCATGGCCCAAAGGTCAATCAGAAACCCAAAGGTCAAGGCCCAATGACTAAAGACCCCAATCTGCAAATCTCTGCAAGTCCAATGGGGAAGCTGAAGGCCCAACATCTGCAAATCCACAAGTCCACTGGAGGCTGAGGGTTAGAGGATTGTACAAGGGTGGGCAAGTGGGAGGGAGAAACAGGACTTTTTGTGCTGTTATTGCTTTGTCACTTGGTATGTTCTGTTGTGTTGTTGTGCTAAGCATTGTGGGTGTGCTATGTGCGCGCCAGAATGTATGGCAATATGTGTGAGCTGCACCCAGCACATCCTTGGATATGTTGGTTGTTAACGAAAATGACCCATTTCACTGTACCCATGATAAATAAATCTAAATCTGAATCCAAAAGCGAATCTGAGGTATAGTACCTCTAGCTACAGAATTTAGAGTCCAGCAAACAATGACTGGTCATTCCAACTTGTGCTTTTAACTTTAGAAGCAAAGATGGCTTTCTGTTCCTCTCGTTTTGCTGCTCACAATTTAGTTAAGCTGCCAGAGGGTTATTTCATGAAATGAAAGCCATGATTAATGTAGCATTCAATAGTTTAATGAGGCATTTCTTCTTCAGAGTTCTTGCTACACTTATCATGCAGTCTACAATCCTTAAGCGGTAGATTCTCAGATTCAAATCATGATCTGTACCCTCATCGTTCTCAGTAATTGAAAGATATGTTCATGTTTGTCTTGCTGCAAAACATCAATATACCCGCTTTCCATCATTGGGGGTTATTCCAGGAAAGTAGATGAAAGATAAAAGACCAGACACCACCCAATTCAACTACAGAGCAGGCACAAGCAACCAAGCCCTGCTTTAGTTGCTCATGTACTTCTTAATTCAATTTTCCCAACTCCACTTTTAGTTATGTCACATGCTGATATACGTATCTACAACTTTAGAAAACATATTCTGATTCAGACGTTTTTCTGCTGTACAGAACCACATCAAAATACCAGCTGGGCGCCAGAGACGAAGTCCATTGGCGTGCCATATGGCTCCATCAGCTTTTTCTTTCAATATGCAGAACTCCATGGCTCTTTTCAGCAAAAGAATAAATCTTCCTGCAGTATTCTACTGTAGGTTTTAATTAGTTGGACATGAACCACAAAGAATCGGGTCTCCGGCATCATCATAGCTGAAATTGGTCCTCCCATCGGTGTTCATTAGGAATCTAGCCACAAAGATGCCTTGCTGATAACTCCCAAAAGGAATATTTGTTGATAGCTAAGAAGGATTTTTATAAACAACACATTAATCTCCATTTTCAGAATATCCTTTCCCCCTTTCTGATTAATGTGTCTATTCTAATTAAGATAACACAAACATGAAATCTTCCAAGGCTTTTGGGCAATGATTCCTCCATATCAGCGTGGCTCAGATTAGCAAGATATTGCATCGACAGACTGCATTCACATACACATGTTCATTGTGCCTTGCACATCCAAAACTCTGTGTCAGTTTTGGTTTAGCGTCAGAGAACACTACAGCACAGAAACAGACCATTCAGCCCATCTCGTCTGTGCCAAACTGTTATTCTGTCTCATCCCATCAACCTACATCCAGACCATAGCCTGACATAACCCTCCCATCCAGGAACTTATGTAAATTTCTCTTAAATATTGAGACTGAACTTGCATCCGCCACTTCTGTTGGCAGCTTGTTCCACACTCGTATCACCCTCTGAGTGAAGAATTTCCCCCTCAGGTTCCCTTTAAATATTTCACCTTTCATCCTTAACCTATGACCTCTAGTTTGCACCTCAGTGGAAAAAGCCTGTTTGCATTTACCCTAGCTATTCACCTCAATTTTGTATACTTCTCCCCTCATTCTCTTACACACCAGGGAATCAAGTCCTAACCTATTCAACCTTTCCTTACAACTCAATTCAAGTCCAGGTAACATCTCTGTATGCTTTCAATCTTATTGATAACTTTCCTGTTGGTAGGTGACCAGAAACGAACACAAAACTCCAGATAAGGCCTCAGCAACACCTTAAGCAATTTCAACATAACACCCCAACTCCTATAGTTGATACTTTGATTATGAAGGCCAATTGCCAAAAGCCCTCTTTATGACATTACCTATCCGTGATGCCACTTTCAGGAAATAATGGGTTTCCAAGATCCTTCTGTTCTATCACACTCCTCAATGCCTTGTGTAAATCCTACCTTGGTTTGCCCTCCCAAAGTGCCTGCATTAAATTCCATCTACCACTTATAGCCCACTTTTCCAGCTGGTTCAGATTCCACTGCAGGCTTTGCTAACCTTCCTCACTGTCTCCTACACCTCTATTTTTGGTATCATCAGCAAATTTGCCACACGACCAACACCAAACCACTAATCACAGGCCTCCCTCAGAGAGGTAAACATATACTTGCACTCTCTGATTTCTCCCGTGAATCCAGTATCAATTCCAAAATACTATCCCATCCTGAATGCCAAGCAATTGAACCTCCTTGACCAGTTTTCCATGCAGGACTTTGTCAAAGACCTTGCCAAAGTTCATGTAGACAACATTCATTGGCTTTCCTTCATCAAGGAAATCATTGTTTGTGATATTTTTGAGAGATAGATCGTCACAATTTTATGAGACCATTAAGTAATTTTTGAAGTATCATATACCATAGAAGCAGGCTGATGAAATTAGTGTTTCAGTAATGTGCATCAATTTTTTGAGCAATCACTGTTCCTACTGCATTGCCTCTGTTGTATGATGTTCATGATTGGCCATTTATACCAAACTGAACCCATCCTACAACAATACTAATGGACATCAACTCTTGTTGCCTAACATTGAGAAGTTATTTGTATCCCCATCTTGGTTTTTAAACTGTAAATACATATTACAGTGTTACATGAAAATTAATCCTGGCAAAGATAGCTGAGTGAGAGTGAGAGCAGTATAACTAGAAAGATGTGCAACTGAGAAGCATGCCTCCCCATATTTAATACAACATATTTTAGCAACACTAATTATTCACTCATCTGTGTACAAGAACCCTAACTTCACCATGGCATGTTATTTCAAGGATTTGACTGAAAGATGCATTGTCTGTGACGTTGGTTCATGAAGTGTTTGAAGGTGTTTAACAATTACAAACGTTCCCAGAGCCCCATGCACTGGTGGTACTAAAGTGCAACTTCCTTCACGTATTCTTAAAGCCTGGAACGTGGAACATGGCAGTAGGTAGCAGACCTTTACAGACATTTGTCTAACCTTCTGAATATTTTCCAACATCTCCTGCTGAGGTTTCAGCACAGTACTGGCTTCAACTTGGCTAATACACAATTAACAGATAATGGTGAATTTCAAGGCTTGAGATTTTGTTATCACTAGGGAACTAGAAATGTTGTTATATACTGAAAATTTCAACTAAATATCTATCAGAATCAGCTGATAAGCTGGATGGCCTAATTCTGCTACATCGTATGGTCTTATAAACGGATAATAGATCATCCATGATGGAATGGCAGAGCAGACTTGACGGGCTGAATGGCCTAATTCTGCTCCTATGTTTTATGGTCTTAAGAATCAGAATCGCTGACGTATGTCCTGAATTCTGTTGTTTTGTGGTAGCAGTACAGCGCAAGACAAATTACATTTCTATAAGTTACAATGCAAAGGTAGTGCTAGGCACCCGATGAAGTACCTTGGCCTGAAACATTGAGGGTTTATTCCCCTCCATTGATATTGCCGGATCAGCTGAGTTCCTCCAGCATTTTGTGTGCGCTACTCTGGATTTCCAGCATCTGCAGAACCTCTTGTTTATGATTTTCCCAACAGGTATGTGACATGCAACTGTCCTCGACCACGTTGAATAATGAGTTGCTCTTGCGAATAATCAAGCATTCATTAGCAGATTAAGGAATATCCAACCCAAAGTTAAAATCTCAAAGTTCAAACTTCAAAGTAAATTTATTACCAAAGTACATATATGTCACCATATACTACCGTGAAATTCATTTTCTTGTGGGCATTCTCAGTAAATAGGAAACCTACACAAGAACAGGCAGTCAAACAACAAACATGCATAAATAATATAGAGAATATGAGTTGTGGAGTCCTTGAAGGTGAGTCCATAGATTGTGGAACAGTGAAGAGAGTGAAGTTATCACACTGGTTTAGGAGTCTGATGGTTGAAGGACATTAACTGTTCCTGAACCTGGTGGTGTGGGACCTAAGGCTCCTGTACCTTCCTCCCAGTGACAGCAGCCAGAGGAGAGCATGTCCTGGATGGTAGGGGTCCTTGACGATGGATGCTGCTACCTTGCGACTGCTACTAGTAGACGTGCTCGGTGGTGGTGGTGGTGGTGGTGGTGGTGGGGCGGGGGGGGGGGGTCCTGTATTGAAAATCTGATCACATTCCAGCAACAGCTTCCCGTTTTGCAAGATACAGCTTCCCTTCCGCGTTTGAACTGGCTTAATTTGTTGTCTGAAAAGGAAGAGCTGGGCTCAGTGGACAGCTACCCAAGAGAAAGCACTAATTTCAAATTGCGATCAAACACTTATTGTGAGGTCATATGCTTCTGTTTTGGAATTACTAGAGCATTCTGTTACAAATGGGAAGTCACGATACGAATCGGACACATAAGAATCTCGCCTCCAAAATTAGATGTTTTCTCGTGTTTTTTTAAAATTTAAAATGACTGCACAAATAATTAGATCAGCAATAAAGAGTGCTTAGAATATCCGTGCATGTAAATAAACAGCAAGAAGACGTCTAAGGCATCACTTTTATGAAGAAAGATGCCAAGAATGTCGGTTTAAAGATACAGGCTCCTGCTCCCTACGACCCCAGAATACAATATGCAAAACTGCTTAAAACTAAAACTATTTAATAAAATGCCTTAGGCTGGAAAAAAAAGGCTTCCTTTAAAAGTCCGGCACCACAGGAGTTAATATACTGAACAGGGAAATTCCTCCGCTTATTGTCAAGCGATGTGTGATAATTCCCAGAGCTGACGCCTCGATAACTCACGGATGAGGAACAGGGAGGGGTTCGGACACCCAAGCCCCGTCAGTTCAAAACACCACAGCATCACTTCAGTTTCTTTCTCAGCAACGAATCGAACCGTACTCCGTCTTATCAAAAACACCGTGATTAAGATGCGGTAAAAGTTGTCATTTCTTGCCCACCCCACCGACACCGTCAACTGAGAGACACTTTCCTGTCAACTTTCCAAGACTCAGTTTAACACCTTTAACTTCAAACACCGATCACTCAGAAAGGTGAGGAGTAAACGATTTGTACGCGAACCGAACAGGACCTCGGACGCCTTCCCACGTTGCGAAGGAAGGCAGAGAAGCGGATTATAGTTCTGACTCGACTTTCCCCAAGTCATTCCCAGTGTCTCACTTTAACCGGACACTCAGTCACCCATACACGGGGTGGGTGTGAAAGTGAACCGCTACAGACACTTCGCGCTCAGCTGGTGCTCGCGTGCTTTTACGGGGGGGGGGGCGGAAGGGCGGGGTAGGGGGTTGTAGGACATCCCTTACCTGCAAGAAATGGTGATCTCCACTTTCGTGGCCGGGATGTTGGCATGCAGAGGATCGAAGTCTCCTATGGACGCCATATTACTGAAGCCTTGCACGGCGTCTCCCAGCCGAGCCCCGAAGCACTGAGCGCCTCTACTCCACTGCTCGGGTTAGCCTGTGCCCGAGTGATGTCACTTCATAACAAACACAGGGAAACGTCCGCAGGCGGGAGGGGGAGAGAGAGAGAGAGAGAGAGAGAGAGGAGGGAGAGGGCGAGGAGAGGGAGAGCAATGGCACTGAGCTGTATCTGCACCAAAAATCCCAACTGGCCCAGCTCAGAGGAGGAGCACTGGCAGGCATTTTACTCAACGGTGGAGGCGGGGGGGGGGGGGAATTTCCAAGAAATTTAAAGAGAGGATGTGAAAAGTACACTATCATCCCAGAATTATTTGAACTGATCAACTTGTCGATGACACCTTCGCGAACATCACAGAAAAATACATAAACGCCACTAACGCTCGCGATAGTGTGTTATATACAATTGAAAGTCTTTCTTTATTCAAAGGCCCACTCGACTGGAAAACAGCGTACCAAAACTATTTGAAGAAACGCAGCAATTCATTACGTTTCTTCAAACAACAGATACACTACCACAAACTTTGTTATTGCAGTAATCTTTTCAAAATATAAAATCTAATAAAAGTCAGTGCTTGCAGTTCCGTGGCGAATTTCGGATTAGATTATGGACATATTACAGTCCCCGTGATTCTGTTCTGCGCTGACAGTGTAAACTTTTTAATGAAGTGAGACCTAAAACACCAATCCACTTCCGGTGGGTTTTCCCTGTGTCTACGGGGAATTACCTGCTTCACGTGGACGACGCCAGTGCTAACGAGCTGGGGCAAAATCTGTCCCAACATGAATAAAAGCATCTGGACACGTCTTATGAGAAATTATTTAACATATGATATAATAGGCAATAATCTACTACGATAATAGGATGAAGTTATTTTTTGTTTTAGTAATTCACAATCTGGCCACTGTTCACTCCTGTGTGGCCAATTTAAGATACATTTGGGGGACATGTTCGTCGGATTTGTTTAATGCGCCGATTTCACACCCCCATTACATTTCGTGAGATCGATGGAACATCGCAAACATTTTTTAAAGTGCGTAACAAGAAGCGATTTTTCACAGATTGGCGTGGAAAATGTGAACAAATAAATAGCAGGAACACTGATGCATATGCAGAAAGTAATTGGTCAGGAGTTAAAGGGAGAAATACAGATTTCGACAGTAACTGGTTTCTCTTGTTATTCTCTTGCTATCGTATACACGTCATTGAAGTTTGGTTCAAAAAAATTATCTCCAAACACCGATTAACTAGAACACATTTTCTCCCAGATTTATCTGATGACATTTGTACCACTATCAGAGAAATCTGGGAGGAAAAGTGTTTAGGAAGAAATGTAAATGATAAATATTTTACTTCATCAGTGTGGCGGATTATCTTTAGTACAATCAGCCAAAACAAACCGCAGCCGCGAGATTGGCTGTCGTTTTGTTAGTGGCTGTTAATCGGTTATTTGCAAGAACCGTCCGTTGTTGACCGCAAAAAAGTTGATTGCATTTGAATGAGATGCAATATGCCACTCACAACAGGTATAGTTAGAATGTTCTTGGGTCAGATTTTGAAACAGACGGCTGCCTCGAACGTCATTTTCACTGAACTTTCTATTCTTTTCACTGGTGTAAGCATGGTGGTGGATGCAGTGTCACGGACAGATCTAGGAGCATGATTTTGTCGAGGAAGGTCGGCGAGCTGGATAAAAATAATAGATCAGTGGGATAGCAGGGTGGGGGACCTAACAAAGGTAGGAAGGCGTTTGTAATCAAGGTGGTGGAATACGGGAGAAAAAACAATTGCAGCTAAAGGCACAATATGTACATTTGCCGCAACGTTTGCAGCAAAGTAAATGTTCCAAGGTTATCGAATGAAAGGGGAAAACGACAATATGCTGGAATTAAAGCAGAAACCGCTGGAAACACTCAACAAGTCAGAGACTGCATCTGTAGAACGAGAACGGGAGTTAATGTAATAGTTCAAATGCCATTCACCAGATGAGGAAAAGGTGAAAAGTTGTTTTAAGTTGCAAAAAGGGATGAGAAGGAGACAGCGAAGGGAATGTGTGTGATAAAGTGAATACCAGGAGAACGCAATGTTTTCAGCGTTCACTGAATGAAAAGCAGTAAGCGGATTTTTTTACAAGCTGGCAAAATGAGCAATGACACCTCAAGATTTCAAAATGTTCCTTTGGAGATGTTCTTCTTTTGGACTACTCTCATTTAGCTAATAAGCACAAAATGCAACGGTCAGCTGGAGGAACAGTTCGTCATTTTATCTTGGCACGGCACAGTCCTTAGGACTTAAATTTACCAATTACAGGTTGTTGCTTGTGTTCAGAAATGGCGTGTCATCCACCTGAACATTAGTTCAGTTTTTGTTTTCTCCCTGCACAGGTGCCGTCTTCAGGGTATCTGGGAGTTGCAGTAACTGTGCGGTTTGCAATCTGACAGGGCCAACGAAGTCCTCCTCCAACCCCATCCAAACACCCCTATGAATCGATTATGTAGACAGCACTGAAAGCATGATATCACCCAGCCAATCTGCATTCTATCAAAAGCAATCCTTTTGTTCACTCCACTCCTCTTCTCTGTGAACAAACTTGCTTTCTCACTTTTCTTATTACAAAGAAAATAAATTGACTTGAAACGTTAAACAGCCAGTTTTGACATTAGGTCATTCATCAGCAACATCACCCACACAGATGCTAACTGACCAGCTGAGTATTCTCAGCCCTTTGTTTTATTTGAAAATATCAATGTGGACCTCAGCATCTAATACAGATGTGTTTGAAGGGTGATCAGGACTGTGAGCTGAATATTGATGTTTAGAAGAGAAAGATAAAATTGAAAGGGAGTTGACCAGTTATCGCCCTGAAATTAAAATAAGAGAAAAAATGTTATCCTGGAAAATCAAGAGGATGAGTCAGCTTGAAGAGGGCCAAGGAACAACAAAGGAAAAAATATACAGGCTGGGGCTACTAGTACTGGGCATACATCAGGAAATGGAGGGGGGGGGGCATATAAAACAAATAAAACATCATAGAAAGCTCTTCATTTTCATACTCTCTAACTCTATGAAATTTGCGGTGAGAGTGTGGAGGCTTAGGATCTAGGACTTTCCCAGTGTATGTGATGTATAAACTCTTCTCAAGCTTCCATCCGGTTACAGGTTTTGATTACAACCAACGTTTCAGTGACAAACTCTGCCACCTTCATCTTTCGCATCATCCCCGGCAGAGTTTGTCATCAATACGTCGATTATATTCGAAGCCCGAGAAGATTTTATTTGTGAAGGGTTAGTCTGAGAACAACTTTCAAGTCAATTTGAATGTGAAGGATCTAAACAAAAAACAAACTTCTTTGATTTAATATTTTGCGATGAGAATTGGGGTACATCTGTATATATCAGACCTCCTGGGATCCAGGACATGAGCTGATTTTAAAATAGATTTGAGAGTGAGTTAGCGTAGTCTGAAATTGGGGCAATGGTAGAAACATAAGAAAACTTACAGCACAATACAGCCCACAATGCTGTGCTGAACATGTACTTACTTTAGAAATTACCTAGGGTTACCCATAGCCCTCTATTTTTCAAGGCTCTATGTATCTATCCAGGAGTCTCTTAAAAGATCCTATTGTATCCGTCTCCACCACCATTGCCGGCAGCCTATTCCATGCATTCAGCACTCTCTGCGTAAAAAACTTACCCCTGACATCTCCTCTGTACCTACTTCTAAGCACCTTAAAACTGTGCCCTCTCATGTTTGCTATAGTCTGAAATAAGAAAACTATACTCAGTTAATTAGGATTTTCTATAATGTATCAAATATGGATGAAGGAAATTAATTTGCATGGTTATGAAGGGTAGGGTCTAACTGAAGTCAATTTAAATTGAGTGGACCAAAAAACCTTCTCCTGTTGGTAACAGTTCGGTGGAGACACAAGAGAATGCAGGCTTGGAACGTGGAGCAACAAATAAGCTGTTAGAAGAGCTCAGCAGGTCAAGCAGCATTTGTGAAGGCAAAGGGGTGGTTGATGTTTCAAGTCACCCCTCCCCTGCCTTACCCCTCCCTCTTAACTTGTTATTCTGGGCTATCTCTCTTCTACACTTCTAGTCCTGAGGCAGGGCCTTTGCTCAAAACATCACTCATCCCTTTGCCTGCACAGATGCTGCCTGACCCACCAAGCTCTTCCAGCAATTTGTTATTTTGCTCCAGCTAACAGCATCTCCAGTCTCTTGTGTCTCCACAGAACTGTTACAAACAGAAGAAGGTATTTCAGCTCAATCAGCACAAGTTAGCCCGTAGATTTCCTCCAGCAGTTTTTTTGTTAAATGACAGTTGTGTGACTATGGAACTGTTGAGGGTGGGTTGGCAAAAGTGGATTGAAAAACTGGATTAAAAGATATGCGAGCTATATGTAAAAGATTGTAGACAGCTGTTGATCTCAGGGGATCATGGGTTTGTGCCTCTGGTGGACGGTGTCCTCTCCAGGGCGCAAGCTTGGGTGGGAAGATTTGAAGAACTGGCTGTTGCCCATGCAGCGGGCTCCCCCTCTCCACATCACTGGTGTAGTCCAAGGGAAGGGCAAGTGCTGATACAGCTTGGCACCAATGTCGTGGCAGATGTTGCCAGAGTGAAGTTGTAAACAACATCAAACTGGCTCAGAGACCACGGCTCCAGATTTCTTCTTTGGGGTTTACCCCCGAAGCCTTTCCCATGGGTGGGTATGGCTGCAAGACAGCGAGGTTTAAAATCAGAGTTTTCCTTCTCCTTGGTGAACTGCCATTCAAGGCTGACGAGCCCCACCTGCCTGAAGCAACTGGTTTTGAGGGGCCAGTGGTCTGCCTTTGCCCCTCCTTTTGTCAGTAGAAACAGTTCCGTTGGGCCTAGTAGCTAAGCCACACGTGAAGGGCAAGAGTTGGACTTGGTTGTCGGAGGCTGTTAGTGACACACGCCATTTGGAGCACTTTATAAGTAGTGGGAGCTTATCCCCACCACCACCCCCGGCTATGACAACCTTAGGAACCAAGAAGATATGTAATGAATATAAATTCTCTCAAGGGATTGAAAAAATCACAACAAAATTGAATGCAGCGAACAAAGAGGTTTAAAGATACCATGAGATTTAGGAAGAGATTTATAGTCTTACTGCAAGGAGTAGTCAGCTTGAGGATTGGGAAAATTTTAGAATCAGCTATGACATTGAAAAACAGGGCAGATAGCCAATTCCTTTTCTTTCTCTTTTTTTGTTCTTTTTCTCCATTAAATTTTGAAAGAGAAAATTTGGAATAAACATGGAAATGAAAAAGAAAGTATAAGGAAGCTAATATCAGTTTCCGCAGCCCATGCAAAGAAAAAAAATTGATAAGCAATGATTGCTTGCAGACAAAAACAGGAAAAAAACAACCCATGAAAATCTAATAAGGAAATGGTAAGTAATTCACGCCAACACAAAACAATAGAACTATTCCGGAAATATTGAAGGACCAAGTTTCACTGAGAAAAATGAACACATTCTTGATAAAGAAATTGTACTGGAAACATGAATGGGACAAAAAAATGAACAAATCTGAACATAAAGGCCTACATCATAATTCCTTTTTTAAAAAGTGATGACAAAAATAGAAGATGCAATTGTCTAGATTTTCAAAAATATTCTGTGCAGATTTTAAGGTAGATATCAAAACTCTGTAACTCAATAAAGGAGAAAGTGGGAAACAGGGAATTTAGGCTCAGTTAGCCTGACATCATTATAGGAAAATTCTAGAATCTATTGTTAGCAGCAAGTTACAAGGCACTTTGAAATCTTAAGGTAACTGGGTAGACATTTTGAAAAGGAAACCACACCTGAGAAATCTGTTAGTGTTTTTAGAGGCAGTGACTAGTCAATTGGATACATGGAAAGAGTGGATTGCATTTGGACTTCAGAAGCGGGTGATAAGGTGCAGAGAAGAGATTATTGTAAAAAAAAAGGAGACTTAATGGTATTGGGGGGTAATATATAAACATGAACTAATTACCTGGCAAAAGACAGTTGAGATAAATACAAACCCCATTTCCAGAAAATTTGGGATATTTTCCAAAATGCAATAAAAACAAAAATCTGTGATATGTTAATTCACGTGAGTCTTTATTTAACCGACAAAAGTACAAAGAAAAGATTTTCAATAGTTTTACTGACCAACCTAATTGTATTTTGTAAACATATTGGGACAGAGGCATGTTTACCATTGTGTTACATCACTTTTCCTTTTAATAACACTTTTTAATCGTTTCGGAACTGAGGATACTAATTGTAGTAGATTTGCAATTGGAAATTTTGTCCATTCTTGCTTGATATAAGACTTCAGCTGCTCAACAGTCTGTGGTCTCCGTTGTCTGATTCTCCTCTTCATGATGTGCCATACATTTTCAATAGGAGATAGATCTGGACTGGCAGCAGGCCAGTCAAGCACACGCACTCTGTGTCTACAAAGCCACGCTGTTGTAGCCTGTGCGGAATGTGGTCTGGCATTGTCCTGCTGAAATAAGCATGGATGTCCTGGGAAGAGACGTCACCTTGATGACAACATATGTCTCTCTAAAATCCTAATGTACGCCTCAGAGTCAATGGTACCTTCACATACATGCAACTTACCCATGCCGTGGGCACTGATGCACCCCCATACCATCACAGACCTTTCGCTGATAACAATCTGGATGGTCGTTTTCGTCTTTGGCACAGAGAACTCGACGCCTGTTTTTTCCGGAAACTAGCTGAAATGTGGACTCATCTGACCACAGCGCACGGTTCCACAGTCTTTCGGTCCATCTGAGATGAGCTCGGGCCCAGAGAACTCGCCGGCATTTCTGCATAGAGTTGATGTATGGCTTCCTCCTTGCTTAATACAGTTTCAAGTTGCATTTTTGGATGCAGCGACGGACTGTGTTGAGTGTCAACGGTTTTCCGAAGTACTCCCGAGCCCAGGTGGCTATAATTGTCACAGTAGCATGACGGTTTCTTAGGCAGAGCCTGAGGGCTCGAAGATCACGTGCATTCAACAGTGGTTTCCGACCTTGCCCTTTATGCACTGAGATGTCTCTGAATTCTCTGAATCTTTTCACAATATTATGTACTGTAGATGTTGAAAGACCTAAATTCTCTGCAATCTTGCGTTGAGAAATGTTCCTTTTGAACTGACTAACAATTCTCTCACGAATTTTGGCACAAAGGGGTGAGCCACGACCCATCTTTGCTTGCAAAGACTGAGCCTTTGATGGACGCTACTTTTATACCCAGTCATGATACCTCACCTGCTACCAATTAGCCTGCTTAATGTGGAGTCTTCCAAACCGGTGTTACTTGAATATTCCGTGCACTTTTCAATCTTATTTTAACTCTGTCCCAACTTCTGTTGAGTGTGTTGCAGCCATCAAATTCTAAATTTGTGTATATTTACAAAATTCAATTAAGTTGGTCAGTAAAACTATTGAAAATCTTTTCTTTGTACTTTTGTCAGTTAAATAAAGGTTCACGTGAATTAACATATCACAGATTTTTGTTTTTATTGCATTTTGGAAAATATCCCAACTTTTCTGGAAATGGGGTTTGTAGATCATTTTCAAACTATAATGAAAAGGTTACCACAAGAATCAGCTTCAATTATTTATTATATATTATTGAGGAGGCCAACAAAGGTCTGTTGACAACATAAGGGTAAGAAACTAAGCACTAAGGAGGCTTAAAAGGGATCTACAGTCTATGGTTTAAATTGAATTGGCATGAGTGACACAGGGAATAATGAAGTTTTGCACTCTGGAAGAAAAAACTGAAAAGCAGAACATATTTTAAAAAGTGAAGAGACTGAGAACTATTGGCTTTCAATCAGCCATGAGTATTCTTTTGGATGAATGACAGAAAAATAATGAGTAGGCATAATGAGTCATTAACTTCACCGCGGATAGTCCCAAGCCTGACTGCGAAAGGAGGGGGGTTGGGCATAGGGCTAGTAACTCCATCCCATAAAATCCCAGGGCGACAGAAACACTAATAGAAACTTTATCAGTGTGATTTATATATAGTGCTACCTTATTTTGATTTATAAGTATCTTTATGAATTCTGTATTTATGTATGTGAAATTTAATAAAAATATTGGAAAAAGAAAGAAACTTCAAATACCTCATCCTTGGGATAGAAAAGATACACCAAGAAGATGGATGATACTGGGGGACAGTTTGAAAGACTAGCCCAGGACAGAAGATGTTGGTGAGCTGCTGTTGGCAATCTCTGCCCCAGTAGGGCTTAAGAGGGAGAATAATAACAAGTCATGAGGAAAGTAAAAGGTCTTATTGTCTTTTCTGACAAGGAGATGTGTATAAACACACAAAATCATTCAGGTCCCTGCTGAATCCACTCCTGGAGCATTGTGTACTATTTGGCCTTCTGGTCAAGGAAGGATAGAGTTACATCAGAAAATATGTGATAATGTTTAACCAATCTGATTTCTGGGCTGGGGGGAGTTGTCTTTTAAAGAAGAACTGGATAAATAAGACTTATATTTCCTACAATTTAGACAATCTTATAATGATCAAATTGAGTTTGAAAATTCTAAGAGATTTATTGCAGGTGGGGGGTGGGGGTCTCAGGTTGAATAAGTAGGGAGCACAGTCCTAGAATAAATTATCTGTCATTTAGGAATGAAATAAGGAGAAAGGGCTCAATGACTTGTGAACTTTTAAAGTTCTCTATCCAAGAGGGCTGTGAATACTCAGTGACAAGGATTTATCAAGCCTAGAGAAGCTTTGGACATGAAATGAAACAAAGGAAATGAGGATAGAAGATGAAGGTGGATTTGAAGTGACCTATGATCCTAGTTGAATGCTAATTTTTTATTTAAGGTTAAGCAACAGACCAACCAAAGCTATTTTTTTACAACAAGAAACAGATAAAAAAATCACAATGTTTGCCAACTTAATATCATTAGATGTCAAGATTATATTCAGTGTATTGTGAACACACTTAAACATACATAACAATACAAAGGGAAATTTTGCATTAAATTTCTACATTCTTGGTGCCCACAGTTTTAACTTGAAAACAGAAGAGTATTAGAAACAGGTATTGGAGAAGGCCCTTGAGTTAGGGCTCTCAATCGTTCAACACAATTGTAAGTGATCATCAATCTCAAACCTGATTCTCATGCTCATATCTTTTGATTTATTTAATATCCAAAAACCTATCAATCAGTTTTGAACAATTTTGACCCCCACTGTCCTTCAGGATATAAATTCCAAAGATTCACTATCATATAGTCCCTTTCAATGAGACTGTTATCCCTCAAGGTGTACTCCTCAGCCGAAGGAAACATCCTCACCAAATCTACCCTGTTGAATTCTGAATGTTTCAATGACGTATTATCTCTAAAATACAGAGACTAAATTATTCAGGCTCTCCTCATACGAGAGGCCCATCACCCAAAGAACCAAGCTGGTGAATCTCTGCAGCATTTCCTCTATATCTTTGTTTAAATTTGGAAAAATAAATTGCATCAGGTATGATCTCATCGGTGTGCTTTATATTTGTGGCAAGAAATTTTTGCCCTTATATTCAAATTGTCTGGTAATGAAGGCCAATGTACCATTGGCTTTGGAGCAGCCTGATGCATCTGAACGCTAGCTTTCAGGAACTTGTATACATGAACATTTCTCAATCTCTTGCTATTTACATAGTACTCAGAATTTCTATTTTTTTGCATTTAAGTGGATCATTTTGCATTTTTTCATCCTGTACTCCATCAACCATATTGTCATCCACTCATTAGTTTGTCATCATTTTTATGAAGCCTCTTTTCTTCATCGTAACTTTGAAAAAACATCTTGGTTTTATATTGTCAGGTAGCTTAGAAATATCCCATTTGGTCACTCAGCCAAATTGTCAACGTAGATTGTGAATAGTGAGGTTTAAGCACTGATCGCTGTTGCAACAGCCCTCCCCCTGTCCCGTCACTGCCTTGCAGACTGATAAGACCCTGCTGTTCTTACTTTGTTTTCTATCAATTTACCAGATCTTAGTTACACTATCCTCTCTTTATCATTGCTTATTAATTACACTGTGGAAAATTCTGAATTGTTAATGAATATTGGGTGTATTATTGAGATGTTAGCTAAACATAGAAACATAGAAAATAGGTGCAGGAGTAGGCCATTCAGCCCTTCGAGCCTGCACCACCATTTATTATGATCATGGCTGATCATCCAACTCAGAACCCTGCACCAGCCTTCCCTCCATACCCCCTGATCCCCGTAGCCACAAGGGCCATATCTAACTCCCTCTTAAATATAGCCAATGAACTGGCCTCAACTGTTTCCTGTGGCAGAGAATTCCACAGATTCACCACTCTCTGTGTGAAGAAGTTTTTCCTAATCTCAGTCCTAAAAGGCTTCCCCCTTATCCTCAAACTGTGACCCCTCGTTCTGGACTTCCCCAACATCGGGAACAATCTTCCTGCATCTAGGCTGTCCAATCCCTTTAGGATTTTATACGTTTCAATCAGATCCCCCCTCAATCTCCTAAATTCCAACGAGTATAAGCTTAGTTCATCCAGTCTTTCTTCATATGAAAGTCCTGCCATCCCAGGAATCAATCTGGTGAACCTTCTTTGTACTCCCTCTATGGCAAGGATGTCTTTCCTCAGATTAGGGAACCAAAACTGCACATAATACTCCAGGTGTGGTCTCACCAAGGCCTTGTACAACTGCAGTAGTACCTCCCTGCTCCTGTACTCAAATCCTCTCGCTATAAATACCAGCATACCATTTGCCTTTTTCACCGCCTGCTGTACCTGCATGCCCACTTTCAATGACTGGTGTATAATGACACCCAGGTCTCGTTGCACCTCCCCTTTTCCTAATCGGCCAACATTCAGATAATAATCTGTTTTCCTATTTTTGCCACCAAAGTGGATAACTTCACATTTATCCACATTAAATTGTATCTGCCATGAATTTGCCCACTCACCCAACCTATCCAAGTCACTCTGCATCCTCTTAGCATCCTCCTCACAGCTAACACTGCCGCCCAGCTTTGTGTCATCCGCAAACTTGGAGATGCTGCATTTAATTCCCTCATCCAAGTCATTAATATATATTGTAAACAACTGGGGTCCCAGCACTGAGCCTTGCGGTACCCCACTAGTCACTGCCTGCCATTCTGAAAAGGTCCCGTTTATTCCCACTCTTTGCTTCCTGTCTGCTAACCAATTCTCTATCCACATCAATACCTTACCCCCAATACCGTGTGCTTTAAGTTTGCACACTAATCTCCTGTGTGGGACCTTGTCAAAAGCCTTTTGAAAATCCAAATATACCACATCCACTGGTTCTCCCCTATCCACTCTACTAGTTACATCCTCAAAAAATTCTATGAGATTCATCAGACATGATTTTCCTTTCACAAGTCCATGCTGACTTTGTCCGATGATTTCACCGCTTTCCAAATGTGCTGTTATCACATCTTTGATAACTGACTCCAGCAGTTTCCCCACCACCGACGTTAGGCTAACCTGTCTACAATTCCCCGGTTTCTCTCTCCCTCCTTTTTTAAAAAGTGGGGTTACATTAGCCACCCTCCAATCCTCAGGAACTAGTCCAGAATCTAATGAGTTTTGAAAAATTATCACTAATGCATCCACTATTTCTTGGGCTACTTCCTTAAGCACTCTGGGATGCAGATCATCTGGCCCTGGGGATTTACCTGCCTTTAATCCCTTCAATTTACCTAACACCACTTCCCTACTAATATGTATTTCGCTCAGTTCCTCCATCTCACTGGACCCTCTGTCCCCTACTATTTCTGGAAGATTATTTATGTCCTCCTTCGTGAAGACAGAACCAAAGTAATTATTCAATTGGTCTGCCATGTCCTTGCTCCCCATAATCAATTCACCTGTTTCCGTCTGTAGGGGACCTACATTTGTCTTTACCAGTCTTTTCCTTTTTATATATATCTATAAAAGCTTTTACAGTCAGTTTTTATGTTCCTTGCCAGTTTTCTCTCATAATCTTTTTTCCCCTTCCTAATTAAGCCCTTTGTCCTCCTCTGCTGAACTCTGAATTTCTCCCAGTCCTCAGGTGAGCCACTTTTTCTGGCTAATTTGTATGCTTCTTCTTTGGAATTGATACTATCCCTGATTTCTCTTGTCAGCCACAGGTGCACTACCTTCCTTGATTTATTCTTTTGCCAAACTGGGATGAACAATTGTTGTAGTTCATCCATGCAATCTTTAAATGCTTGCCATTGCATATCCACCGTCAATGCTTTAAGTGTCATTTGCCAGTCTGTCTTAGTTAATTCATGTCTCATATCTTCAAAGTTACCCCTCTTTAAGTTCAGAACCTTTGTTTCTGAATTAACTATGTCACTCTCCATCTTAATGAAGAATTCCACCATATTATGGTCACTCTTACCCAAGGGGCCTCTCACGACGAGATTGCTAATTAACCCTTCCTCATTGCTCAAAACCCAGTCTAGAATAGCCTGCTCTCTAGTTGGTTCCTCGACATGTTGGTTCAAAAAACCATCCCGCAGACATTCCAAGAAATCCTCTTCCTCAGCACCTTTACCAATTTGGTTCACCCAATCTACATGTAGATTGAAGTCACCCATTATAACTGCTGTTCCTTTATTGCACACATTTCTAATTTCCTGTTTAATACCATCTCCGACCTCACTACTACTGTTAGGTGGCCTGTGCACAACTCCCACCAGCGTTTTCTGCCCCTTAGTGTTATGTAGCTCTACCCATATCGATCCCACATCTTCCCGGCTTATGTCCTTCCTTTCTATTGCGTTAATCTTATCTTTAACCAGCATCGCCACCCCACCTCCTTTTCTTTCATGTCTATCCCTCCTGAATATTGAATATCCCTGAACGTTGAGCTCCCATCCTTGGTCACCCTGGAGCCATGTCTCTGTGATCCCAACTATATCATAATCATTAATAACAATCTGCACTTTCAATTCATCCACCTTGTTACAACTGCTCCTTGCATTGACACACAAAGCCTTCAGGCGCTCTTTTACAACTCTCTTAGCCCTTACACAATTATGTTGAAAAGTGGCCCTTTTTGATGCTTGCCCTGGATTTGTTGGCCTGCCACTTTTACTTTTCTCCAAAGTACTTTTTGCTTCTACCCTCACTTTACACCCCTCTGTCTTTCTGCACTGGTTCCCATCCCCCTGTTGTGAGCTAACCTCCTCTCGCCTAGCCTCTTTAATTTGATTCCCACCCCCCCAACCATTCTAGTTTAAAGTCACCTCAGTAGCCCTCGCTAATCTCCCTGCCAGGATATTGGTCCCCCTGGGATTCAAGTGTAACCCGTCCTTTTTGTACCTGTCACGCCTGCGCCAAAAGAGGTCCCAATGATCCAAAAACTTGAATCCCTGCCTCCTGCTCCAATCCCTCAGCCACGCATTTATCCTCCACCTCATTGCATCCCTACTCTCACTGTCGCGTGGCACAGGCAGAACATCTATTTTCACTTTCTGGTCTAAAGTAGGGGCGGGGGGGGGATTATGTATTGTTTCTATTTACCAGAACACTGCACAGGTTGTCCAGCCGTAGGCATTAAATTGGCCCATGGCCTCCTCTTGCGCCATGACGAGGCCACCCTCAGGGTGGAGGAGCAACACCTTCTATTATGTCTGGGTATCCTCCAACCTGATGGTATGGATATTGAATTTCTGTTCCCTTTAAAATATTATCCCCCTCCCCTCTTCTTCTATTCCTCACTTTGGCCTCTTCTCACCTGCCTATCACCTCCCCTTGGGTCCCCTCCTCCTTCCCTTTCTCCTATGGTCCACTCTCCTCTCCTTTCAGATTCCTTTCGCTCCAGCCCTTCACTTTTCCTACCAACCTGGCTTCACCTATCACCTTCTGGTTATTCTCCTTCCCATCTTCTCACTGTCTTATTCTGGTATCTTCCACCTTCCTCTCCAGTCCTGAAGATGGGCCCGGGCCTGCATCTTCAACTGTTTATTCATTTCCTTAGATGCTATCTGACCTTCTGAGTTCCTCTAGCATTTTGTGTGTGCTGCTTTGGATTTCCAACATCTGCAGAATTTCTTGTGATTAAGTTACAGCATTGCTACTGTTCATCTTTTTCTGTCGCACTCTGCTTCCAGTCACTCTTACTTGTTGGTGTTACTTTCTGTCTGCAGCTTATTATCAATATATCTGCAAGTAGCTTCAAAGATAGCCATGCTGTCACACCAAGAGCATTGAGCCTGAATGACTGAATTGGACAATTATATTTCTTTTCTAAAACTATATGAATAAAGAATTTATTTGCATGAATATTAGCAGATGAGTGCCATTTTGCTATATGAGGCCAAACATTTTAAATCTGATTCTCATTCCCGTTCCAACACCTTGGTCCAAGGCCTCCTCTTGTTCCAAAATAAGGCCAACCCCAGGGTGGAGGAGCAGCACCTTTTATTCCATCTGGAGAACCTGCAAACTGATGGCATGAAGATCGAATTCTCCTTTTGGTAAGTAAAATTTCCTCCCCCTCCCCTCTTCCCCACTCTGGCCTTTTATCTCTTCTCACCTGTCTATCTCTCCCCTGTGGATCCCTCCTCCCTCCCTTCTTCCTATGGTCCACTCACTTCTCCTATCAGATTCCTTCTTCTCTAGCCCTTTACCTTTCTCACCTACCTGTCTTCACTTGTCACCTTTCAGCTAGACTTCTTCCTCTCCCCCACCTTATATTTCTGGCGTCTTCTCCCTTCCTTCTCAGTCCTGATGAAAGATCTCGGCCTGACCTGTTGAGTTCCATCCAGCAGTTTGTGTTGTTTCCTGTATGGGTATTTTCCCCATTTCTGTCTTTTCACCACTTTGCGCCGAAGTACAATTCTGTGGTTCCTCATGAATGCAGCTAACCTTTCTTTTTGAATATTGCTATCTGTTCTTCTTAATTAATGTTTTTATTTTCCTTTCTTTTTCAATATCATCTGTTTGGAAATGAGACCAACATTTTTATCCTTTTCCTGTCTGATATGATGCTGGTGGAAGTGTTTTGCTATTACTAAATGGTCATGAGTAGACACAACCCTGTTGTCCCTGTGCTATGTGCTTGCCTGAATGCTGGTTATTTTACGTGCCCTTTATTTCTGCCTGTTACTAATGAGAAGATACATCTCAGAGTTGTATACAGTGACATGTATGTACTCTGATAATAAGTTTTACTTTGAACTTTTGAGTAGGTGTAAAGGTTAGCTGTTGAGTGTGTCAGAAGGTAACAAATAAGAATTAGGCCTAAGATTGCTGCTGTTTACAACTTGTACTAGCAACATATCAAAATAAAAACACAACAGAGTTTCTCAGTTTCCAGCCAACAGCAAATTAGGTTAGTTATCAACACTGAAAGCAACTGGAACATATTACAAGTCACTACACTGAGGAGAACTATAACATATTGCAAGTCACTAATAACTTTCAGAATGGGTATATAGTTGGGAAATGATTTGCAAAATACACAGGAGTATATTTAAAGAAGTATGAAACTTTAGTTGGAAAATAAGAGCTGAGTGGGATGGAGCACAAATACATAAGACAATACAAGTTGCAACAACAGTCAATAAGGACATAATGAAAGATAAAGCAATAGGAACAAAATTAAAAGTTATAAAATCTTGTAACAAAAATTGATTACATCACTTTTGAAATACTATGTATCATTATTGTTACTATAATGTTAAAATAACTGAGGGTCTAGAGAGGGAACAAAACACATTTGTTAAATCAGGCTGAAGTTATACTGATCGGGAAAGCATGCACTTACTCAATTTTTTTTTGTTAAAATAATACTGAAAGGTAGCCAAAGAGTTCTTTAAACTTTAGAACAAACAAGAGCCTTTCCACTTGTGAGAAAAAAAAAGTAAAGACAAAGAATAAAAGGTAGTCATCAAAAATTAAGATAGATAATTTGGAAATAATTCTTATCCCGAGAGATGAGTGAATATAGACTGAACTGGAACAGTGCCTTTGGGGTGAATACTGAAGATGTATTTGAAATGGAGTTAAGAGAGTAGAGAAGAATTGAGTTATGATGACAGAGCCGCTTTGAAGTGTATGGAAGGAGGATAAAAGTAGGTACTATTAACTCAGTTTTGCCAGAGGATTGTCCCTTTTTATGCAAATATTATTCCTCTACTTGTTCCATTCTCATACTACTCTAAAACATGTATCTGTTCACACCAGCATGTTCTCTGCTTCCTTATGAGTATTGTTTTGACTTAGAGTTCCGTTTCTGTCTGCATTGTTCATTACTCTTCTCCTTCCTGAGTGTCATTTCCTTTAGATTATGGTAATATTCTCCGCTGAGTCAAAAAGTTGTGAGTCCTTTTCTACTTAGAAACAGTCTAGTACAATGCTGAGGGCCTGTAGCACTTGACACAACTGGGGGGAAAAAATACCATGGAAAAATATTGGAGAACAAGGATGTTATTCCAGTCAGCCTGACCAATATTTATCTGATGATCAGTGTTATTCGATAATTTGGTTTTGTCTTCCTGACACTTGGGTGGGTGCACAACGCACAAATTCGCTACATTTCCTGTTCTACAACACTGACTACATTCCTGAATAAAACCTGACTAGTGATAAATCAGCATGTGATATCCAGAAACTGTGAGAGGAACTATGTAAACACAAGCTTTTGTTTCTCTCTCTCTCTCTCCCCCCCCCCCATTCCAATGTTTCTGATTGGTTTATCTGTTTGCATCCAGCTGTGGTTCCTTGATTATTCTGAAACTTGTTAGTGTCTGAATGATATTATGTTTCCATCTGAAACATGTTACTCTAGTCATATTAGAAAATAGCTTCTCTGTTCCAGTATTTTGCTCTGCATTCTTTCAGTATCTCTTTTTACATCCTTGTTACTGGGTAATATTGGTCTCCATTGACTGGGTATTCTGCAATGACTCACCTCCTGAATTTCCAGTTCTTTCTGCTTCTACAAACAAAAATTGGGAATGTGATAGAATTGTCTCCAAGTGCTGAGATGAATGCAGTTTCAACAACATTCAAAAATCTCAGCATCATCTAAGATAAGTAGTCCTTTGATTGTCCTATCATCCATCATCCTTAACATTAATCCCCTGTTCCAATGGGGCACATTGCAGTGCATTCAGCATCCAGTAATTCATCTCTGCTACTCGAGTAGCACCTCCCAAGCTCACAGCCTCTCCTACCAAGGTAGACAAGGAGAGGATGTGTTTTGTAACATCACCATCAAAAGATTCTCTTCCAACTTCCCTCATTATGACTGGTAACGTTATTGTTCCTTGGTACCATTGAGTTTAAAAGGGGGAAAAAAATCTGCATCAGCATTTAGGGCCGATTATTTCTTTCTCCGTGTTCTCATGATGAAACTTCTTAAATACAAGGTTTTATTTCCAAACATTTAGAAGTAAGGTGTTTGCATTAACTGTGGCACTCAGAAGTTGCAATTGGTGGGAATTCTTTAAGTGGCTTTTCAAAAATATTAATCAGGTTATGTTTCATGCAGAGATTCCATAATTTTTTTAAAAATAAAAATTGTCGTAGTTCCATAGATTTTCTTCGTACATTTCTTCACCGGCTCGACAGTAACAAAAATTTTATCCATCTATGGCTTGAACCTTGACAGTTTACTTAAGACTATTTAATTTCAGATTCACATTTTTCTTTTTATGCAGATATGGCTTCTGCTTTTACTTTCGAATGTCTTAACTTTAAATATTTCTCCTTCATTCTTGATTCCATCACCAAGGAACCCATAATGTAAATTTCTCAGTTCTTGGCACAGGCGTTGAATGGGTATTACCACAATTTTTGATTTTTGTAACTGAATATTTAGGTTTTTTAAAAAATAAGTGGTAGAAAGCCTCAGAAAGTTAATATTCAACTCTGCATTATTTCACTGCAATGTTATTTTTAAATTTTAAATGTGATTAATACTTCCCCTTTTTGTATGAAGCAAGATTTACAAGTGAATTTGTCAAAGTGGAATATACGATGGCACAGCTACATTTGTTTCCTTACTTTCTTCCTGCTCTGATGTTGCAGTGTACATCAAACCAAATATATAAGATTGCCTCAAACAGCAAGAGAATTGCAAGGTACTGACATTGGAGTAAATATTCTTGCTGAGATTTTTCTGAGTTGTCATCAATACAGGTTTTGAGTGCCACCCAATGGTTCAAGTGTGCTATGGAGTATAGAAAAGGAAGGATCAACTAGTGGCTTGTTCCAACATTGTAATTTCATTTTCAACACGCAGAAGGGCAAAAGACCCTCAGAAATCTGCAGTTTTGATTAAATAACTCAACTTCTGTCCTATTCTAGAATCCATGGAATGAAATGCATTATATAATTAAGATAATATGTTCTTTTTTGATCAGTTAGAACTGGAAATGGTAGTACAAATGAGACAAGTAGATCCTATAAGACAAGTTGAAAGTGTGATGATTGCAAGCGGATGACTTTTATGTGGGATAGACTTTCTTGCTTGGGAAAATCTTATTAGATTGTTAATCAGATTTAGGATTTGGGGTTTAAAGACAAGAATTGGTGGTCAATCAGAATCTGAGTGAACAATACAGAGCACAGACTATGATATTGCATTGGAGTACAGTATTGGATAATATACTATCTAAAATACAGAGGAGAGTAGTTGTTCTTAAAGAAGTGCAACATTTGAGTCCAGATATTACAAGGACATGTAGAAAGGTTTAATTAACACTGGAACATTAGTATGGCCAGAGATGGCTAAGGTTATGAGCTACCTACTTATGATAGGATTTAGGATCGGAAATTATTATTCAAGCAGATGCTAGCTGCAAGTAGTGTAATTTTAACCTGAGACAGTGACAAGAGTGGAATACCAGAGGTATAGAACTGGTGTTTTTTGTCTAAGGAAGTTGCAACTCATTCAAGGATGAATGCCAGACATGTAGTCTAAGAACTAAGCTAATAACTTATGGGATGCAATGTAAAGTTATAGTTGTGTGATATTACAAGTGTACCATCTTGAGGTTAAAAAAAAATCAAGATGAACAAACGAGTGAGGAAAATTATTTAAATTTCATGGATCTACAAATATCTTTAAGTGATCATTTAATAAAGACGATATATTCATATTTTAGGCCTCATATCCAGGTGCAAGAAAATCAAGAAAAAAAATCAGACATTAAGATTTCCCTTGAACAGCTATAAAGAGCTTGAAGAATCAAAGTAGTTTCTGAATTAATTAGATCTTTATTTCATCATGGCTGTAACCTTATTTTCTGAGGCAGGAAATACTGCAAGCTCTTGTTTTTTTTTGTCCCAGTGGTGATAATAAACTAAGATTCTGACAGTTATTCTCATAAATTGTGTGCTCCAATATTACATCACATTTTGCCAATCCCAACTATGTAGTTTATGGAGATGAGCTTGGCAACGATCATTTTATAAATGTCTAAATGAATGGCAGGTTTCCAGCAGCATTATATTTAAACTTTATTTGTAGATATGAAGTATATACACTTATATAATTAATTGATTAGATGTACATACACAACTTATTTTCAGTGGTTGTGCAAGAATTTAAATTTGATCACTTTTGGATGGACACTTTAAATGTGTATTAAATCCACAAATGCATCCTTGGGCATAGCTAATACAAACCTTTGCTGTCTTACACTTCAGCACCTCCACTGGTTATGGTGCTGACCTACACTACAGTCATCTTTCTTTTGCATGGGCACTTTAGCCATTAAGCAACAACTCAATTTGTATTTTGAAATGTAAACAGTAATTGCTTTGGGATGTAAGAGTGGAGCATGATGATATCCCCATTACTGTGAATCACTGTGTATTCAGAAGGTTGTTTTTGAATACCCCAGGTGCACCCTGGCAGATCTTAAGCTCCTATTCTACATTATATCACATCTGCTAAAATCTATGTAAACCTGGTTCAGAGATGCCCATTATTTACATAAAGCCAGGAATCTTTAACTCTGTGTTTGTCTGAGGACACACTGTCTGTTGAACTTGCTAACATATTAGCATTAAATAACACCACCATCTGCTTTCTTTGATGATTGAGGAAGAATCCACATACAATTTCAACGAAGTCATAATTTCTGATGTCTTAGCCAATATTGAACCATCAAACATTATTTAAGCAAAAGACAATCTGTCATTGCCATAGTATAGTTTGTGGCAGCTTGCTCAGTGTGATTTTATGTGCTCAGATACCTGCGAATCACTCAAACACCCCAAGGTCATAGAGGGACTGAATGTTTTACTTTCTTGTTCAAAGACAATGTTTGCTTAATATTGTTTAAGTGATGTGAAGGGAACATCGGGGATAGCTTTCACTGAAGAAATCAACAGCAGGAAATTTTGCAGCTTCTGAGGACCACATGGAAACAAAAAGAAATTGGATACAAGTATCTGGATTAAAGCCAAAATACTACCCTGTGGAGTCTGTTCCAATCTCCCAGTAAGTATATATATTTGAACAGATCCAACAAAAACTAGGGCAGTTTTGTTTAGCTGGAAAATGTGCTCACCTTAAACTCTAATCTGGATTCTTCCTAAATGCCATAGTTTGTCAGCCAGGTTCACTGTCCCAGAAAGTAACTGTAGTCAGTCTTTATGCATGGCTTCCAATGCTGTATGGTAGGGCCTTGATTTAAACTGCAGTATTAATATTGACTGGACTTTAGGGAAAGGGGAGATTAGACTAGAGGTTCCTCCGAGCTGAGACACATACTTAATGGCCACTTTATCAGGTACCACTTGTACCTAATAAAGTGTTCATTGTGTGTACATCAGTGGTCTTCAGCTGCTGTAGCCACCTACTTCAAGATTTGTTGTGGTGTGCAAAGATACTCTTCTGCAGAGCACTGTAATAACATGTGGCTATTTAAACTAGTAGCCTTCCTGGCAGTTTGAACCATTCTGGTCATTCTTCTGTAATCTCTCTCATTAATTAGGCATTTTTGCCCACAGAACTGCTGCTCACCTGGATGTTTTATTGTTTTTCATATCATGCTTTGCAAACTGTAGAGACTATGTGTGAAAATCCTGGGTGATCAGCAGTTTCTGAGATGCTCAAACCACCCCATCTGCCACCAACAATCATGCCACGGTCCAATTCATTTCGATCACATCTCTTCTCCGTTCTGATTTTTGGTCTGAACAACTACCAAACCTCTTAAATTTTTCGATGATTTTAAGTTCCCTGGCCCCCACCGCTTTATTTTCACCATGGATGTCCAGTCCTTATATACTTCCATCCCCCATCAGGATGGTCTCAAAGCTCTACGCTTCTTTTTGGATTCCAGACCTAATCAGTTCCCCTCTACCACCACTCTGTTCCGTCTAGCGGAATTAGTCCTTACTCTTAATAATTTCTCCTTTGGCTCCTCCCACTTCCTCCAAACTAAAGGTGTAGCTATGGGCACCCGTATGGGTCCTAGCTATGCCTGCCTTTTTGTTGGCTTTGTGGAACAATCTATGTTCCGTGCCTATTCTGGTATCTGTCCCCCACTTTTCCTTCGCTACATTGACAACTGCATTGGTGCTGCTTCCTGCACACATGCAGAGCTTGTTGACTTTATTAACTTTGCCTCCAACTTTCACCCTGCCCTCAAGTTTACCTGGTCCATTTCCGACACCTCCCTCCCCTTTCTAGATCTTTCTGTCTCTGTCTCTGGAGACAGCTTATCCACTGATGTCTACTATAAACCTACTGACTCTCACAGCTATCTGGACTATTCCTCTTCTCACCCTGTCTCTTGCAAAAATGCCATCCCCTTCTCACAATTCCTCTGTCTCCGCCGCATCTGCTCTCAGGATGAGGCTTTTCACTCTAGGACGAGGGAGATGTCTTCCTTTTTTAAAGAAAAGGGCTTCCCTTCCTCCACTATCAACTCTGCTCTTAAACGCATCTCCCCCATTTCACGTACATCTGCTCTCACTCCATCCTCCCGCCACCCCACTAGGAATAGGGTTCCCCTGGTCCTCACCTACCACCCCACCAGCTTCCGGGTCCAACATATTATTCTCCGTAACTTCCGCCACCTCCAACGGGATCCCACCACTAAGCACATCTTTCCCTCCCCCCTCCCTCTGCATTCCACAGGGATTGCTCCCTACGCAACTCCCTTGTCCATTCGTCCCCCCCATCCCTCCCCACTGATTTCCCTCCTGGCACTTATCCGTGTAAGCGGAACAAGTGCTACACATGCCCTTACACTTCCTCCCTTACCACCATTCAGGGCCCCAAACAGTCCTTCCAGGTGAGGCAACACTTCACCTGTGAGTCGACTGGGGTGATACACTGCGTCCGGTGTTCCCGATGTGGCCTTTTATATATTGGCCAGGCCCGACGCAGACTGGGAGACCGCTTTGCTGAACATCTACGCTCTGTCCGCCAGAGAAAGCAGGATCTCCCAGTGGCCACACATTTTAATTCCACATTCCATTCCCATTCTGACATGTCTATCCACGGCCTCCTCTACTATAAAGATGAAGCCACACTCAGGTTGGAGGAACAACACCTTATATTCCGTCTGGGTAGCCTCCAACCTGATGGCATGAACATCGACTTCTCTAACTTCCGCTAAGGCCCCACCTCTCCCTCGTACCCATCTGTTACTTATTCTTATGCACACATACTTTCTCTCACTCTCCTTTTTCTCCCTCTGTCCCTCTGAATATACCTCTTGCCCATCCTCTGGGTCCCCCCCCCCATCTTTCTTCCCGGACCTCCTGTCCCATGATCCTCTTGTATCCCCTTTTGCCTATCACCTGTCCAGCTCTTGGCTCCATCCCTCCCCCTCCTGTCTTCTCCTATCATTTTGGATCTCCCCCTCCCCCTTTCAAATCCCTTACTCACTCTTCCTTCAGTTAGTCCTGATGAAGGGTCTCGGCCTGAAACATCGACTGCACCTCTTCCTACAGATGCTGCCTGGCCTGCTGCGTTCACCAGCAACTTTGATGCGCGTTGCTTGAATTTCCAGCATCTGCAGAATTCCTGTTGTTAACTACTAAACCTCTTGACTATACATGCTTTTTGTACATCAAGTTGCTACCACGTGATTGGTTAATTAGATATTTGCATTAATGAGCAGGTGTACAGGTCTACCTAATAAAGCAGCCACTGATTGTAGTATAATGCTTTTTTTTCCAACATACTGATTCACATGCTTCAATATAACAAGAACTCTGATTTGAAAATAGATCCTCATCCAGAATGTCAATTGTTGATTATTCATTTATTTGCTGTCTAGTTTAACCAAGAGCTTTTAGGATTTTCTCTGCATTATTTTAGTTATGGTAAAAATGATTTTATAAAACAAAGGTCCCATGTAAGTTTGTAAAGAATAGCTGCTTTACAAATGAGCTTTTGTAAAAGGTCAATATTATGATCCAAAAAGTCTTAAAAGTAGTAAGGCAGTAAAAAAAATTTGAGAAAAGATTGCAGGCTATTCCATGCAAGGTATGCAAGGATGAATGGCAAAGAACATTCAATAGTATACAAGAGTGAACGCAAGACTAGAGAAGGTTGCAGAGTTGCAAGGCCGAGCTTGCAGATGATTACGGTTAAGGCTGGAATTTTAAATACTACTTACTGGAGGAAGCGGGAGCTGATGCAAGACAGTAAGAAATGCAAATAGAAATAAGTATAGATGGGAAGTAAGAGACGGACTACTTGTAACATTTGGAGACTGTGGACTGGATACTGGTGGGAAGAAATGTGCTTGATATAAATAAGTTTAGATCTGAAAGAAGTGTGGATATGATGTTAGTGACATGGGGAGGAAGGCAAGGACAAGTGGAAGGAAATGTTGCTGAGATGGAATTGATCATGCTTGATCATAAATAAATTGAGTTCAAGAACTGATAATCTATGGTGAAATTGAAGCCCAATGATTGTCTCCTTGGCAATTTTGAAGAATCTAAAGCTTGAAAATTTTGGGATGATGGTGACCTTGGCTGTCATAAGTTTTCTTGCTCTTAGAAGATAGCACACATCTGTAAATCTGCAGTTAGTGTAATTCAACAACATCCAACTGGGCTTAAATGTTTCTGAAAATAAATAGCAGAAATCTAAAATAAGAACAGCAATGCTGCAAAACAGTCAGCATATCAGACAGTACCTGTAAATAGAGAGACAGAGTGTTAACATTGCATGTTGAAGATTCTTCATCAGAACTGGGAAAATGAGAAAACAAGTAGTTATAGGTTACTAAGATGGCGAGGAAATGGATGGATAGGAAAAGGTAATATCTATAGGGTGCAGACAGTGTCACAAGGATAAGCTATTGAGGTCAAGTTGATGGGTTAATGGGGCAACTAGACAGAGACGAAGGAAAACCAGACAGTGAGGAAAAATAAAACAGAACTAAAAAAAATACAAATGCTGATGATTCCAGCAAATGACTGACTACTGCAACCACTAAAAGAGGTAATCAGGCCCATCAGTTTCATGCTGACTTCAAGGGAAGCAATCCCATAACATTTCTATACACTTCATTCCTTCTCTTACTTTTCTTTAACCCTGTAACTCTTTCTCTTATGTATATCCCTCAAGCCTTTTTTGATTATTTTGCCAATTACCCACACTAGGGGTAATTTTCTGCAGTCAGTCAATGTACTAGCATATCTTTGGGTCCATTGGAGGAAGCAAGTGCACCTAGAAGAAATCCATGCTATCACAGGAACTTGAAAATTCTAGACAAAAACCCAACACCAGCATTAAACCCAGTTCACTGAAGCCATGAAGGTATTTCTATTCCATTTCTCAGAAAATTTTACAGTCCATTACTGCTTGCAGCAAGGTGTAAACAACATGCAGGACGACAAGTCATAGGGAAACTATGAACAATATTGCTAAGTAACATCTAAGCCCTACCAAGACGAGTTTCATCGCCTATCCTTAACATTCAAAGCATTATCATTTCTGAATTCCCTCCCATCAACATCTTGGTCATCTTCGCTGACTATAAACTTAAAGGATTGGCCATATAAATAAGTGAAGCTACAAGGCAAGTCAGAAGCTGGGTATTCTGTAGTGAGTGAGTTACCCCATCCTCCTATAGCATAAACAAGGCATGACAGAAGAGAGACAGCAGATGGAATATACACATTTTAGTGTGAATGCATCAAGCAACACTCAAAAAGTCTGGCATTGATGGGACAAGGAAGGCAACTTGACTGGCACATTATCCAGCATCCTAAACATTTACCCACTACTTCTTTAGCATATCTCATGGCAAAGTATACCATCTATACAATTCACCTTTGATAGAACTTCCTGAACCAGTCAGCTCTGCTATCTAGAGCAGGGGTTCCCAACCTGGGGTCAACAGACCCCTCGGTTAATGGTAGGGGCCCATGGCATAAAAAAAAGATAGGAACCCTGACCTAGGATACAAGCAAAGCAAGTGGATGACACATGATCATCTGCAGGTTTTCGTCCAAATAACACACCATCCCAACTTGAAAAGATCTTACCATTCATTTATTGCAACAGGGTCTAAAATTCAGAGTATCAAGTCAAGTGTAGCAGTTTCACCAAATGGCCACCATTTTGTCAAATCTAAAATGGGAAAGAACAATAAATGTTGGCATTGCCAGTGATACTTACAACCTGTCCATTAAATTAAAAACTAGAGGCTCAGGATGAACAAAAAAAAAAACGACAAGAACTGGTTTCTACTAGCTAATTGATTCTACCAACTCAGTCTATCATATCAGAGCAGACGATTCCCTGTTCGACCATCAGACAAGGCACAAGTAGATGTACCTTACACTGGATACTGATCCATTCTGAAAAAGTACGAAGTTTAAAAAAATGCACATTGCAATAATGGAGACTTTGCTCAAGACAAATCAGTGACACAGTTAGCAAAAGATAGCTTGTAGGCTTTGCATATAGAGTAGAAAAACAAATGCATCTCCATATTTAAAGAATAGTTTTGAGCAATAACTGAAGCATTGTTGCATAGCTTGAAAGTAATGACAAGAGGGAAATGCCAGGCTATGAGGTTATAGGTTATGGTAGACTTTTCTGCTGCTGCTAATAGTCCACAATGTTTCATGAATGCCAAGTCTCCAGCTTCACCAGTCTAAATGCAAAACCAGTTCAAGTTCATTATGACAAATATGCAATATGGTTGAAGAATTTTCTAAGAAGTGATTAGTTTTTTAAATTCTTACTTGACATACTGCTTTCATATTAATAGGTTATCCCCACTGCATAAGGTTTACATTTATTCTCAGGCTAAATATATTATTTATGGAAAACAAGCTTTTTAAAACCTTAATTATTTTCACAGCTAACAATGAAACCATTTGAGGCTGAACTTCACAAAAGGTGCTGGAGGAATTTCAGGCAGCATCTGTAAAGGGAAATGGATTGTTGACATTTCAGGTCAAGACCCTTCATCTAGACTGGAAAATAAAAAGAGGGGAGATATGCCAGCACAGAAAGGCAGAGGAATGGATGGACCAAGAGCTGGCAGGTGTTAAGAAATCCAGGTAAGGCAGAGGGGTGTTAGTCAGATGAAAAAGGGGGCGAGGGGAATTCGAATTACATCAGAAACAGGGATGCGATAGGTGGGACACAAAAATGGTGGGATCGGATAGAAAAGGATGGTTGAACATCAGGCCTGCAACTATCCTATTGAGCTTTATCAGAATTTCATCCAGGTATGTAATATTACCACTTATTTTTCTAAACTCTGTATCAAAATATACCCAGCCTGCTTAATCACTTAACTGACAAACATAAGAATTTCGCTGTACTACCTCTATTGCATCCTCTCTGCAACTGCCAAGCCCACACAACCACCTACTTTTGTATCATCAGCAAGTTCAGATTTATTATATATTGAGCAGAATCCCTTGCATAATTGCTTGGGAACTGCTTCAACTTCACTCTCACGGCTGGATTCCATCTATGAGGAATCTGGTATTACAATGTAATTGTGAAATCAAGTTTCCTCAAAATCAAAGCAGAAGTTAAGCTTATGGATGCAAAGCGCAATGACTGTGTAGTATTTCAGTTTTGCTATTAACTAAAGATTAATCAGGTAAAGGTGAAACTTTCTGTTCTTTAAAAAAATGCTATGACATTTTTTTTGGAAATATGGTTGACAACAGAAAGAAGGCATCTGAAAGCTGCATCTTTCCTTTAGTAGTACACTGAAATGTCAATCTTAATTATATTTAAAATTCCAGAATGGTTATTAAACCCATGGCCATCTGTCTTCAAAGGGAAAGTTAAGAGGCAAGTTGATTGGAACATTTAAATGCTTCAGCTGTTCCATTCATTCACACAGTATGCACTAGATGGGATAAATTTTAAATTATCTCTTCATATGAAACTAGTTTAATTCTTTTGATATTGTTTCAGAAGCATGAATGCTGAAATTATTCCTAAAGCACTGCCATATGCAAGCTGAATACAAATCTGAATTTCCACTCTTGAATAACGAAAAATATGAGGTTTTGTTTGTATTGTGCCACACAAAATATCTATTTCACTGAAGTTTCTATAGACCATACAAACCTTGAGGCTATTTGTCATGAAAATATTTCATACATAATGCAAACAGCTGCCTTGAAAAACCAAACAGCTGGCACTATCAGCTGTTATTTTCTTTTCCAGATAGAAGGGGGAGAACTTAAGCAGTGAGGGAACAACTTATTCAGTGATAAATGACTATTTTACATAGAATTACCTTGAACAAAAATAGAACATAACACACTGCAGATAAGTATAAAGTGTGCCTAACTTCCCTAAAATTACAAGAATGATAAATTTTATCCCCCCTCCCCCCCCAAGCATTCTTCAGTCACAACATGTAATCTGTTCAGAATAGCTTCTTTGTCCAACCATCATAAGGTTGGTGGAATTGTTTTGTAATAATAAATGATAGCATCTTTGCTGGGAAGAAAATTAGTGTCTTAAAACAGTTCAAAATAAAGTTTACGAAGAAAACACATAGATCAAAAAAGTACTATCTCAAACTCTTATTACAATAACCTTTAAAGATTTATTGGTTGTCTTCCTGGAGTAAAAGGCATGGTACTTCACTACAGTAAGTGTTGTAAAGATCAACGGTCCTCACCTGACATGTTAGCTTTGTTTCTGTAAGCAGATTACCTGCTGATTTTTATATTGTATATTCTGTTTTGATATTTTAACAAGATGCTATTGATATGCTTACAGGGGAATTAAGGAGAATCGGTGGGGGGGTGTATGTGGAGACGGACTAGGTATTCAGGCAGTGATACGCACCCCACTACTGATCTTCAAACATGTTAAAGGACTCATGCATATCTGTTCAATGTATCATTCCTGAAGGGTCAAATGTAAGATCCTGTACATATTAATGTGTGATTATAATAACTAAGGAGACTGGATAAATTGATTAAAAATTAAAAATATTCCCATGCATAATTACTCTTCTACAATTGAGATTGGTGGCTCAGGAGAAAAAGGGTACCTCTACAGAGAGCAGGACTGCAGAGACGATTCATTGGAAACCTACCAGCCCCGGAACAGTTCAGTCCCCCATTTCCTCTTTGGCAAGTAGATCCTTTCTTGGGCAGGGAGAGCAGAAATGCCCACGGTACTACAGTTATATATTTAACATCTACCAGCAGTTATGAAAATGTAAATGTTAATCAGCTTTGAGCTATGGTCAAAATTAATTGGATTTACTATAATTTGGCAGAAGTCCTTACTTCAGCAGTTAAAAAAGATGCTTTCTACCTTGGAACATTTTTTTACTTTTTAAATCTACCATATTTTGTTACAATTTAATCTATGAAAAGACCACCCTCTTCAAAATGAATTTTAGTGACATGCACAATGCTTAAAATGTACTTTGAACTCAATTACTTGGGTCTCAATTCAAAATATAATTACATAAAATATCCAATACAATCTCAATTTTTAGAGTACAGTACTTCTGTTCCTTTCAATAGTTATTTTAAGCCAGAGAGTCTGTTCAACAGAAAATGATAAACCCTTTATTTAAAAAAATACCAAATATGATTTCTGCAACAAGGAAATTAACATTTTAAATATGTCAGTGTTACAAGCTTCATACGGTAGGTCACCATTCTGGTTTTCAGAAGCTCAAAGTAACTTTTCAACTCAAATTCAGAGGTGAATGAACTACCAGTTCCTTAATAGCTGAAGGAGTCGACTTTGAAGGGTGTTTAAAGCATAAATCCATCTAAGATGAGAACACGTTGATCATACAAAATTGCTTGTAGTAAAGCACTAATTTTGACACTAAGATGTGGAAATGGAAGCAAAAATTTATGTATGCAGATTCTTTTGGTTATTAGGATGAAGGCCTGTAATTTCCATTACTCAGCCTTAGCATAAGAGACCATAAGTGTTGTAATTTGAAATTACATAAAAGTATTTTACAATAGTATTTATAATATATTGTAATATATTAATAACTTTAACTAATTTACACTATAAATCAGGAAACATTGTAATAAAAAACATTAAGATGCTGTGTTCAGTCAACCGATTGTACGACTTGTTTTGATTCTATAGGTTATATTGACATATCATGTAACATTTTCAAATTGAGCACACATTTCTTTATTTGGCCATTTGTTTACAAGCAGCCTTGATAGACAGCAAATAAAACCTAAATCTGATTGAAAGTGGTTATTTACATAAAACTTTCAAAGAATTAGTAAAATCACAATCATTCAAAATCTAAAGCTAAATAAAATATATCCCATTTAGTTGTCTACTTTCTACAACCTCTGGAAATAAACCAGGTACAATTTAACACATTTGTCTCAAACTCACTATGTACAGTGCATTTCCACTCAAGGTGAAACTGTCCAGTTACCTGCTGTTAATGCAAGTACGCACACATTTCTCACCATTAATATAGCAGCATTTTATCCACTCAACTGCAAAGGCCATTTCCTCTTACTTGGCTGATAGTACTAACAGTATTGTCTCAACAGTGAGTGACAACATCGTAATGATATAAATGGGAGTATGCAACTTAAACATCGTAAGACAAATTCTGCAATGAAAATTTAGTGACAGAATGAGAATACTGCTGCATAAACAGATAATCGCCAAATCCTGTCTTTAAATGTAATGCAACAGCAATAATTCCAACTAGCAATGAACTCCATACACAAGTACAGACATTTAGGTCCATGGCTGCAGCATCAATAAAACCGACACAATTTTCTAGGGCAATATCACAGACTAAGTAGATAGCAATTCCCATTAACTGCATAGAATTATTTGCGACACATGCTTTTTGCTGCAAGTCTTACTGCTCTGAAAGCTACTGTAGACTGAATACATTAAAATAGCTCTGCAGAGTGAAAAGCCTTTTCACAATTTCTATTCACACAACAGTCAAGCTTTTGGTATGTTATCTTATGGAGTTGCTCTTTTATCTGATGCAAATGCGATACGTGTATGAATTTGACTGATTAGAACCGATGAAACTCTGCAACTTCCAGCTGCATTCAGCCCAGTTAGAACTGCTTCCTCAATCACAAAAAAATCTATACACCAATGGCCAATGTTCCTTTGCCTTTTGCAGTGTTCAGCTGCTGTTGATATCATCATTTAAGTCTGCAGTTTCCAACATCTGTCCATCTGATTGTCTTCGAGTACTCCAAATTCTCACTGTTTGGTCACTGGAAGAAATTTTTTTTGCAAATGTTTTATTAAAGATACTTTAAAGTTAGAAATGTATACATATTGACTGGTTCTGAAATCTTCAGGGACAATCTTTGTACTTACTCTGAAGCAGTAAAGATGTGGGTCGAGTTGGTGCAAATGGCATTTATGGGACTGTCATGGCCTCTCATCTCCCCAAGTGGTGAAAAGCTGTCTACAGTCCAAAGCTTAAGGATGCCACCCCTGCAGCCACTGAGGAGAAACGGCCGGCCTGGTACAATTCCCAAGGCGCACACCCAATCCTTGTGAGCATTTGGAACTTGCTAAAAACAGAATTATGCCAAGATCTTGAGTCAAGCTAAATATCACGGTTAAGAATCAAGAAGAGAATAAACCATTACAAAGGGTTGAAATAGGTGGCCACCAAACAATCCTTTTTTTCATGGCAAATGGAGTGAATGTGCTCAACAAAGCGATCCCCTAAATGTTACAACATATGCCAATGATATTAAATTTGATTCCGATTCTGATCTATGTTGGGTCTCACCAATATAGAGGAGATCGCACTGCGAGCAACAGGTAAAGTAGATGGCCCCAACAGACTTGTAGATGAAGTATTTCATCTGGAAGGACAGTTTGGGGTCCTGAATGGTGGTGAAGGAGGTGGTGTAGGGTAGGTGTAGCACTTATCCTGCTTGTAGGGGTAAGTATCAGGGGAGAGATCACAGGGGAGGAATAAACAGATAAGAGTGTCACGGAGAGAATGATCCCTGTAGAAATTGGAGAGTAGTGGGGGAGGGGTAGATGCGCTTAAGTGGTAGAATCCCATTAAAGATGACAGAGCTTATGAAGCATGTTGTGCTTGATACAGAGGCTCGTGATATGGTAGGTAAGACAAGGTCACGTAAACTTAAATAAAGGTGAAAAATTCTATCTTCCTAAATATGGGGGCATTTCCCAAACCATATTGAGCAAAAACAAGATTTCCTTTTGTTAGGACCTACTTGTCAACATGCAACCTTACATTAAAACTGTTGTGTATTCATACCTGGAACAGTTCCTGCTGGGCCATGTCCCACTTTTTTATTCCATTATCTCTTGATCCACTAAACAAGCTGTCACCCAAGATCGTGAGAGATTCAATCCCGTCATAATGTGGTGGTTCAAAATTGTGTGTAGGGCTTACAGTCCCAATGGCACCTTCTGTTACTTCAAACATCTACAAAGGGGTACAAAATAACATTTATATATTACTTAGTTCACAAGTGTCAAATTAACTAAGGAAGGTTAGTGATTGTTATGGCTGAACACTGTGAATACATTTCAATAAAGAGGATTCTACAATTAACCAATGTAAAAAGCTTCTATAGCTGCACAGTTGAAAGTGTCCTGACTGGTCCAGTACAGCAATTCATATACACAGGAACATAAGAAGCTGGAGAGAGTAATGGACTCTGCCTAATACATCAAGGGTACATCCCTCCCTACCATCGGTAGTATTTCTATGAGGCATTGCCTCAAGAAGGCAACATCCATCATCAAAGATCCCCATCATCCAGGCCATGGCACAACCTGCGTCAGAAGCTCAAAGTTTAGATCCAACAACATTGCAGGAACATTGGCAAGTTGCTAGGTCAGGATGTTCTGCTATTTGGGTTCTTGACTTCACTTGTCCTTGAAGGGGAGCGTTACATCTCTCATGACAGCCTGAGGGAAATGCTGAATCATGTTTACAAATATGGCGGGATACAGTTCTGCTGCTACTAATCCAAACTTCATAGTGGCCTAATTTTGAATCCCGTAATCTAGTCCCATTTCTCTCGTCAGGCATTATGTGCTACTATGAAAGGTTGAAAAATGATATTCTGCTGCTTCCCTGCAGATAAAACTTCCAATGTTATGCAGTTGCCATTATCAAGATTTAATAAACAAACACTGCTGAATTTTAATGTGATATACATTAACAATTTTGCTTTAAAATAGTTAATTTTAGGCAAACATCTAGTTAATTTGCATATTTGCTGTTGCCAAGATTTCAACTGCTTTTAAATGTCTCTGATAATCAAATATTTAAACAGTTAAAGTGATATAAATATATTAAAAGATACGTAAGACTGTGTTAAAAATGTTAAGCATAAAGGATAAGGAAAAAAAAATCACAGCCTTGAATTGGACCATGCAAATTGTACCCTGCCCCAAAATTTAGAAAATCTGAACCTAATCACTGCACCCACCACCTGTCATCTCCTGGACCCAACTTTAGAGTCTGCTAGGATCTAGTTTGCTCCAAATCACCAGACTGCAATGTGCATATTCAGAGACAGATTTGTGGTGACTCACGCAATGCAGTTAGCCAGTGATTCTCTCTGGAACCGCTGGATAGCAGGCGGCACAATCTGGTCACTTATTTTTAATGTAAAGTCTTGCAGAAGAACTCATTTTTAAAAATGGTGTAAAATTGTGAATTTTACCTTTATGTAGTGATCTTTGGACCCAGTGATAATTAAATCTTGTCCATTTGCAGTTTGGTCAACAGTAAGGCACATAACTGGACCCAAATGACCAGTCAACTTTCCAGTTGATTGAAACCTTCAAAACAGAAAAAGCTCTTTAATCACTGTAAACACATTAACAATACCTGGATGGGGGTGGGGGGAGACGTTGGAGGGTGATAGCAACTTACCATTGTCCCTGCAAGTTTTAATAGAGTTATACAGCATGGAAACAGATCCCTGGGCACAACTTGCCAATTTGCCTATCTGAGCAATCCACTTACCTGGATTTGGCCCACATCCCACTACCATTCCTATCCACGTAACTGTGTGATGGTATATTAAAAGTCAATCAGAATGGAAAGCTTTCTTTATAAAAGCTTTCTTTATAAAAGCTGGAACAAAATACAGAAGTGGTCAAAATACAGGGTCCCAATTCTGTGTTGTTTTAAGAAACCTAATTACTTCTTCACGGCAACATTTACATAAGTCTAGGAAGGAGCAGGTTACAGTTTTGCTGGAGGATTATAAGTGGTTGACTGTTAACAAAAAATTGATAATTATACCACAAAATAAATCCCACTGTTAAGCAAAGCAACAGCCACGGAAAAACCTGTTGTCATTAATATCGTAAAGCATAAATCAACTTCTAATTAGCAAATATGAGCAGCTAACTTGCATAGATAAAAATCGACCAATCAGCAATGGATAATGAGCAGATGATCAGTTTTTAATATTAACACCCAAGAGAAAATGGTTATTATATTTCTCTCCCCACCACCAAAAAGTACCAATAGATCTTTTACATCCATGTGACAGCACAATTGTTCTTCAGTGAACATCTCAGCTGAAGGATAATGCAGAATTCCCTTTGTTACTGCCCTGGAATACTGGTCTTGATTCAGTGCTCAATTTCAAGTACATTTTAAATCCAGCATCATAGTAATGGAAACAAAAATGATAGGTCAGAAGATTGAGCAGTTGGCATAAATGTAGGTGCAACATGTGGAGAGACTGTGAGGAAGGATAGGCAGTGGACAGGGTATAATTACAGTCAGGTGGATGGGTTGATGTGTGTCTATTTTAACAAAAGAATTATCAGGAACAAGGGTGATGAAATTAAGTTTGGGTTAGTGCATGGACATACTATATTGTGGCCATTACAGAGAGTTGGCTGTCACTGGGCTAAAATGTTCTGGGGTTTATGTTTCAAAATGGATAGGGAAAGGGGTAAAAGGAGGAGTGGGGAATAGAATCACAGCTGCAGAGAGGAGGAAATCATGGAGGGATCATTACTGAGCCAGTGTGGGTAGAAATCAGAAACAGGAAGGGAGCAATCACTCTATTGGAAGTATTCTACAGGCCTCTCCCCACCATAATAGCAATAGAGACACTAAGAACACATCGGAACTCAGATTTTGGAAAGGTGCAAAAATAACAGGGTTGCTGTCATGAGTGACTTCAACATTCCTAAGGATTTATGACATATGAAGACAGGCTGACCAGAGGAGATGCCACACCTGATCTGGTACCAGACAATGAATCTAGTCAGGTGATATGTCTTTCAGTGGGTGAGTATTTCGGAGACAATGATCACAACTCCCTGACCTTTACCATAGTCTTGGACAGGTAAAGAAACAGACAGTATGGGAAGTATTTAATTGGTTGAGAGCAAATTTTGACACTACAAGGAGTGTAAATTGGGAACAGATGTATTCAAGGAAATGCACAGTGGAAATGTGGTGGCTGTTTAGGGATCACTTGCATGGGGTTCTGGATAGATTTGTCTCATTGAAGCAGGGAAAGGATAGTAAGATGAAACAACAATGGTTGAAAAGAGATGCTGAATATCTAGTCAAGAGAAAAAAAAGCATACTTGATGTTTAGGAAGGATCAGACTGGGCTCTACAGTATTATAAGATAGCGAGGAAGGAGCTCAAGAATGGACTTGAGAGAGCTAGAAGGGGACATGAGAAGACCTTGCTGTGAAGGATTAAGCAAAACCCTAAGGCACTCTACACATATTTGAAGAAAAATAGGATGGTTGGAGTGAGGGTAGGACCCATCAGGGATAAAAGAGGAAACGCGCCTGGAGTCAGAGGAAGTAGGAGAAGTCCTTAATAACCACTTTGCTTCAGAATTCAACAGTGAGGGGGATCTTGATGAATGTGAGGATAGCGTAGAAAAGGTTAATATGCTGGAAGATATCTATGTCAAGAAAAAGGATGTGCTGGAACTTTTGAAAAATGTTAGGATAGACAAGTACCCGGGACTGGAGAGTTTATACCCCATGTTAATATGGGACATGAGAGAAGAGACTGTTGTGCCTTTGTGATGATCTTTGCGTCCTCACTAGCCACAGGAATTGTACCAGAAGACTGGAGGGTGGCAAATGTTATTCCTTGGTTAAAGAACGTTAATAGGCATAATCCTGCAAATTATAGCCCAATACCCATTGCTCCATTATCTCCATTCAAAAAGGATGCTCCTCTATTCATCTTCCCAACCTCTGAGGTCAGATTAACTTGCCTATAATTTCCTTTCTTCTGCCCATCTCCTTTCTTGAAGAATGGAGTGACATTTGCAATTTTTCCGTCTTCCGGAACCATTTCAAAATCTCGTGATTCTTGAAAGATCATTACTAATGCCTCCACAATCTCTTCAGCCACCTCTTTCAGAACTCTGATGTGTACAACATCTGGTCCAGGTGACTTATCTAGCTTCAGAGCTTTCAATGTCCCAAGAACCTTCTTCCTAGTAATGGTAACTTCTCACACTTCATGATCACTGACACCTGGAACTCCACTATACATCTAGTCTTCCACAGTGAAGAGGAGTGATGCAAAATACTTATCCAGTTTTTCCACCATTTCCTTGTCCCCCATTACGACCTCTCCAGTGGTCTGATAGCAACTCTGACACCTCTTTTACACTTTATGTAACTGAAGAAGCTTACTTTCATATTCCATCTTTACCTTCTCAATGACTTTTTTAAGTTGCCTCCTACTGCTATTTAAAATCTTCCTATTCCTCTAACTTCCCACTAGCCTCTGCTCTATAATATGTCCTCTCTTTCGCTCTTATTTTGGCGTTGACATCCCTTGTTAGCCATGGTTGTGTCATCTTGCATTTAAAATACCTTTTCCTCTTTGAGATGTACATGTCCTGTGCCTTCTGAATTCCCTCCAGAAATTCCAGTGATTGCTGCTCTGTCGTCATCCCTGCCAGTATTCTTTTCCAATCAATTCTGGCCAAATCCTCTCTCATGCCTCTAATTTCCTTTTCTCCAGTGTATTACTGAGACATCTGACTTCTTCTTAAATTTTAGGGTGAAGGCGATCATATTATGACCACTTTCCCTTAAGGGTTCTTTTATCTTAAGCTCTCTAATCAATTCTGGTTCATTGCACAACACCCAATCCAGAATAGCTGATCCCCTCGTGGGCTCAAACAGGAGCTGTTCTAAAAAGCCATCTTATATGTATTCTAGAAATGCCCCCCCTTGGAATTCTGCACCAATCTGATTTTCCCAATCTATTTGCATATTGAAATCCCCCATGACTATTGTCACATTGCCCTTATGGTATGTATTTTCTATCTCCTGTTTTAACTTGTAGACCACATCCTTACTACTGTTTGGGGGCATGGGTTTGTATACAACTCCCATCAGGGTTTTTTTACCATTGCAGTTCTTTGGCATTATCCACAGTGATTCAACATCTTCCAACTCTATGTCACCTCTTTCTAATGAGTTTATTTAATTTTTTACCAACAGAGCCACACCACCCCCTCTGCCTTCCTGCCTATCCTTTTCAATACAATGTGTATTCTTGGACATTAAGCTCCCAGCTATAATCTTTTTTCAGCCATGATTCAGTAACGCCTAAAACATCGTACTTACCAATCTGTAACTGTGCTACAAGTTCATCAATCTTATTCTGTATACTGTGTGCATTCACAAATAACACCTTTATTCCTGTATTCACCCTTTTTGATTTTGTCCCTTTTATGTTGCAACTCATCCTGTTGACTGCAATTTTGCCCTATCATCAGTCTCTCCTTGCTAAGTCTCTGTAACACAACTACCTTATCTTCAGCGCTACCATTCTAGTTCCCACACCGCTGCCAAATTAGTTTAAACCCTCCCAAACAACTCTAGCCATCCTGCCTGCAAGAATATTGGACCACCTCCAGTTTAGGTGTAACCCATTCTTTTGTACAGGTCTAGCTTCATCAGACGAGATCCCAATGATCCACAAATCTAAACTGCTGCCCCTGCACCAGTTCCTCAGCCATGCATTCACCTGTCAAATCATCCTACTCTTACCTTCACTGGCACTTGGCACAGGTAGCAATCTAGAGATTACTATCCTGGAGGTCCGTTTCTCACCTTTCTACTTCGCTGCCTAAAATCTCTCTTCAGGACATCCTCACCTTGTCTACCTATGTCATTGGTGCCAATATGTACCAAGACTTCTGGCTACTCACCCTCACCCTTGAAATTGCTATGTTCATGATCCGAGACATCCCTGATGCTGGCACCAGGGAGGCAACATACCACGCGGGTGTATCTTTTTCCCCCCAGAGAACTTTGTCTTTGTTTCTCTGAAAAGGAAAGCTCCTATCAACACTCAGGTCCTCTTCACCTCTCTACTCTTCTGAGCCACAGCACCAAACTCCATTGCCAGAGACCCAGTCACCATGGCTCCCTCCTGGTAGGTCGCCCTCCCCACCAACAGTATCTAAAGTTATATACTCATTATTGAGGAGAATGGCCACAGGAATACTCTGCACTGGCTATGCATTTCCCCTGCTTCTCTTGACAGCCACCCAGTTATCTGTCTCTTGCAACCTAGGGGTGATTACCTCCCTGTATCTCCTGCCTTATCACCTCCTCATTATCCCGTATGAGTCGAAGGTCATCAAGCCGCAGCTCCAGTTCCTTAATACGTTCTCTCAGGAGACCTGTAGCTCAGTATACCTGGTGCAGATGTGTTTATCTGGGACTGCAGGTCTGCCAACTTCCCATATCCCACATGCAGTACAAAATGCTGCCCCAGAGCCATTCTGACTATACTATGCACTAACAGATGAGGAATGAACAAATAAGAATACAGAGTAATTTACCTCACCCAAACCTGCTGAACCAAAGCCACTCTAAAGACTGGCACACTCCAAAAGAATGACTGCTCTGCTTGCATCTGCATTACTTGTATTCTCCCTTTCTAATGAAAGCCTCTTGCGGAATGGTCATTTCTCAACTCAGAGAAAGTGCCGCGAAACTCTGCTTTTGAAATCTCGATTGCTGCCCTGATTAAAAAGTAGCTCTTTTCAGACACCCCTGGTGTAGATTGTCCAACTCCACTAAAGGGCTGTATCAAGCCATGCTGTTTTACATCTAACAACACACACAAAAGTTGCAGGTGAACGCAACAGGCCAGGCAGCATCTATAGGAAGAGGTACAGTTGATGTTTTGGGCCGAGACCCTTCGCCAGGACTAACTGAAAGAAGAGATAGTAAGAGATTTGAAAGTGGGAGGGGGGAGGGGGAGATCCAAAATGATAGGAGAAGACAGGAGGGGGAGGGATGGAGCCAAGAGCTGGGCAGTTCATTAGAAACATAGAAACTTAGAAAATAGGTGCAGGAGTAGGCCATTCGGCCCTTCGAGCCTGCACCACCATTCAGTATGATCATGGCTGATCATCCAACTCAGAACCCTGTACCAGCCTTCCCTCCATACCCCTGATCTCTTTAGCCACAAGGACATATCTAACTCCCTCCTAAATATAGCCAATGAACTGGCCTCAACTGTTTCCTGTGGCAGAGAATTCCACAGATTCACCACTCTCTGTGTGAAAAGAAGTTTTTCCTAATCTCAGTTCTAAAACGCTTCCCCTTTATCCTCAAACTGTGACCCCTCATTCTGGATTTCCCCAACACGGGAACAATCTTCCTGCATCTAGCCTGTCCAATCCCTTTAGGATTTTATACGTTTCAATAAGATCCCCCCTCAATCTTCTAAATTCCAACAAATATAAGCCTAGTCGATCCAGTCTTTCATCATATGAAAGTCCTGCCATCCCAGGAATCAATCTGGTGAACCTCCTTTGTACTCCCTCTATGGCAAGCATGTCTTTCCTCAGATTAGGGGACCAAAACTGCATACAATACTCCAGGTGTGGTCTCACCAAGGCCTTGTACAACTGCAGTAGTACCTCCCTGCTCCTGTACTCGAATCCTCTTGCTATGAATGCCAGCATACCATTCACCTTTTTCACCACCTGCTGTACCTGCATGCCCACCTTCAATGACCGGTGTATAATGACACCCAGGTCTCATTGCACCTCCCCTTTTCTTAATCGGCCACCATTCAGATAATAATCTGTTTTCCTGTTTTTGCCACCAAAGTGGATAACTTCATATTTATCCACATTAAATTGTATCTGCCATGAATTTGCCCACTCACCTAACCTATCCAAGTCACCCTGCATCCTCTTAGCATCCTCCTCACAGCTAACACTGCCGCCCAGCTTCGTCTCATCCGCAAACTTGGAGATGCTGCATTTAATTCCCTCATCTAAGTCATTTATATTGTAAACAACTGGGGTCCCAACACTGAGCCTTGTGATACCCCACTAGTCACCGCCTGCCATTCTGAAAAGGTCCTGTTTATTCCCACTCCTTGCTTCCTGTCTGCCAACCAATTCTCTATCCACATCAATACCTTACCCCCAATACCGTGTGTTTTAAGATTGCACACTAATCTCCTGTGTGGGACCTTGTCAAAAGCCTTCTGAAAATCCAAATATACCACATCCACTGGTTCTCCCCTATCCACTCTACTAGTTACATCCTCAAAAAATTCTATGAGATTCGTCAGACATGATTTTCCTTTCACAAATCCATGCTGACTTTGTCTGATGATTTTACCGCTTTCCAAATGTGCTGTTATCACATCTTTGATAACTGACTCTAGCATTTTCCCCACCACCGATGTTAGGCTAACCAGTCTATAATTCCCCAGTTTCTCTCTCCCTCCTTTTTTAAAAGGTGGGGTTACATTAGCCACCCTCCAATCCTCAGGAACTAGTCCAGAATCTAAAGAGTTTTGAAAAATTATCACTAATGCATCCACTATTTCTTGGGCTACCTCCTTAACCACTCTGGGATGCAGACCATCTGGCCCTGGGGATTTATCTGCCTTTAATCCCTTCAATTTACCTAACACCACTTCCCTACTAACATGTCTTTCCCTCAGTTCCTCCATCTCACTGGACCCTCTGTCCCCTACTATTTCCGGAAGATTATTAATGTCCTCCTTAGTGAAGACAGAACCAAAGTAGTTATTCAATTGGTCTGCCATGTCCTTGCTCCCCATAATCAATTCACCTGTTTCTGTCTGTCGGGGACCTACATTTGTCTTAACAAATCTTTTTCTTTTCACATATCTATAAAAGCTTTTACAGTCAGTTTTTATGTTCCCTGCCAGTTTTCTCTCATAATCTTTTCTCCCTTTCCTAATTAAGCCCTTTGTCCTCCTCTGCTGGACTCTGAATTTCTCCCAGTCCTCAGGTGAGCCACTTTTTCTGGCTAATTTGTATGCTTCTTCTTTGGAATTGATACTATCCCTAATTTCTCTTGTCAGCCACAGGTGCACTACCTTAACTGATTTATTCTTTTGCCAAACTGGGATGAACAATTGTGGTAGTTCATCCATGCGATCTTTAAATGCTTGCCATTGCATATCCACCGTCAACCCTTTAAGTGTCATTTGCCGGTCTATCTTAGCTAATTCACGTCTCATACCTTCAAAGTTACCCTTCTTTAAGTTCAGAACCTTTGTTTCTGAATTAACTATGTCACTCTCCATCTTAATGAAGAATTCCACCACATTATGGTCACTCTTACCCAAGGGGCCTCTCACGACAAGATTGCGGTAATTAACCCTTCCTCATTGCTCAATACCCAATCTAGAATAGCCTGCTCTCCAGTTGGTTCCTCGACATGTTGGTCCAAAAAACCATCCTGCATACATTCCAAGAAATCCTCTTCCTCAGCACCCTTACCAATTTAGTTCACCCAATCTATATGTAGATTGAAGTTACCCATTATAACGGATTGGCACGATATGAGAGGATCATGGGACGGGAGGCCTAGGGAGAAAGAAAGGGGGAGGAGGGAAGCCCAGAGGACGGGCAATAACGGATGGGGTATGAGGGGGAGGTGGGGCATTAACAGGAGTTAGAGAAGTCAATGTTCATGCCATCAGGTTGGAGGCTACCCAGATGGAATATAAGGTGTTGTTCCTTCAACCTGAATGTGGCTTCATCTTTACAGTAGAGGAGGCCGTGGATAGACATATCAGAATGGGAATGGGACGCGGAATTAAAATGTGTGGCCACTGGGAGATTCTGATTTCTCTGGCAAACAGAGCATAAGTATTCAGCGAAACTGTCTCCTAGTCTGCGTCGGGTCCCGCCAATATATAGAAGGCTGCATCGGGAGCACTGGACGCAGTATATCACCCCAGCCGACTCACAGGTGAAGTGTTGCCTCACCTGGAAGGACTGTCTGGGGCCCTGAATGGTAGTCAGGGAGGAGGTGTAAGGGCATGTGTAGCACTTGTTCCACTTAGAAGGATAAGTGCCGGGAGGGAGATCAGTGGGGAGGGATGGGGGGGCACAAATGGACAAGGGAGTTGCGTAGGGAGCGATCTCTGAGGAAAGCAGAGAGAGAGGGGAGGGAAAATGTGCTTAGTGGCGGGATCCCGTTGGAGGTGGCGGAACAATCCATGTTCCAAACCTATACTGGTATCTGTCCCCCACTTTTCCTTCGCTACATCGACGACTGCATTGGCGCTGCTTCCTGCACGCATGCTGAGCTCGTTGACTTCATTAACTTTACCTCCAACTTTCACCCTGTCCTCAAGTTTACCTGATATATTTCCAACACCTCCCTCCCCTTTCTAGATCTTTCTGTCTCTATCTCTGGAGACAGCTTATCCACTGAAGGCTACTATAAGCCTACTGACTCTCACAGTTATCTGGACTATTCCTCTTCTCACCCTGTCTCTTGCAAAAATGCCATCCCCTTCTTGCAATTCCTCCGTCTCCGCCGCATCTGCTCTCAGGATGAGGCTTTTCATTCCAGGGCGAAGGAGATGTCCTCCTTTTTTAAAGAAAGGGGCTTCCCTTCCTCCATCATCAACTCTGCTCTCAAATGCATCTCTCCCATTTCACGCACATCTGCTCTCACCCCATCCTCCCGCCACCCCACTAGGAATAGAGTTCCCCTTGTCCTCACCTACCACCCCACCAGCCTCCGGGTCCAACATATAATTCTCTGTAACTTCCGCCACCTCCAACGGAATCCCACCACAAAGCACGTCTTTCCCTCCACCCCCACTGCCTTCCACAGAGATCGCTCCCTATGCGACTCCCTTGTCCATTTGTCCCCCCCCACTCCTCCCCACCGATCTCCCTCCTGGAACTTACCCTTGTAAGCGGAGCAAGTACAACACATGCTCTTACATTTCCTCCCTCACTACCATTCAGGGCCCCAGACAGTCTTTTCAGGTGAGGCGACACTTCACCTGTGAGTTGGCTGGGGTGATATACTGCGTCTGGTGCTCCCGAGGCAGCCTTCTATATATTGGCGAGACCCGACGCAAACTGGGAGACCGTTTCGCTGAACACCTATGCTCTGTCTGCCAGAGAAAGCAGGATCTCCCAGTGGCCACACATCTTAATTCCATGTCCCATTCCCATTCTGATATGTCTATCCACGGACTCCTCTACTGTCAAGATGAAGCCACAGTCAGGTTGGAGGAACACCACCTTATATTCCGTCTGGGTAGCCTCCAACCTGATGGCATGAACATTGACTTCTCTAACTTCTGTTAATGACTCACCTCCCCCTCGTACCCCATCCGTTATTGCCCATCCTCTGGGATTCCCCCCCCCTTTCTTTCTCCCTAGGCCTCCCGTCCCATGATCCGCTCATATCCCTTTTGCCAATCAACTGTCCAGCTCTTGGCTCCATCCCCCCCCCCCGTCTTCTCCTATTATTTTGGATCTCCCCCTCCCCCTTTCAAATCTCTTATTAGCTCTTCTTTCAGTTAGTCCTGACGAAGGGTCTCAGCCCGAAACATCTTCCTATAGATGCTGCCTGGCCTGCTGCGTTCACCAGCAACTTTTATGTGTGTTGCTTGAAATTCCAGCATCTGCAGATTTCCTTGTGTTTACATCTTTTTTATTTGGAGGCATGATGTATAAATAAAAGACAGAAGTTGGTAGAAACACTCGACTGCTCAGACAGCAACTGTAAGGACCAGAGGTAACGTTAGATCAAGGGACCCAAAATGTTAACTCTACTTCTGTTCCAATGGATTCTGCTTGACCTACTGAGTGTTTCCAGCATTTTCTATTCTCACTCCAGATTACCATCATCTGCAGTTCTATGGTTTTAAAATTCCTTACAGCTCATTTTCAATGAATATGAAGATGCTGAGGTTAACTTGCTGTTCAAAAAGTAGAACAAGCTTTGGACCACAAAATTGGAATGAATATTCAAAATAAATCTCAAGAATACCTTTTGAGATCCCACATTCGCACCGAGTTACCAGAAGCAGCGTAGAGGAACATGCCCGTGGAATTAAGTGCAATTTGATTAATCTGATTTTCTCCAGGTGGGATAGTAACTGCTCTGTTTTTTGTGCTTGCACAAGCATCCCCCATTGACACCTGGCCTGATGACCTGAAAAACACAAAAATTAGATTTTACATACGACATAATAACACTCACAACATGCTGGAGGAACTCAGCAGGTTGGGCAGCATCCGTGGAAACAATGAGTCAACGTTTCGGGCCGGAACCCTTCGTCAGGACTGTAGGGGGCAGGGGCAGAGGCGCTATAAAGAAGGCGGGGGAGGGTGGGAAGGAGAAGGCTGGTAGGTTCCAGGTGAAAAACCAGTAAGGGGAAAGATAAAGGGGTGGGGGAAGGGAGGCAGGGAGGTGATAGGCAGGAAAGGTGAAGAAAGAATAGGTAGTGGAAGGAAGTGGGACCATGAGGGAGGTGGTAGGCAGCTAGGGGAGGGGGCAGAGTGACATAGGGATAGGGGAAGGGAGGGGGAGGGAATTACCGGAAGTTGGAGAATTCTATGTTCATACCAAGGGGCTGGAGACTACCTAGACGGTATATGAGGTGTTGCTCCTCCAACCTGAGTTTAGCCTCATCATGGCAGTAGAGGAGGCCATGTATGGACACATCGGAATGGGAGTGGGAAGCAGAGTTGAAGTGGGTGGCTACTGGGAGATCCTGCCTGTTTTGGCGGATGGAGCGGAGGTGCTCGATGAAGCGGTCCCCCAATCTGCGTCGGGTTTCACCGATGTAGAGGAGGCCGCACCGGGAGCACCGGATGCAATAGATGACCCCAACAGACTCACAAGTGAAGTGTTGCCTCACTTGGAAGTACTGTTTGGGGCCCTGAATGGTGGCAAGAGAGGAGGTGTAGGGACAGGTGTAGCCCTTGCGCTTACAGGGATAAGTGCCAGGTGGGAGATCCGTGGGGAGGGATGTGTGGACCACGGAGACGCGGAGGGGCTGATCCCTGCAGAAGGCGGAGAGGGGTGGAGAGGGAAAGATGTGCTTAGTGGTAGGGTCCTGTTGAAGGGGGCAGAAGTTGCAGAGGATAATGTGTTGGATCCGGAGGCTAGTGGGGTGGTAGGTGAGGACAAGGGGAACTCTGTCCCTGTTGTGGTGGCCGGAGGATTGGGTGAGAGCCGAAGTGCGGGAAATGGAGGAGATGCGGGTGAGGGCATCATTGATGACAGCAGAAGCGAAACCACGATCCTTAAAGAAAGAGGACATTTGAGATGTCCTGGAACGGAAAGCCTCATCCTCGGAGCAGATGCGAGGGAGACGGAGGAACTGGGAATAGGGAATGGCATTTTTGCATGTGGCGGGGTGGGAAGAGGTATAGTTGAGGTAGTTATGAGAGTCAGTGGACTTGTAGAAGATGTAGAGAGTCAGTGGGCTTGTAGAAGATGTACAGAGTCAGTGGGCTTGTGATAATAACACTTCCTTTAATACTTTTTAAAAGCATCTTACATGAAAAATAACATCTTTTAAAAATATGACAGAAAACATCTGCTAAGCAAAGCTCTGCCAAAGCTGTTGTTGGGTGGGGCACTGCATAATATCAGTGACAACAGTTCTCAAATGTCAAAATATTGCTTCTGTATCCTATACCATATGAGGAGATAGAGCCAAGGCCTACCATTTGGCACTCCAACCATCTAAAAGACAGAGCTTTTGTGGTCTTTTACCACCCTCCTCTCTCCTACTAATACAATACTTCCAGTTTCTCTGGGGGGGGGGTGAAGAGATGGGGTCTAACATCAAACCATTAGCTGCATTAACCTGGACAAGCCTATATTTTCCATCATCTCAGACAGGAATAGAACCATAGTTCAGAACCCTCGAAGATGCGTATCATTAGTACCTCAAAACTTAGATTTAATACAGCAATTTATAGATAAGTTTAAACTTGTACATCCAAACAAAATATCCTTTTCAAAAAGCCTACTAACTTTAAAATTATGACCAGAATGGATACTTACGTCAGTGTTCGAATACATTTGGCAGAATCTCGGATGTCCCACACCTTAATATAAGATGTAGAAGCAGTAAACACCAAACTCGAATAGCTGCAGTATTTGACTGATACCACATTATTAGGATGTCCACCAAGTGACATAATCTCTTGTCCTGTTACAAGATTCCATACTTTACATGTCCGATCTGTCAAAAATTTACAAATAAAAATGCAGCTTGCCATCCATTATTGCATATCAACATACACCAGATACTCAGATTTAAAATAAAACTAATGTCAAGAGGGTCAGAGAGAACAAGAGGAAAGATCTCTGATAACATGCAGACTAAGGAGATGGAACACCAAGCACTGGTGATTGCACAGGCTAAGCTATGAATGGAGACAATGAATTGCAGTATATCTGAAGTGCAAGAACAATTGCTGGAAATGTGGGAGACAACACTGAAATAGATGATTATATGAAGTTGCTAAATTAATTTTTGAGATTCCTAGGGTGCAATGTCCCAAGAAAGAAGATGACATGCTATGCCTTAAGCTAACAATGAACTTCATTGGGACAGTGCAGGAAATCAAGGTGGAATATGATGTCGCTTTGAAATTCAGAGTCAATGTTGCAGACTGATTGGAAGTGGAATACATCATATTCTTACTAACTGTAACTTGATTGTTGGAATCAGGACCAGTATTTGAAATTCTACTAAATAATACACCAAGACAAATAGAATAAACAGATATAAAAACTTTGGTTGACATACGAAAACACTAATGATGCACTAAATGGCTGTAGAATGGACAGCAGAAAACAATTCCAGAAGCTTTGCCTCAATTAGAACAGGTGAGCTTTAAAAGGTTTTCAAAGGGATGGTCAAAGTTGAATAACTGACCAGATGGCCTGTGGAGAACTGTTTGCATATATAGCAATTAAAATTACTCTACTTGATACAGAAAACTGTGGCATTTCCCTCTGAGAACTAATTTTTAAACAATTACAGTAAAACTGTTACAATTTTTGTTGTCAAAATTATTCAAATTTAACTAGCAATCCCTGGTGCAACAGCCAAGACAATCTCATATAGAATTTATGGACCTGACTTACTTGGGAACTATAAGGGGGTGGGGAGAACAAGGAAATCTTGATGATATCAGGCAATGGGTATCTTTCAAAATTTAATGGCAGAACAATACATGTTTACTTCCTTTGCCTCCCCAGCAAATGAACAAGTTAATAGGCTGGTGTATAGTAGGCAGAATGTTCTGCAGAAAGGGGCCACAAGTCATCAAAACTTGAGTAATGCTCCCTGAAAATCAACAGAGCAGAGGGCCCCTCTGAACATGACAGGAAGTGAGAGAAAGACACTCCTATTCTTCTCAACCAGTCACAAAGAACATTAAAAGTGGATTCTTCTTGGTTCTATCACGCTGGGTTTTCCAAAGTACAGAAGTTCTGGTTGGCAACTGCATAATCTGGAGCAAGCTTCAAGAGAGAGCCTGACTTCTTTATTATTGATGTGTCCTATCTGCAAGGGAAAGGCATTCTCTCAGCAGGCTCCCCTGTACCAGAAAGAACTGGGCAAAGATGTCTGCCTCAGTATACAGGGTGGGGTCACAAAACCCTTTGGATTTCAAAGCCATCGACGTTTGGCCTATGGATGAGGAGGAGGAGAAATAGCAAGAGGGTCAACACTGTGGTGCTACCAAGGTCTATGACTTTAATGTAACCTATTATTTCCTGTTCAAACAGGTTTTTCCCATACCTTTTGCTCCTGTGAATAGAAGATCATCTGTAGCATCTAGACACAGCACTGCTTTGCTGTGGCCTTCAGCTACATGAGTACAGTAAAGAGGTGTACCCCTGTTGGCTTTGGAGCTAGGATACAGGTTAATTATACCCCTGGGGAAAGAATGATAAGAAAAAAGATTGAGTCATACAGTAAAATGCTATGTTACAGAATCACAAATATTAAGGACAGTAAAATACTTCCATTGCTTGCATTTTTAATTAATGACATGTTGGCTTGCACACTAATTTTACTTACTTTATTTTTTATAATTCAATGCACTTTATGCACACACTAAATATAAAAATAAGTGAATGATTGTTCTGCTTTAGTGAAGAGTAAAGCAATTCCCTATTTTTGGAAATTATTTATCAATATTTGCAAGTTTTGTGTCGGCAGGGTTGAATTTTAAAATGAGCATATGAGCATGATTTATTATTTATTACCATTTTATCAAAGTGACTGATGAGCTAAGATGTGCCTGACAGATCTTTTTAAAGATTTAGGGCACATTCTCTTTCTAATGCTTCTCCCCCATCCCCCGTGCCTCTTCTCATTAAAACCACGGCTTATGCCAAGTTAGAATTTCATGGAAGAAGGCAAGCGTTCATCAGTTCTCCTACGTTATTTTTAATCATTCTGCAATAGAACAGTAATAACTAAATAAGTGTTGTACCTTCAAATTAATTAGTTAGGACAAAAAACATTAATATCATAAAATTATACAGTACAACTTGAAGGTTGTATAATCAGAATATCAGTCAAATTTCTTGTTGCAGGCAAGTTAACTTGTGTAAGTAAACAAATTTTTTAGTTTTCAGAAATAACATCATGCAGCTCATTTCACCAATTCTTAATTTTGACTGAAAGTCAACATTTTTGTTTCTCCCTCTTGGGCCTTATTTATCTTGTAAGTTCATTGAAACAAAAACATGCACGTCACACCATTACACTTTTAATAAGAGGTAAAGCTTGAGCACCTGTGAATGAGAAAAGTCAACATTATCCTTCAGCAAAGCATTTCAAAATTTATTTAGTGCAAAAAGCAAAATAAAACTAAATTCTGCAAGCAAACCCAAAAGCAGGGTAAATCATCTGAAAAAGCTAGAAAACCAATTTTATGCTCAACACAAAAACAGCCAATTTGCAAAGACCACCCACAAACATTTCAGTAGCCTCAAAAAGCTGATGGCACCATTAGCATGCAAGAAATATTAAAAGCAATGAACATCACAGCAAAATCTGCTGAACTTTGAGTGACAAATAAATGGTGTACCTTTGTACCTCCGAAAGAGAGGAGTCGCTTTCGTCTGACCTACAATAAAACAGCGAGGGAATTGTGGAAAGATATAGAAGAGGAAATATCAGGAAATTCTCTGCATAATGACTGAAAAGTAGCCCTCAGTTTGCTATTTTGGTATATAAAATTATTTTGGAAAACAAACTACACATCATTTTAATTTATTACACTTCAAGCGTTGCAGAGTCCAAAACCTACAGATCCAAGAGCAAGGAAAGGAAATTAAGAGCAGAAAGAAAGGAAACCAAGTGAAGGGACACATCAATAGGACCATGTTCAGAAGGGAAAAAAAGAATGAGACACCAGAGTAGGATTTGCTTATAGAATTTCCAAAAAAAAAATCAATTTATGAACTGATTATAAACAATAAGTTTAATATTAACACTGGCAATTCTCTGAGATACTGAGATTTGATGAAATTGCATTATACCACAATTGCTGCACTCTTCTAATTTAATTGAGTAAAAAGGCTAAAGGGGGTCCTTACTAATGTTCAAAAAGATGGGTTAAGAACAACAAAAGACAATTTAACACAACGTCCTGATCTGCAATCCACTTTGGTGGCTTTTAAAAAAGTAGATTAGCATAGTAACATGCTTATGACAGTTCGCAAGGCTAACTACCTTCTTAAACTTTGCTGGGACTCAATCTACAAATCAACCATTACAAAACAGGTATCCAAGTTACACAAAGGTACTGTCAGTTTTTAAAATCTTTAAAAAAATTTTATTCTCTAAGCTTTTGTCCTCAAGTATAAAGTGGAGAAATGCTTGATTTGGGAAGAAGATCACAAACAGAAATTGAAGTAACAGTTAGTACTTCCCTTCCCGTTCCAATCAAACCATCAGTGATATTGGCTCAGGTAAAAGATTGACCAAAAATTGTACAGGCATGCTTCACATTTCAAATAGGCTCCAATTTCCATTTTCTAAAGATATTACCTTGTTCCATTTCACATGAATGTCCTGAAACACAGGTAAACCTGCAAATTGTCACTGAAGTGCTGCCACTGGGTCAAGGCTGACACCTAATGGCAAAACTTAAAACTGAAATTCATGAGGCTGGCAGCAACATATTTTGCTCACTATAAATACTTGAGTTATTAAAGAAACAATTGAAAATGAGATATAAAACTAAGAATCTAACATTAAAAATATTAAATATTCAGCGATTCCTGCACTGAGATGCAATTTTTAAAAGCAGAAAAGTGTGCTTGCTAGAAACTACAAACCTGATCAGAGCTAATTAATTGATTGCCACCAAAGGTGGTAATATTAATACAAGTGTATAAGAACATCAGTCAGCTTGGGGCCAGGTCATCAATTCAGCGGTTTCTGAAATCAGAAAAATGCCAGCACTGTGCTCTCCAGTGCACTCATGTCCTCAGAGCTCCAATATACAAAAATAAAAATCAGTTTGTCATTGGAGATTATGTATAAAGGAATGGAATTTGGCATACTGTATATTGGCAAAATATTTAACTAGTGTTAAATAATTTCCATAACATAACAGATTCGACTGTATTCAGTGGGGGAAAACAGGATAGTCCCACAAAGGGATTAAACACTTTCCTCATTTAAGGTTACATAAACTGCATCAGGGGAAGAAATATGACACTGTACAAATCTTAAGCTCTTTGTACAGTTGTCTTTCTCAAGTTAATTGTAACTAAAGCAGCTATAAATTGAAGAACCAGGTACATTAGTGTATAATTATGTCAATCTACAGAAAACAATTGTTGCTGAAATTGCAACCAAGTAGAGACTATTATTAGAAGAAAACTGGAAAAATGAATAGAAACGTACTTTACATTGTGGAAATAATATCATAAAAATCAACTCTTTTAGTTCAATATTTTGGATACATCTCAATAGGCAACACTTGTCACATTCCTGTCTCCCTTCAAAGGATCACTCAAGTGAATTACTGCTTACTGAACGTTTTATTTGATTGCAATGATCAGAATATTAATGCATTAACCAAATAAATAAATGCAAGAAAAGCTGCACAATTTCTAGTAAAATGCATAGAGATTGAGCTAATAAGTACTTCTGTACATCTTTTTGGAGATATCCTTAATGATTACAAAAAGGGCTCTGAACTATGCAACAGAAGTGTTCTTTTAAGGAACTACTTCAAAAAGCATTGTCACATTTGAACTAATTTTAAACAACAAATTATTAACTTCAATAACTAGTTATATAGTTTAGTACTTTGAAAATCTTATTAGACCGAATCACAGGTAAAAAGTAGATGAACAGCAAAAGTTTTATTTCTGACTAAATCCAGGAAGAGATCAATAATTTGCTTAGGACAAATACCATACAGAAATTTTCCATAAGTTCAGACTTCACTTCATAGAAAGGGCTGACCAACCTGCAGAAACTGTTTCACGTACAGAACGCGGGTAAAATATTGTGTGTAACATTTGAAAAGAGAGAATTATGTTAACTTCAATTATAGGTCACTGGGAGACCAACCCTGAAGTACTGTGTATGGTATTTTGCTCCAAAGTTGTTAATGCATGGAAGCTGTTCAGATACATGGAATGGTCAGGTTGTTGGATGAGGAAAGCTTTGCATAGGTCGGGCTTTGACTTATCCGGAGTTTAGAAAATAGACCAAAGTGTGTGTGTGTGTGTGTGTGTGTGTGTGTGTGTGTGTGTGTGTGTGTGTGTGTGTGTGTGTGTGTGTGTGTGTGTGTGTGTGTGTGTGTGTGTGTATCTGTCTATACATACAGACACACACACACATCACCACCCAGCAATCCACCTATTTAATCCTAGCCTAATCACAGGCCAATTTACAGTGACCAATTACCTACTAACCGGTATCTTCAGACTGTGGGAGCACCCAGAGGAAACTCATGTGCTCACAGGAAGGGTATACGAACTTCTTACAGAGGACAACCAATTAAACTCTGAACTCCATTACCACAAGCTGTAATAGTGCTGCACTAACTGCTATGCCAGGCTTCAGGGGCTCTGACCTACTCCTGGTTATATGTCATACTGTGCTTTTAATTTTCCTGCCCTATTTTGGCAGTTAACTTTTACAGCAACATTTGAACTCCAACAACAACAGTGGGGACAAATCCAATTGAGATCGGTGATTAATTTAGAAAACTAAAATATTCACAAAACTGGACAGAAAAAATGAATAATTTATTTTCATTTATTGATGGAATGTGGCATCATTTTTTATCCCTTTCTTTGACATGGTACAGGAGGGCTAGCTCTTTGAATCACTGCAATTCTTGCTCCCAGTGTTAATGTGTAGCAAATCCCTGCAATAAAGGTAACATTTACGGCACGTAGCTTAGAAGAAGGAAAACCTTCTTGGTGGTATTCCTGCTGCCTTCGTCTTTTTAGTGATGGAGGTCATGGATTTTGAAAGTTTTGGTGAAGCATCTTGTAGATGATGCCCATGGCAGCTACTGGTGGTGGAGTGACTCAATATGTATGGAAGTAGACAAATCACCAGTCAAACAGGCTACTTCGACTTAGTTGGCATTACAGTTCAAGTTTCGTTGGAGTGGCACTTCAGACTTGTAAACAACAAAAAGATATCGAGTCATACTGCAGGATGAGTGCTGTTGGTCCAACTAACTTTGCTTTCAATGTAAACCATCAAGACATAGTGGGAAAACTGTTTTGTGAAAGCAGTGCTGCCCATCAATAATTAAGACTATTACCCTCATCTTACCTCTGGAATTCAGTTTTCTTCTCTGTTTGAAAGCACCCAAGAAATTGGACTTTGAGGAGTAAGTTACTGGTGATTGGTATTACTGATAGTATTTGCACCAAAATAAATGGGAGAACATTTAATAATATCACATAAATGAAACATTATTTCCACTTAAAGGATGTAAAAAGTAAATTGAAGTGTACAAAATAAATGTGGCAGACCATGCTTGTTATATGTCTACATCAAGAGGGTTTGAGTTTAATAGGTAAGAAATTCAAAGGGGGATTAGGAGTACCGAAATCCAGAATGTACTGCCTGAAGGAACAGAGCAGTCAAGTAATCTCACAACATTTAACAGGTCAGCATCTGCGGAGGGAAATAAACATTGACGTTTTGGGTTGAGACGCTTCATCGAGACTGGAAAGGAGAAGGCAACTGTTTATTCTCCTCCACAGATGCTGCCTGACATGTTGAGTTCCTCCAGCACTTTGTGTGCATTCAAAAATTCAAGCATCTGCAGAATCTCTTGAGCTCACAAAATTTAAGTTACATCCAGAGAAGCAAATTTTACTTAAGCAGCAATTTTACACTGTTGCTTAAATAAAAAGTGAAATACTAAACAGCTGTGTTCTTAAAAATGTAAAGAAAAAGAAAAATTGCAAATGGTAAAAAAGTGACGTGTATAAGCTACAAAATTCATAAGTGCTTCATCATGTTACTCACAGTTTTTGCTCTTTAACCTTCAATTTATCTCCAGCTAAGTTCCCTCTGTCATACAACTTCCTCCTTGATAACGGTGAAGGTTCAGGTATTTTTCTTTCTGTTCCTGATGTTGGTCGTGAACTAAAATAAGACCAAACGTTATAAATTATAACATCATTGATTCTTGGGTATAACATCCAAACTGCAAAATTCCAATACTTAATAGCCAGAACACAAATTAATTTGGATGCTTTAGTTGTATATTAGCGCCCAATCCAGCTTCTAAAATGCTTACAAAATGAATGCACAACGAAGTTAAATAATATTTTCTGTGGGTCATTTTCTTCATGTCTTCAACAGGCTATTAATGAACTTCATAAAAAAAATTATGTTTCAAATTAAATAAAAATCTGATGGAAAAATGTATTTTGTTTTACCTTCAACTTGGTTCCAAGTCAAAATCTGCACTTGATGCTCCGAGGACTGGGGATCATTCTGTTTACTTATTCTACAAACCAGCTTCTTGGACCTAAAATATTACATATAGCTGCCCTCTGCCCTTCACCACCATTGTCTGCCTCTTAAAACAGCACAATATCCAAAGCGACCATGATAAAGCCAAAGTTAATTATTGCAGTAATACATGCAAGTAGCTCTGCATATTCTAAGCTAAACACAGTAAGTTTCCAGTAGGAAAAATAACAACTACAAACATAACAGGTAAAATAGTTCATTTTATAAATGCCTGTTCTAATATTTTATGTAAACCTAATGCATTTTAATTGCAATTAATTTTCTTGGCCTAAACTTTTTCAATGCAGAAAACGCAGTGTAGCTTCCTATAAATTATCAAAATTGAAAAAACTGTTAATTAACATATCCATTCAAACCTACCAGGATATAAAATTTGTTTCTATTAAACGTTCTAGAATATATTCATTTCAAAATTAAGGAATAGGAAATAATTAGAAAGCTATAAAAATTAATTTAGGCCTCAGTAGCAGAAAAAGAATATTCATATCAGGTTTCTAAATAACTAACATGAAAATTAATTTATGTCTAAAATATGACCAACTCTTGAAACATCAGTTACATTCTAAATTATATTTTCAATCTAAGTATGCTGCTTATGCTGGTAGATTTAAATTTTTAATACTTAGCTGCTCAAACATCCATTTTACTATCATGTTTTGATGAAAAGTAATAATCTCATTATCGAGAGGTAAGAAAAATAAAGTGAATACAAAAGTTCTCTTTTTACACTTAATAAATTTAAGGCCAAATTTCTCAAAAATAATTTTATTACCACATAAAAATGAGACTTATGTCAACAAGGGCATTCACTTGTACAAATTCCATCTTGTATCAGTGAAATTTGAGCAAGTGAATGCCCTTGTTGGTATAAGTCTCATTTTTATGTGGTGATGAAATGATCTGAAGAGATTTTGGTCTTAAACTTATTCAAGTTGTACAAAAGGCTACAATCTTATTTTCCCTTAACTTCCCGAAGTTATTTCATTGCACTGGTAATATGTACAATGGCAAAAGGAAAAGCTGACATGGATCCTTTGAAGTATAATATTGAATAGCAAAAACACATAAGAATTTGGCTATGGTGCAGAACCATATTTGAAGAAATATCTCTTAAAAAGTCTGAAAATAAATAAAAGGACCAGAGGACAATAGAATTAATGGAAAAGATGAATTTGAATACTTGGCATAGCTTTTCACATCCTAAATAATGCTGCATTTAGTTCATTTAAAATCAATTGGATTCTTTTGATAAGTTACTGTTGAAGCAGACTTCGCCATGTGTCAAGTACCCTGAGCAGATAAATGGCTGGATCCAATTAAATTTACTCTAGAGCAGAGTAGCAAATACTTCTTAGATTATTTGTGAATTCAGCAAGAATTAGCAACCAACCCCAGACAAGAAAAAGTAAAAGCAGAAAGCAACTTTCCATATTCGTACAACAATTTTAAAACTATGAACTAGCATCTTTGGGACGAATTGTAGCAAACAAAAAAAAAAAAATTCAGTATAAATGAATCAAAGGCAAGTAAATAGATCAAGAATATGAATCGCAACATTGGGAATAAAGTTTACGGGAATAAAGTTAACGTCATTTCATAATGGATTGGCTTTCTACAACATTTCATTAAACAAGAAGGAATACTTCATATATATAAATCTTTTCATTTTATGGTGTCTAGGTATAATGGCTGTGAGCGTAATAGTAAACTGATCTTTAGAGGCCAAATAATGTTCCAGGCTGTCTCATATGAAAGCTCCCGTTTCTGTTTTAAAGGGCTTTTTAAGTCAAAGATGCACCCCTTCCCCACAAGACCCTTTTCATTCTTAAATGAGGGCTTCTGTATAAATTACAGGTAAAAAAAAGGAAATGGTATGCCCAAAAAGATAACCAAGAGAACATACAAGGATGAACTTAACTGGCAGTTGAATTTTTTTAAATCTAATTGTAATACAGCCTATAAATGAATTGTGCCAGATGATACCAATATTTATGTCACGATTTATTTAATAAGTTTTCTATTTGTGCAGAACAAATTAAGGAGAGGATCTGTGTTTGAGTATGCGGCAAATACAGCATGAATTTCTTAGAATTAACACCACATCTTAAATTCCCAATAAAAGGAATCTAAATGTATTCTTGTTTAAAACCTTGAAATTTAAACTAAGTTATCCTATCTCCTTTCTAACTAATTAGTTGGTAAAATCAAAAAAAATTTACAATTAAAATAATCCCTGCAGATATAGAAGGTAAAAGAGAGCAGGAGTCATGGCTAATATTGGAACTGGGTTTGCCACCTCTGGCTTGAGTGCATTTTCAAGGTTTCAGATCACAGTTTCTCACCCCATCCTCAAATCCCTACAAATAAAAGGTCAGAAACTACTCCTACTGAGGATAGGCTCGTACTGATTGAAGTGCATAAGCACAATGGTCTTCGTATAGCTTGAAGATTTATCAGCTTCTTGTTTAGAAATCCAGTTGAAATGAAATGAACCAAAAAAAAAGCTTTGTTAGCCATTTTCCTGAGATTAACCTTTAAGTGTGGGTAATTTCAAAAAACTCTTTGATAGAAACACTGGCATAGGAGGAAGAAAAAAAAAAGTTTCACAAAGGAAATTGAAACAATTGAAGGAACAATTGGAGAAAAAACTTCATGACACCTACTTTTTATTAGATACAAAAACAACGAGTTTGTAAAACTTTAAGTACAAGGTTTCACTTCCAACAACACTGGAATACAAGGTGCTTCCACGTGAAGTGGTTTAACTTGTGTGAGGTTGGAGATCACTGTCCTGATGACAGGAATTTAAATTGAAGTAACAGGGATGGAAGGAAAAAGAAATAAGAGAAGTTTGGAATGAAAAAAAGCAAGCCAAAAACAAAACAGATATGGTAAAATATTCACAAGAAAAAGAAAACTGGAAAAAACAAATTCTAATTGTTCCTCCAAGTACCAGAAGAAAATAGAGATTCAGAGTCCACACAGTCTATCCCGTTAGCATTGCGGAAAAGCATTAATATGTCGACTTGTAGATGAGAGGGTCACTGTTCAACAGAATTTTACCTGAAGTAGCCATAATACCATGTTGAATGAGCTAGGTATTGTGGATGGGAATTGAGGCAAGACTGATCAGAATAAGAATCAGTTATCACTGGCAAATGTTGTGAAATGCGCTGTTTTGCGCAGCAGTGCATTACAAAGAACTATAAATTACAATAAGAAATATACAGTGCCTATAAAAAGTCTGTACCTCCTTGGAAATTTTCATGTTTTATTGTTTTACAACATTGAATCGTAGTGGATTTAATTTGGCTTTTTTTGGACACTGATCAACAGAAAAAGACTTCTGTGTCAAAGTGAAAACAGATCTCTACAAAGTGATCTAATTACAAATACAAGACATAAATGATTGCATAAGTATTTCCCCACCCCTTTAATATGACACACCAATCACTGGTGCAGCCAATTGTTTTAGAAGTCACATAATTAGTTAAATGGAGATCACCAAGTGCATTTCAATTGATTGTAGTAAAAATACACCTGTACCTGGGAAGGTTCAACTGCTGGTGAGTCAGTTTCTGGCAAAAACTACACCACAAAGACAAAAAAACACGCAAAAAGGCTATTTAAAAGCACAAGTCAGAAGATGGATACAAGAAAATTTCCAAGAAACTGAATATCCCTTGGAGTACAGTTAAGTCAATCATCAATAAATGTAAAAAATACGGCCCAGTTGTAAATCTGCCTTGAGCAGACCGTCCTCAAAAACTGAGTGACCACGCAAGAAGGGGTCTAGTGAGGGAGGCCACCAAGAGACCTATGACAACTCTGGAGGAGTTATAAGCTTCAGTGGCTGAGATGGGATAGACTACACATACAACTGTTGCCCGAGTGCTTCACCAGTCACGGCTTAATGGGAGAATGGCAAAGAAAAAGCCACTGTTGAAAAAAAAACTTACATGAAGTCTCGGGTAGAGTTTGCCAGAAGGCATGTGGGAGACTCTGAAGTCGGTTGGAAGAAAGTCTATAGTCTGTTGAAACCAAAATTGAGTTTTTTGGCCATCAGACTAAACACTATGCACATCATCAAAACACACCATCCCTACCGTGAAGCATGGTAGTGGCTGCATGATGCTGTGGGGATGCTTCACTGCTCCAGGCCCTAGAAGGCTTGTGAAGGTACAGGGTAAAATGAATGCAGGAAAATCCTGGAGGAAAACCTGATGTAGTCTGCAAGAGAACTGCAACTTGGGAGAAGATCTGTTTTCCAGCGAGACAATGACCCCAAGCAAAAGCCAAAGCTAAACAGAAATGGCTTAAAACCAACAAAGTTAGTGTCCCAGAGTGGCCAAGTCAGAGTCCAGACCTTAATCCAATTGAAAATTTGTGGCTGGACTTGAAAAGGACTGTTCTCTGTGATCCCCATGCGATCTGACAGAGCTTGAGCAACTATGTAAAGAAGAATGGTGAAAATTTGTAAAAATAAAATTAAAGAGAGAATAAGAAAAAGTGAAGCACTGTATGTATGTGGGTTTATTGTCCATTCAGAAATCCAAAGGTGATGGGGAGAAGCTATTCCTAAAACATCGAGTCTGTGTCTTCAGGTTCCTGTACCTTCTCCTTGATGGCAGCAATGAGAAGAGGGCATGTCCTGGGTGATGGGATTCCTTAATGATGGATGCATCACCTTTTGAAGATGGCCTCAATGCTAGTGGCCATAACAGAGCTGGGTAAGTTTATAATTTTTTGCAGCCTTTTCCGAGTCTGTGCAGTGGCACCTCCATACCAGATGGTGATGCAACCAGTTCGAATGCTCTCCATGGTACATCTGTAGAATTTGTGAGAGTCTTTGGTGAAATACCAAGTCTCTTCAAATTCAATGAACTATAGCTGCTGTCATGTCCCCTTTGTAATTGCATCAATGTTTTGGGCCAGGATAGTTCTTCAGCGATGTTGACACCCAGGAACTTGAAACTGCTCACTGTTCCACTGCTGATTCCTTGATGGAGACTGCTGTGTGTTCCCCTAACTTCCTCTTCATGAAGTGCACAATCCATTCCTTGGTCTTAATGATGTTGAATGCACAGTTGTTATTATGACACCACTCAACCAGCTGATCAATCTCACTCCTGTACGCCTCCTCATCACTATCTGAAATTCTGCCAGCAATAGTTTTGTCATCGGTATATTTATAGATGCGTTTCAGCTGTGCCTATCCACACAGTTGTGGGAGCAGAGAGAATCGAGCAGTGGGCTAAGCATGCATCTTTGAGGTGCGCATGTGTTGACTGTCATTGAGAAGGAGATGTTATCTTCAATCTGCACTGACTGTGGTCTCCCAATGATTAAGTCCAGGAACCAGTTACAGAGGAAGATACAGAGGCCCGGGTTTTGGAGCTTGTTGATTATAACTGCAAACATTCTATCATTTTCCTGAGCTAATTGTTGGCTGACTAGCATTAAACATATCCTGAAAAAAAATTTTTATGAATGCAATTTATACCACTGAAGGAAGTGGAGTAGAAATATAGATAAGTTAAAGAAAGAAATAAGAGCAAAATAATTGGAACTTTAATATGTATTAAAACTTTGCTTTCAGGACCATAAGATGTCTCTGTCTTTTGGACATCATGATACTTCTTTAAGAGCTCTTGTTTTCTCTCATTAACTAGTGTGCCACAAGAAAATTGGGTGTAAAGGTTGATATGATGGATTTTAAGAGAGTACAATAACATAAAAGGTGGTAAAGCAGAATATAGAAAAAATGATGGCAGTCCCAAGGTTTGATAAAATCATGAACAAAGTTTTAATTCCAATTTTTTTTAACTTAAGTGAATAAATTAATGGGTGATGGGTGGAGGTACGTCTCTACCAAAGGAAGTGTGGAAGTGTAAAGCGCTCCTTTCCTCTGTGAGCCTGCAGGTCACCCTTGGACAATGCACCTGCTTAGCACCCTCTCCCACCGCCCCAACCCCAGATCAGGGTTACGTGAAAAGCAATGGGAGCAGGTGGAGGATGGTCATATGAGTAGCTGGTACATAACACAAGTCCTGGTTATTCCACCATTGATTCCAGGCAGACAATCTCTGAAGAGTATTGATAATAGCTGGGGTCACCTGTCTTGTAAAGACGCTGCCAAGGCAGCAATGGAAAACCACTTCTGTAGAAAAACTTGCCAAGAATAATCATGGTTTTAGATAGAGAAAAGAATCTGATTAAAGACAGACAGAAGACCATCATCGCCCACATCATACGACACAGCACGTAATGAATAATGAATGAATGAAATTAAGGGCAAGGTGAAATAACATGAAAAACTATTGCAGGATAAGAGTATTTGAGGCAGATACAATACCACTTAAAAGATAATTGAATTGAATAAATATGTGGACAGGTAAAGTTTAGAGAGGTACATGCCAGATGCAGGCAAATTCAACTAGCTTAGTTGGGCATCTCTGAGTCCAAGGGCCTTCTTCTATGCTGTATTATTCTACGACTTTATGAGAGGACACCAAAATACTTGAGCAAAGCATCTGTCCCCCCACCACCCCATACAAAATTGCATTGAGATAAAAGGCACGAGGAGAAAATAATGCAGTTAGTTAACAACCATAATCAAGAGAATTATACTTCATAATTTGGAGAACTTGTGGCAATAAAAGCACTGATTTAGAGCAATGTGTGTGTCGGGAGGGGCGCAGGGGTTACCAAAAACAGCAAATATTCGAACTCTCATAGCAATCATTCGTATCTTACTTAATAAGTTCGACAGTAAAGGGCACTGTATATAATTTCTCTCTCAAAATTCCCAAGGTAACAGCCATATTTTTATTAGAGATAAATTAATAAATTACCATCAGATTTTATGTTTGGTGATTAAATTTATTTTAATATTCAAGGGGAACTTTGGATAAGGACAACCCTTACAGAACCTCCATTTCTGGGTATGTTTCTAGACTTGTGAAGCTTTTATAGATCAATTACTTTTACCTTAGCATGGCATTCATGCAAAATAAGGAATGCGAAGTATATAGTTTTAATAACAATTAAGAAAAAGATAGAAATGCCACAGTAAACCAACGCAGTACCATGCAACATGCTGAAGTAATTAGTGTATGCCAGGCAGAACTTACATGCTACTGCCAAGTCTAAGGGGCAAGCCAGATGGTGATGGCAATATCTCTTTTTCCCTAGCTGAAGCAGCATCAGCCTGTAAAGTCCCGTCCTTCTCAAGTTCTTGCACCTCTGCGACAGGCATTAATGGCACAGGCATAGCAAGATCTCCTGCAACTATGTCTGAGGCAGAATCACTACTGTCTGCATAAAGCAATTCCATTTGTGTTGCTGTTCTTCTTCGTGCCTGTACAATAATGTGCAGAAACATTTAAATTTCAATGTATTACTACAGGTTAAATTTCAGAACAGCGTAGTTCAATTGATTTACAATGACATTTAAATAACCATAATAAATAATAATTAGAATGAATTAAAGTGTAATTTTCAACCAGTTCAGCAGAATGGATTCCACTGGTCAATGTCTAGAACAACTTATGAAGCAACAACCGATCTTACAGCAAATACTATTTTAAATCTGTATATGAATCTTAAATTAGACAGCACTGTAATAATAATCTGATTTTAAAAATAACATTCAGATGGTCTCTGTAGTAGTTGCTGTAGTAACACCCTCTTGCTGGTAATTCATACTAGGCCCAAGCTGGAAAGTGACAAAAGACTCAAATACCTTATCCTTTGGTTTTAGGTCACCTGTTAACTTCATAAGGTCAGAACTCGATGAACTGCGAAAATACAAAACATAAAAGCACAAAGAAATTAATAAAATTCCTCATTAGATTATGATTTTAATTGAGCTGATGTAACTGTGCATTCAATAACTTACTCTATTAACTTAACTAGGATTTAACCAATTAAATGATCATCAAAACTACTAGTACCCAAGTTACCTATTTGCTGCATTTGAAGAACAAAGATTTAACTAGATCATTTAACAAATTCCTGTCTCCACAAATTTAAGTGCTTTGCAGTTTCAACTAAAAATGATAATATAAAATCCATACTCATTAATCCTAAATAATTTAACAACCTTAAAATCACCCTGCACCAAATTATCCTGGATCAGGTCCACCACCTTCCCACAACCACTTGGGCAAGATGCAAAATACTCAATTCAGACTGCCCAAATCAGTGGGTGGCAAAATCTAAATGGTGACTTGGACCAGAATGCTGACGTTGTGCTGAGGCCCTTTTCCCAGACTGACTGACTCACTCACTAATCAAGGTTGCATAGAGGAGCTTGGGCTTCAGTCCATGCTGATATATAATTTTAAAGGCAAAATATAGCAAGGGATAGTCTCTCAGGCTCGAGCAAAACAGGGATACCCAAGAAGGTTGCTTAAGGTAACAAAAGAATGTAGATCTGATAAAATGTTATATAGGACACTGGCAGGTGGAATTTATTTCCAATAAATGCAAGGTGATGCTTTTGGAAAGTAAAATAGATAGGACATGTACAGTATATGGTAAGGCTCTTTCTTTATTAATCTTTTTATTGATTTAAAAGGAGCATAAAATCAAGGGGAGAATTATCTCAAATATATATATATATCTCTCTCAGTAACAATACAAACCGAGATTAAGATAGACATTGTCAAAATCATAGATATTCTTGAACTAGTATAAAATATATAATAAAAAATGAAAACAGCAATTCTCCTCTTATCAGTTATGAACAGAAAAGAAAAAACATTGAGTAACGGTCAAGTTCAACATGTGATTGCTTAAGACAAGCTTGATGTTTAGCCACCAGTGCTGCTGAGTGTATTATCCATCTTAGCTTCCCTCTCCCTGAGATGCCATCATGATAGAAGTCAGCCACTGACAACTTGATTCACTCCATGCACTAAAGGGCTAAGAGCACTGGTTAAAGCATGGAACTCAGATAACATTTCAAATATTTTCTGAGAAAAAAGAGACCCCAGAAGCTGCAAAACCATTAACCAAGCTGTTGTAGTTTGAATTCAGTACAGGCATCTTCCCAGATCTATCTTTTCCTGTTCACAAAAGACAGACTGGTTACCAGACAGTCCACTCTCAAGGTAATGAAAGATGTCATCTGCAGGCCTATCAGAGAACATGATAACCAACAACCTGTTAAACAAATGCAGAATTTAAGTTTTGCTTGGTTTATTCTGCTCCCTTCCCCACAGCCTTGCTCCAAACATAAACCAAAAAGCTGAATTCTAGGTAGGGAAGAGTGACTATACTGAGTTACTACTATCAATTCTTAAATAGAGTAAGGAAAGTTGAAAATGTGACAGGTTCTTATGTTTAACACTACCCTGTTGAGAATACTGCACGTGTCAACAATGTATTACAATAGAATTAACTGATAGAAAGATCTTGTCACATTAGCAATGATATAATTTCACCAGCTCTCAAATTTGTTCCTCCAAATTTAGTCAACATTAAAAGCAATTTGGTGTCTCCAAGTCAATTTACATCCTTAAAACAACATTTTCACTTCTTGTTCAGCCAAGTACTTATACAATTTTTAAATTAAACAATAATAACTTACTAGCTTGCAATAAACTTGCAATATGCTTTAATGCTTAGTACATCATCTCACCTGCCTTCCATTCCAGGACTAGTTATATTTTCTTCTTCACTGCTTTCAGCTCCATCTTCTATAATTTGGTAGAAAACACATACGTTACCCTTTCAATTTGCTTTACAATTATATGATAATTCACAGAAATTGTAAATGTTTACAAACTTAAAATACATCTATAGTTACAATCACTCTGCATTTCATAACATCTGTGCAGAAGGTCAGAGATACATTGGTGAGGTTTACGACAGTAATCAAGATGCATGAGAAATAAGCAAAACATATGCCTCATACCAGCATACTACACATTTTGTAGTCCAGGCATTACAAAGTCCATGAACTCCACATGACCTTTTCTCAAGTGTATTTATGAAGTAATTTTAATTTCCCAGCTAAATAACACGATCAATACTACTATACTTGGAAATACAAAAGGACAACAGGTACAAAAGACTTTCTGAACAAGTTTACATCAACATCATATCACCTTGACTTGGATACACTTCCCTACTTCTTTATGGTAATTCCATCCAAATCCCAAAACATTCCTTCTAGCAGCACTGAAAGATTAATGTCAACTGTTGTTTATAGCATAACCAAAATGGGAACACATTCTTCAGATCCCATTATATACAGGAGTTTAAAGTACAATTTAGACAATAAAGGCAGGTCCTGGCATTAACTTTTATACCACAAATAGAACGGCTGAAACAAAAAGAAAGATGCTTATAATTGCTATTTGCCATGAATTTACAAACAAAACATCTGCTGCTCATTTTCAACTTGTAAATTTGAAACAAAAATAAATGCAATAGTCTTCATGCACAAGGAATCTGCCAGTTATTTTGGCCTGAAATTCAATCACTCTGCAAGAATTCCAGTAGACTGGTCCAAACTCTACTGGAACCCCTCTTCCCTCACTATGTTTTCACTCTCCAAGCAGAATACTTTAAATGGGGTCTTGTGTATCAATTAACATTACACAGAAGTTAGTATATGACTTACAAAAAAAAGTACGAGGGGTGATTGATAAGTTCATGGCCAAGGTAGAAGGGGTCAATTTTAGAAAACCTAGCACATTTATTTTTCAAAAGAAGTCCCCTCCTACATGTACACACTTAGTCCAGCAGTCGTGGAGCATACAGATCCCTTCTTTGTAGAAGTGGTCCACAGCAGGGGTGATTGATAAGTTTGTGGCCTAAGGTAGAAGGAGATGAGTTATTAACTTCAAACTTTCTGCATTTTCACTCAAAGAGTTGAACTGCACGTGCATGCAACGAGAGCTGTATAACTCATCTCCTTCTTCCTTAGGCCACGAACTTATCAATCACCCCTGCTGTGGACCACTTGGAGGTCCAAGATGCTCTCATTACATGCACGTACAGTTCAACTCTTTGAGAGATAATGCAGAAAATTTGAGGTTAATAAATCATCTCTTCTACCTTAGGCCACAAACTTATCGAACTTATCAATCACCCCTGCTGTGAACCATTTCAACAAAGAAGGGATCTGTATGCTTCACGACCGCTGGACTAAGTGTGTGCACATGTAGGAGGGGACTATGTTCAAAAATAAATGTGGTAGGTTTTCTAAAATGGACTCGTTCTACCTTAGGCCATGAACTTATCAATCACCCCTCGTATTAGCTCAAAATAAAAGACACTTGCGTGTTTGCCCTGTAATAACAATCACTTATTTTCTGCCAAAGTACTCTCTATTAGTGCTGGTGGATAACTGGTTCAAGATTACATGATACACACTGGAATGTGCATGGGCTGCAACATAAGAATAAACAGACAATTGAAGCATAACATACAAATTGATCGATCCATTTCTAAGGCTTGAAGGCCTGAGCTGTAGGGTGAAGTTGGTCAGTTCAGGTCTTTATTCCCTGGAACATGGGAAAATGAGGGGTGACCTTACATTAAGTGTCTAAAGTTATGAGAGATATAGCAAAGGAGGATAGTAAGAATCTTCTCCACAGGGTACAAGAGTCCAAAACTAGAGGCATAGGTTTAGGGTGAGAGGGGGAAAAAATTAATGTTAGCTGAGAGTCAACATTTTTATCCAGAGAGTGGTGAGTACATCTAATGAGCTGCCAGAGGAAGTAGTTGAGGCAAGTACAATAGTATCATTTAAGAAGTATTTGGATAGGCACGTGGAAAGGCAGAGCTTCGAGGGGCACAGAAAATTGGGACAAACTGGCTGGGCACCAAGGGCATCATTGGGCTGGAGAGCTTGTATCCATGCTGCGTTGCTCTTTGATTCCAAAAGGAAGTAATTTCTACTTGACATGTTCCAGATGAAAAGACCAGAAATTAATTCCCTCTGAAGTCAGCCTTTTTTAGGTTTCTAGATTTTCTGCATTGCTTGTTTCTCCAACAATGTTTCTCATAAAATGATCACTGAGTATCTTCTAAACAATGCCCAATTCAAGTCTAAAGTTTCCCAATAGCTGAATTCTGTTCCCTTTGGAAGATAGTAATCTCACACCATAAGGGAGTGTTAGAGAACTGTTTTACACACAGGTTTCACATTTCCATTACTGGACGTAATAAAGCTAATAATCAAAAATATCTGACATTATTTGAAAAATCAGACAAAGTCCCACTGCTTTCTTTGATGGAAGATCTAGAAGGGAATTCTTTTGGAACAAGGATTTAGTTTACTTAAGTCTACAATGCATTTTAAATATAAAGCAAACTTACTATTCAAATTTTGACATTTAATAATCTAAACATCAGTTACACAAATACAATACACATGATTGTAATTAGCTTCACAATCCCAAGTAAAAACAAAACATAATAATTCAGGAGACAAAGACCAAAGTATTGATAGTGATCAAGAACAGGTCAATGAATTACTGTTGAATTTAACTCTACGGATTGCTAAACATAACCCATGTTGCTTCGTGGTTTGGGAAACCTTTCTCCAAGTTGCAAGACGTTTATGAAAATTATTCATCTTAATTTTAAACAAGAGATAATGACTACAATTTCCAGTTTGTATGCATCAATTTGTGTGTTTTGGTTTAGTGTAAGATACCTCCAAAATGATACATTTATATCAATTGTACTTTCACAATAAATCTTAAGAAGGAATGAAGTTAAATAAAAATGAACAGATGAAAGGATCCAGGGCAACAGTGTGTTGAACATTCAGTGTGAATGGAGTCAACATTTTGCCACAATGGTCAGTTGTTAACTTCTGGAGCATGTGTATACAAGGATTCAATGGTACATGATGCAAAAGGTGAGTGAGTCTAGGAAAATAATAATCTGCATTCATATCCCATTAAATGTTGCATGCAGACTTTGAACATTAACAGGTGTTATGATGGATGCAGCATTGTTAGCATACAGGCATATTTAGTAAGACATGCAGTTACACAAAACAGTTGCCGCAATTAACTTACCCATAGGTATGCTATCTAGCTCTGTGTAAATAATAGTAACCGGGAAAAAGAAGAGCAACAAACCAATCAAAAGGAGTCCACTATATATGAACAATATCCTATTGTCAACAAGAATGAACCAGTGTTGAAATAAAATTACATCTGAAATAACATTTATTGTCTGCCTTGACAGAAATGCCATGGGTGAAAATATCATCTGTGCCCAAAAATAACAACTTAAAATAGATCGATGCATTATATTTGGTGAACAATACTGGATTATTAATTTTATTTCTATGCATAGAAGTACTTGTGTTGACAAACTGAGAAATACAAATTAGTATTATTGCAGGAGCTCACACTGAAATTTTATCCTTTATATTCACTCATGTTTTTTTTTAAACTTTGCCAATGTGAAGTCACAATTTAAACTACATACTGTAGGAACTGATCAACAAGGTTGAAGCTGTAATGTCTGGCAAAAATCATTAAAATTAATAAAAGATTGAATTCTGAGGTTGAAAATCAATGCTGAAAATACTCAGGTCAGGCAAAATTTTGGAGACAAGATGCTGATCTGGATTTTCTTGTGAAATCCTGCAAAACTTTCAGCATTTCTCCACTTAGCAATCAGACAACCCAGCACTTCTGTTTCTGTGGAAGCACCAAACTTCAAGGTCACTGTTGCTGCCAGTCTAATTGCACTCCAGTCATTATGGACTACTCATGGAGTTCTAGCTGTTAAGCTGGGAAATCTGTCTAGTGCAGATTCAACAACACAACAGGAACATCTTGGGATGATTGCAGTGAGTTTCAGATAATTTCCAATTTTAATTAATGTTGAATCACAAATAACTCAATTGTTTAAATGACAAATATTTCAAAATTTTATTTCAAAATGCAATAAAAAATTTATTTTAAAGTTTTTGAATTTAAACCAAAAGATAGTTATAACAGCTGGTAAGGCTGGCATACAGCTTAACCAACTGTGAAAGCATATGTAGGTGGAACTTTATTCTTGTGCGTTGAGTACCTTCATGGATACATTAAGATCTTTAGCATTATATGAGCTTATTTTACAACAAGTAAAAGTAAACAATTCACAATTTGATACCTTATTAATTACTCCTTGATAAAGACTTCAATTATTTTACTAGTGATCACTCAGCTTTATACTAACCACTAGTTTGGGAAAATACAGAGATATCTGTATTTGAGATGAGTTTAAGCATCTACATTGCAAAGTTTTAGTTCCAGATTACTCCAATGATTAATTTGGCAGTACTACAAACTACAACCCAAAGACCATGGATATGACTGTCAAAATTTGCATGGATGACTAGTATGTAGATTAGAGTTTACCGATCAACTGTCAGTAAACAAAAAACAGATTAACATGTTAAAGACTAAATCTTCCATAGTAACAATTTCACGTCCCAAGAAAAATTCTTGTAGTATGAATCCTCAGTGAATTATACTTGAGGGTACTGCAGTAGGTCATATAAACATCAGGTTTACTAATGTATACCAGATCTGTGGCCGCCTTTCCAAGAGAATAAATTAAGCAAATTATGACAGCCCCAGAATTAAGGACCATTCAAGATGGAAAAAATGTAATTGGTAAAGCCCATTATTATGTAAGAGAAAGTTTGTGAAACCAAACTATAAGAGCAAGATAATCTATTGCACTGGGACTAGCCTCCTTTATCCCCACAAATCATTTTACAAATGTGAGAGGTAAAGACGGTTAGAAACTGATTGCTATGCATATTGGCAATGATCATCTAGCTGCATAAAATGTTAATCCAAAAAGTCTGACCTGCAAAAACAAAAATAACTCTTTTCCCAAAGACTTCTTATATAAACTCTTCACTGCATGATGTTGGGGGAACCACAAAATTCTTCAACAAAATGGTCCCAGAAAAATCTTTCTTCTTGAGCTCTTACCAGCAGTCACAAGTCTATTAGATTCACTCTCAACTTGAAGAAAGCTATTAAGAGTAGAAACTTGAAATGTTGGTTAGTTTCTCCAATGGTCATTGATTTCCATTTTCCAAAACCTAAAATCAGAAGTTTCTGGCTCATAATTTCAAACCCAATCTTCTTTCATTGCCATCCATAATTTTGCCCTTGTAGTCTCCTTGTCCATACATTTGTGCAACAAACGAGTTAAATCTTATCATTTGACTCCTGGGAGGTACCTGCTTACTAAGTTAAATGATGAACCTCCAAAACATTTATTTTGCCAATATAACATGTCCAAAGAGTGAGAAAGATCCTGGCAGATTGGAAAACTACAAATATAAAGCCAATATTAAAGACAGGTGAAACACAGGTAACAAGAATTAGTTGACCAAGTACCTGCCCATTGGAAATTGTTGTAATACATAATTAGGTAATTATAGAAATCTTAACAATCATAAAACAAATGTGACTCCTGATTTAGAAAATGTGAACTGTGTTTGATAAATTGGTTAACTTCTTTGAGGATGCAACCAGCTGGATAGATAAAGTGAACCCCATTAATATGTACATTTGGCGTTCCAAAAGACATTTAATAAAGTGCCATATGAAATGTTACCAAAATTAAGAGTCCAGGACATTAGCCCTTGGGGGAACATAACAGCATGGAGAGAAATGGCTAACAGAAAGTGTCAGAATTAATAAAATTCAATTTAGGTTAGGCAAACTGTAGCTGGCGAAGCACCGCAGGGATCAACATTGAGGTCATAGCTATTTAGCTAAATAATCTTCCAGAAATAGTAGGGGACAGAGGGTCCAGTGAGATGGAGGAACTGAGCGAAATACATGTAGTAGGGAAGTGGTGTTAGGTAAATTGAAGGGATTAAAGGCAGATAAATCCCCAGGGCCAGATGGTCTGCATCCCAGAGTGCTTAAGGATGTAGCCCAAGAAATAGTGGATGCATTAGTGATAATTTTTCAAAACTCGTTAGATTCTGGACTAGTTCCTGAGGATTGGAGGGTGGCTAATGTAACCCCACTTTTTAAAAAAGGAGGGAGAGAGAAACCGGGGAATTATAGACCAGTTAGCCTAACGTCGGTGGTGGGGAAACTGCTGGAGTCAGTTACCAAAGATGTGATAACAGCACATTTGGAAAGCAGTGAAATCATCGGACAAAGTCAGCATGGACTTGTGAAAGGAATATCATGTCTGACAAATCTCATAGAATTTTTTGAGAATGTAACTAGTAGAGTGGATAGGGGAGAACCAGTGGATGTGGTATATTTGGATTTTCAAAAGGCTTTTGACAAGGTCCCACACAGGAGATTAGTGTGCAAACTTAAAGCACACGGTATTGGGGGTAAGGTATTGATGTGGATAGAGAATTGGTTAGCAGACAGGAAGCAAAGAGTGGGAATAAACGGAACCTTTTCAGAATGGCAGGCAGTGATTAGTGGGGTACCGCAAGGCTCAGTGCTGGGACCCCAGTTGTTTACAATATATAGTAATGACTTGGATGAGGGAATTAAATGCAGCATCTCCAAGTTTGCGGATGACACGAAGCTGGGTGGCAGTGTTAGCTGTGAGGAGGATGCTAAGAGGATGCAGAGTGACTTGGATTGGTTGGGTGAGTGGGCAAATTCATGGCAGATGCAATTTAATGTGGATAAATGTGAAGTTATCCACTTTGGTGGCAAAAATAGGAAAACAGATTATTATCTGAATGGTGGCCGATTAGGAAAAGGGGAGGTGCAACGAGACCTGGGTGTCATTGAAAGTGGGCATGCAGGTACAGCAGGCGGTGAAAAAAGGCGAATGGTATGCTGGCATTTATAGCGAGAGGATTCGAGTACAGGAGCAGGGAGGTACTACTGCAGTTGTACAAGGCCTTGGTGAGACCACACCTGGAGTATTGTGTGCAGTTTTGGTCCCCTAATCTGAGGAAAGACATCCTTGCCATAGAGGGAGTACAAAGAAGGTTCACCAGATTGATTCCTGGGATGGCAGGACTTTCATATGAAGAAAGACTGGATGAACTAGGCTTGTACTCGTTGGAATTTAGAAGATTGAGGGGGGATCTGATTGAAACGTATAAGATCCTAAAGGGATTGGACAGGCTAGATGCAGGAAGATTGTTCCCGATGTTGGGGAAGTCCAGAACGAGGGGTCACAGTTTAAGGATAAAGGGGAAGCCTTTTAGGACCGAGATTAGGAAAAACTTCTTCACACAGAGAGTGGTGAATCTGTGGAATTCTCTGCCACAGGAAACAGTTGAGGCCAGTTCATTGGCTATATTTAAGAGGGAGTTAGATAAGGCCCTTGTGACTACGGGGATCAGGGGGTATGGAGGGAAGGCTGGGGCAGGGTTCTGAGTTGGATGATCAACCATGATCATAATAAATGGCAGTGCAGGCTCGAAGGGCCGAACGGCCTACTCCTGCACCTATTTTCTATGTTTCTAGAGTTATTAATGATTCCCTGAAGGAAGGATTGAATATATTGCTACCAATTGTGCTAGCAGTACAAAGATGGCGAAAAAATAAAAGTAGCAATAGGTCATTTGAGGGGACAAAAATTTGGCATCTGCAACTCAACTGAGGTCATTCAGTTGCAAGACAGAAGCCAAATATTATTTAAGTATGGAAACAGCACAGAATGCAGCTATTCATTAGGACCCCTATGTTCTTGCATATGAAACAAAGTTACCATATAATGGTATACTGGCTTCTTTTACAAGGAGGATAGAAATAGAAACGCCTCGGTACAATATGGCATTGATGAGAACACTCTTATGATCTCTTCATTTGAGGAATATACTTGCAATGGAGGGCGTTCAGACAAGGCTTATTTGGTTTTTTTTAAGAAAATGGAGCGGAGTGAGTCCATATTCATTGGCATTAAGAATGAAAGACCTAAAATTCTAGTTTTGTTAGTATTTGAGTGAGTTTGGTTGGGTACCGGTATGAAAATTTGAATGTATTTTTTCCAGAACAAGGGGTTCCGATGGAATTCCTTATCTCAGGGGATCATGAATCTTTGGAAGACCACTCCTCAAGAGAGATGAACGAGGTAAAATTAAAAACAAAAACAGGAATTCTGCAGATGCTGGAACTTCAAGCAACACACATCAAAGTTGCTGGTGAACACAGCAGGCCAGGCAGCATCTGTAGGAAGAGGTGCAGTCAACATTTCAGGCCGAGACCCTTCGTCAGGACTAACTGAAGGAAGAGTGAGTAGGGGATTTGAAAGTTGGAGGAGGAGGGGGAGATCCAAAATGATAGGAGAAGACAGGAGGGGGAGAAATAGAGCCAAGAGCTGGACAGGTGATAGGCAAAAGGGGATACGAGAGGATCATGGGACAGGAGGTCCGGGAAGAAAGACGGGGGGGGGGGGACCCAGAGGATGGGCAAGAGGTATATTCAGAGGGACAGAGGGAGAAAAAGGAGAGTGAAAGAAAGAATGTGTGCATAAAAATAAGTAACAGATGGGGTACGAGGGGGAGGTGGGGCCTTAATGGAAGTTAGAGAAGTCGATGTTCATACCATCAGGTTGGAGGCTACCCAGACGGAATATAAGGTGTTGTTCCTCCAACCTGAGTGTGGCTTCATCTTTACAGTAGAGGAGGCCGTAGATAGACATGTCAGAATGGGAATGGGATGTGGAATTAAAATGTGTGGCCACTGGGAGATCCTGCTTTCTCTGGCGGACAGAGCGTAGATGTTCAGCAAAGCGGTCTCCCAGTCTGCGTCGGGTCTCGCCAATATATAAAAGGTATATAAGAGGTAAAAATTAATATATTTTTGTTCCAAGAGGGAATCAAGGGTTTAGGCAAATTGGATGGAAAATGAATGCCAAGATCAAATTAGTATGTAGCAAGGTTGGAGGACTTATGTCTACTCCTGCTCTTCTTTCTTGTTATGATGTTAATACTGTCCTGTTCAAAAAAGCACATCAAGAGCCTTTGCAGCCAAACCATGTAGTCAACCAGTTTAATAATGGCATAGTTGTTGGTTTGCACAGGATCTGTTGAGATGGTACAGCAATTACAAATCACAATGGAAAAAGGAAAATTTGTATGTCAGAGCCTCGTGCTCCTTTTTGGGGTAACTTTCCAATAGGATGGTAACAAGTACTACCTCATCACTGACTGGAAATCCAGGACAAAGTCCCTTTCTTCGTGACCTTCAGCTGATCCAAAAAGCTCATAGTCTTGGATTATTTGAAGCCATTAGTTTTAAGGGAACTAATGCCTGACAATATGCTATTTCAACATGACCTAAAAGTTAAGTATTTTGAACTTAATTAAAATGCCTTTGTTACATTAACCCTGAGGGATGCATCTGAAAAGTTTAACTTACATAACCAAATAAATTTGATTTATAATTACTTTGAGTTATTTTTCCAAAGCAAATTTATTGACTGGATTTATCTCAACATATACCAAAAATACAAAATTTAATTCCAAACATATTAATTAAAGATGCCAGCAACTGTGCAATTAAATCTTAATGTCATGCACTGGAAACAAAAAATGCATGCAAATATGAAGATGAGTACAGAACATTTACCTTGTAAAGCATTTCCAAGTAAAGCTTCAAGCTCTGGATTAAATTCAGCTTTCTCTTTCAACATATGGAGTAGCAGTTGATTTTGAGTTGAACTGTTAATTTCTATTTGCTTTACTCTGCCTTCTAGAACTTTAATCTGAGATTCCTTTTGAGCAGCTTGAAGACCCTAAGACCAAACAAAATATATTCTGAGGTCTATTCTTTAACATCGTTAAAGCACATAATCAAATCATGGGTTATTTTCTTCCTCAACCTCAATAAGGATTGAAAAGTTATTCCAAATCTTAATTTGTTCTTGAAGAAGGTTGTCCAAAACCATCAAGACTAATATTAAAACTAATCTTTTTCATCCTAAAATGTACCATTTCTATTACAAGAAGTAAAGCTAGGGTCAAAGTTCTCCTCTAGTGGGGAAAAACACCTCAAACTGTATACTTTTAAAAACCCACAACTTGAAAAACTCTAAAATTTCAGGCTTCAATGCCAAAAAAAAAAATCCATCACAAGCCACTTAGTGAGGAATTCCATTAAGTCCAGTACTGCTCAATGACTATTTTTGTTCAGGAGGTCAAAGATTATAAACCTGAAGCATTCATTAGCTGGAAGTCAAATCTCAAACAGAAGCAAAAACTGATACTTTAGATTAAAATCTAGAAACCTGAGCAGCAGTGAAGAAATATACTTAGTTAATAGAGCTCCAGATAAAGAACACAAATCATTCATTAGGTATGTATAAATAACCCCCAATATATTTGTCGCTATTTTGAGTAATTATTTGTTTTAGTCACCCCAATACCAATCTATATAAAAAAAATTGAATTATATAAGCAGAAGTCAGTGATGCATAAAACAAACAATTCACATTCTCAGATACTGTTGCAGTCAAATTATTAGAAAAACTAGGGACACAGTAAATAATTTTATTGATAGATAATTTTATCAAGAATTGCACAATTTATGAAGGGAGGTCATTATCCAGTGAATTCATTATCACCAGATATGAATGGCATACTTAATGTTGTTTACATGGATTTTACCAAGAAGTTTCACAATATCTAACATGGGGATCGATCGGAGAAATTGAAGTTCATAAGATGCTAGGAAAAGTTGACTAGAACTTAAAGTGAAGTTCAGCGTGAGTTGATGTCAATGCCTTTTTTTGGTATACATCAGTGTTCCGGATTTCCATGATCAGGTATTTCTCAGTTGCGGTTGGTACAGTAGCACAACAGTTGTTGTTGCCGCGGCATAGTTCCAGCGATCTAAGATTGGATTTGAACTCAAGTGATGTCTGTACGGAGTTTGCAATTCTCCCCATGACCAAGTGGGATTTCCCTGGATGTTTGCTGCTTCTTATATCCCAAAGACATGCTGGTAACAGGCTGTTGCAAACTATCCATACTGTCAGTGGAGAGCAGGGGAATCAATACGAATCATGGGAATGAGGGAGTAAAGACAAATGGTCTAACGTGGCTATGCTACACACTCAACCTTTAACTTCAAGAACTTCAGTACTGAATAATGGATGCACCAGAGGTTACATTATCCACCAGAAGTTTCCACTGCTGACCTATTAATTTTAGTCTTATATGAAGACTAACTGACTTAATTTAATGGGGCCAAGTTTTGATCACAGATTTACCTTATTAATAACCATTGTGAGAAAGTGATCCAACATGTAACGAGCTTCTGTCAAAGTACAAGAACTGATCACTGCTGAAACATCCACTGTTCTTCCTTCCTCCTGCAAAATGAAATAAAATAATCCTACTGTTTTCAGTGTTGGAGAATGAAGAATAGTTCTCAAAGCAAATTCAACCTGAAATATTAACTTTCTTTTCACAAATGCTGCTTGATCTGCTGAGTGTTACAATATTTACTACTTTTATGAATGCGCACCGTGTGGGAAGACATATTGACAAAATAGAGAAAGGAAAGAAAAATAATCCATTGAATCAGCTGCACAGAGAGCAAAAGACTGTTGGTATTTGTTTTTGCCAATTAAATGCATCTACACTTGACGCTGCGTAGTTCTGAAGAGGTTCATTCAAGCATATCAGTATTAGAATATGCAGACAAGTTAGTACAGCTGCTTTCTGTATCAACTAGATGAACCTATTCATGGACCATCACACCTCACCCCCACCAGCCCTATTATTGAAAATATTGTTACTTGAAGCACACAGAAAACGCCGAGGAACTCATCAGTTCAGGCAGCATCTATGGAAATGAACAAAGAGCCGTTGTTTTAGGCCGAGACCCTCCTTCAGGACTGAAAAGGGGAAGGTGCCAGAATAAAAAGGTGGTGGGAGGGTAATGGGGCTTAGCTAAAAGATGATAGGTGAAGCAAGGTGGGTAGGAAAGGTAAAGGGCTGGAGAGGAAGGAATATGAAAGGGGAGGAGAAGGAGGAGACCCACGGAAGGTGATAGTCAAGTGAGAAGAGGTAAGAGGCCAGAGTGGGGGAAAAGAAGAAGAGGGGAGGGAGAGAGGATTTTTTTTTACCGGAAGGAGAAATCATGCCATCAGGTTGGAGGCTACCCAGACAGAATACAAGGTGTTGTTCCTCCACCCTGAGGATGGCCTCATTGTGGCATGAGAGGAGGCCGTGGACCAACGGGAATTAAAATACTTGGCCATTGGCAAGTTCCACTTCTGGCAGATGGTGTGAAGGTGCTCGACGAACCAGTCCCCCAGTTTACCACAGGACTCACCAATGTAGTGGAGGCTGCATCAGGAGCACCTGATACAATAGATTACTCCAACAGACCAGCAAATTAAGTGCTTCCTCACCTGGAAGGACTGTTTCGGGTCCTGAATGGAGGTGAGGGAGAAGGTCTAGCACCTTGGTCGCTTGCAGGAATAAGTGCCAGGAGGGAGATTAGTGGTTATTTGCTACTTGTTCAGTTAGTTACTTGCTTTCCTTGTTCATACACAGTGTGCACATATAACTAACTTACAGAATGAAACTTCAAGATCTAGGACCCTAATGATCTATTTTATGCCACAATTTGGAATTATGGGTCCAGTTAAATGCCTTGATCACCACATAGTTTTAGTCATAGTTATAATGGAACTATTATTGTGCAAAATCTTTTTAATCTTTAGACCACTGCATGTTCGATAGTGCAAGGGAAACTTTGTTCAAGTGATGACTTCTTTCCTGAAAGCATTGAATTCATTAAACTATTGGCAAGAAATACTAAAGTTAAGGGAAAATGCCAATAGGCATCTAATGTGCACCCTTAAGTTGAATCTAAGAATTAGCCACATGGTTTCTGAAGAGGTACAATAGATTTTAAAATATCTTCACTCTGTTCCATTTATACTTTGGTGTGGAAGAATGATGAACCGTAATTAAGGAAGTCACTGGAAATTATATATACAAAAAGTTATTTTTCTGTCAGAAACACCAAGAAAAAATAGTAAATTGCCTTACCTTTGCTTCCTCCATCTGCATTATGTTAGCTTGGCATTCAGAAATACTATCATTAACATAGTCAATATTTGCACTAAGTGATTCTGTTTCTTCACTAATGCTATGAATTGCTTTATCATCTACACAGTCCAGTGCAAACTTTTCTCTTCTTCTATTCAGTTTCTCTCGTCTTTTAGTCAAATCTTCACGTTGCTGTAATTTTAATAATGAAAGAGAAACATTTGAAGGTTGAGAACCACTAACATTCTGAAATATAACAATACTGCTCTTCATGCTTGCTGCATTGCTTAATGCTAATACAAAGACACACTAAATACATTGGATACCAGTTAATTGGGGAGCAGCCACTTATTTGGGACTTTTTTTTTCATTTGAGCTGTTAGACTCAACACTGTGCTTAGAGCAAGCAGTTTTTAAATAGCTTCAGTTGCGTGTGCGTGTGAGTGTTGTCACTGATAGCTCGTGAGATATAAGCAGTAAGTCTGTTTTGCTCACTGTGGTTTTAAGCATTCAGGCGTGGGGATACCAGAAATGGCCGGGAGTGAAAATGAAACAATTTCACTACTTCAACAAGTTAGGCACTACAAAAAAATTGAAGGCATTGATAATCATTTTGGATATTACAATGAAAATGAAGATCTGGAGGAAGAAATTGTCAACAGCATTGTATAAAAGCTGTCCATTTTCTGCATAATGTGTCTGCATTGATTTTGTTCACTGTGTACACTGGATGAATTCCTCCATCGATAACTATTAGGAACTAATACACTGTTTTATAGTACTGTGCTAGAATTGGCAGTGCTGTAATTTGTCCTGTATTTCATTTAAATGCATAATTTGTTACTCAGATGTCTTCTTTACTCCCTTTTAACTATTTCCATGAAAGTTCAGCTAATTGGGGCAGCTACTTAATTGGGCCAAAATGGTCTCAATATATCCTAATTAACCAGAATCCACTGTACCTGTAAGCTTACAACTTAACATTACAAGAGATATGTAAAAATACATCAGCATTCTTTACTCTACTAGTCAGCCAGCAGCAATATGATCTAGTGTCACCTACAGTATAAACAAAATTGTCAGGTGGGAGGGGTGATGATCAGGGTCTGTTGAATTCTAATTAGCTGCCTGCAATAACTTTTATCAGCCATTTGCTAATGGAAATAAATAATAAAAGTTATAAAGGCAAAATAAAATTTCAGAGGTATTAATCAGATCAAGAAGAGATTAAAAATAATCAGAACATGCTAGAGAAAAGCAAGATAATTACAAGAATTTTACACAACGTATCAGCACAAGAATAATACTGCAAATTCAAGATATTTTCTCCTTCATTAAATCAAATAGAAAAATTAAAACATTCTCTCAAACCAGGTGTGCAACTTTGGCATTTTCACAAAAATATTCAGCCTGTCGAAGCAAACTGTTCACAGATCTCAAATTGTCAATGCACATAATTTTAAATTCAAAGTTAAGATTGTCAGCTCTTTGTAATTAAAATGCAGTATGCTGAAGTAGGTCTTACAACTTAAATTCACAAAATTAACATCTTTGAAAAACATTTACCTCATTCAACAAATTATAGTTATTTGTCCAAGAGTTATTTGTGAAAGCAACCATGACCAATCTACAGCATTTTACTTTATCCATATAATTTATGACACACAGAATCAGAAGTTTAATATCACTTGCATACGTCATGAAATTGAAATTCGTTAAACGTTACAGCAGCCGTACAAAGCAATACATGATAAATAAATGTAGAGAAAAAAAAGGAAAAATGAGGGATCATTATTTAACTGGAAAGAAAAGAAACAATTTACCATGCCACTGATCATTAGTGCAAAGCAAAAACACAAGCAGCAATTTAAGAAGCTTCTTGCAAATTCTAATATTCACATTCAAACGAAAATGGAAATGGAGCAAAAACAATAATAAAAAAAACTCTTACCTTGAGAAGTCTATTCATATCAGCTTCCATGTTGGCAATGGTCATCCTTTGCATAATTATTTCAGTAACCCTACGTTCAAGTGACTGCCATTTCATCCTTGCTGCTCTTGAAGTATATGTACTTGTAATTTTTCTCTGGTATTTCTTTCTGCAATTGATCAGAAGTAATCTGTTATTCCACAGCATTGCTTCTATATAATTTATGAACTGTCAGGACAAAGTTAATATATTGAGATAATGTGGAAGAAGAAAGTCAACAAAGATTTGTTATAGCTAAATTGTGCCTGTGGTAGTTAATTTGAGATTTTTTGTTGAGGCAAGTGAGGTTTGATGAGGTAATTTAGATTCAAGTGTAACCTTTCAAAAGGTTTGGGAACCTACTATGTGGTGGGTTGGAGAGGGGAGGGGAGCAGAGTGAAGAACATGGGTAGGTTTGTGGTCTGAGTGTTTGTATGCTTCAACTTGCCAAAACTCAAGCTGCAAGTTGCATACAAATTTCTATATCCATGGAGGGGTTGGGTGTAGTATGTCATTGTAGCCTTAGCTTCACTGTGAGCAACCTCAGAGATATTCCCAGGATGACCATTATTTGTGAGGAACTGTGGTATTAAGGGCATCAGGAGTCTATTTTTCAGTCTCCTTTAGCCAATGTAATTTTAGTTCTGTAATCAGGTGGGTGTAAAAAATGTCCAACTTCCTGCTTTCTCATGAGGACTGTTTATCAGCGGTGTCACATAGCCATTTGCTGGAAGGGCTCAGAATGATTATAAATCACAGGAAATGTATTAAATATTTATCCAATGTGAAATGAATCAATTATCCAAGGGATTAAAGTCAGAATATTTTAGATTCTAGAACATTTTGGGTCATATTAAATCAATTATAAAGGCCAAAAAAATCACATCCAAATTTTGTTCAAATTTGAAAATTACGAAGGATTAAAAAGTGTCAAAAATACCTCAAGCCCCCATTTGTCTTGTCTGCTGAAGCACCCATGGTCCGGGAAGCAAGATTTCTCCCTTTGTAAACACCACTGAAGTTGGTAGTTCGGTCATGATCGGTTAAACCTGCGTGAGATTGTGACTCTGAAACAGAATCTGGCAAGCTCAGTTTACGGCTCACTCGCCCAGCTACTTTATCCGACATTGGTTTTGAAAGCTTTCTAAGTGCTGTTACCTAAAAGGCAATAACAAAATGAACTTACAGTTCAAACTTGTCCTTAACAAACAACCAAAATGTGCCGAGCCATTTAAACTGTTTACTCCCATCGAGCTGCACCGGGACCACAGCCCTCCATCTGAAAAATACTAGGCAATCTTTCCTTGGCTATTTCAAGAGCATCTCAAACTGAAAATGCCACTGTCATTGAGGACGAGGGCTCTGGATACATAGGAACATCAGTTACACAATCCCATTTCAGTTGCAAGCAATCCTTCATTTTCAATTTAATGTCAGAGAATGTATACAATATATTTTATTCACCAATAGATTTCCCTACCCAAAGGCATAGGAGTATATTTACATTAAAAAAGGCTGAGCTTTCCCTGTACAGTTTTTAGAGCTCATTGGAAGTATGCTATAAATGTCAGCATCATCCAAATACTAAAATAAGTAATTTTTTTTTTGAAGTTCTGATACCTTCCTATCTGAATGAATAACATTTAAACAGATTGTCTGGTTATTAGCATCATATTGCTATTTGTGTGAAGCTACTATACTCAAACTGGCTTTTTAATCCCTGTATTTCTAAAGTAGTACACTTTTAGAAGTACTCATTCAGCTAATTGCTTTAGAGCAGGGATGGCCAACCTATGGTGCATGCGCCAAAAGTGGCGCACTCGATGATTAGAAATGGCGCATTGCACCGCAGTGATAATAAAAAAAAAGCCTACTCATGCAAAATGTATTAACCAAAAACCGATTTGTAGAAAAGAAAAATCTATAACAGGAACTTAAGTAGATTAGAGCTAGAAATGGGTTTTACTGAGAATAAATCTAAATCTTAGCAATTATTTTTAGCGATTTTATTATTTCATGCACATCTTTTGGCAAATGTTATCTTTTTTCACATTAATCTGTTTTCAGTTGAAAAAAAATGTACAAGGAGTCAAACTACGAAAGAAGGACTTTTGTTCTGCAGTCGTTCCATAACTGTTCAATACGTTTGATACTTGTTTGATCCTGAGGCGCCAGCCGTCTGCACCAGCGATGCGTCGCAGGTTTTTGCCAGTCAGTTTACAATTGGTCTACACTGGAATTTAGAAGGATGAGAGGGGATCTGATTGAAACATATAAGATTATTAAGGGATCCGACACGCTAGAGGCAGGAAACATGTATCCGATGTTGGGGAGTCCAGAACCAGAGGCCACAGTTTAAGAATAAGGGGTAGACCATTTAGAACGGAGTTGAGGAAAAACTTTTTCACACAGAGGGTTGTGGATCTGTGGAATGCTCTGCCTCAGAAGGCAGTGGAGGCCAATTCTCTGGATTCTTTCAAGAAAGAGTTAGATAGAGCTCTTAAAGATAGCGGAGTCAAGGGATATGGGGAGAAGGCAGGAAAAGGGTACTGATTGTGGTTGATCAGCCATCACAGTGAATGGTGGTGCTGGCTCAAAGGGCTGAATGGCCAACTCCTGCACCTATTGTCTATTGACACTCGTGCGCTACGGAGTTGTGCTTTGTTCGTCCTTTGTGAACATTTACAGTTTTGTACTTTTTCAAAAATTAAGCCTTGTTTTTACATTCAGTTACTTATCACAGTGCAAAAGAAAAGCAGAAAGTGATAGTATGCGTGAATTCAATGAATAGTGGGAAAATGAGTTCTTATTTATAGCAGGTCCGTCAGGAAAACCATTGTGCATTGTTTGTGAAAACATTTTCTCACATAATAGAAGACATGATCTTAATAGACACTATAAAACACAACATCAGACTGAAATAGAAGAAAAACTGAAGCTAGTACTTGGGTCTGCGTTACAGAAAGAACATGTGATTAAGAAAAAGGAAAAAATAAGAAGACGACAAAATATATTTGTTAGAAGTCTCATTAAGGTAAGTAATGTTTATCTTGTTTTTATATTAAATCAATATATCATGTAAAAATGCTAAATATGTCTATATTAACATATTTTTGCAAGAATTGAATGAGGGTACAAGAGTTGTATGGCACATCTGAACTTGTGCATGAAAAAATTGACACATGGAATGTAAAAGGTTGGCCACCCCTGCTTTAGAGCATCTGAAATTTATTTAAATACAAACGCTTTTGATTGAAGCATGAAAAAAATTGTGATACAACTTAAATTCACATTTTCCACCAAGCTTTATTGGTATTCTAACTTTACACCACTACTTTCTCAACACTTCATTCCTAGATTCCATGGGTAAATTTTAAAAACTTCCTGTCTTAAATATGCTCAAACATACATTTGTTATTTTGTCATTCACTCTCGTGTCCAAACTTGCCCCATCTGATGTCACTGACAGGGACAGAAACAAATTATTTTGTACCTGATTAATGATATTGGAATTCAAGAAGACACCTGAAGCATGCTCTGAACTTTATACAGGATTTATCATTCAACACTCTTTTGTAATAGCTACAAATAATCAAGATCTAGAACACAATTATTTAAGGTATATTCTGAATCAAGATAGCTGCACAATTTTACCTTGCAATTTAAGCTGATCATTGTGCAAACAAGACAGGGATAACTCATTTGATATTTCCATTTCAAAAAACATTTTCCAAGAGTTTTCAATCAGAAAAAAACACATTGGTAAACTCCAATTGTAATAACAACTCTTTACAGCATTTTTGTTCACAACATTGAAACTGATAACACAGCTTTATCCATATTTACTTCACAAGACCCCTTAATTTCACGATTCTTATAACTTACAAAGCCTTTGCTACAATTTGCGCATTAATTTCTCAAATGTGATGTTCTCATTTAGTTGAATCATTTTACTGCTATAAACAATACTGATCATGGAGTCATATAGACAATGACATTCTAATTTTCAGCATATATAAATTTCAGCTATGTCTTCCATTAATCTGAAAGAATATTATATACACAGACAAAATGATGAACAAATGGCTCACCTCCTCAGTTCTGCGCTTTAGAATTATTTCTTGTTGCCGCTTCTTAGCTTCCAGAATTTTCATTTGATGCTGAAGGGGGATAAAGGTGAAGGGATATGAAGAGCTGTGCTCTGTTATATGTTCAGAAACTCAAAAACCTTGCCTTTTGTAGTTGAAGCAGGCCAAAATAAAAAGAACGAAAACTTGCAGTTTTGTATTTCTAAGAAGCCCATACATAGTGTTGTGCGTATTTTTTTCAGGTTCAAAAACTAATTTGAATACACAAGAAAAATATTGCAGCATTCAGAATTCTGCACAACCTCTGTTGAATGACAATAGACATACTTCTTACCACAGTACTGTGTTAACATGGGGTGGAGATACATTTCTACCAAAAGAGGTGCAAGGTGCTCTTCTCTCCACTAGCCTAAAGGTCACCCTTGGGCAAGGTGTAGCACCTGCTTAACACCTCCCCCTCCCCACCACGATCAGGGTCAAGTGAAGCCACGGGAGCAGATGCTGGATGGTTGTATGAGCAGCCAGTGTACAACACAAGTCCTGTTTATGTGACCACTGATGCCAGGCAATCTCTGAAGAGTACTGATAGTGGCTGGGGTCACCAGTCTTGTAAAGAGACTGCCCAGAAGAAAGCAATGGCAAATCACTTCTGTTGAAAAATTTGCCAAGAACAACACGGTCATACAACATAGCATGTAATGATGGTGATAACTATGTTCCAACTAACATAGAAATTAAAATATGCTGCTGAGCATCTTCTACTTTTAAAAAATTTGTGTCACAGTTGTAAATTTGTTCAAAGAGTAAAAAGAATGAATAATAAATAGTAGCATGCTGTTGATCATGATAACCTTCAGATTGAGGAAGACTGTGTGGAGTGCATGATTTCACTCACAGATTTGCTAAGATCAGCAAACTTGTGAAGTTCCTTAATGTGTGACGGATTGAGGCACTAAGTCAGAGTTACATGGCATTGAAATATGGCTGTTCATCGCACTGTGTCTATGCTGACCATCTTGTCTATCTACTAATCCCACTTGCCTTTGTAATGTACAGAATCTATCAAGGGAATAAAATTTGACATTCTTCTCAACATAGCTATTTGCAAACCCCACAGTAGAGTGGCTGAGAACACTGAAGTTAAGGGATTTACTGGCTTCACATTTGTTGTGGGGTGGTATTTTAAACTGGATTTGAAGCTGAATATATCTTATTGGTCAGAATTGGGGGGTGTGTTGCACCAGTTACTGAAAACAAAGATACACATACTTTTTCTAAGAAATGCATATAATATGGATCATTTTTCTCAATAAATCAATTAATAAGTATCCCACACAAAATGTTGGAAGAACTCAGCAAGTCAGACAGCATCTATGAAAAAGAGTACAGTCGATGTTTCAGGCCGAGACCCTTCAGCAGGGCTGGGGAGAAAAAAAAGATGAGGAGTAGAATTAAAAGGTGGGGGGAGGGCAAGGTGAAACACAAGGTGATAGGTGAAACTGGAAGGGGGAGGGTGAATTAAAGAGCTGTGAAGTTGATTGGTGAAAGAGATACAGGGCTGGAGAAGTGGGAAATCTAATAGGAGAGGACAGAAGGCCCCGAAAGAAAGAAAAGGGGAGAGGATGAGAGGATGCACAGAGATAGGCAGGCAATGAGATAAGGTGAGAGAGGGAAAAGGTGGTGAGGAATGGTGATTTGGGGGGGAGAGGGGAGAGAGACAAGACGAGAAGTTCGAGAAATTGATGCTCATGTCATCAGGTTGGAGGTTACTCAGGTGGAATATAAGCTGTTGTTCCTCCAACCTGAGTGTGGCCTCATTGCGATAGTAGAGGCGGCCATGGATACACATATCGGAATGGGAATGGGAAGTGGAATTAAAATGGATGGCCACTGGGAGATCCCGCTTCTTCTAACGTATGGAGCGCAGGTGCTCGGCTAAGTGCTCTATCAATTTATGTTGGGTCTCACTGATATACAGGAGGCCACACCGGGAACAGCTATGACCCTAACAGACTCACAACTGAAGCGTCACCTCACCTGGACAGACTGTCTGCAGCCCTGAATGGTAGTGAGGGAGAAGGTGTAGGGGCAGGTGTAGCACTTGTTACGTTTGCAAGGATTTTTATTTTGCAAATTGCTTTCCCCGACATATCACAAGGAAGATAGAATTCCATAGGCAGACATTTCCGAAGTCTCTCAAGTTATGAGATTAGTTGCTTGAGGACTTCAAATTCGAAGCATCAGATTAATGAACAGCAAATATATTTTGATTTTGGTTAATTCAATGACTAGTGATAAATTAACAATAATGTCTGGCAGATTAGCATTTCTAACCTTTTAGGTTGTAAAAAAAAATATTATCAATTGAAAATTTTAGGCAAATACAATAAAACAACATCCAAAACAGTGAAAATGACCACCTTCTCTTACAAAAATAGGCAGTGTTACAGGACCTCCAACCAATAACACAAAATCAAATTCCCAGTTACTGATTTTTTTTAAATGGCGAAAAGTACAAGATAGCACAATAACATTTTAATTAGATATACTGTAGGGAATCTTTCAATCTAGGGTACAAAATGATCTAATGCAAAAATATATTACAAAAATGCAAAGTTCAAAACATTAATTTCAATTCCTTGAGTATTAGAACTGATCTCATCCTTCTGACAATGAACATTTTCAAACAACTCAATACTCACTTCTTGCTTGCGATGATCTTTCTTCAACTGAGCAATTTCTCGGTTTCTTCTAGATTCTGTCATTCGAGCACGTTCTTGTTCTTCCTTCATTTGTCTCATGAGACGGACCTTCAAAACAGCAAGAATGGACATTGTTTCTGAATGCATGTTTTCTGAATGCCACCATCATCCTTAATTACTTTCTTCAATCTAGGGCTAGGTAATGTTTGAGAATAAAGAATTTAATACTTGTATCAGGTCCAAGCATTAGCCCTTCTTATTCTATCGCTGAACTCAGCCATACTTGTCGTTACTGAGAAGACCATGAACTTGTAAAAGTTACTATTAATGGACCCACATACGATTTCCTCCCATCATACTTTTCTCCTTTTTCGTTGCTGTTTGCCTTACATGTGATAAATCAAAGTTTAAAATGCATGCACAATTTTAACATTGTAACTAGGCAATTGTAACATCTATTATAAATAACTTATCCACAATCATCATCCTCTGAGACATCCAACATATCCATCAAGGCAGAGAATGTCCATATAACCATATAACAATTACAGCACGGAAACAGGCCATCTTGGCCCTCCTAGTCTGTGCCGAACTCTTACTCTCACCTAGTCCCACCGACCTGCACTCAGCCTATAACCCTCCATTCCTTTACTGTCCATATATCTATCCAATTTAACTTTAAATGACAACATCGAACCCGCCTCAACCACTTCTGCTGGAAGCTTGTTCCACACAGCATGTCAGCCATTTCTTAAAGGAATAGGCAAAGATGTAATTTTTTTTAATAAAGCACCGACAGGAACAATACCGAACAATACAAAACTAGCTGCTGGAAATCTGAAATAACAAAAAATGCTGGAAACACTCAAGTCAGACAGAGTGTGCAGAAAGAGAAACAATAAACTTCCAGGTCCTCAACCTTTCGTTAAGTTCTGGCAGCCAGCTTCAAAATGTCATTGTTTCCAACACTTTCACTTGGTCAGCAGGATGCAAACAAATTTAAGGTGCAATCAAGACTAACTTCTGCCCACCTTGCATATCAATTTCCATAAAATACTAACAATAGTATTTAGTAATATTATAGGGAATCATGACACAGCTTTAGTGGTACTTAAATTACATGCCAACATTCAAAAGGTGTACAGCTTAACAACAGAAGCACATTTACTGTTTCTATCAACTTTACCTGTCTTCATATTTCTCTCAGACACAAGCCATGCTTCATTAGGTGGGTGATGAAAAAAGGAAATTGACTTTTTTTAAAAACTCACAAGAGAGCATAGGCCATCAACTTTTTACTGTTGATGTTTCTGTAGCAGGCAATGTCTTTTTCACGAGGTCAAGTTGCTAGCTCGATGCTCAACCCAGCACGGATAGAAAGAGTGCCTGGGGAGCCGGCTGAGTTCAAACTCAGGAACCTTCGCTCCAAAGTCTGGCGCCGATGCCACTACGCCACCAGCAAACAGGGTGGGTGGTGAGGAAATGAAATTAACATTTGTATTTTCAAGCTGATCAACACTATGGTGACTGAAAGGAATAGGCTTTAATATTTAAGATTTTTTTTCCTACTACTTCTCCTCACGTGAAGTGAGGCAACGCTTTATCTGTGAATTTGTTGGGGTCGTCTATTCTGTCTGGTGCTCTTGATGCAGGCTCCTTTACATTGGTGAGACTTATTGTAAATTGGGGGACTGCTTTGTTGAGTACTTCTCCATCGCCAAAAGTGGAACTTCACAGCGACTAAACATTTTAATTCCCATTCTAACAGGTTGGTACGTGGCTTCCTCTTGTGCCACAATGAGGCCACCTTCAGGGTGGAGGAGCAACACTTTGTATTCTGTCTGGGCAGCCTCCAACCTGATGGCATGAATACTGATTTCGCCTTTGGGTAAAAAAAAAATTCCCTCCCCCTCCCCTCCTTTTCTATCTACATTCTGGCCTCTTACCTCCTCTCACCTATCACCTCCAGGCATCATCAATGGAAAAGAGTACAGTCAACATTTTGGGGCGAGAAAGGACTGGATAAAAAAAGATGAGGAGTAGATTTAAAAGGTGGGGGAGGGGAGAGAGAAACACAAGGTGACAGGTGAAACTGGGAGGGGAAGGGATGAAGTAATTAGCTGGGAAGTAGATTGGTGAAAGAGATACAGGGTTGAAGAAGGGGGGATTCACATAGGTGTGGATAGGCCATGGAAGAAAGAAAAATGGGGAGGAGCACCAGAGGGAGGCGATGAGCAGACAAGGAGATAAGGTGAGAGAGGGAAAGGGGGACGGGGACTAGTGAAGGAGAGGGCGGGGGCATGACTAGAAATTCGAGAAATCGATGTTCATGCCATCAGGTTGGAGGCTACCCAGAAGAAATATAAGGTGTTGTTCCTCCAACCTGAGTGTGGCCCATCGCGACAGTAGAGGAGGCCATGGATAGACACATTGGAATGGGAATGGGAAATGGAATTAAAATAGGTGGGCACAGGGAGATCCTGCTTCTTCTGGTGGACGGAGAGTAGGTGCTCGGTGCAGCTGTCTCCCAATCTACATCAGGTCTCACTGATATACAGGAGGCCACACCAGGAGCACTGGACAGAGTATATGACCCCAACAGACTTACAGGTGAAGTATCTCTTCACCTGGAAGGACTGTTTGCGGGCCCAAATGGTAGTGGGGGAGGTGGTGTAGGGGCAGTTGTAGCACTTGTTCCGCTTGCAAGGATGAAGTGCCAGGAGGGAGATCAGTGGGAAGGGATGAATGGACAAGGGAGTCACGCAGGGAGGGATCCCTGCAAAAAGCAGAAAGTGGCGGGGGGGTGGGGAGAAAAGATGTGCTAAGTGGTGGGATCCTGTTGGAGACGGTGGAAGTTCTGGAGAATTATGAGCTGGACGCGGAGGCTGGTGGGGTGATAGGTAAAGACAAGAGGAACCCTATCCCTGATAGGGTGGCAGGAGTTTGGGATAAGAGCAGATATACGTGAAATGGAAGAGATATGGTTGAAGCCAGCGTTGATGGTGGAGGAAGGGAAGCCCCTTTCTTTGAATGAAAAGCCTCATCCTGAGAACAGATGCGGCAGAAATGGAGGAATTGAGGGGAGGGATGGGTCGGAGGAACTTGGATTTCCAGTATCTGCAGATTCTCTCTTGTTCATGACTATCACCTCCTCCTGGATCCTCTCATCCTTCCCTTTCTCCCATCAGATTCCTTCCTCTTCAGCCCTTTACTTTTCCCATCCAATTGGCTTCACCTATCACCTTCTAGCCATCTTCCCTACCCTCTCCCCCAACCTTTTTCTTCTGGTATCTTCGCTTCCTTTCCAATCTTGAAGAAGGGTCTTGGCCCGAAACATGGACTGTTCATTCATTTTCATTGATACTGCTGAGCTGCTGAGTGATTCCAGCAATTTGCCTGTGTGTATTTTTATTTCTCCGCAAAATTCCAAGCCAATAAAGAAATAAATTTAGTGTGTTATAGCTGCCAGAAATAAATGAACTCTACCTTGGTTTTCTTCATTTCTCCCACTTCCTGCTGCAGTTTCTTCAACTGTTTTTCATACTGCAGTTGATTTTTTAGTAAACGTGCATGTTCCTTTTGGGCAGTATGCAACTTCTGCAGCTCTTTGTTCATTACTTGAAGCTTTTTCTCATATTCTGATTTAATTTTATTTGCTTTTTCTTCAGAAAAACTTTCCATTGAACCTAGAATAATCAAAGTTTTAGGTTTATCTTCAACCTAAAGACAGATACTTCCTATCTACTCTGATCATTTGCTGCATCTATTATGTTTTTTGAGGATGTAACTATGAAAATGGACAAGGGAGAGCCAGTGGATGTAGTGTACCTGGACTTTCAGAAAGCCGTTGATAAAGTCCCATATAGGAGATTAGTGGGCAAAATTAGGGCACATGGTATTGGGGGCAGAGTACTGACATGGACTGAAAATTGGCTGGCTGACAGAAAACAAAGAGTAGCGATTAACGGGTCCCTTTCGGAATGGCAGGCGGTGACCCGTGGGGTACCGCAGGGTTCAGTGCTGGGACCATAGCTGTTTACAAATATATTAATGATTTAGATGAGGGAATTAAAAGTAACATTAGCAAATTTGCCGATGACACAAAGCTGGGTGGCAGTGTGAAATGTGAGGAGGATGTTATGAGAATGCAGGGTGACTTGGACAGGCTGGGTGAGTGGGCAGGTGCAGTTTAATGTGGATAAATGTGAGGTTTTCCACCTTAGTGATCAGAACGGGAAGGCAGATTATTACCTAAATGGAGTCAAGTTAGAAAAAGGGGAAGTACAACGAGATCTAGGTGTTCTTGTACATCAGTCACTGAAAGCAAGCATGCAATTACAGCAGGCAGTGAAGAAAGCTAATGGCATGCTGGCCTTCATAACAAGGGGAATTGAGTATAAGAGCAAAGAGGTCCTTCTGCAGCTGTACAGGGCCCTGGTGAGACTACACCTGGAGTACTGTGTGCAGTTTTGGTCTCCAAATTTGAGGAAGGACATTCTTGCTATTAAGGGAGTGCAGCATAGGTTCACAAGGTTAATTCCCGGGATGGCAGGACTGTCATATCAAAAGATTGGAGTGACTGGGCTCGTATACTCTGGAATTTAGAAGGCTGAGAGGGGATCTTATTGAAACATATAAGATTATTAAGGGATTGGACACGCTGGAGGCAGGAAGCATGTTCCCGCTGATGGGTGAGTCCAGAACCAGAGTCCACAGTTTAAGAATAAGGGGTAGGCTACTTAGAACGGAGAGGAAAAACTTTTTCACCCAGACAGTGGTGGATATATGGAATGCTCTGCCCCAGAAGGCTGTGGAGGCCAAGTCTCTGGATGCTTTCAAGAAAGAGATGGATAGAGCTCTAGTGGAATCAAAGGTTATGGGGATAAGGCAGGAACTGGATACTGATCGTGGATGATCAGCCACGATCACAGTAAATGGCGGTGCTGGGTCGAAGGGCCAAATGGCCTACTCCTGCACCTATTGTCTATTGTCTCAAGTTTGTAGAGTCAATTACTCTTTATATTAGGCATTAACACAAGAAATTATTTATTGCTTTATAAATGCCTTATAAGATGCTGAAAAGAATACAAGTTGAAAAGAAAATGGATTGACAATTTGACCTGTCAATTTGTAATCAAAGCATGATGTCAAAAAATCATTTTTGCTCTCTATCCTACCCAGGTTTTGAAGAACACGGTCTCTCTCCAATTGGGTGTCCCGGATTTTATTTTGCAGCATCATTAACTTTTCCTCATACTGCTGTTTCAGTGTCTGAAGTCGTCGCTGGCTATTTTCCAGTTCATCAATGAGCTTCTGCTTAATTTCTATTTCACAGGTAATGTTAGCCAGATCTGCCTGGAAATTAGCTATGGAAATAAGGAAGATTGCTTGAGTAATTGAATATCATAAGCATGAAAAACTAAAATATTGTTTAAATCTATGCATCATTAGATGGGAAAGAAAAACCTCAGAATTCCTTTGTTGCTTTCGCACAAATGATCAAAGATCAAATATTTATCACAAAGTATTGGTCTACCTGCCCGAACCAGTAAATTCAATGACAAACCCAAATACTGATCCAACTGTTATCACCAAAATAACAATATTTTAAAAATGAGCTGTGTACTCCTATGTACTTCTCTGCCAATACAGGGACTATAATTGGCTATTAAATTGTCTATTGCAATACATACGTGTACCAAACATGGCAACAGCACATTCAAGCCCCAGTCATTCACCAACTTACATTATGTTCATCCCCATCATTCTGGAAGTATTTTGCTTTATTTTATTTTCTTTCATAATCTTAAACATGTTTATTAGACCCATTTCTTTGCTTCTGCATTAGAATCAAAGCCTGAGGATAAACGTTGACTCTTGCAACAATCCCCATGTCCAGGAAGGAAAGAAAAATGGCTGAAGTGCCTGAATCCAGCTGAAAGCACAAACTGCAGCAAAACATTGGATAAGTAAGAATGCATTTGAGGAGGAGGAGAGAGGGGTGGGTTGAGAAGGTGGAGAAAGGAATGGGTTGTTGCATGCAGGTTAAAAAAAACAATTTCTTTACCAGCATAGGAACTAACAAAGGAGAACTGTAAGCAGAAAAAAAGGAAACAAAATATTATGTTACCTACTAGCAGAATCAGGGAACACATCAGAAACTATTGTGAAGGTTGTATTCACCAAGAACATGTGTAAAAGACTAATGTAATTGTACAGAGACAGCACAGATTTATTAAAAGAGAAATCATGTACAAGAAACCTTCTCAAGTTCTTCGAGAATGAATTTGGTTTAATAGGCAAAGGGAAACCAGATAATATGGTGCATTAGATTTTCAGAAGACTCTTGCCAAGGTCCCACACAGGCTGGAGCACATGGAAATGGGAGCAAAATACCAGTAGTGAATAAGAACTCGTTATCAGACAAAGCAAAGATTGTGAACAATATCCTCCTCAGGTTGACAGCCTGTGACAAGTGGCATTCTACAGGTATCAGTGGTTGGTTTCCAGTTATTCATAAACTGTAACGATGGCTTCAGAAGCCAGAAGTTCTTTTTTCAAGTTTAGAATGATACAAAACAAGGCAACTTAGTGTATAGTTTGGGTGGTGGAAAATGTAAAGAGACTTCTAAAGACATGGAGACAAGATAGGTGAGTGGCAAGAACTTGGAAGACAAGATAAAATGTGCAAAAATATGAGAACATCCGATTTGGTGTATAAAACATAAAGATAGAGTACTGGAAGAGGTTACAATAAAATTCTGGGAAAACTCATCTGGTCAAGTAGCACAGAGGCAGTCTTAACTGCTGAACTTTCCCAGCGTTCTTTCTATTTAAGATTTCCAGCATCTGCAGTTTTTATTTTAATTTTTTGTTTTTAAACAGGAATAGGATGGGAAATGCTGATGCTCTTAGAGAAAATTACCATGCAGATGAAGCAAACAATAAGGCAGGCAAATGGTAAATTGGCCTTTATTAAGAGAGGATTTGAATACAGAAAATGTCTTCCTGCAGTTCTTCGGGCATTGGTAAGACCACACCTGGTGTATTCTGTATAGTGTGCAAATACAGACATACTTGCTGCAGAGAGAGGGCGATAAAGACTCATCAACCTGGTCCCTCAGAGTGCAGATTTACCATATGAGCAGAGTTCACAGAATACAAATCTAATCAGATTAGAGTTTAGAAGAATCAGAAATCTCATTAAAATTACAAGATTTCTACAGGACTCAGTCATAGAATAAGGTCTAATCTATTCAGAACTAAATGAAGGACAAACCTCTTCACTCAATAGATGGGGAAGTTTTGGAATTCTTAACATTAAAGGTTATCCAGTTCATCGAAAATTGATCAGCAGCATTCTGGATATTAAAGTTATCAAGAGGCAGAAGGACATGTCAGGAAAGTGGAGCTGAGATAGAAGAGGTGTCACAATCCTTACATATGGCAGAACAGGCTCAAAGGGCTTTTTGTTGGTCACATTTCTCATGTTTGCATTAAAGCAGGTATGAATAGGTTGTTACTGGCAAGAATCAAGACCTTCTATTGTTCAAAACATCATAATCCTCTACAAACAGTGTGCTCAAACTTACTTAAGCAAAGCCCACGAATCAAAATCTTAGATAAACAAAGCCAGCTAATCATTAATCTAAATAAAGGCCAGGCGGCAATAGAAATGTTTAAGGCATTACCTTCTTCATCTATTTCAGAGTCAGATTCATCTGAACTTTCACTTATTTCAACTTCATCCTCTTCAGCATCTTCTTCATCCCCTTCATGATCGCTGTATTCCTGACCTTCCTCCTTCAAAAGCAATATCTGAGTCACTTACTTTAATTTGATGAAAATGTCAAATTACTCTTAGCTATTTAAACTTAGGTATACCTCCTCCAAGTCATTCTTTTCTTTCTCTTCCATGTCTTTCTCTTCTGATTTCTCCCCTTCATTAAAAATCTCCTCTTTAGTTAGGCTGTGCAAAACATAAAATGAATTACATTTATTGTTTAAGATGTCACATCAGTTACAACATTTACACTTCTTCTGATATCAATTAAAATTAAGAGGTTGCACACCCCCAATCATGCGAATGAAAAAAGTACAAAGATATATATGTCAGCTTCTTACAAATTCAATGCCTTGAAAGAGCATTCAGCCCACACAACTATTTCCACATCTTAGTTTCATTTTCTACATTTTAAATATATTTAAGGATTATTTCTGAGCATTGTGCCTCATGTCAAATCAAAAGGAAAATTCAAAACCTGTCAACAACTTACTGAAAATTCTGAGTCTGATAAAGAATCCATCCCATTTGTAATAACTATACTAACTTTCATCGGGTGCCATATACGTATTACCTCACCAATACGCCCGATTTGTTGATGTAGAAAATGGAGGATCACCTGAATACAACCCCTCTCTGTAGGGTCCAACAGTATGGTAGATTTTCAAAAGACCAAACCAAAATGAGCATTTAAAACACGTCACAGATTGATAGTAGAGAAGCACAGATCTGGGGAAGGGTACAAAACCATCTCAAAAGCACTGAACATACCTTGGAGCACAATGCGGTCTACTGGGAAACCACAGTGACACTGCCTGGTCAGGCCACCCCTCAAAACTTAGTACCGGACAATAATGGTATGTGTAAGAGAGGTTGTGACACCAGAAGTCACTGAGTGAGCTCCAGAAATCAGTGGCTGTAACTTGAGACGAAATTGATACCTCCACAATCTCTAAAGTCTTGCACACAAAAAAAGTGCAAAGGAGAAGCCCTGGTTTGGGAAAAAAACAGATCCTTGCCTGTAAAGACTTTGTAAAGCTTCATTAAGATACTGTAAAGATGTGGAAGGTCTTATGGTCTGATGAGATTAAAGTGGAACTTTTTGGCCTCAACAGTTAAGTGGTATGTGAGGTGTAAATCTAATACTGCACATCAGCTAGGTAACATCATCCCTACTGTAAAGTATGGTAGAGATAGCATCATACTATGGGGATGCCTTTCAGCAGCAGGGAATGGAAATCTGGTCAGGATTGGTAGGATCTAACATATAGAGAAGCTTTGAGGAAAGAGAAGCAGAATAAATGGTGTAAAGGTAGTAAGGTAGAAGGGCTGAAGTGTGTGCACCTCAATGCAAGAAGCATCAGGAACAAAGGTGATGAACTGAGAGCTTGGATACATACACGGAATTATGATGCAGTGGCCATTACAGAGACTTGGCTGGCACCAGGGCAGGAATGGATTCTCAATATTCCTGGATTTCAGTGCTTTAAAAGGGATGGGGGGGGAGGGGAAGGGGAGGAAGGGTGGCATTACTGGTTAGGGATACTATACAGCTCCAGAAAGGGTGGGTAATGTAGCAGGATCCTCTTTTGAGTCAGTATGGGTGGAAGTCAGGAACAGGAAAGGAGCAGTCACTCTATTGGGGGTATTCTATAGGCCCCCTGGTAGCAGCAGAGATACAGAGGAGCAGATTGGGAGGCAGATTTTGGAAAGGTGCAAAAATAACAGGGTTGTTACCATGGGTGACTTTAACTTCCCTAATATAGATTGGCACCTGATTAGTTCCAAGGGTTTAGATGGGGCAGAGTTTAAGTGTGTCCAGGACGGATTCCTGTCACAGTATGTGGACAGGCCGACTAGGGGGAGTGCCATACTAGATCTAGTACTAGGTAATGAACCGGGTCAGGCCACAGATCTCTCAGTGGGTGAGCATCTGGGGGACAGTGACCACCACTCCCTGGCCTTTAGCATCATCATGGAAAAGGATAAAATCAGAGAGGACAGGAATTGGGGAAGGGCAAATTATAAGGCTATAAGGCTAGAACTTGCAGGTGTGAATTGGGATGACGTTTTTGCAGGGTAATGTACTACGGACATGTGGTCGATGTTTAGAGATCTCTTGCAGATTAGGGATTAAATTTGTCCTACGGACATGTGGTCGATGTTTAGAGATCTCTTGCAGATTAGGGATTAAATTTGTCCCGGTGAGGAAGATAAAGAATGGTAGGGTGAAGGAACCATGGGTGACAAGTGAGGTGGAAAATCTAGTCAGGTGGAAGGCGGCAGCATACATGAGGTTTAGGAAGCAAGGATCACATGGGTCTATTGAGGAATATAGGGAAGCAAGAAAGGAGCTTAAGAAGGGGCTGAGAAGAGCAAGAAGGGGGCATGAAAAGACCTTGGAGAGTAGGGTAAAGGAAAACCCCAAGGCATTCTTCAATTATGTGAAGAAAAAAAGGATGACAGAATTTAAGGTAGGACTGATTAGAGATAAAGGTGGCAAGATGTGCCTGGAGGCTGTGGAAGTGAGCAAGGTCCTCAATGAATACTTCTCTTCGGTATCCACCAATGAGAGGGAACTTGATGATGGTGAGGACAATATGAGTGAGGTTGATGTTCTGGAGCATGTTGATATTAAGGGAGAGGAGGTGTTGGAGTTGTTAAAATACATTAGGACGAATAAGTCCCCGGGGCCTGATGGAATATTCCCCAGGCTGCTCCACGAGGCGAGGGAAGAGATTGCTGAGCCTCTGGCTAGGATCTTTATGTCCTCGTTGTCCACGGGAATGGCACCAGAGGATTGGAGGGAGGCGAATGTTGTCCCCTTGTTCAAAAAAGGTAGTAGGGATAGTCTGGGTAATTATAGACCAGTGAGCCTTACGTCTGTGGTGGGAAAGCTGTTGGAAACGATTCTTAGAGATAGGATCTATGGGCATTTAGAGAATCATGGTCTGATCAGGGACAGTCAGCATGGCTTTGTGAAGGGCAGATCGTGTCTAACAAGTCTGATAGAGTTCTTTGAGGAGGTGACCAAGCATATAGATGAGGGTAGTGCAGTGGATGTGATCTATATGGATTTTAGTAAGGCATTTGACAAGGTTCCACTTGGTAGGCTTATTCAGAAAGTCAGAAGGCATGGGATCCAGGGAAGTTTGGCCAGGTGGATTCAGAATTGGCTTGCCTGCAGAAAACAGAGGGTCGTGGTGGAGGGAGTACATTCAGTTTGGAGGATTGTGACTAGTGGTGTCCCACAAGGATCTGTTCTGGGATCTCTACTTTTCGTGATTTTTATTAGCGACCTGGATGTGGGGGTAGAAGGGTGGGTTGGCAAGTTTGCAGACGACACAAAGGTTGGTGGTGTTGTAGATAGTGTATAGGATTGTTGAAGATTGCAGAGAGGCATTGATAGGATGCAGAAGTGGGCTGAGAAGCGGAAGATGGAGTTCAACCCAGAGAAGTGTGAGGTGGTACACTTTGGAAGGACAAACTCCAAGGCAGAGTACAAAGTAAATGGCAGGATACTTGGTAGTGTGGAGGGGCAGAGGGATCTGGGGGTACATGTCCACAGATCCCTGAAAGTCGTCTCACAGGTGGATAGGGTAGTTAAGAAAGCTTATGGGGTGTTAGCTTTCATAAGTCGAGGGATAGAGTTTAAGAGTCACGAGGTAATGATGCAGCTTTATAAAACTCTGGTTAGGCCACACTTGGAGTACTGTGTCCAGTTCTGGTTGCCTCACTACAGGAAGGATGTGGAAGCATTGGAAAAGGTACAGAGGAGATTTACCAGGATGCTGCCTGGTTTAAAAAGTATGGATTATGATCAGAGATTAAGGGAGCTAGGGCTTTACTCTTTGGAGAGAAGGAGGATGAGAGGAGACATGATAGAGATATACAAGATAATAAGAGGAACAGATATAGAGTGGATAGCCAGCACCTCTTCCCCAGGGTACCGCTGCTCAATACAAGAGGACATGGCTTTAAGGTAAGGGGTGGGAAGTTCAAGGGGGATATTAGAGGAAGGTTTTTTTACTCAGAGAGTGGTTGGTGCATGGAATGCACTGCCCGAGTCAGTGGTGGAGGCAGATATACTAGTGAAGTTTAAGAGATTACTAGACAGGTATATGGAGGAATTTAAGGTGTGGCAGGCAGGGTCCGAGGGTCGGCACAACATTGTGGGCCGAAGGGCCTGTATGTGCTGTACTATTCTATGTTCTTAAAATGAATGTTGCTAAATACAGAGAGATTCTGGATAAAAACTTGCTAGCCTCTGTCAGAAAGCTTAAACTGGGGAGGAACTTCATTTTTCACAGGACAATGACCCAACGCACACTGCCAGAGCAACCATGGAGTGGCTTCAAATGAAGAAAATTGATGTTCTGGAGTGGCCTAATCAGAGTCCTGACCTTAACCCCAATTGAACACCTCTGGCATGACTTCAAGATTGCTGAGCACCACGACTATCTAACAAACCCAGCACAGCTTGAGCAATTTTGCAAGGAGGAATGGGCAAATCTTGCACCATCATGTTGTGCAAATCTAAGAGACTTACTCAAAAAGACTACTGGCTGTAGGACCTGCAAGAGTTGGTTCAAATAAGTATTCAGCAAAGGTGAATGAATACTTTTGAATTGCTAACATCTCAGTTTCTGTATTTCTAGTTTTTCATGCTTTACAATTTTCCATGGTTTTTTGGCTCTACTGTGAAAAAGGAGCAGATGATTCACAAACAAAAATTGTCGGTTAAATTGATCAGAATCTTTTAATGTAATATTCACTTATGTGAACAAAGGAGAGGCTGAATACTTTTACAAAGCACTGTATGTTATAAATGCAATAACTGAATGTATATATGAAGTTAAAAACGCAAACAACAGGAATTCTGCAGATGCTGGAAATTCAAGCAACACATATAAAAGTTGCTGGTGAACGCAGCAGGCCAGGCAGCATCTCTAGGAAGAGGTGCAGTCGACGTTTCAGGCCGAGACCCTTCGTCAGTCCTGACGAAGGGTCTCGGCCTGAAACGTCGACTGCAAGGGTCTCGGCCTGAAACGTCGACTGCACCTCTTCCTGGAGATGCCGCCTGGCCTGCTGTGTTCACCAGCAACTTTTGTGTGTGTTGTATATATGAGGTGGTGATTTTTTATTTCCCTGCAGAGTAAGAGTCACAGGTTTTGTTATCAGCAAAATACAAATTATCTACGTATTACATGGACCTTTGCTTCTTCAAGTGAACAGTTGTAGTTGTCTGTTTGCAAAACAAAAAAAAAACTTGCACAGAAATCACATCTTGAACCACCGTATTAAAATACATATCCTGTTATAGTAATAAAATATAGCTGAAGTACATGTTTTTAACCACTAATATTCCAAAACCATTTTTAATGATTGAAAATAAGCTTCATGACTTTAACTGAATTCCAAGTGCTTTGGAACAGAAATGACTTACATTGTGATGGTAAACTAACAAAATATTATACTGTAACAGGAAATTTTAAACTATGGTTACAAAGAAACCACACTTAAAATGCAAGCTATGTTCTTTTTGACAATATGAAACTGCAATAAAGATGAAAAAAAGAAATATTTCTCAATCCAGAATATATCAAGGCAATAAAGGAGTGAAAAATTAACTTAATATAAACGTGTGCAAGTTAATTTTTAACTCAAGAAAACCACATCCAAAACCAGGATTTTAAAACATGGAAAAGTTTAAGACTGGGGAAAAAAGTCAACAGTTTCTCTGGCCAGATGTCAATAAACTGCCAACTGCCCATCTCCTTCAGATTTTCAATTCTTCTTTAGAACTTTGAACATGATACTCTGCTCCACAAATCTGTCACTCTCTGTAGAAGTTAAACTTAAATATTCTACATTGTCTTCCTACTTCTAAACATGAGTCTATGCCATCCAAGTTCAAATATTGAACAGGAAATTTCTTATAGTAGTCCATCTCTAATTTTTCCAGTTCTTGCCTAATAGCCAATTAAATAGTGATGCTAAGACCTGTTCAAATGTTGTCCTCACTCTAGCTTGTCCTTGTGACAAGAGGAGACCCAATCAAGAGAGAAAGAATATGACAGACTAGATTGTATATCAAGTTGATGGGGGAAAAGGTGTGCATTGGTAAAATGGTGAAATGACAAAATGAACAGAAAGCTACCAAAACTTGCTAAGATAAAAACCCTATCTGAAACATAAAATTTAATACAAATATTTAAAATAAAAGAATATTTAACATGAAAAGTTGAATTTACCTCATGCACACAATTAACTGAGACCCACAAAGAAACTTTTAACAAACTATATTTAGAAAAATCCAATTGAAACATAACATTGCTATCCACATCCCATTAACAATAAAATGCATTACAGCAATTTAATAACTGTAGGCGATATTCAGGAACAACGCACACCTTTTTTTCTTTTTTTTCTCCTTTTTCTTGAGCTTTTCCAAGTCCTTTTTAGCCATTTCCAAGACATCCATTGTATCCTTTTCTGAACCAAGGACTGAACCAGAAAAAGTACCATTAAGATATGGGGGTCTTGCTGAAGCCCTTGAAAGGTTACGACGAAGGTTTTCATTCATAGCTTCACTCTCAAATAGTTTTGATCTAAAATAATAAAACAGTACAAGGCTAAGAATGGAACTATGGGTTAAGAGATAAATACTAGAATAGCATGAAATACTCCACAGAAATGTTCCGTGGAAGTTGCATGAACAATATAGAATGCAAATAGTATTATGAGGAGACTTCAAGGACCATCTTGCAGTTACTTGCTAACTGAGTTTTTTTTAATATAAGGTGCATCTTGCAATGTAATATTGAATTCATTGTGCAGTCTGCTTGAAAGCAAAAGGCCAATGATCCTCATTCTTGGGAAAATCCCACACATTTTTCACTTTCTAACATAATCTTAGAGGGTATCATAAATTCAGAGGTTAAACCACAGTTATATGAAGCATTGGCAACACACTATACAGCACTTGTCTGCTTATTTAAATGTGGTAATGTACTTGGAACAGTTAGAGAAAATTCAATCTAATACTTGGAGCAGGTAGGAGGTCTTAAGAGGAAAACTTAGAGGGCTAGGTTTGCACTCATTGCAGTTTAGAATTATAAGAGACATTAATAACACACAAAATTATGAGTGATCCTGACAGAGTGGCTGTGAAGAGGTTTCTCCTTAAGTGAGAATCTAGAACTTGGGATTATTGCTTAAAAATAAAGGGATACCCATTTAAGACAAGAACAAGGTGAAATCTTTTTCAAGCATTTTAGATCTTCAGAACTCTCGACTAACAATATTCAGACGATGCTTCTACTACTCCTTAAGGAAGACAGAAATAGGTTCTTGAAAAACAACAGGGTAAAACAATGCCCGAGCTAGATGTGAATATGGAGTTGAGATTACAATCAGATAGGCCACAAACTTACTAAATGATGGTGTAAACTTGACAATCCAAGTTTCCTACCTCTACATAAATTTTTGTCTTTTCTCAAAAATGGTGTGTGTCAATATGCATGTATCTTCATCTTAAAATGAAATTACAGTTACCTGAGATCTTCAACTTCTTTTATATAATTCTGGATCATTGCACTAATTTCTTCATTTCCATCTCCTATAATTTGATATGATAGAAAACTTATATCAGAACAATTTAAATGCAATTAAATTATTATCAGCTGGGGATGTGAAATATTTCAGAATCTCACACCAGCTTTAACAATTGTATATATTTCTCCCCCACTCTCCCTTCAACTCTAACGTGAAAAGGATGTGTGAGGTCGTGGGGATTGGCCATGATATGGGGGTTTAAATATAAAAGTTCCATAAGGTTCATTTGTTCAAGTTTGCTTTCGCTAATAACGAGTTTGGTCATCTTTGCAGAGGATTTTCAGAATACCTCAGGAAAAGAGGAATTGGCTCTTGACCAGATTATTTGGGAATACGTAATTATAGACTTATACCATTAAATCACAATGAAAAATTGTCAGGAACAAACAGCATAATTTTTTCCAAATTTTGAATTTTAATAAGTTAAGAGTTTACCTGATTTGGCAAGTACTTGAATGACCTGATCACTGAGAAGTTGTGTTACTCTTGCCCTCAGTGATTCTATAGTTTCTTGCATTGCCTTTACTCTCATTCGCAGATTATTGTTTTCAGTTTGTAGCATAGAATTTTCATGAAACATATCATTAATACTCTCCACACCATCATCTCCAATTATTCTCTTGCCCTAACAAAAATAAAGAACAGTTGATTTGCTTTAAAAATCCAAGCTCATCTCAGATTTCTCTGACATTATGTTCCAGCCTGGTCTGGAAGAAGGTTCTTCAGGCCATACCACTATTTTTTTTAAATACACATGGGTCCTACTCACCTCAAAAAGACCACAAATACATAATATTATACAATCATTATTTGAATTGTAGGAACACTGCTTCTAGTCTCCAAATTCCCACTATTGATATTTGCTTCAGTCAACTGTCTTTGATTAAAACAGCATGCCTAAATACTAAGTTCAGCTAAAGTCAGGATCTATTCTCCAGTACTCTACCCACCATCAACATTAAACTGACTTGACTCAAACTTATTCAGTGCATCTCTCAGGCTGCTGTTTCGCTCACCACTACTCGCAACCAACTCTTTCCATTCCCACAAGACCATGATAACTCCATGAGATTTTAGGGCAAGAACATGACAGAGAAGGTGGGTAGATGTGCAGACAACTAGAATCACACACAGGTCTGTGGATGGAGCAGAAAAAAAATGGGGCCAGATTTGCTCAGAAGTCAAGGTCCACAGCAGGACAGGGATCAGTCTGGAGACCAAGGCACCGCTGGGAAAGTAGTTGGATGTGGCTGAGGTTTGGGGTGAAAATCTGAGTTGAGATGTTCATGGAGGATTGTAAGTGTGCAAGATCAAGCAATGAGAAGATGATCTGTGGTCTGAAATGAGGCATTAGACAGGATACCTGTGATTATCTTTGCATCACTCTGTCCAAGTGACACAATGTGACCAATGAGAATAGCAAGTACTGTGTTTTATCCTCACAACAGCAGTAGGTAACCTGAAACTCACTTTGAATGGTTTTGTCCTCATGAGACTTAATCTCTTACACAGTGGATGAGGAGCAAAATAAAGTACTCTCGTAGATATGGCCAAGTATCACAATAACTCAGGAGTGCTCAACACCATTGAAAACAAAGCAGCTAAACAAATTAGGACGCTATCCGTCAAAATATCAAGTCCCTTCACCACTTGTGTCCTATTATATAAAGTACGATATCACTAGCAGCTGCCAAGCATATAATCATCCAGGCCAAGACAGAACTTGGTATAATCACTACCAGAGATTACACAAATATGATACCATTTTATCCATTCTTTTCAGCCATAGGATGAAAAACACTGAGGACAGGCTCAATGCAGCAGACTGCTGCGGAAGCATCTGCTCAAGCACAAATTAAGAAGGATGATAAGTACTTGCATGGTCAGCGGTGTTGATATCATTACACCAAAAATTACTTAAACAAAAATTGCGTGAATTGAATACAGTACAACTCTGCCTGTCTCAGTTTCTCGCCCTCTGCTTAAGATATCTGGACCCCATGTTTTCTTTAAAATCACCAAGCTCACTAGAAAATGTATAACTTTACTGTGCAACATTTTTTAAAAATTGTGAATCAAGTGTGCTGGGATAAACAAAAAAGTGTAAGTACTGTGGAAAATCTGCCTGAGAATGAAGGATTATTGGTGTTTTATTGCAATGGTCATCTGAAAGGAGTTGAGAATATGTGGACATTACTATGCAGGTCAGAAATTTTAACTGTGCCAAACCATTAACTCACCTGGTAAAGTTCCTGCATGATCTCAAAAATGACTAAATCTGTTACTCAAGTTTCTGATAGAAATTACAAAGAGGTGACTTCCTATACTGTGCAGAATGAAAAATATCCAGGAGACATTCAGGATTCCCTTCAGGTTTTCCTTAAAATTTGCTTACCGTCTTATACTCTGTAAGTTCCATCTGGAGTCGTGCTATTTCACCTCGGAGTGCATTGATTTGTTGGCTTGCCCTGTCTTGGTTAACCATCACTTTATTTTTGATGTTTCGTGCACGATTTGCATATTTCAATGTGTTCAAAGTTTCCATGAAATCACGATCTGATGGACCAACACATGCGATCATAACCGTCTGGCTGCAAAAGAAAATTCGATTTACTATTGAAGTACATCTCCTGGATCTCACGCAGTATGTTTGTACACATCCGTTTAAGTACCCAACTAGTAAAGCCATGCAATAAATTTAGCAATGCCATTTAATCAAAGTACAACTTGCCATTACTATATCTTTATCAAATCATAGTAACTGAACAAAAAAATTAAAAATAATTTCCACTCAAGTGATTCAGTATCTTACAACTGTTAATATGCATTTCCTTTTAACTTATTTGAACACACACCACCTACAGATTTATAATACTGCACCATAAATGATCTTTCTACAAATCCCAAACAGCCAGATAATTTGAGAATAAACTATACAGCAAGGAAAAGATGGAGGGGAATTATTTACCATGATGTCACTATTTGTAAGCTGCTTGATTGCACATCAGTTTTGGTAGAATTCTCCATTCCTGGCTATTGATAGCAACCCTTTATCATCTGCCTAGTATTTTTATTTGATCATTTAGTGCAATATACAAGTTTAACATTCCAGATAGTTCTCTTAGAACTAACAGGTATCCCTATCTCCCTTTCCAATGCATATACAATTATTTTCAGCACAATCTCATAGGCTGATGGGTCTGTCCGATGCTGCATTGTTCTATGTTTATAGTTCAGAAATTTTACCAAAACATACAATTGGAACAGAGGCACTTTTAACTATGTGATTTCATAATAATATGCACCAGTTGTAATAAAGCCTTTGAAGCATAGAACAGAGTACTGCAGCACAGGAACAGGCTCTTTGACCCACGGTGTGCTGAACTAATTAAAGAATATCTGATTACAGTGGTTCCCAAACATTTTTGGATTAATGTCCTCTTGGTTTCCAGACCACATCCCCAGCACCCATGCTCCTTCTCCAGCCATAATATAAAAACTATAAAGAATTTTGATTTACGATCCACAGTGAAAGAAAATCGGAACTGCAGATCCAAAGCAGTGACAAATAATTGCAAATTCAGATCAGTGACAAATAATCACAAAATTATTCAAATCTACTTAAAGCTACAAATAAAATTATTTATTTAGTTACAGTGAAGACAATTCTCATCGACAATCTTAAGAGCGTACATTAGCCATCCAACTATTCACTACTTCATTGCTTTTTCACCTTTCAATGAGATGGATGGGCTTGGTGCAGTGCTTATCACCTTCTCAACATCAGGCTGAATGTCACTCAGAAGGAGTCTGTTTCATCACTCTGAAAGAAGTTGGCCGGCTGCATGCACTGAGACCACGTTCCACTAAGAATGATATTCGAAAGGCAATAAAGAGCATCTAAACCTTTTTCCACAGGGCAGGGCGGTGTTCAGAGACTTCTTTCTGCAACCAAAGTCTTGATATTTCATTTCTGAACTTCAGCTTCAGTTCAAAGTCCTTTTGTAGTGAATTAAATTTTTCCCTCTTCCTTCCTGTTAATTCCTCATTACAAGTGTTCAGGAATGAATTTATTACTCAAGCTGAAATTTGGATCATGAGAAGATCCTGAAATCTCTTCGACATTTCTTTAGGCAGCTTATCCAAACGGGCACAGTATACTTTAAGATTATTATCTGATTTTCTTTTTCTTTCAAATCAAAGAGACTTGAAAATTGGAAAAAGGCCGCAACCATCAATGTTGCACTTAAATAAGATCAACTTGAACAGAAACGTGGAGACCACTGATCTGACTTTGATAAGATTCATATCACTTCCTTACAACTGAAGATTGGTTCCATAAACTTTGCAAATAATTCTGACAAATCAGCAATGTCTTATCTGATTATTCTTGAGTTGATTACTGAATGAAGCATTCGAGTCTTCAAAGAATTTTATCACAGTCTCAAAGAGTGTATAAAAGTGTCTCAGGCAGTTTCCTTTAGAGAGCCATCTAAACCTCTTGAAGTAGTCAAGAATTGAGAGCACGGGACTTGATTTTATTTTCCTCTGTGATAACAGTATTTAATGATTCGTGCAGCGGATTACTTAGGTTTTTCTCAACGAGATCTTGTCTCAGTAAGTAAGTATAGGTTTTTCTGAGAAAGTAATAACCTCTGGGTAGTGTCCTGTCATTGACGGTGTCCCATCTGCAGTACAAGTATGAATGTTGGTGAGTGGAATGTCATTCTCTTTGCAAACTTGCTCAACAACTCGAAATATTGACTCACCTTCGTATCTATTTCTAGTTCCCTTACAAATAACTTCTGAATTATGCTTTCCTCTCTTATGAAGCAAACATAATCAGGAAGCAAAGATTCATTGTCTGGCAAAGTTGACTCATCCAACTGCAGAGCAAATTCTGTTGTCCTAAGTATGTTCACAACATGTCTTCCACATTCTCACACATATTATTTGAACAGAATTGTCACTGAGCGGAACTGCTTTAATTATCTGGTCTGGTGAATTATGGAAAACCGTAACTCAGAACCTCCCTTATTTTTGGCAGAATCAGTTCTTCTCGAATTGTATGGGGCTTTCCAGATTTAGCAATGAGCAATAAAATGTTGCATGAAGCAGGCAAGCCATCACACCGATCTGTTGCAAAAATGCTGGCAAACATGTTTTGAGGTGTTTCCCATTTCTTAAAGTTTTCATGAAGCGACTGAAAAAGTGATTGAAAAAAGCCAAATTCTTGTTTGCTTTATCAGACTGTATTCTCTTCAAGTGTTTAAAGAGCCTGGATTAAGTTTCTGCTTAGATTTAGAAATTAATATTTATGCTGAGAAGTATCATTTGCAGGAAAAACAGAATTATTCATTAATGTAACACATACAAAATGCTGGAGGAGCTCAGCAGGCCAGACTGTACTACAGAACAAAGTACAGTCGATGTTTTGGGCTAAGACCCTTTGGCAGGACGTCCTACTGAGTTCCTCCAGCATTCTGTATGTGTTGCTTGAATTTACAGCATCTGCAGATTTTCCCTTGTTTATCATTCATTAACAATGGGCCACGTTATCCTTTATTTCTTCAATCATTACACTAGATGCAGCACCAATGACATTCCAAATGAGATCAATTTTATAGTTTTAGAAATAGTCCAAATATCTAGACTGAGAAAGCATGTTATTAGGAACCAAATTAACTACCTGCTGAATTTTCCATTGATACAGGAATGTTACAGTGTGCCCATTCATTAGGTTTTTCTTAAAGAGAAAATTCAACAAATTTAGAAATATTAATTGAACTTGATTTTAATTCAACTCAGATGAACATTAATAACATACTGTCATTATTTTAACTGTTTTTATTTACCCAAATGGCTTATTTTCTACGCAAAGAGGTACCGAAATTCAACATGCACTATTTTAAGCCTCCTGAAAACCCAAAAGGAGGAAAATCATCCCTTTTAAATGACAATTTCTTTTCAATTTTCAACATTACTATGTTGTTATACAGCCAGTCTGCTTTCTAAAACCTCAATTAACTAATTGTTTGTTTGTTAAGATCCTTCATGGAAAGGAATAATGAACAGGATATCCTGTCATCGTCAATAATTTTCAACTTGATTAAAGTCCTCCGAGACAAGAGTTTCACAATTCATTACCTATTTGGTAGATATCCACAATGTACAATTGGGTATGTGTTAATACAAATGGATGATCGCTTTGAATACAAGGTCATGAGAATAGTTCAGGTCACAAAATTAAGATTCAATGATGATTGGTTTATAAGCTCAAGCACTTTGGAAAGGTTGAGAGCAATTGTTTAAAATTAGCAGATGGCCCTTCAATTTCAGCAACCAGAAAAATGCAACCTTGCCATTGCCCAACCTTCTCCCATAAAAGAATCACACAAAGTAGACATAAGCAAGACCCACCTTAAAAATGATCTAATCAATCTACAGTGAATACCTACCTATTACCCCCCAAAGAATCTTGTAGCAATCGGGTTAGTTTCGAGTCTCTATAAGGCACATGAGTTACTCGCTTACTTTTATCACCAAGTGCACTAATGACATTTCCAAGGGCCAGCTGAAAAACAAGTTTTATAACTGAATAATTAATGTTTTCAAAAAAAAGGACAGAGTTACAAAGGTGCATTTTTATCCAAGAATTATTTTGTTAGCTGTTAACATTTTTTAAACTCAAGACAAATAGCAGTGGAAATGAGTAAGCATACAGTTAGTATTTAAAACTACATGGTCAGGATTAATTACTGTAAGCAAACTTGACTGGACAAAGTAGTAAGCAGACTCAGCCCTTGAAATTTTGATAGATACAAGGACTTTCTAGACACGAGAATATCAGAAACATCAAGACAAGAAGTCATGATTGAAGGTTCCACTGCAGTGGTATGAAAACATCTATATCAATGATATTGTTCAAGATTGTTCCACTGTCAGCATCATCTTGCAGCAAAGATCGGCAGAGTCAGCAAGTATTATGACACTCTTATAGGGGCTCGGAAGGTTTTCATAGCCAATACCACTAAACTAAGTTTAACATTAACTACACATTACTGCTTATAGAAACTCGTTCACAAATTGATAGCTGAGTTTCTCATGTAAAAACAGTGACTATAATTTGAAGATAATGCCTGAACTGTTATTCACGTTTATTTGAAATCTTGGATTCTGTGTAGTTTTCATAAATTTGCATGTAATTACAACATGGTCTTCCCAATACTGAAGAGCATCAGTTTTTTCAAGCTTTGTCTCGCAGATCCATTTATACAGCTGGTAATTTATATAAACAGAAGAAATTCTGCAGATGCTGGAAATCTAAAGCAACATAGACAAAACTCTGGAGGAGCTCAGCAGGTCAGGTAGAATCCATGGAAATGAACAAGCAGTCAAGGTGTCGGGTTGAGACCCTTCTTCAGGACTGGAAAAGAAGGGGGAAGACATCAGAATAAAAAGTTGGGGGGAGGAGAAGGAGGCTAGCTAGAAGGTGTTAGGTGAAGCCACGTGGGTGGGAAAGGTAAAAGGCAGGAGAGGAGTGAATCTGATAGGACAGGAGAGTGGACTACAGGAGAAAGGGAAGGAGGGTGGGCACCAAGGGGAGGTGATAGGTAGATTAAGGTAAGGTACGAGGCTAGAGTGGAGAATAGAATAGGAGAGGGGAAGGATTTTTTTAAACCGGGAGAAGTTGATATTCATGCCATCTGGTTGGAGGCTACCCAGGCAGAATATAGGGTGTTTCTCTTCAATCCTGAGAGTGCTCCATTGTGCAACAAGAGGGCATGGACCAACGAGAATGGGAATCTGAATCGGAAATAAAATGTTTGGCCTTCTTCTTCTTCTCCGTCTTGTTTGGCCACTGGGAAACTCCGCTCTTGGTGGATGGTGCGGAAATGCTTGACGATGCAGTCCCCCAATTTATGTCAGGTCTCATCAAAGTAGTGGAGGCTGCATTGGAAGTACCAATTACAATAGATGACCCCAGCAGATTCGCAGGTGATGCGTTGCCTCACCTGGAAAGACTGTGTGGGGCACTGAATGGAGGTGAGGGAGGTGGTGAATAGGCAGGTGTAGCGCTTTGTCAGCTTTCATGGCTAAGTGCCAGAAGGGAGAATAGTGGGGTGGGACGAATGGACAAGGGAATTTCACCCAAGTCAACTGACCCTGTGAGGAACCAACAAGAATCCAGGTGCCAAACATCTAACCTTGTCACATAATTGTCACTTAAAAAAAAAGTGTTTCTAAATGTATTTAATTTGTACATCGTATCTGCTGCCAACATCCATAAAACCTTTTGACTGTTTAACCACGTTTCGGCATAATTTGCACACAAAATAGATATTGCCTGTTCAAGCTTACAACTCTCAACTGTGACCATATATGACAGTATGATTTTCAAAAGTATAATTCAACATGTACTTACTAGACCACAGTTAATTGAAATTCCTTCCTTTGCTCGTTCTCCAGTTGCTCCTGTACGCTTCAGTCGTTCTGATCCTGCGAGGTCAACAAAATGGAACTTGGCTGTCAGGGTTTCAAACTCGTTCATTTCTCTTGATTCACTAATTACTTTGTTATCTATCATTTCATCCTGAAAAAAATCAAAACAGTTAATTTGTGTCAATTTGAAATATGAAGAAATGTAGCACAATTAAGAACTTCAAATTGAGCTGTGTAAATTGTCTTAAATTATAATGTTATCAATTTCAATTTACAGGTGTTAACTGGACAGCATACTTACAGCAAATTCATTTCTCATATTTTGTGGATTTGATTCTCTATACTACCAACACCTGCATCCCACAAACCCAACTATGTATTTTTAGAATCAAGTAAAAAGGAAGCCTCATTTGGAAATCATCATTTTCAATGACCACATTAAAGATGTTCTTAGGATCCTCTGGTTCACTTAAAACATTAAATAAGAAATTTAAAAGAGAATATACAAATTCTATTTTAATTGCTGCCAATTTTATCAAGGCTAAAATATGTTTAGCCAGGACATCATACAACCTTCAGGACTCAGTGCAATGCAATGAACTTGCATTACCCAGTTTTTAAATGTAATTTTCTCTTCTAATCATCCTTCTTAATCAAACAGGCAGATGCACTAACAGAATTACTACGGCAACCCTAGACTCAGCCATCAGAAATATTTTCCTTCATCCTTCCCCAATCTTCTCTCCAACATAAATTTAACTTGCTTTCTCACTTTCACAGTTTTGACAAAGGCTCTTAAGCCTGATATATGAACCACGTTTCTCTTTCCACAGTCACTCTGAAACTACTGAGTGTTTCCAGCATTATGTTATTAGTTCAAAGTCTGTGGACTTCTTACGACTTTCTAAAGTGCATCCATCTTTCCCATCTACCTTAAGGTAACATACGCACAGTGGTCATTTTATTAGGTACATGAGCCCAGTCCTGGATGGTCTTCTGTTGCTGTAGCTCATCCACTTCAAGGTTCAACATGCTGTGCATTCATTGATGCTCTTCTAAACACCACTGTTGTAATGCGTGATTATCTGAGTTATTGTCACCTTCCTGTCAGCTTGGCTATTAACCAGTCTGACTATTCATCTTTGACCTCTGTCATTAACTAATCATTTTCATCCACAGAGGTGCTGCGCAGGATGTTTTTTTTTTGTTTTTTCTCATCATTCTCTGTAAACTCTAGAGGCTGTTGTGTGCGAAAATCCCAGAAGATCAGGAGTATCTGAGGTACTCAAAATACCCTGTCTAGCAACAACAATCATTCAATGGTCAAAGTCACTTAGATCACATTTCTTCCCCATTCTGATGTTTGGTCTGAACAACAAATGAATTTCTTGAACATGTCTGCATGCTTTTATATATTGAGTTGCTGCCAGATGATTGACTGATTAGATATTTGCATTAATGAAGTACACAGGTGTAACTAATAAGGTGGTCACTGATGTAAATAATCCCATATTTCCCCAAATTGTACATAATCTAAGTTCCAAAGGCATACAACAGTACTGCCCATTTTCTTTTATCTAAAAAAAGAACTCTAATTTTAAAAATTCATTGCAGGCTTAATTTTATCTGAACAAGATAGCAAGTTACATATTAGTCTCTACTAAAAACTTGTAAAATACAATTCGCAGAACAGATTTAATTTTCCTAAATAACAAAACTGTAATGATAAATAGAGAAATGAAGAAAAATAAAGTTGAAGAAAAACAGCAACAAATTTGATCATATTAATAATTGACAGATGTTAGGAACTTACATTATCAATTTTGATGCAGACTCGCATCTGACAGATATGTATTGTGAAAATAGCATGGGAGCGAGAACTCTGAACATTCATCTGGGTGCTAGCAGTTGTACGAGAAAGAGCTCCCAGTTTAAGGCATTGCAACATCTACAAAACAAAGGAGAATAGATATCAGATCATAAATCTGCAAACAAGTCTTTTCAGCATTGCTGTGCTCATGCTATTTGTTTTACCAAAAACAAAGCAATATTTAATTTATGTTTTGATTTAAAAATATAATTTTCCCTTTTGTGATCATTCTTTACCAGTGCACTCAGCAATTGGTGGTGAAGGGGTAATATATGTATTAAGGTTCAATGAAAAATGAATCCCTTAAAAAATTGTATATAATTTCTATATCTATAGAAAAGTGTGATTTGGACCATTTACTAAAATGCTGTATGTTTTGTTATCAGTCCCTATCGGGTGATCAGAGGTGGAGAGGGTCAGCAATTTAAATTCTTCGGTGTTATCATTTCAGAGGACCTGTCCTGGGCCCAGCACAGAACTGCAATTATGAAGAAAGCACAGCAATGCTTCTACTTCCTTAGAAGTTGGCAAAAATTCAGCATGACATCTAAAACTTTGACAAATTCTATAGGTGTGTAATGAAGAGAATATTGACTGGCTGCATCATAGCTTTGTATGGAAACACCAATGTTCCTGAATGCAAAATCCTACAAAAAGTAATGGATACGGCCCAATCCATCACAGGTAAAGCTCTCCTCTCGATGGAGCACATTTATACAGTGCGTTGTCACAGGAAAGCAGCATTATCCGGGACACCCACCTTCCAGGTTATGCTCTCTTCTCACTGTTACCACCAGAAAGGAGGACTAGGAGCCTGAAGAGTCACACCACCAGGTTCAGAAACAATTGTTACCCCTCAACCATCAGGTTCTTGAATGAGAGGGGATAACTTCACTCAACCTCATTTGGCCCATCACGAAACTGCTCTCACAACCTGTGCACTTACTTTTATGGACTCTTAATCACATGTTCTCAATGCTTATCTATTATATTTTTTTTCCTTGTGTATTTGCAGATGTTTTTTGCACAGTGGTTGTCCACCCTTTTGGGCGTGGTCTTGCATTGATTCTATTATGATTTATTGAGTATGCCCACAAGAAAAAGAATCTCAAGGTGACATATATGTACTTTGCAAATAAGTTTACTTTGAAATAGTGTGTCAAGCAGATTTATGAGATAAATGCAGCATACAACAGCATACACTAATTCCATATCTAAAATACAAATGAAGAGTTATGGTTTACATGTTAAGTCCAAGATACTGTTGGTCTTCAAAACATTTAATGTATTTCAATACATACTGTATGATACACAAAAATTAAAAAAATTACGAAACATTTTATTCAAGTGAGAGGGCACTCAAAAACCTTTGCAAAAATCAATAACATCCCAAGGTCTATTTGTATATAGTCAATGTTTTACAAATTTGCTGTACAGTGCATTTATTTTATTAGGATCATTCCCTTTTGTCTCTTTCTTCAGTTTTAACACTTTCAGCAGCATCAGAACTTAGCATCTGAGAAAATTTAGATTGACATCATGAATTTCACATCCACATCTACAAGCAGCACTTGAAGATCTTTCACTTCCAAGTTCACTTTTCCAAGGATCCACTCAGTCACATGAACACTGATCCACATGGGGCTCATCACTACCCAATTAGTCTCAAAGCCTGCATCCAAATTGGTGTTTGAAGTAAAAATACAGTAATTTGCCTTTGAGAACTGATTGTCAATTGATTGAGAATCATTATCAGAGGAAACCTGGAGATTTTTTTCTCTTTGATCTCATCAAAACCTTGTTTAAATTCCCTGAAGATGCATGACCAGCAGTTGCCCCAGAACTTTATTTCAGATTTCCAGCATCAACAGTACTTTGATTTTGCATTCAGTCTTCTTCGTTGCCAATTTGCTGTTGTACATTGGAATTGTCATATGCTGTTACACATGCCAGAAACATTATTATTTAACAACAGTCAACAAATATTTTCTTTGAAAAACAAAAAGAATGCAAGAAGTTGCAAAACCAGAAAGTGATGCACCTCAAAAATTCATTAATGGTAAACAAGCAAATCTGAATAGCCCCAAAACTCTGCATTTATGGAGCAGGTTAAAGCACAAATCAGATGCTATGCAATACAGTTTCTTCAATGAAAGATACAATAGGAAATATGTACAGAAGGTGACACTGTCAGAACAAATGCAAAAGAGGTGGCATTTGCATTGTGGATGCAAATATTTTATAATTCAGTGTCTTATTTAAGATTATATTTGGTTAAGATATTTGTTTTAATTCACTGAGGTTGAATGGAATGTTGTTCCTAACTAAGGGTACGTCCACACTACGCCAGATAATTTTGAAAACAAAGCTTTTTCTCTTCGTTTTGCCCTCCCGTCCACACTGAGCCGGCGTTTCAGCCCCTGAAAATGGAGATTTTCAAAAACACTCTCCAGAGTGAATAAATCTGAGAACACTTACTATCCGGCGTAGTGTGTACAGGGTAACCGGAGAGATTTAAAAATGTTGTCATGACAACACCGTAACAACAATGCTTTTTTTCTGCTTCTGCTTGGTACTGCGTGAGCTGTTATATCGCGCAGTCGTTGTGAACGGCATGAGAGTTAAATTGTAAAGTGAGCTTTTTTGACTATTTAAAAACGCTGTCATGACGTGCCAGAACAGATGTTCATTGTTTTCTTGAACGCCACCAGCTAACAATTTCAGAACAGACGGACGAGACTGAAGTCAGAAGGGTTAGAAATGTACTCACCAAATACTTTGACCCATAGCTTACTGAATAAATAAGTATACTCACTCCGCCCTGTTTTCTGTCCTTGCTTGTATGAAGGTGGTTTACCTATTTATGCAAGTACTTCTCTGACAATAGATGTGTAACAGCCTAATGTAACATTGTATGGAAATACAAGATAACGCTGATGCAGACATTTTATACATTTAACAAGGTGCTTTATTAGTGCAACAGAGTTAGTCAGTTTTTCAATGTTCGTCGTCAGCTGGGTCATACTGTCCGTGAACTCCCTGTTGGTTGCCTCCATACGCTCCAGTATGTTTTTTTTAAGTTTTAAGTCCTCCTGCGCGAGAGCCAAGAGCAATTCCTTTAAAGTTTTTCTACTCTGCAACTGGACAAACGTGCACTAAGTATACCGTTTTCTCTTCGCTTGTTTCCTGTGTGTCCTGCGCATGCCCAGTAGGAGGAGATTCGCCCAAATATCCGCCTAATGTGGATGGAGATATTTTGAAAAATGCTTAGTGTGGACGCCTGTCGTTTTCACTCGAAACCGGCGTTTTCAAAATTATCCGGTGTAGTGTGGACGTAGCCTAGAAGTGTGCTCACTTGAATCTCTCCTGTAACGTCACTAAACAAGTCAAATAAATTTGCCTTTCACAATCTGAAGGGACCATTCCATTTGCAACATCTTGATTTACTCTGAATCACCCCTTTCACTTCCTTTGCATTTTTATCTCTTAATTTCTCATGTATATGTTGCAAACACACCCAATAGGTAGAAAGGATTTAATTAAATTCATTATGCTCTCGTTATTCAAGACAACATATTCTCCTCTGCCATGAACAACCACACGTCAACAACTCATCAAATTCAGCTTCCAGTTACCCGTACCTTTAATTGTCCATTATATTCCCATTCGTGCCGCTATCTCCTAAACCATTACAATAATGTTCAAAGCAAGCATAATGAACAGTACCTTATCGTAAAAACTGGTACATTACACCCTTAAAGAATCAAAACTTTATTCAGCAACATCAAGTAATGATTGTTTTATTCTCATTTTCCTCTTCTAAACCCAACTTCCTTTAAAAGACCAAATATTATCAGCAATTTTTCTTCCAACATCAACTCTTCTGTCATTTACATCATTCTTGTCTTCCACTAAGGGCTTTCCCTTTTGGATATTTCTTCCTTTACTTGCTTCCCTCATATCAGTTACTCAAATCTCTAACTTTTTACAGCTTAAGTGTCTCACATCTGTCTCTGCACGAGCTGCAGCTGTCCAAGAGCCTGGTATTTAATTTTGGAATTCCAGCATCGACCATATTTTGATCTTGCATTCAGTTTTCTTGGTTGATCGCTGAATTTTTTTTTGTTCTGCGTATGCATGCATCTTATTATTCAGTTGCTTCATCAAGTTAATATCAGGTTGGGAAGCTTGTTTTAATTGACAGCTGTTGACTACTAATGAAAAAAACTTAAGCTGAGTTCACCAAATTGCAAATAATGGCACACCAAAACTCTAGAGTTGTACGTAATTGCTTATCTGAGTGATGCCCTTTTCCTCCCCCCCAGTTGTTAGAACGATGAATAGAAACTAATATTGAAATCAACAATATTGGTATTTCAGTACAATTTCCTTCACATTTCTTGTTCAAGCAGCTGATAGTCACATCAAATATGATAGACTGACCCTTCTGCGCATCGGGAAGAGCATTTACCCACTATGCGCCCCTTTTCTACACTGGGAACTCCTACTTACATGGGAGGCTCATTTATTACAATGCCTCTACTTCAGAAGCGGCACCAGAGGCAAGGGGGAAGGGCCGGTGTCCTGCTGAGGTTGAGACAGTGTGCTAATCGGTCGCTGCTCACTAGCATACTCCTGGCTAACGTTCAGTCCCTGGACCATAAGCTGTGTGAACTGAGAGGCAGAATCTCCTATCAACAGGAAACAAAAGAATGTAATATTTTGTGCTTCATAAAGACCTGGCTGATGGAGGAGATACCGGATCATGCCATTGAGCCCTCTGGGTTCTCCCTGTTCTGGGTTGAACCTCTCTGGGAAGATCAAAGGTGGGTATGCTTCATGGTTAATAATGCTTGGTGTGACCCCTTGGTGCGTGTATGCCCTCAAATCCTTTTGTTCCCCAGATCTGGAGTATCCTGCGCTGCTGTGTAGACCTTTCTGGCTGCCTAGGGAGTTGTTATCACAGCTGTGCATATTCTATCGCAGGATGATACCGACCTGGCTCTCAAGGAACTGTATGAGACCATCAACACCCTGGAGACTGCATACCCAGAGGCTGCCTTCATCATCACCAGTGACTTTAATCCAGCACCACTGTATAAAGTCTCTCTGAAGTTTTGTCAACACATCCAGGTGAGCACAAGGGGAGACAGCATACTCGACCACTGCTACTCTCCCTTCTGCAACACTTACAAAGCACTCCTTTGTCTCCCAGTTGGAAAGTCGGATCACTCCTCCATTTTGTTTCTGCCGATGTACAGGCAGAAGCTGAAACAAAGGGCGGCCATTTTTAAAACTGTCAACTGCTGGTCTTCCATGCTGCAGGACTGCTTTGATGAAGTCTTCCATGATAAGGATGTCTGTCGACCTTCATCCAGAAGTGCATCGAGGATGTTGTCCCCCAGGAGTTGGTCAGGGTCTACCCAAACCAGAAACCCTCAATGAACAGCTCCATGCAAGCAGCATATATCATGCGACACAGAGCTTATATTGCCGGTAATCAGCAGGAGCTCAAGAAATGCCGCTATGATCTGCATAAAGTCGTCAAGGCAGCGAAACGACAATTCAGGGAGAAGATCAAGACACAACTCTTCACCAACAACACACACAGCTTATAGCAATGTCTGCACACCATTGCAGACTTCAAAGCCAGGAGCAGTGGTGCTGCCAACATTGCTGCCTCTCTCCCAGATGAGAAAAATCTTTTTTTACGCTTGGTTCAATATTGCCAACACTGAGCCACTGAAGACAGCTGCCAAAGCAACTGTACCTTAGTCATCTCTGAGGCTGAAGTATGCAGGTGTTTTCAATGAGTGAACAGTCACAAGGCTACAGGACCTGATGGCATTCCAGGGCGGGTACTCAGGATATGCGCGGCACAACGGCAGGTGTGTTTACAGACATTTTTAATCTCTCCCTCTCCAGTGTCGAGTACCCTCCTGCTTCAAAACATCCACCAAGACCAAGTCTGAATGAGTGGAGTCCTGTCACACCCACTTCAATAATAAGCAAACGCTTTGAGAGGCTGGTCAAGGATTACATCTGCTGGACTACCGTTCCAGCTGCTACCATCCAGGAAATGGTACCGCAGCATAAAAGCCAGGACCAACAGGTTCCGGGACAACTTCTTCCACCAGGCCATCAGACTGATTAATAATTCACGCTGATACAATTGTATTTCTGTTATAGTGACTGTCCTGTTGTACATACTAGTTATTACAAATTACTATAAGTTGCACATTTAGACAGAGACGTGTGTGAAGGATGGAAGTAATAAAGTCAATTCAATTCAATTCTTCAATTAATGATAACACACATGAATAATATCTGCATATGCAAAAGAAAAAAGCTTGAAAGCTTAAATTGTGTGAGCACTTCAAACTTCATGAAATCTCATTTCCAAATCATTGAGAAACAAATCTGAATTAAAAGTGGTAGAAACCTTTACTTTCACGTTTCTTAATACTGAAAAGCATGTTAAATACTTTCTCCTTCTTCAATTACAGATTAAGCAAGCCAGAATACGTTAGGTTTAACCATCCACTATGCCATCTAACATCTGCAAAATTTCGTTCTTTCCAGAATAGGTGCATAGAATAGTATAGGCAGCATAGGATAAATGCATCTCTTCGCAATTTTTTTCTTTGCAAATCCTCAACCAAGTAAAGGCATTATATGCAAAAAACTGAGCCATTGATCTCAACCCGTTGTCTCTGCTGAGTATGCACATTATACCAACGGCAGCAGTGAAGCATTATAACTGGTCTCATTGTTTGCACACAAGAACATTAAAGACACTCTTCCTGTTCACCATTATTTTCCAGTGAGTGCCACGAGACAGAATAAATATTTTAAAGCAGCATTCAAGTTCAGTTAAACAGAATTAATTTGAAGAATGAGATAAACACAACCCATCAGAACCTTCAAACAAGCAAAGGATAACCCAATCACTTGATGGGATTTTATATATGTTGCCTTAAAGAATTGACAAACGTACAAAATGTGTGGACTGTTTTCTAAATAGGGGAGCAAAATCAGAAATCAGAGGTGTAAAGGGACTTAGGAGTCCTAAAGCAGGATTCCATAAAGGTCATCTTGCAGGTTTAGTCTGTGGTAAGGAAGACAAATGCAATGTTAACATTCATTTCATGAGGACTAGAGTATAAAAGACCGCACTTGAAATATGGTAAGCGGTTTTGGGTCCCTTACCTAAGAAAAGATGCCCTGGCTCTGGACAGCAACCAGAGAAGGCTCATGAGAATAATCCCGGGAATGAAAGAGTTAACGTATGATGAGCATGTGACAGCTTTGGTTTGTACTCGCTGGGAATTTTGAAATAAAGGGAAGAATCTCATTGAAACGTATTGAATATTGAAAAGTACTGGTCATGGAAAGTGGGAAGGTCCAAGACCAGAGGTCACAGCCTGAAAAAATAAGAATGTCCCTGAAGAACAGGGATAAGGAGGAATTTCTTTAGCTAGAGGTAGTGAATTTGTGATATTCATTGTCTTGGACGGATGTGGAGGCCAAATAACGGTGCATATTTAAAGTGGAGCTTGATAGATTGTTGATTAGTAGGGGTATCAAAGGTTACAGGGAGAAAACAGGAGAATGGGGTTGAGGGGGGGAATAAATCAGCCATGATGAAATGGCAGAGCAGACTTGATGAGCCGAGAGGTCTAATTCTGCTCCTGTGTCTTATGGTCAAAAATGCCAAGGACAATGTCCTAAAAATCTATTCCTTGTCTATTAATTTTGCTTCAAAAAATCATTTCAGAATTGAGGTGTCATGGTCGTGTACTGGTTAGCATAACACAATGACAGAATATAATAAGGAGGCTGTACTTTCTCCCCGTGACTGCATGGGTTTTTTTTTGAGGTACTCTGGATTCCCTCCACATTCCAATTATAGGTTAATTGGTCATATGGGTGTAATTGGGTAGTATGGGGTCACTGGGCCAGAAGGCCTGCTACTGCACTTTAGTTTGTGTAATTTAATAATGCTTCTTATGAAAGTAATTATCAAATGAATCTGTTTGAAACAAGTAAGGATGGCAATATTTTCCATAAAAAACTCAGAAAAGGTGTTTTAAAGGCACTTTTTCTCTTGAGGGAAATGTACAAGTAAATGAGTCATGTTTAAAATGATATTCCATTTACTTCTGTTCAACATATTAGCTTAAATGCAACATTTCAACTAATTTCGATGTCTGAAATTTGGTCCATATGATACAAAATACAATTCTCCAATCAAGATAAAATTGCCCTCCTGGACACCGATTTTTGCTTACCACTGATGCCTTGAATTTTAAAACAACCTCACCTCTGTTTCTGAGCTTATCATACGTGTTGTTACTCCTACAGCGTAAATTCCTCCACTTGCATCTTCATGGATTTTAATATTTGACTTTTTGTGTCTTGCCTCAAGGTCACGAATTGAATCAAACAGATCTAGAATTTCTTCATTATAAAGCTAGAAGAAATGAAAAACAATACAACTTTAAAATTTGCTTTTAAACGCCTATGTATAAGCTTGAGAAATAAAGTACTTAAAAAAACTGATAAGACTGTGACACAAGATGAGGCTTGCAAGTGATTAAAAACAGTTTTGTTTTGGCTGTAGTTTAAGAAAAAAAGTAAACCAATAAGCAAGGAATTCCCATTTTTAAAACAGCCAGATGCTTCTTGCATACATTTTTTCTACTGTACTATTCACTTCCACTGCAAACTTCACTGTTATTTTTGGCCACCTGTGCTTTGAGTTTCGTCTTCTTCCTAATTCTGAAATACTATGCCCTTCTCACGCTCCTTCTTAGGTCGTCTTGTCCAAAGTTGCAACATAGCCTCATTTAATCCAGACCGGTGTATTAACTCCTTGATCTTTCACCTTCCTTTAACACTTTTGAGTTACCCAAATCCAAGCTAATGTTTGATGGCATTTCCAGAAATATTCTAGGTTTCTGATTTTTACTTTAAAAACAATTATTTTCTCAACTATTTGAGGATGCATTAAGTCTTTTGTTTTTAAAAAGAGCGTTGATTGAATTGAAATTTATTATATCAGTTGCTTACCTTTCAAAAACATGGACAACCTCCAAAACACTTCTCTAATTTACAAACCCTGAAACCAAGAGCCGCAGATCCTATCTTCAATTACTTACATACCTCAAGAAATTGAGCACTGACTTTAAACTCTGGTGGTGGCAGTCCTTGTTCAACAGCAGTACGCTTTTTTTCCTCAATACCATAGTAAAGGTGTTTGACAGCACGTGGAATTATACCATGCTCAGCATCCGTGATGTTAACATCAAATCCAGTCCCCATGGTATACGTCTTCCCAGATCCTGTCTATAAAAGGGAACAATTTGCCTTAATTAATTACAAAGTATCTGATACTTCACAAAAGATTCAGTTTTCATCTGGATTCAAGTTAGCTTTATTGGCAACAATACTTATAAACTCTCCCTAAATCATCAGCTCCATGGTTCAGATTCTCAAACTATTCACAAGAATACATTACGGCAGAATGCCATGCTCCCAACGTTAATTTCACCTTGAAGAATGTAAACAGTGCCAAGTAACTTTCTTGATATTTCAAGAGGCAAAGGCTGATTGAATATTTGTGCTCTTCAGCAAGATTGCTCAACTAAGTTATTAAATATCTGCATTGATTTACTGCCACCATCAGCACTATTGTGGACAATAGCATTCTTAAAAAGTACAATATAACACTCACTTGGCCATAGGCTAGAACAGTGGCATTATAACCTTCCAAGCAGCCATCAATAAGTTTTTCTACACACTTCAGATAGACCTCTTCTTGCTGAGTGTCCATGTCAAAAACAAAGTCAAAAGTAAATGCCTTATCCTTTCCAAGAACAACTTGGGGCTCTCCAGGTATAACCGATGTACAAATATGGCATCCCTCTATCTTCTCTTTAGCCAACTGTGGACGAATTCTGCACAAAAAGAAAGAAAGATATCCAATTGGTTTAGGGACATGAAAATTTCAAGATCATATCACAATTGGTGCTTCAAGCACGTCTTCCAAAAAACAATTTGACCGCATTAAGGAAGATGACTTCAACTTTTTAACCAGTGATCCAAGAATAAATTTTGCAAAATGACGTACTTCTGGAGCATTTCTACAAGTATTTTAATTTTGCCAAAAGACCCTTCATCAGAACTGAAATAAAAGAGGCTAGTGGGGTGGTCTGCCACATTATCTATTTAATGATACAAATAAAAACTGATCTAAAATTATGACAGATAAAAATTGCCTATACTGATGCAGTGAGAAGAGCGAGTGACCTAAAGCTGGAGAATTTGAGAAAGACTGGAAAGCTATGACATACACTGTCATAAGAAGAGCCATTGAATTACTACAATTGTACAGAAGCTCACAAAAAATATGCACTATGGAGAGGGATGGTAAATTAAAGTGGCTGCCAACTAGTTGTTCAGAGGGCACTGCATTTAATGCTCAAATGCAAGCAACATGATTTTTCAAGCAACAAAATTCTCAAGGACAAAGGAGGTCAGGCAGCATCTATGGAAGAAAATGGACAGTTGACCTTTCAGGTCAAAACCCTTCTTCAGGACTAAAAGTCTTTCTTGTGTCTCCAACTTGATTCCTCTGTTTGTAAAGCCGACTGATTCTTCAAGGTTATCCATCTGTAGTATTAAATCAGATTTCCTCTCCACAGATGGCATCTGATCTGCTGAGTATTTCAGCATTCTTCATTCAGTTTTAGGTCTCAGCACAAACAATCAGTTGCATTTAACAGCTTTTACACATTTCTTTGGTTACTCTTTCACTAATTGCCTACATTAAATCTATCAGACAGCTCCATAAAAAGTACAATTACATTGGAACACGACCTCACCTAAACAAATATTTCATTTGCCTTAATTATCCTTCTCCTGTCAACTTTACCACTTAAAATACTCTTGTTTTCACTCTTCCCACTTCTCATGGCTTGGGAGTCTAAAGCATAAACATTCTCCTCTCCCATCCTCCAGAGCTCCTGAGGTGTTTTCTCGAATTTGTTTTCATTTATATATTTGTCATACTCGTGAGTTTTGGCATTTACATAGTGCTAGATGTAAAAGGAAACAGTTCTGATCAGGTGGTATTAAACTTTGTATTGGTAGAGCTGCACTAATGGATGCAAGTCAGGAGTATTCCAGCAGACTCCTGATTTATGCCCTGTAAGATCCAGCCTCTGATCTGGTTTGGTAGCTATAGAATTTATGGGGTTGGTTTAGTTCAGAGATGGCAACTGCAGGTCTATCTTGACATGAATTACCTGAGATTGCATGAAGTAAAGGCCAAATGTCCGCACTGGGATTCAGCTACAAACACAAGTTTAAACACAATTATAGCAATGTACAGTAGGTTAGGAAGCAAAAGTTGATGTTACAAATATAATCAAGTGCACAGATACACGCTGACCTACTGAGTACCTCCAGCAAATTGTGTTGATGCAATTGCCATCCACAGTGGTAGATTCAAAAATATCTTAGAAATGGTAACTAAAACACACAGCTAAACAACAAAGGAAAAGAACTAAGATTAATTAGATAACTGATACAAACCTAATGAACTCCAGGAACTTCAATGACCGACCAAGAATTTGGAGAAAATGTGACAGGATTTTAAATGAAAAACAAGGAGGGAGAACAAAAGAAAATTCAATAGGATTGCGCAATGCAATATATGTAATGTTAATATTTCACATTCCTCAGTAGAAAAACTAAAATGACAAGATGATTTTGCAAGTGTTAACAACCTGCAAATGATTAGGTTTGGAACAAGGTATGCACACCACAAAATAACAATCTTGGATCCTCGTGCTGCCTAAAGACCAAAATAATAATCCTGATATAGTCATTCAACTAGCAGACAATCACGTTTTCATCCACATACTTGGAAGCAGGACTCTGTTCCAACAAGAATTTTATTACTGATTGCCAAGGAGCATCATCTCTTTAAAAAAATCTATTTTTTTGCATTTAAAAATTACAACACAAACATCAAATAGCTTAAAAACATGCACAAATTTTATGCAGCGCAAAAACTAATTAAAAACTAATTTTTAACACTCTGGAACATGAATGGTAGTCAGGTGGGAGAGAAATAAAAAACAAGTTCTTTCATTTATTCTATCATGTTTCTTGGATTTACTGTGTATACCCACAAGAAAATGAATCTCAGGGTTGTATACGGTGAAATACAAGTACTTTGAACGTTGGGTATCTTTCTTGAATTCTTGTCTAAATCAATGCTGCTTTACTATGTATTGTCCTATTAGTTTATTCATGTCCCACATGCTGATCATAGTATTTATTCAGGTGTCAATAAAGCATAACCATGTAAAAGGAGCAAGAGGAACAGACAACCCCAGAAGAACTAAACAGAAATAAACCAAGTACAGTAGATTCCGGTTAATTAGGGCAGGGGTCCCCAACTTTTTTTGCACTGCGGACCGGTTTAATATTGACAATATTCTTGTGGACAGGCCAACCCAGGGGAGGGGGTTGGGGTAGGGTTGTTAACGGACAAGAGTAGCAGTCAAATACGTTGTGTTTACCCAGAGGAAGACTACAATGACCATGAAGCCTTGCGCGGGCACCAGCGCGCACCAGTGTACGTGCCGATTTTTTTCTACAAATTGTTTTTGGCGATTCTGTTCGGGGGCGGGTGTTAATCACGACTGGAATATAGGTGATAAGTGGCTAATACACTCAATTTCGTTTCTATAAGGGTTTATCTAATGAATTTAATATTAAACACACGGCGCATATTTTCCTTGCATGAATATAGTGATAAGTCAATTATCAGGGGAAGACAGGGGAACTTGAAGTAAGTGTTGAACGAACTTCCAGTAGAAGTGGTAGAGGCAGGTTCGAAATTATCATTTAAAGAAAAATTGGATAGGTATATGGACAGGAAAGGAATGGAGAGTTATGTGCTGAGTGCAGGTCGGTGGGACTAGGTGAGAGTAAGTGTTCGGCACGGATTAGAAGGGTAGAGATGGCCTGTTTCCGTGCTGTAATTGTTATATGGTTATATAAGTCACTTATAAATCAATAGCATCATAACATTTTAAGTAATGTTTGGATATTAAACACACAGCACATATCTTCCCCGTATGAACATATAAAATCATTGCAACACACCAATATCGCTGAATCAGTGGGAGCCCTGGGCTTGTTTCCCTGCAACAAGACGGTTCCATCGAAGGTTGATGGGAGACAGCGATACTCGAAGGGGGTTCCTTATGTCCAGTCTATTCCGCAATTTAGTTTTTGTTGCATTAATTGCAGAGATATGTTGGAAATGGAAGCAATGTTTTCAGTGCTTTCATGGCTGTCTCAGGATATTTAGCCCTGACTTTGATACAGAATGCCGGCAGAGATGTTATGTCAAACATACTTTTCAGCACACTGTCATTTGCAAGCTCGAGGAGTTGATCTTCTTCCCGCACTGACATGGATGACGCGCGGATAATGACCTCATGTGCCTTCAAGCTCAACAGTGGGCGTCACAGGGAATGAGGAAAGGTGCAGCTGACTCATATTGCCAAATCATATCGTTTCCTCGCAGCCCAGTAGCACATGCTTTGCAGCCCGGTACCGGTCAACGGCCTGGTGGTTGAGGACCGCTGAATTAGGGCACATCGGGACCAGGCACATTTTGGCCCAATTAAGCAGCTGCTCATTTTGGCCCAATTAAGCAGCTGCCCATTTTGGCCGAAGTTTTATGGAAATTGTTAAGATATAAAAAAGACGAACTACCGTTTAACTTAATAACAAATTATGCATTTAGATGAAACACAGAACCAATTAGAACACTAATGCTACTACAGTACGATAAAACTGTATTAGTTCCTAATAGTTATCAATTACGCTGCCATGCTCCTTTGATTGACTGTTAATGAACAAAATGAGCACTGGCGCCTAGTGCAGATAATGGGCTGCCTCGATACAACGATATCAATCATTACATCCTCCAAATTTTTACTGTAATATCCAAGATGATTATTGATACAATCAAATTCTTTGTAGTTCCTAACTTGTAGTGAAATAGTTTTTCTCAGTCCTGGTCGTTTCTGGCATCTCCAAGACTAAGCGTTTGAAATCGGAGCACGCAAAACAGTTCTGAATTGTCCAACTGCTTATTTCTCGCAACTATCAGTGACAAATATCACTGCTATTTGAACACAAACACACACAACTGATGCTACAGGTCGATCTTCTATAATCCGGCACCATTGGGACCTGAGGAGTGCTGGATTAGTGAAAAGGCCAAATTACAGAAGGATCACATTAAGCAATAGCTAATCGCCTCATCATAACTTTAAAATGTCATGTAAATCAGTACAAGTTAGATAATAATGAAACAGAAATATTAAATGAGTAGCAAGTGAAATTTTAATAAAGTAATAGACTGTACAGGTAAATGTACAGGAATTAACTTATACAGAACAGTTGTGCACTTCCACTTCTAAAGTGAGACATTTATCATACCTTCAGGCGAAGTTACATGTCTGCAAGTGTGGGGTTATCAGGATCATCAACATCTTCATCTTGAAAAATGAGTGAAGCAATAGGAACTGGTGCTGAAACTGGCATAACAGTTTCTTCAAAAACTGTTGACGTTGGTGGCAGCACAACTGGGTGAGCAGAAGCAGAAGTTGGAGAAAGGAGGTCTTCTATACGCCACATTTCACACGACCACCAGGCGGTCAGGGATTCGGCACTGGGCTCTTCCCTCTTCACTCGCAGTTACTGAGGGAATCCTCATTAGTTTCTTTTTCTCCGCTTAGTAATATGCTTAAATTCAGCGGGTCACCACATCTGATCTGAGGTCATAGGCAGAAGAGAACAGAGCGCCAGCCAGGCGACGCCGGAGGGCAGTGCGCGACTGCCAGCAGGCAGGCAAGAAGGCGGACCGACCCAGCACGCGCCAGCTCCTCCACTGCTGGCGGGCGAGACGGGCGGGTGCTGGGCGGCCGCGCCTCATGCAAGTGATATTAATAAATGCAGGAAAACAAGCAAGAATCGCCTGTCTGTGCTTACAAGGGTGCGCCAACACGTGAACAGATCTAGCGCAACTAAAACAATGCGCAGCAGATTAGTATGGTGGCCCGGGAAATTTGAAATTGCAATTGCGCGGAAAATTTGAAATCAGTGTTGGATTATCGAAGGAACTGGATTACAGGTAGTCGGATTAGTGAAGGTCCACTGTATTTAAAAACTGCTCTATCTAAACATGATGCACTGTCTAACAGCCACACAAGTGCACATAACTGATATTGGTTAGACACTGTTTGACAATAGCTTCCTGTCCCAATTAAGTGGCAAAGTGTCCCAAATAAACAAAGGAAATCCCGGATAGTTTCTTGATTAGCTTTTGTTCTTTAAGAGTTGTCCAAAATAAGCAGCTGCCTCGATTAACCTATGATCCAAATAACTGGAATCCACTGTGAATATCACTATTGCTTTTCATACCAAAAAATACTTCTCCGTTCTCTTGACTGTATATCCTCGCGTCCTGTCACTTGTAAAAGTCCTATTCCTTTTTCTCAGTTCCCGTCTCTACTGCATCTGTTCTCGGGATGAGGCTCTTCAATTTGAAATATCAGAGATGTCTTCCTTTTTCAAAGAACAGGGTTTCCCCCTTCTACAATAACTGATGCTGCTGTCACCTGCATCTTACTAATTTCTACACATCTGTACTCACCCTATCCTCCTACAGTTATAACAGAGATAAATTTCCCCTTGCCTTGGAACTTGTTCCTGCAAACATGAAAAGTGCTACACCTCCTCCCTTGCCACCAGTCAGGGTCCAAAAGAGGTCTTTACAGCTGAGTTGACACTTTACCTGCGAATCTGTCAGGGTCATCTATTGTATCTGCTGCAGCCCCCTCAACATCAGTGATACCCGATGTAGACTGGGGACTACTTTGTTAAATACCTTTGCTTCATCCACCACAAAAGTGGGATTTCCCAGTGGCTACCTATTGCAATTCAACTTCCAATTCTCATATGTTGGTCCATGGCCTCCTCTACTGACATGATGAGGTCACAATCAGGTTGTGGGTGCAAGATCTCATATTCCATCTGAGTTGCTGCCAACCTGATGGCATGAACATCAATTTCTTCAACTTGCAATAATTTTTCCTCCTCCCCCTTCTCTCTTTTTCCAGTACTCATTAAGGTTCCCCTCTCACCCCTTCTCTTATCCCCTCCTGCCCATCAACTCTCTCTCTGACCCTCCTCCATCCCTGTCATGCATAGTCCACCTTTAGCCCTTTATCCCTTTCACCTATCGTCTCCCACATTCTCATATCACCCCTTTCCCATCCTGGTTTTACCTATCACCTGCCAGCTTGTACTACTTCCCTTCCACCCTCGTAATTTTGGCTTCTGCTCCCTTCTTTCTCATCTTAATGAAGGGTCTTGGCCCAAAATGTCAACTCTTTATTTTCCTTTGTGGATGCTGCCTGACTTGCGTAGTCCCTCCAGCATTATGCATGTGATAATTTTATTTCTTTTTCCCTTTGAGGAAAAAGAATCACTGCGTGGATACAATTATCACTTTTCTTAACCCCATCATCCTCAGCATTTAGGAGATGTAGTCAATAATGGCTACTGGCATTCTGTCTAGTATTACTCTGCCAGTAGCCCAAAATGGTCCTGAAAACAAAGGGGTTTGTAAACAACTCACTGACACATATTGGGTGCAAAACCTGGTGTACCAAACTCTTCAAGTTTTCTCAAAAGCTGAATACTGTGTTCCCATTTAAAAAAAATGGCAAACTTATCAACACCCCATTTCACCTCTCAATTATAGAAAATCTATCACTGTTTCATGATTATTTGTCATTTTATACATATTCAAAGGTTTCAAAGGTACAATATACATCCTGAAATGCTTTTTCTTCGTAACCATCCACGAAAACAGAGTGCCCCCAAAGAATGGACAGTTAAATATTAGAACCCCAAAGTCCCCCCCACAGCTCCCCTCCCTCCCGTAAGTGGCAGCAAGCAAAAATCCCCCCTCCCCCCACCAAAAAAAAGCATCTGCACCTGCCACTAAGCACTCAAGCATGAGCAAAGCAACAGCAAAGACACAGACTTGCAGTACTCCAAAGGCTACACTGTTCACCTGGCATTTGACATACCATAGGCTCTCTCTCCTCCTAAAAAGGGAGAAAGATATGTCTCCATTTCACAGCAAGAGGGGGGACATAACAACTTGCTGGTTTATGATGTTTAAAGTCTGTTGCGTTGCCTTTTCCGAGCTCTGTGTCCAAGATCTCGGGTCTCTGGGCACACAGCCAGAGATCTTCTGTCTCCAACGACACACCGATCTCCTGCAGAGGTACTGACCTCTAATCTCCCCGTCTCCATAGCCACGAGATCCCGGGCTCCGAAGGTGAGAGGAGCTCTTAGGCCAAGCCCTTGGCGTGTCGAACAATGGCCAATTGATAAGAAACTGGAAGAAGAGCTTGAACAGAAAACAACTTGTTTTTGACCCATGTTAAACAGGGCTTCAAACTGCAACAGAGGATACACACTTCCATCTACAGACCAGGTACTAGTCAGGCCAATTTTACCACCTGATGAACATGTGGCTCTTAAAATTCTCATGGCTGCAACTATGAAAACCTGCTCAAACCAGACAACACATCTTGGAGTTACACTTGCTCTGCAGTAAGAATTGGACCACTTTAGTGAACAAAATTAAAACCGATGAATTTGTTTGTTAAGTTATAAAAGGCAACAACTCATTCAAATGTACTGTACAGTTAAATTTATTCCACTTCTATTGGCACATTAACACTTCCTTCCTCCGTTCTTCCTATACACACAAAAATGCTAATGATTTAATTTCAAAATAACTGCTGGTCTATATGCAACCTCTTACATATTTGAGGAGATGATTCTCCAAGATCGGTGTCAGCAAGAAATAAAAGAGGATGGCTTGAGATTACTGAGTAGTTCATCTATAGGACATAAGGATGATCACAAAATATACGAGCCAGAGGTTTGCCTTTAATTATTCTGATCTTGTTGAGAGTCAATATTCAAGTTATATAGGTGTCAAAACATCTTTTATTGTTCAAAACAAATTGCACATATTTTAGAAGCCGGAATCTATAATAGGAATGCAATACAACATTCATAATACCTCTACTTGGACACTGATGCAACACCATCATAGTTTTAATAATATTACGATGCAAATCGTTTAACACTATGACAAGAATACATCACTATTTATCTCAATAATACTGAGTATTTGCTTGTTGACAACAGAACAATGTTGCGCTCAATGTCAAAGACTCCATTACAAGTTGTACGGTTCAATGAATGCTGCTACGGTTACAAATCAGAAATAAATGCATTAACTTGAATTGCTTCCAGTATTTCTATTTCATAATTTAATAAGCTTATAATTCACCTTACAATTTCAAAAATCAAAAACAAAAAGGTATATGCTATCCCTGAACCAAAGTAGACTCCAAAGATGTTCAGACGCTCATATAATCCGTGATTAGCGGATTCCCCCGTTCGTCACATTCCTTAAAGAGTTGCTAACTTTTAAAAAAATTTCAGTCAGCTCACTTTTCTCACATAATATTTCATCATGATATTTTTTCACTAAAATGATTATTAGCAACAGTGCACTGGAATTCAATACCAATCCTGTCCATTCCAATCCCACCACCAAAGCAGCTGTACATCAGAAAATGACCAATTTATCCTTAACGTTTTCTGTTAATCTTCTGTTTATGCATATGCTGAACCCTTTGGTCTATTTGTAAATGGGAGACGTTTCCACCATGAAGGTAGTGTGATTATGCCTGTGTTATTTTCCAAAATTCTCAGTTCTGAAACAATCAAATTAGAAAGTAGCAAATGTAATATTACTTTTCAGAATAGCAAAGATATAGAATACAGCCTGTTCATTCTCTGAAATCAAATTAATTGTGTTATTCATCATCCAAGTCATTTGCTTATTTTGTTTCATTTTTTAACTTGCAATAAATTAATGGTTTCGTGCAACTTCATAATATGTATACCACTGGAATGGAATCAAAAATGAACTAGTCTGATAGCTTATTAACATTTCTTGAGTAAAAGGCTCAACTTGGCAAGGTGCTAAACAACCTCAAAATCAAACATGATGCCTGGCTTGAAGGTTACGTTGAGGTGCTCAAAACTTGATTCCAGACTTTCATGTGAACCAGAAAAGGGGAAAAAAATTTTGCCGGGGAGGTCAGAGGCAGCAAATACCAGAAGGATATTTCCAAAGTAATAGAAATAAAAAAGTTAATTAAAACTTCAGCCTTGCATCAATTTGTGGCTCCAAGCCCAAGATCAAATCTTATGCAAGTAACTCCAGAGGGGCAGTATTAACATGAACTTTACAAAGACAAAAAGCATGTTGCTTGTACTTCAAAAGTACCTAATCAGAGAAACATTGCTTTGGGATATCCTAAAAGGTATATGAAAGTTGTAGATAATGCCTGTTGAAAATCCAATCTTAAATTAATCAGCTCTCCCATTTACTTTCACTTCAAAGAAATTTGATTAGATTTGAAAAACAAATGCTCAAGTACAAACATGCTGCTCAGCCAGTTCACATGGTTTACTCTGGGTAGTTACTATGACTAATGGGTTCTGGGACTTCTCAGAAAACATTCTATATTTTGTATCTTACCTATTCTAAAAAGTAATATTAGTTTTACTACCCCTCCATATCATACTGCCCAGGCTTGCGTATCTAGACAGTTAGGATGCATTATCCATGGTGAACTCTGACTGACGGAGGCCTCAGACTTTTTCTAATCTGCTTGTATCAGAAGGGTGAGAATTTTGGAAAATAACACAAACATAGCCATCCGAATTTTTAAGAATCGAAAGATATACCCCATCAAGGTCAGGGTTTTATCATATTTTGGTTGTTGAAATTAGAGTACTTTCTCCAAATATTCATTGTCATTAAATCCTTGTTTCTACCAAGTACAATATATAATCTCAACTATAATCAAATCCGGCTCAGTCAGAAGGACATGTTGGGAATAGAACCAGCCTACTTGAGTTGACTTTCTTGGTGCACAGTTAAACTGAGATACAGTGGATGTACTGGCACATGAAGCACCCATGAGAATTTTTAGAAGTCTGGTTCTGTTCTGATAACTCCGAAAACAAACATATTGAAATTGACATCATCCAAGATCCCCAAAGAGCCAAAGAAATGCGAGCCAACAGAATTCAAAGGTTAACTGAAGAGGTAGCCAATCAGGACCAAGGCAAGCAAATGCCTCTGGGAGGATTCACCGTTATAAACATGAGCCCTCCCAGAGAGGAATACTAACAAATGTAACAAGCTAATTGCCAAGCTTAGCTAAGACTGCAACATCAAATGCTTCAGCCCGAGCTACCAACATTCACCATCATCCTAAACTAGCCAAAAAACGAGATGCCAACCTGTTAAGGCTTTAACACTGAACTACATGCCTATTCAACTGCAAGAACAAAGCTGTAACATGCCATAACTAATGGATCAGATTAAAGTCTTGCAGTCCCGCCTGATCTAATTGACAATGGAGATCCACAACCAAACAGCCAAAAGAGGGATGTGTCTCCAAGGCAATCACTAGCCTCAGTGATGGCTTTCAAGTACTAAAACAAGGCTGAAACATTTGAAAACACGTTTACCCAGAAGTGCTGAGTGGATGATCCATTTTGGCTTTCTCCTGAGATCATTATCACAGATGTCAGTCTATAGTCAATTACATAGAAACATAGAAAACCTACAGCACAATAACAAGCCCTTCAACCCACAATGCTGTGCCGAACACGTCCTTATTTAGAAATTACCCAGGATGACCCATAGCCCTCTATTTTTCTGAGCTCCATGTACCTGTCGACGAGTTTCTCAAAAGACCCTATTGTATCGGCCTCAACTACCTTCGCCGGCAGCCCATTCCACGAACTCACCACTCTCTGCGTAAAAAACTTGCCCCTGACATCTCCTCTGTACCTTCTTCAAAGCACCTTAAAACTGTGCCCTCTCGTGTTAGCCATTTCGGCCCTGGGAAAAAGCCTTTGACTATCCATACGATCAATGCCTCTCATCACCTTGTACACCTCTCATCCTCTGTCGCTCCAAGGAGAAAAGGCCGAGTTCACTCAACCTATTCTCATAAGGCATGTTCATATTCCAGTCAACATCCTTGTAAATCTCTTCTGCACCCTTTCTATGGTATCCACATCTTTCCTGTAGTGCGGCAACCAGAAATGAGCACAGTACTCCTAAGTGGGGTCTGACCACAGTCCGACATAGCTGCAACATTACCTCTCATCTCCTAAACTCAATCCCACGGCTGATGAAGGCCAATGCACCGTATGCCTTCTTAACCACAGAATCAACCTGCATAGCAGCTATGACTATGGACTCGAACCTTAAGATCTTTCTGATCCTCCACACTGCCATTACCATTAATGCTACCAGTCTTACATTCTGCCATCATATTTGACCTACCAAAATTAACCACCTCACACTTATCTGGGTTGAACTCCATCTGCGACTTCTCAGCCCAGTTTTGTATCCTATCGATGTCCCACTGTAAGCTCTGACAACACTCCAACCCTTGAGTCATCAGCAAATTTACTAACCCTTCCCTCCACTTCCTCATCCAGGTCATTTATAAAAATCACGAAGAGAAGGGGTCCCAGAACAGATCTCCACGGCACACCACTGGTCACCGACCTCCATGCAGAATATGACCCATCTACAACCACTCTTTGCCTTCTGTGGGCAAGCCAATTCTGAATCCACAAAGCAATGTCCCTTTGGATCCCATGCCTCCTTACTTTCGCAATAAGCCTTGCATTGCGGACCTTATCAAATGCCTTGCTGAAATCCATATACACTAAATCTACTGCTCTTCCTTCATCAATGCGTTTAGTCACATCCTCAAAAAAAGTCAATCAGGCTTGCAAGGTACGACCTGCCTTTGACAAAGCCATGCTGACTATTCCTAATCATATTATGCCTCTCCAAATGTTCATAAATCCTGCCTCTCGGGATCTTTTCCATCAACTTAACAACCACTGAAGTAAGACTCACTGGTCTATAATTTCCTGGGCTATCTCTACTCTCTTTTTTGAATAAGGGAACAACATCTGCAATCCTCCAATCCTCCAGAACCTCTCTTGTCTCCAGTGATGATGCAAAGATCATCGCCAGAGACTCAGCAAACTCCTCCCTCGCATCCTAGAGTAGCCTGGGGTAGATCTCGTCCGGTCCCAGTGACTTATCCAACTTGATGCTTTCCAAAAGCTCCAGCACATCCTTTTTCTTAATATCTATATGCTCAAGCTTTTCAGTCCACTGTAAGTTATCTCTATAATCACCAAGCCAGGCAGCATCAAAAACGCTGGCACCGGTAACTGGCGACTTTGCGCGTGCTCTCCCGAGCAAACTGCCCTCTCCACTATCCTATACCCAAGAAACCCTTCTAAACTTCCAATCTGCTACATCTAGCAAGATCAACAACACCCTGGTGAAGCTACTGACCCAGCTGGAGACCACCGCACCAGAATTGCTTAACTCCGGACCGCACCTGGACCTGACCAGCAAGGCCCACCACGCTCCCGGAGACCCATGGTCTGCTACCGTGCCGTTGCGCTTGGAGACACAGCCAATTCCGACCAGCACCTCTCTGGAGTGGACGACCACACAAAAGTGACGGCGGAGACCTCAAGGTGCCCCAGACGCTTCCCTGGAGTGACCACCGTAAAACCCCATTGGTGGACATCCACAGCTGCCGGAAGTGAGGTCTTCGCTGCCAACCTCAGAAATCGAGCCTGAGACTTGGCTGGAGCGGAGGCCTCTGCAACCGTGACTCGGCTTACAAACTTCTTTCAGCCAGGAGCCCGCCCATCCGGGATTAAGTGTCGGCTTCGGGGCCCGACGCAATTGACAGCCCAGGCCCCCGGCAGCTGGAAGTGGCAGTGGAGCCTCCCCCATCACTCAGCCTGACCCAGCGCGTCCAACGACAGGACCCGCCGATCGATCCCCACGAGATGCGTCCACCAACCTCAAACAGCTGACAACAACACACTGCATCGATGGAAACCTGGAAAGATGCACTATTTACTGAGGAAGCGTGGGAAAAGAGCTGGGCTGCTGGTCAGATTGAAGCTGAGGGGTTTCAGGGTCCCTGTGCCCACCATCCTACTAGCTAATGTGCAAGCCATAGAGAACAAGGTGGATGATCTTAAAGGGAGACTCACCTACTACAGGGAGATGCAGAACTGCTGTGTATTCTGTTTTACTGAGAACTGGCTCTCCTCTGCCACTCCAACTGTGCCATCTGACTGGAAGGATTTTCGATCCATCCGATGGACTGCATGGCATCTTCAGGCAAGACGAGGGGAGGTGGTGTCTGCCTACTGATCAACGCTGCGTGGTGCTCGGACACAGTAGCACTGACAAGCTCCTGCAGCCCGGACCTGGAACACCTCTCGGTGAAGTGTCGTCCCTACTATCTGCCACAGGAATTCACCTGGGTCATACTGACAGCGGTCTACATTCCCCCTCAGGCGGATGTGGAGTGTGCTCTGAATATACTGTATGCCAACATCAGTGAACTTGAGACCAGGTATCAGGAGGCTTTGCTCATTACAGCCGGGGACTTTAACCAGGGCAATCTCAAAAAAGGCACTGCCAAAGTTATACCAACATGTCTCCTGCCCCACTAGAGGCCTGAATATACTTCACCACTGCTACACAGCAGTCAAGGATGCCTACTGTTCCGTCCCACGACCTCACTTCGGAAAATCGGACCATCAAGCTGTACTCCTCCTCCCGGCTTACAAACAGAAACTGAAGCGGGAGGTCACGGTGTCAAAAATAGTGTCGCGTTGGACGGAGGAAACGGATGAGATCCTCCGTGACTGCTTTGAATCGGTGGACTGGTTAGTATTCAAGGACTTGGCAGCTAACCTTGATGAGCAGGCCTCAGCTGTCACAGACTTTATTTGGAAATGCATGGAGGACTGTGTGTCTCGCAAGACGATCCGGGTATTCCCTAACTGGAAACCTTGAATGAATTATGAGGTCAAGTCCCTTTTCAAGGCTAGGGCTGCGTCTTTTAGGTCCGGGGATACCAATCGTTACACGGAATCCAGGCGTGAATTCCAGAAAGCCATTAAGGACGCCAAGAGGCAATATCAAACCAAGTTGGAAGCTCAGGCTAATCAGAGGGATGCCAGTAGACTATGACAGGGTCTAAATGAGATCACCAGGCGCAAAGAAAAGGTTGGGAATATCAATAACTGCGGCGCTTCTCTTCCTGATGAACTTAACGTATTCTAACAGAAGAGGAGCGTCACGCTCCCCTCCAGATGAACCGGACCTGATGGCATCGAGATTTATCGTCACCGAGGACGTTAGAAGGGCCTTCCTGAAGACAAATCCAAGGAAGGCGATGGACCCAGATGGCGTCCCGGGACGGGTTTTCCGGGCCTGTGCAAGTGAGCTAGCTGGAGTGTTTGCTGACATCTTCAACTGACATCTTCATCTTCAACTGCTCCTTGCTTCAGTCTAAGATTCCCTCGTGTTTTAAGAAGGCAATGATAATCCCAGTGCCAAAGAACAGCAAGGTGGCATGCCTGAATGACTATCGACCTGTGGCTCTGACATCAATTGCTATGAAGTGCTTCGAAAGATTGGTTATGGCACACATCAACCACAGCCTACCAGCCAACCTCGACGCTTTGCAATTCGCCTACCGGAGCAACAAGTCAACGGCAGATGCCATCTCTCTGGCTCTACTTTCTTCCTTAGAACACCTGTAGAATAAAGACGCATACATAAGGCTCCTTTTCATTGACTACAGCTCTGCCTTTAATACCATCATTTCAAATAAACTGATTACTAAGCTCCAGAACCTGGGCCTTAGCACTCAGATCTGCAGCTGGATCTTCAACTTCCTCTCAGACAGGACCCAGTCTGTAAAAATAGGGGACAAGCTCTCCTCTACAATCACTCTAAGCACCGGTGCCCCACAAGGCTGTGTACTCAGCCCCCTGCTGTACTCACTGTACACCCATGATTATGTAGCCAAGTTTCCATCAAACTCAATATATAAGTTTGCTGATGACACAAATGTAGGCCGTATCTCGGGTAATGATGAGTTTGAGTACAGAGAGGAAATTAAGAACCTGGTGGCATGGTGCAAAGACAATAACCTATCCCTCAATGTCAGCAAGACAAAGGAATTGGTTGTTGACTTCAGAAGGAGTAGTGGACCGCACGACCCAATTTACATTGGTGGTGCGCAAATGTAACAGGTCAAAAGCTTTAAGTTCCTCGGGGTCAATATCACAAATGACCTGACTTGGTCCAACCAAGCAGAGTCCACTGTCAACAAGGCCCACCAGCGTCTTTACTTCCTGAGAAAACTAAAGAAATTTGGCCTGTCCCCTAAAACCCTCACTAATTTTTATAGATGCACCGTAGAAAGCATTCTTCTTTTTCTTTTTCAATCTTTTTATTAGTTTCAATATCAAACAGATTACAAAAAGTACATAATAATTGGGATTATATTAATTGATAATAATTTTTGGAATTTACAGTCAGGTAACACATGGTTAGAGACATCCCAAAATCACACAGATTAGCAACAAAATATATAAGGAGTATACATAAAATATAAAAATACAGTTAAAAAAAACAGAAAAAGAAAAAAAAATCCCTTAAAAAAAAACTAAGGAAAACTAAAGAAAAAAAAGAAAGGGCTATTTTGATACCTCAGATAGAACCAATAGTGTCGCCACTTCGGCTCCTCTCCCCATATAATAAAATCACAAAGTAGATTTGGCAAGGGCCAAATTACATCATGTGGAAGTATTGAATAAACGGTCTCCAAGTCTCATCCAATTTAATAGATGGGTCAAAAATGACACTTCTAATTTTTTCAAGATTTAAACAAGATATAGTTTGAGAAAACCAATGAAATGTAGTAGGAGGATTAATCTCTTTCCAATTCAATAGTATAGATCTTCTGGTCATTAAAGTAACAAAAGCAATCATCCGACAAACTGAGGAGATCAAATAATGTTTTTCTATCATTGGTAAACCAAAAATGGCAGTATAGGATGAGGTTGTAAATCAATATTCAAGACAGTGGAAATAATACCAAAAATATCGTCCCAATATTTCTTCAATAAAGGGCAAGACCAAAACATATGAGTTAATGAAGCTATCTCAGAATGACATCTATCACATATAGGGTTTATATGACAGTAATAACAAGCTAGTTTATCCTTAGACATATAAGCCCTGTGTACAACTTTAAACTGTATCAACGCATGTTTAGCACAAATAGAGGAAGAATTAACTAATTGAAAATTTTTTTGCCGTTTCTCAGGAGGTAAGCTTAAGTTCCCTTTCCCAGTCATTCTTAATTGTATTGGAAAGATCTGGATTTATTTTCCTTACCATATTATAAATAATTGCTATTGAACCTTTCTGAAAAAGGTTTAAATCCAAAATTTTTTCCAATATATCAGTGGAATATGAAATCGGAAAGGTAGTAAGAACAGTATTTAAAAAGTTTCTAATCTGTAAATATCTAAAAAATGTGCTCTAGGTAAATTATATTTATTAGATAATTGTTCAAAAGACATAAAACAATTATCTGAAAATAAATTAGAAAAATGTTTTCCAGACCAACTATGCTTGATTCAAAAAAAGAGGGTTGAAAAAGAAAGTTGGATATAACAGGGCTAGTTAGAATAAATTGATTCAGTCCAAAAAATTTTAGAAAGCATTCTTCTAGGGTGCATCACAACCTGGTATGGAAGTTGTCCTGTCCAAGACCAAAAGAAGCTGCAGAAGATCGTGAACACAGCACAGCACATCACACAAACCAATCTTCCATCCTTGGACTCACCTTACACCGCATGCTGACGGAGTAGTGGTGCCAGGATAATCAAAGACATGACCCACCCAGCCAACACACTTTTCGTACCTCTTCCCTCTGGGAGAAGTCTCAGAAGCTTGAAGACTCGTACGGCCAGATTTGGGAACAGCTTCTTTCCAACTGTGATAAGACTGCTGAATGGATCCTGACCCGGATCTGGGCCATATCCTCCAAATATCTGGACCTGCCTCTCGGTTTTTTTTGCAGTACCTTACTTTCCATTTTTCTATTTTCTATTTATGATTTATAATTTAAATCTTTAATATTTACTGATTTCTACTATTTTTAATATTTTTAATCCAGGAAGCAGGAAGCGGGAAGCGTAGAATCAAATATCGCTGTGATGATTGTACGTTCTAGTATCAACTGTTTGGCGGCAATAAAGTATAAAGTAAAGTATCTATAGGAAGAGGTACAGTTGATGTTTCGGGCCGAGACCCTTCATCAGGACTAACTGAAAGAAGAGATAGTAAGAGATTTGAGAGGGGGAGGGGGAGATCCGAAATAATAGGAGAAGACAGGAGGGGGAGGGATGAAGCTAAGAGCTGGAAAGTTAATTGGCAAAAGGGATATGAGAGGATCATGGGATGGGAGGCCTAGGGAGAAAGAAAGGGGGAGGGAGGAATCCCAGAGGATGGGCAAGGAGTATAGTGAGAGGGACAGAGGGAGAAAAAGAGAGGGAAATAAACAAACAAACAAACAAACAAATAAATAAATAAATATAAATAAATAAATAACGGATGGGGTACAAAGGGGAGGTGGGGCATTAACAGAAGTTAGAGAAGTCAATGTTTATGCCATCAGGTTGGAGGCTACCCAGGCGGAATATAAGGTGTTGTTCCTCCAACCTGAGTGTGGCTTCATCTTGACAGTAGAGGAGGCCGTGGATAGACATATCAGAATGGGAATGGGACATGGAATTAAAATGTGTGGCCACTGGGAGATCCTGCTTTCTCTGGTAGTCAGAGCATAGGTGTTCAGCGAAACGGTCTCCCAGCCTGCGTCAGGTCTTGCCAATATATAGAAGGCCGCATTGGGAGCGCCAGACGCAGTATATCACACCAGCAGACTCACAGGTGAAGTGTCGCCTTGCCTGGAAGGACTGTCTGGGTCCCTGAATGTTGGTAAGGGAGGAAGTGTAAGGGCATGTGTAGCACTTGTTCCACTTACAAGGATAAGTGCCGGGAGGGTGATCAGTAGGGAGTCTACGAGGAGCCTACGGACTCTCACAGCTACTTGGACTATTCCTCTTCTCACCGTCTCTTGCAAAAATGCTATCCCCTTCTCACAATTCCTCTGTCTCTGCTGCATCTGCTCTCAGGATGAGGCTTTTCATTTCAGGACAAAGGAGATGTCCTCCTTTTTTAAAGAAAGGGGCTTCCCTTCCTCCACCATCAACTCTGCTCTCAAACGCAGCTCCCCCATTTCATGCACATCTGCTCTCACTCTATCCTCCCGCCACCTCACTAGGAATAGGGTTCCCCTTGTCCTCACCTACCACCCCACCAGTCTCCGGGTCCACCATAATTCTCTGTAACTTCCACCGCCTCCAAGGGGATCCCACCACCAAGTACATCTTTCCCTCCACACCCCCCCCGCTTTCCGCAGGGATCACTCCCTACGCGACTCCCTTGTCATTCATCCCCCCAATCCCTTCCCACTGATCTCCCTCCCGGCACTTATCCTTGTAAGCAGAACAAGTGCTACACATGCCCTTACACTTCCTCCTTTACTAACATACAGGGACCCAGACAGTCCTTCCAGGTGAGGCGACACTTCACCTGTGAGTCGGCTGGGGTGATATACTGCGTCTGGTTCTCCCGATGCGGCCTTCTATATATTGGCGAGATCCGACGCAGGCTGGGAGACCGTTTCACTGAACACCTACGCTCTGACCACCAGAGAAAGCAGGATCTCCCAGTGGCCACACATTTTAATTCCATGTCCCATTCTGATATGTCTATCCACGGCCTCCTCTACTGTAAAGATGAAGCCACACTCAGGTTGGAGGAACACCACCTTATATTCCGTCTGGTAGCCTCCAACCTGATGGCATGAACACTGACTTCTCTAACTTCCGTTAATGCCCCACCTCCCCTTCATACCCCAACCGTTATTTATTTTTTATTTTATACATTTTCTCGCTCTCTTTTTCTCCCTCTATCCCTCTCACTATACTCCTTGCCCATCCTCTGGGTTTCCCCCCTCCTCCTTTCTTTCTCCCTAGGCCTCCCGTCCCATGATCCTCTCATATCCCTTCTGCCAATCAACTTTCCAGCTCTTAGCTTCATCCCTCCCCCTCCTGTCTTCTCCTTTCACTTCTGATCTCCCCCTCCCCCTCTCAAATCTCTTACTATCTCTTCTTTCAATTAGTCGTGACGAAGGGTCTTGGCCCGAAACGTCGACTGTACCTCTTCCTATAGATGCTGCCTGGCCTGCTGCGTTCACCAGCAATTTTTAATGTATGCTGCTTGAAATTCCAGAATCTGCAGATTTCCTCGTGTTTGCCTACTATCACCAAGATCCTTTTCCATAGTAAATACTGAAGCAAATTACTCATTAAGTACCTATGCTATCTCCTCCAGTTCCATACACACTTGTCCACTGTTACACTTGATTGGTCCTATTCTCTCATGTCTTATCCTCTTGCTCTTCACATATTTGTAGAATATCTTGGGGTTTTCCCTAATCCTGTCCGTCACGGCCTTCTCATAGCCCCTTCTGGCTCTCCTAATTTTATTCTTAAGCTCCTTCTTGCTGGACTTATAACCTTCTAGATCTCTATCATTACCTAGTTTTTTGAACCTTTTGTAAGCTTTTCTTTTCTTCTTTTTCCAATAGTCCTTGTACGCCACGCTTCCTGTACCCTACCATCCTTTCTGTGTCATTGGAACATATCCATGCAGAATTCCACGCACATATGCCCAGAACATTTGCCACATTTCTGCTGTACATTTCCCTGAGAACATCTGTTCCCAATTTATGCTTCCAAGTTCCTGCCTGATAGCCTCATAATTCCCCTTACTCCAATTAAATGCTTTCCAAACTTGTCTGTTCCTATCCCTCTCCAATGCTATGATAAAGGAGATAGAATTGTGATCACTATCTCCAAAATTTTCTCCCATTGCGAGATCTGGCACCTGACCAGATTCATTTCCCAATACCAGATCAAGTACAGCCTCTCCTCTTGTAGGCTTATCTACATATTGTGTCAAGAAACCTTCCTGAACACACCAATAAACTCCACCCCTTCTAAACCCCTCACTCTCGGGAAACGCCAATCAATATTTGGGAAATTAAAATCTCCCACCACGACAACCCTGATATTATTACATCTTACCAGAATCTCCCTCCCTATCTGCTCCTTGATGTCCCTGTAGCTATTGGGTGGTCTATAAAAAAAAACACCCAGTAGAGTTATTGACCCCTTCCTGTTTCTAACTTCCACCCACAGAGACTCAGTCGACAATCCCTCCAGGACTTCCTCCTTTTTTGCAGACGTGACACTCTGATCAGCAGTGCTACGCCCCACCTCTTTTGCCTCCCTCCCTGTCCGTTCTGAAACATCTAAAGCCTGGCACTCTAAGTAACCATTCCTGCCCTGAACTATCCAAGTCTCTGTAATTAGATTCAACTTAGATTAGATTCAACCTTATTGTCACTGTGCCGAGAACAGATACAAAGCCAATGAAATGCAGGTAGCATCTAACCAGAAATGCAAAGAATAGTGTGTTACGTACCCCGTAACTGGGTTGCCAAACCAGCAGAAATGGATCACTCAGTTGGAGTCTGGATTACTAGAACTAAGAAAGTTTTATTAAAGAAACAAGCAACACAGTACTCTAATCAAAAGGATAATAAATGCAGCAGTTCAGCAATGATAAACACACATGTACACAGAATTAGGATAACAGGATCAACCAAGCTCTATCGTCATCTAGGGGTAAATGACCAGTTTCAAAGCGACGCAAAGTTCAGTTCAATTGAATTCAGTTGAGCTCGCAGTAATCACTGCCGTGGGAGATGGACAGTGGGGGGAAGGAGAGAGAGAGCAAAGCGAATGAATATTCAAACAGCTTCCACACAGACCTTCGATATTCTTCGCAGTCAGTTTTCAGGCGAGCCCTTTGTGATGTCTGAGGTCACCGACCGTGACCCCTCTGTTTCCAGATACGATCGTCTCTCTGCGGTGAACCTGGCACCCAAGCAAGGGCGGACACACACCAGGTTCCCACTGATCGTGCCTTTCCACCCTGTGCGTCTATGGCTTGGTCCCGCGACCAGCCTTCCAAAACTTCCCACCGACTTGTGGGAGACGCACCGCTTCCAGGGTCTCGTTACCTCGGGGTGTCGTGTGTGTCTTGCCTTAGCGAACCTGTCCCTTTTTATCCCCCTGCTGGGGTATCGCCTGTCCATCACTTCAAACAGTTCAGGGTTCAAAGGGGGAGCCGATCTTGACAGCTCTCCTTCCGTTAAACTCTCCCGTCCCTTCATTAACATCTCCAAATGCTGCTCCATTGTTTTCCTTATCTCTCTTTCCCCTGAAGACAGGTAGCAGACCAACTGCTGATCCCACTGGTGCCAGCACAGGACAGCTAACATCTTAATCTATGTGTATTCTCGTCACAAGTGTTATTTACAAAATAACTGTGAATAAAAAGTAAGTGCTACAGCACACCAATATAAAAGTACTGACACAGTACAATATGGGTGCAATACTGCTTAGCGCTGTGATGTGAGGTGAGGTTCAGCAGGGTCACAGCCTCAGGGAAGAAGCTCTTCTTGTGCCTGCTGGTGCGGGAGCGGAGGCTCCTGTAGCGCCTACCGGATGGGAGGAGAGTAAAAAGTCCATGGGTAGGGTGAGATGCTTTTTCGCCCTGCCCAGGCAGCATTTATGGTAGATGTTCTCAATAGTGGGCAATTGGGTGCCAATAATCCGTTGGGCAGTTTTCACCACATGCTGGAGTGCTTTGCGGTCCGATACGGGACAGTTGCCATACCACACTGAGATGCAGTTGGTGAGTATGCTCTCAATGGTACAGTGGTAAAAGTCCGTCCGTATCCTGGGACAGAGGTGAGCTTTCTTGATGCTCCGCAGGAAATAAAGGCGCTGTTGCACCTCTTTTTTTAAAAAAATCAGGATGGAGGAGTTCAGGGACCAGGTGAGATCTTCAGAAATGTGGACACCAAGGAATTTGAAGCTTGATACATGCTCCGCTACAGCTCCGCTGATGTAGATGGGGACGTGAGTGTAGCTCCTAGCATGCCTGAAGTCCACAATGATCTCCTTGGTCTTCTGGGTGTTAAGGGACAGGTTGTTGTCAGCACACCACATGGCCAGGTGCTGGACCTTGTCCCTGTAGGCCGTCTCGTCATCCTCTCTGATCAGGCCAGCCACTGTGTTGTCGTCTGCGAACTTGATTATGGAGTTGGGACCACGTACAGGAACGCAGTCATAGGTGAAAATGGAGTACAGAAGAGGGCTCAGCACACAGCCTGAGACACACCGGTGTTCAGGGTGAAAGTGGAGGAGAGGTTGTCTAACTTAACTGATTGGGGTCTGTTGGTCAGAAAGTCCAAGGCCCAATTGCAGAGGGATGAGCTGATACCAAGCTGGCGAAGTTTGGCAATCAACTTGGAGGGGATCACAGTATTGAATGCCGAACTAAAGTCAATGAACAGCATTCTGACATAAGAGTCATCAGAGCTCCAAGTACTGATCCATGCTCTAAGCTCATCCGCTTTGTTTATAATACTCTTTACATTAAAATACACACATCTCAAACCACCGGTCTGAGAGCATCCCTTCTCTATCACCCGCCTATCTTCCCTCTCGCACTGTCTACAAGCTTTCTCTATTTGTGAGCCAACCACCCCTTCCCCTGTCACTTCTATTCGATTCCCACCCCCCAGCAATTCTAGTTTAAACTTCCCCAATAGCCTTAGCAAACCTTCCAGCCGAGATATTGTTCCCCCTTGGATTCAAGTGCAACCCATCCTTTTGGTACAGGTCACACCTGCCCTAAAAGAAGTCTCAATGATCCAGAAATCTGAATCCCTGCCCCCTGCTCCAATCCCTCAGCCACGCATTTATCCTCCACCTCATTCTATTCCTATACTCACTGTTACGTGGCACAGGTAGTAATCTCGAGATTACTGCCTTTGAGGTCCTGCTTCTTATCTTCCTTCCTAACTCCCTATAGTCTGTTTTCAGGACCTCCTCCCTTTTTCCACCTATATCATTGGTACCAGTATGTACCACGATCTCTGGCTGTTTTCCTTCCCACTTCAGGATATCATGGACGCGATCAGAAACATCCCCGACCCTGGCACCTGGGAGGCAAATTACCATCTGTGTTTCTTTCCTGCATCCACAGAATCTCCTGTTTGACCCCCTAACTACAGAGTCCCCTGTCACTGATGCCATTCTCTTCTTTTCCCTACCCTTCTGAGCCACAGGGCCAGACTCTGTGTCAGAGGCGCGGCCAATGTTGCTCCCCTAGGTTGGCCATCCCCCCCCCCCACAGTGCATGATATTAAGAAAACAATTTGCACCCAATCTACTTTAAAATCAAAACCTACCAGTATCATGACAGGTATTGCAGATCAGGCATGGACTTACTCAAATAATAGAGGAGGCTTAAGAGACAACATCACCTCCGCCTGTTCCTTTCGTCATGTTAGACTCTTAAGAACACAGCAAATTCCAATTTATTCTCTCAAAATACAACATCATCTAGTCTCAGTTTAATAGAATTTTCAAAAAGCTTCCCCCCCCCACCCCACAGATTAACCAAGTGTGATTTAGAGTGGCTTTATTAAGGTATTATGAAGTTTTGTTAACAATCTGAAAAATCCTATGAAGTGCAATTTATTTATTTTTTTTACAATGACCTCACCAAAACCAAAAGAGAACTAAAAGTTTCTAAAAATGCATTAAGAAGCTATAAATGAAATTCAGTTTTCCCAATGTAAAGGATTTAAATGTTTTTCATCCTAAATCAATGGAAACTAACAGCATCCTATTAAATGAAATTGGATATTGTCACTTTGGTAGTCAGGCATGCAGGACACATATAAATAGAAATGAAACTACAGAGATGTGAATGCCAACATCAAAGTAGAGGAGTAATTGCTGGAAATGCAGAGTTCTGTTAAATTGAAGCAGAAAGCATTAAAGCTATTTAGGAGTGTATTAAGAGTGTTGACATGATAAACCGCATCAAGTACCATTTAAAGATCAATTAGGATTAAGGAAGACATGATTTAGAATCAAAGATGCCATTCAAAAATTCAGTAATTGAATAAATAATATATTTCAGACCTTGATGCAGAGGATATAGAACAGTACAGCACAGGAACAGGTCATATAGCCCAATGTGACTGTGCCAAGTTTGAAGGGAAAATAAACTAGCCCTTCTTTGATCGTATATGATTCACCTGTCTCCATTCCCGGTATATTCACATGCAGTTCTAAAAGCCTCTTGAACACTTTCAGAGTTGGAAATATATCTTTGATGGAGGTAATGTTCAAAAGATGAGCATGGATACAAAGTGAATGTTGCCTCCTGTCAATGACTATCAGATTACACAGACTGGGTCTCGGTCACCACCAAGGTCTTGTCGCACCCCATCAGATAACTTTCTGGTGTGGAAAATCTGCTGGTTCAACCCTCAATTAGACCAAATAATTACAGGTTTAGAGGACCACAGCTAATAAACAAAATCAATTGAATATCAAATACGATGAGTAAGGAAATCAAGAGAAAATGGATAACCTCATCTATGAATGACATAATAGGCATGGCTATGGATGGTGGGGGGGGAATCTACAAATCATTTTGTTAGACTAAGGGGTTGGATAACTTAAAACTGGGTAACATTTAAATAGAAGAGGCAGTAAGATGACAGCTTTTGGTCATTCTATACTGTAACAGACACTTAAATCTGATTAAGATATGCTTAACTCTACATACAAAGACATTAGATTAATCTTTATTTGGGCTACAGTTTATAAATGGTTGACATCACAGAGTCCAAAATAAAAGATTACACTTTTGATAATGCATTTTGGATGAAAAAGTAAAACCTATATGTTGCTCAGTTTACTGCTTAAGATTAAAATTATCTTGATTAGATTTCCTATCTTAAAGTTTTTCAATGCTCCCTGCTTCATGGCAGTGATAAGTCAGTCAAAACCCCAAACAAACAAAATGTGCAAGGTTCAACTTTCTTAAAACTGTTGTAGGAGGAAAATATATCAATTCTGGAAATTGTTCAACTCACTGAGGACTTGAAAGACAACCCTCATCACAAATGCAACTTACACAAAACCTTCTATTATTTCTTTTAATCTTGTGCTGAAAACTTTTAACAAAACTAGAAAGTCCTGAAAATATTCAGTATGTCAGGTACCATCTGTAGAGAGAAGAAGTTTTATTTCAGTTTAATAAACAGGATTTGAACAAGTTTCAATCTGCAGAGAAAAATTTGATGACATGAGATCAGGGAGGGGTAAATAACAGACAGGAGGGATTGCCAATTTCTTTTGGATTGAACTATTAATTTGACAAAACAATCATCCAGATCAAAATCACACCCATATTTGACATTTTGAAACTTGCTGTTGGGTAACAAGCTAACTAAATCAAAATTAGGAATTCAAGACACCGAGGACTGCTTTAATTCCCATCGGACTTCTGTTAGAACTGTGATCAAATCCAAAACATTGGCTCATTCTCCTTTGCAGGTCTTGAACATTTTATTGATTTGAATTCTAGCCTCCAGTTACCATAAATCCACAATTTATAATATAAGGCTGGCATTTCATACCCTCAAGAAGGTGCACTTGAACCCCCTTTTTTGAACAAGGGATGCTTGTAGGCTCCCCCAGCACACCCTCAGGTACGTTGGTTGTTAACATAAATAATGCATTTCACGATGAATAAACATGAATCTTGATTCCAGTACTGGAATACTGTTGCAGTCTTACTAAATAAATATTTTTTTGCTAATGATTGCACATTCTCACTTCTGGAATGATGGTGTTAGTTGAGGCTAGGACACTGCTCTGAGTACCTCCTGTTGTGTCCTGTTACTGCGATAATCTAATTTGGAATATATTTTACTATTCCTTGATTAAGCAGAATTGCCCAGTTGAGTAGCAAAATGAACTTGCTGGAGTACAATAGGGTATATGTCACCAATGTGATAATGGTATTGTTAAATAAAATGACTACTTCAAAGAAGTTGTTCAGAAACAAGAACCTTTTTTTAAAAAAAAAACAGAATCCCGAGTTTGAATTAGGGCTCAGACATTGAAAGGAATCAATCAGTAGTGAGTAGCGTGATATATACAGTTTTGCGGCTCATATCCTGATTTAATGCAATTCAATCTATTTAGAAAGGGTGGAGTGAGAAAGCTTTTTTTACACACTTGATTCTGTCTTTCAAAGACAATCTTTAATGTAACATATCACTTTTCAAAGAGAACTCAGCCCCTGAAGACAGTGCATACAACTATTCACCCTGCTTTAAAAATGCATTAAGTATATGTAATCTTCAGGACATTTTTGCAAATCATCTCCATCAGTCAACAATCAAGTGCTAAAAGAAAAATACAACATGAAAAAGCTAACTGCGTATTCTATTTGACCCCAGAAGCTTAAGCATGCATGAAGAATTTCTGCCATTAAGAGTGCAACAAATGGGCTCTGGCTGCAAGATCAGGATTCAATTCCTACCACTATCTGCATGTTCTTTCGTGACCGTGTTTCTTTCCTCTGGGTGCTCCGGTTTCTTCCCACATTCCAATGTTGTAGGGTTAGTGAGTTGTGGGGAGTATGCTATGCTGGAAGCTTGGCAACACTTGCTGCCCAACACAACTCTTGATTTGATTTGACACAAATGACACATTTCACTGTATATTTCAATGTACATGTGACAAATGAAGCTAATCTTTAAGAAGAGTTCCTATACTACCAAAAAGATGGATTAGCAAATGACAAACATGAATCAACCTTGTCTCAGTGGTAGCACTATTTCGCCTGAAATGAAGTATTCACACATATTCAGATGAAGTATTTTCATGGTCCTTTGAGGCCACGTGAACCCTTTCCAATTCATACATACTAGCAACTCTTCCTTCCCCTTCAGCACTGATGCATAAACAAAACAAAATAATTCACAGAACATGAATTTTCGCTGCTCAGATCAATGCAACTGAAATTTTCTTATTTAAAGTATGGGTTTCCTTCAATTCATATTCTTCATACAGATGCAAAAGCATCATATCAACAATAGGGAGAATCACATTACTGAAAACGTAGCAATCAACAGCAAATGGCCAAGTCAAAAGGCATTCAGGTTTATTTAATCACATGTACATCCAAACACTAAATGAAATCCTATCCTTATTCCCCTCCCCACACCTTTTTATTCTGGCGTCTTCCCCCTGCCTTTCCAGTCCAAAAGAAGGGTCTTAGCCTGAAATGTCAACTGAATTCATTTCCATAGATGCTGTCTGACTTGCTGAGTTCCTCTAGCATTTTGTGTTTGTTGCATTGGATTTCCAGTGTATACAATGAACTGCACAGTTTGCAACAACAACCAACATATCCAAGGATGTGCTGGGTGCAGAACAAGACAAAAGCAAAAAAAAGCTCCTTCCCCACCTTCACACACACAGGCCTCCAAATCCAGGAAAGAAAAAGTCCCTTTAAAAAAAAACAAACTTCATCTGGGAAGCAAACCATGCTAATTGCCTGAAACGTCCACAAGTTCAAAATAGGATAAAACTTAATTTACTTATCGTGCAAATTAAAGCGATTAAACAACCAGAAACCACAGGGAACACTTAAAACCATATTACAATATATTCACAAACCTAAACTGACTAGTCATTTCAGAAAATTAGGTATGCCATTAAAAATATTTTTTAAAAAAGACAGTATTGTGCACAAGTATCATTTGTTGAAACTATCTCCAAAGAGATTTTCACTCATGCAGAATGGCCTTTCAATGATAACTTGTGGCTTGAATTTTTTTAATTGAATGAAACAAAATAGTTATCTGCAGAGCTGTACAGTAAATATGCTTTGACTCAGAGCCTGCTGAATGCTACTGCGATCTGTCAAGCATTGGTCACTTGTTAAAAGTCCGATCACCAGAGATGCATCTGGAAAGAGGCAGATGCACTGCTTCCACAGCAATAACTTAAACTAGTACTGCAGGTCCAACCAAGGAAACAGGAAAGATAAGGAACAAAAACACAGGAAGATAAGGAACAAAAACAGTGTTAGTAACAAAACAAAACCTAGCATGACAACGAGAGAAAAATAATGGGAGGCAGCAAATTCTGCAAATTCCTCGTCAGAGACTGAGGAGGAATACATCTTGAAATATGTATTATTGAAATAATTAACTTTATGCGGTTTTGGGGGAACAAAAACAATGTTAATTGCACGTTAACCAAATTACATTTCCAGAGTATATAGTACACTCGCAGTACCTACACCCTAAAGCATTAGTTACAGTCTCCTACCATCACCCACCCACCCCCAGCACTTCTATGATAGAGCTGATGACATCAAATACCGATTTACTCCCAAGAAGTACCCAATGTTTACTTCCCTTTAGAATGTATGCTCCCATTATTAGGTGCCCCCTTCTCAGCTTCAAGATAGATTAGGTTATTATCCCATCAAAAAGTGTGTAATGAAAACATATCCACATGAATCTTACAGAGTAAACAACATACATGGTAATAATAAATATAACAAGTGGAAAACAACAAAATGATGCAAAAACAGTAGTGCAAAAACGAAATGTTAAATGTCAAGAATGGAATAACCAGAGATAGAGTTAAGAGTATGAGAACACAACAGCATTGCTGGGAAGGCGTAAGAAAGAGATAACTGGTTCAGAAAAATATGAGCAGTGGGGAGAAAGCTGTTCTTGAGTATGCCTGATAAAGTACATGAAGCAGATGTGCTTTCTTGATCACCACCGTATGAAGGGAATAGGTGATGTTACTCATGATATGGATGCCAAAGTACTTGAAGTTGTCAACCATTTCTACAACAGACTGGGTGATAAAGATGGCGTAGAGTTTGTGGCACCCACTTCCTTAGGTCAATTAACTCATTCATCTTGTTGACATTAAGCAGTAGGTTGCTTTGTTTTGACACCATGATGGAGTTCCAGATCTCTTTCTTTTACTGTCTCATCATTGTTGTTGACCTGGCCAATAATAGTGGTACTTGAATAATCAGTTGGCATTGTATCTTACAAAGATACCACACAGTCATGGGTACACAGGGCATTGAGCAGGGGACTGAGCACACAACCGTGGGGACCACCTGTGCTGAGAGTCGGGGTAAAATTTTATGACCAATTCTGAGTAACTAAATCAAATGCACCAGTCAGGAAGTCAAGAAGTCAGTAGCATTTGGTGATGCATAATGACAAGGTCTAGGAATTGAGGTGACTTTATATAGTATTATGTTGTTGAAGGCTGAGCTGCAGTCAAGGTATAGTATCCTGACATATGCACTCTAATTGTTGGAAGTGATCCAGAGCTGAATGTGGTGAGAGGCAAATGGTACCTACTATAGACCCCTTTTTCCTGTATCCAAGCTGCAGGGGATCTATATTAGCAGGGGATTGGCACTGATGTGACTACCAAATTCTCAAAGCACTTCATTGTGGTCAATGTTACAACTACAGGCCAATAGTCATTGAAACAGGATACTAATTATTTTGGTTTTCTCAACATTTTATTTAAACATGGAAAAAATTCCGCCAGTTATAACCACATTTCCATTCAAATGGCAAAACTGCAATTTCCACCAAGCAGGAGAGAACAGCCAAGGGAAACTTCAGTTTTTCCAGTTGAAATTTATTTAGAAAATCGCACAATTCCTCAACTGCTTAGAACAGTGCATACATTATTCTTTGATAAACAAATGCTGACATTTTTGTTTCAAATAACTGCTGACATCCTATAACTGACACAGCTTTTCGCAAAATACTCCAAATTAATTCCAACTAAAAAGCTAACAAAATCTGAGATAGTTTCTTGTCCGAATTATGAAATGAGATCTTTGGGACCCACGGCTAGTCATAAATATGTTTCTGTTCAATTTCTTAGATTTACCGTAGTCTTCGTCCCATTGCAACTTAAATGGTTACTTCAACAAATGTTGCACAGCCCAATTTAAATTTCCTGTAACTTAATTCTTGCACTATTTTCAATTTCTGCATATTAGTTGCATTGCTTAAGGTAATTATTTGTATAATCAAAATTATATTTAGTATAATAAACATTAGTATAATCAAAAGCAGTTTCCGCACATTGACACAACTTACAAAATGTTTTCAGCAGGGAAGGCAACCATTCCACCCATCAGATCTGTGCTGGCTACACACAAGAACAATCCAGTTAGATCTAGATGCCTTGCAAATTCCTTCTTGTCAGATACTTAACCAGCTCTGAATACTACAGATGAATTCTATGACTTCCTCAGCCTAATTTTATTGCAGAATTAGAATCACTGACTTATAGGATCTAACATTTGTTGTTTCACAGCAGCAGTACAGTCCAAAGACAAAGAAATTAATAAGTAATTAATAGGGCAAAAATGGAATAACAACAATATTCATGGATCATTCAGAAATCTGATTGTAGAGGGGAACAAGTTGCTCCTAGATCATTCAGTGTGGGTCTTCAGACTTCCTTCTTGAACGTGGCAGGACTGGATGATGAGGCCTCTAGGTAATGGATAGCACCTTCTTGAGGTACCACCTTTTGAAGATGTCCTCAATGATGGGGAGGGTTGGGCTTATGATTGAGCTGACTGAGTCTACATCCCTCTGCAGGTTCTTGTGATCCTGTGATGCAAACAATTAGAAGCCGCTTCATCGTACATCTATAGAAATTCTCAAGAGTCTGTGGTGATGTTCTAATCTCCTCAAACTTCCCAACAAAGCAGAGATGTAGGCATGTTTTCTTTGTGACTGCACGGATACACTGACCCCAGATATATCCTCTGAGAAATTGATGGCCACAGACAAAAAAACAGGGCAAGTAGGAATTACTCCTCGTGTCATTTTGTGTAATCTTCATATTAACTTGATCCAACTACTGATAACAGTTTATCTATCTTCAGTCTATATCTTTAAGTACCCCTACCCAATTCTCTCGCAAATTCCTTTATTTCCATGAAAAACAGCTTCAGCTTCTCCATTCTATTGGCTTCCTCATCCACATTTCAGAAAGTCATTCTGCATTCTCTGAAGCTTCTACACTTTTCCCCCTCAAGTGTAATGTAGGGAAATAGGCATAATTCTGACAAGCACCATCCCACCCTGCAAAAACTCATTTCACGGAGGTAGGACCATCACCCCCACCCCCCGCAACCCCATAATTCCCCCCCCCCACCCTGGTCCACCTCCAAGGGCGTATGTATATAGGACATTTGATTATGAAAGAACACAACAATTTAATTGATCTCATATTGAAACTATTTACATATATATATTCCTTGTTGAGTATTTTGTTGGCAGTCTCAATGCTAATAGCTAAATGCTCATGCAAATTGCTTTTCTATTTCTTTTGGAAACTTTCCTTGTACTGTGATGTGGCTTGCTTGGCAGATTTGAACATTTTGCCAGAAGTCTCAACCTCATAGCAGTCTGTGTCAATGAATTTGTTAGTTTTGCAAGACATCAGATTCACAATTATATTATATTATCATGGAGTCTTTTTTTATTCTATTACAACTTTAAGCAAATCTACAGGGAGTTTTTGGCCTCATCACGTAGGACATCAATAGAGTAGCTCCTTAGCAGCTAGCCAGCTAGTTTAAATAACATTAGTTATGCTAATGAACGAATGACACATGATAAACTCACCTCAACATGTCCTTTACAGTCCTAACCCAACATGGGCAATAGAAAAGTCACTGTTGCAAATAGTGCAGCGAGCAAAACTGTCATTATTTTTTACCCCTATTAGGCAGGGGTACACTTTAGTGTAGTCTGGGGTGAAGTACGCTTTATATTTTCTCTTTTTGGAACACTCTGCCATGGCGCTGCAGGACACCAAACTGAACTGATGGACAATGAAAGAGGAAGAGAGGTCGACTATAAAGCCCGCCCTCAGAGAAAACTGATATCCACTTCGCACAAAGAAAGACCAATCAGGATGCTCTCTCTGTCATTCTCTCACTAGGTCTGTCACTCGCTCTCTCTGTCTCTCTCAAAAAAAATCAATTTCCAGGATATTGTTTATAATTTGCGGGCGTCAGGGAGCCGCTATCAATACGCGGGAGACTCCCGGAACTTCCGGGAGAGGTGGAATGTCTGTGTTTCATTCAAAGATAAAAGAACATAAAAATGCTGGAAATGTTCCGAGTTAAAGCACCTGAGTTAATGTTCAAATCTGATGAAAGATTATTGGCCTAAAATGTGAAGTTTTCTTGTCCTTAACACATAGCCTGATTTATCATTTCCATGATTTTCATTTTATTTCAGTTTTGTAGCATCGTTTTTTTTGTTTCTCTTTTACCAAAAGTCCTTTGCTTGCTCAAACCATTGTTCTGTACTCTTGACTTTATTGCCCCCATATTCTTTTTTCTTCCTGCCTGGTACCAACTTCCAGGGAAATCAATTCCAGTAATCCAGGAACATTCTTGACCTTGGTTGCTCTGTGTAGTTTAAATGTTCTGCCTATGACCTTAAGAGTTTTCTCCAAGTGTTCCCATTTTCTCCTACATCCCAAAGAAATGCCAGTTGGCAGGTTAACTGGCCACTCAGAATTGCCACTAGTATGTAAGCGAGTTATAGAATTGGGAGGGAGGTGGGGAGTTGGAAATGTAAAGAGAATATAAATTGGATTAAATTAAATGGGCGGAAGTTGGTCAGTGCAGACTCAGTAAGGTAAAAGATCAATTTTCAAAATGTATATTTTCAAAATAATATACTTCCCTACAGTCTGAAGTAACCTTTCACTCCTACACCTCCTATTACTTCATTTAGTTTTCCATCAATGCTGTTACAGTCCCTTTTATTGAACAGCCTGCTATGTGGTAATTTATCAAAAACTTGCTCAGTTCTATCCTCACTCTTTCCTAAACATTTTCCAACACCAAGATCACATTTACCAGCCTGAAGTTACTGTTCCTAATCTCTACATCCTTATCTGAATATTTCTAATCACCTATACTCCCTGTCAGCAACCAAGGATGCATTGCATGTGGACTTGACAATTTATCCACCTTAAATCTTCCTTGAACTTCATCAATTTTATCCCATCCAGAATTAGAACAACATCTTCCTCTGCTGAGAGCCAGTAGCCTTATCTTTACTACCCATCCACATCTCACCACTTTCCTTAGTCATCTTGTGTCAATCATCTGTGAAATGCTCTTAACTTTCCTGAAAGGTCTTGCTTGAATTCTCTCCACCTGTCTCCCTCATGGGAATGTATTAAGGCTGTAACTGGAACAATGTTCCAACAAAACTCAAAAATGTGACAGCCAACGACTCATCTATCCAAACCCTCTTCACATCTTTAACATTGCGTTTACTGATAACAGATCTTAGTGCTCCTATGATTAATCACAGGGAGTGTAAGCCAGCTGGCCCAGTTCCACCACCTACTGTGAGCTCGACTAAAGGATGTCTGTACCAATATCTGTAGAACAAGAACTGATTAACTTCCAAATCCTAACAAGTCAAGATTTTGTTACTCTACACAGTCACACTTAGCAACAGTTTAACAACAACTGCTGTTAAGCACTGACAATAACCCTTTTTCATTGTTACTTTCAACATCATATTCAAATATTGTGTCCAAATCTCTTGGTTTGACTGCTTTGCCTATTAAAAAAAAATTGCTATCTGCTCAGTGCCAAGTAAAGGCTCCATCTTGCTGGTTTTTGAAGCACATCAAGGCACAGACCTGGGACAGGGAGGTTGGTGCTGAAATAACTGGATCAAACACCCAAACTATTAAGGAGGCTCCTGTACTGAAGAGGAATGTTAAAAACTCAAGTCAAATCTTGTACTTCAATTTTTATCCTCTCTATCACTGCCAGACAAAAAGTATAATCAATCCCCTACACTTAAAAACTAGAAAGCCACTTTTGCTTAATTGTTTCTATTCAGATTGATACTGAACACGGACGATAATAAACTGAAGAATCTGTGCCTTATATAAAACCAAAGAAACAAAATCATCAGCGTCTGATTGTGGTTGAAAAAAGCATTGAAACACAAAGAGGAGTAGTTGGTCAAACTGCTCATCCTAAATCTGCTGATCCTGCAAAACAAAGTTGCTATAAACTCAGCAGATCAGACAGCATTTGTGAAAGGAGAAACAGAGGGCTATTTCAGATTGAAAACCTTTAAATCAGAAATGGGAATGTAAGAAAGCAAACAGAGTATCAATGACAGAATGGGTCCTTTGCTGATGAGCAGTTGATGAAGCCACTTGATTGACAGATTTATGACAGAAGCTGGTACCTGGAATAAATGGACACATACAAACTGCAAAGCACATATTAGAGCTCTGGGAAATGCCCGTCAGATCAGTGAGCATCAGCTGAGAAAAAATGTGTTGGTATCACAGGTAGATATTCTACAGAACCGGTCAGTTCTGATAAAATGTAGAAAGTGAGTTAGTTGAAGCTGCTGATTTTCACCCAGATAAGGAATTCTGAGCAAACAGTATAAGCTAAAATGATAAAATAAGACTTTCAAAAGCAAAGATAGCAAGCACTTGTACATCGCATTTCAGAAGCTCAAGGCACTGAAGAAATATGATGCTAATTTAATTATTAACCAGTGATACTGAAATAAAAGTTAGCCACATGGAATTAAGTTACAGAACAGCCATCGCATCACTGCAGAACAGATAAAGCTCCAAGGGAGTAAACTCCATATTAATGTTCCTTTGTTAAGAGATTCTAACCTACTGTTTGGGAAGAACTGGAGTGAAATAACTGACTAAAATTGCTAATTACAAACCAGGATTTATAGTAAAAAGGCATCCTGAATGGTTTTCAGAATTACCTATTTGCTCTGAAATAAGAATATTTTGGAAAAGGTTGATCAACGGATCATAAATTCCAAAGGCATCATACCAAGGCTGTTGCACAACTGAAATAAACATTTCCTCTCCACAAATACGTGGCTTAATCTTCGAGAACTTCCAGCATCATTTTTACTTTATTAACTTGATGCATTAACAATAAACAACTGATTTAACAGAGTTAAGGTTATTAACGCACAATGCCATAGACAAATCAGAAATTAATAGAAAGTAAGGAAAGTATTTTCGGTAGACAGTTGAATGAAGATGGGCTGTCTAAAAGTAACAAAGAGTGCCTTATGAGATACTATATGCTTGATATTTAACACAAAACGCTAAACATTTATGGAAACTAGATTTCTGAGGTAAAATAGTACATAAATACAATGCATACTATTTACCTCATCAGCACAAGTCACTAACTATACTTAGCAGTAAAACAGGCATCAGTCTGTACAAGGAGCTGCAGTGCCAACAGTATAAAATGAAACTACACAATTGTTTCTTTGAGAACTCACATTTGTGTCAGTCGTTGATACAGAAGGCAAGATTCTGATTTCCCTAATTAGTCGCAGGCTCTCATCTATCAATTAGTAAGATACTTGGGCCTTCCAAAGTACAAAATAATTTTTCCAAACATTCTTCCATGGCATGTTAAAACTCAACATGAAAATATCGAATCAAGCAAAATTCTAACACCATTGAAAGCCACAGTGCAAACCAATTATCATAGCAGCAACAGAATTTTTGTACTGCGGTATTAGATACCTGATGCTTAATATTTTGATGGAAAAGTTCACCATGATACTTTGATAATGTTTGAGATATTTAAGAAATCAAGGGATACAAGATTAAGCTGGAAAGTGAGACTCAAAGTATCAGTCATGGTCTTACCGAATGATAGAAAATGAGAGCAAGTTGCTGAAAGGGCTATTTCTGTTTTGTTTCTTACATGAATGAATGGGCTTTGAAGGTTCAATGCCCTTTCTGCTGATTGTCAATATCTTACAATCACATTCGCCAACACCGTTTCAAGTTAAAGCACAACTACAGTAATGGTTTTATTTGCTGTACAGGACCTGAACAGTCATATTTTCAGTCTCACCAAACACCAAAGAGGACTGCACAGTTGCGTAGCAGCTTGTGCAATCACTTTATAGCACCAGCAATTGATGTTCAATTCCTGATGTTGTCTGAAAGGTGTTTGTACGTTTTCCTCATGACCAGAAGGGTTTCCTCCCAGATTTCAAACTGATTTCACTGTAGGTTTCAATGTACATTACACATTAAACTAATCTTTAAAAAAACTTTGAAGATGGCCAATGAAGTCCCACTTCTAGCTTAAATTTTTTGTGCTATATTCTAAACCAAACAAAAAAGTTATATTCAGAAGCAAACTATAAAATGTCAAGAATTCCTTTTCTCCCACAGATGCTGCTTGAGCTGCTGAGTTCTCCCAGCAGACTGTTTGCAGCAAAAGAATCAGCAAGTCACATCTGTGGAGTGAAATCTATCCAGTATAAATTTTTTAAAATTCCACTCCACTTTTGTAATTTCTGACAAAACTATTTTGTAGAATGAAGCAAATAGACATGACAATTATATTTTAAAAAATGGTTCAGATTCTTCTTCTTCTTCTAAAAACAATCATTCAATGAAGAACAGATGAATACACCAATTTATTCTATTTACTTCAAGTACAGGTCGATCTTCACTAATCTGGCACCATTGGGACCTGAGGAGTGCCGGATTAGTGAAAATACTGAACTACAGAAGGATCACCTTAAATATAATCAGTGCCGGATTATCGAAGGAACCAGATTACAGGTAGTCGGATTAGTGAAGGTCGACTGTACCTATTTTGATTATTAGTATACAGAATACCGCAAATAATCTAATTAAAGGATTTAAGTAATTTTGGAAAATGAATACCATTAACTAGGTCCTCCAAAATTCAACATAACAACTCAAAATGTAATACATTTGGAACTCCATGGTGGAGATCAGCTGCACGCAGAAATGATTGAAGAATTAATTCAAGAGATGACTCTTCGCTGCCTTTGGAGATAACTGGTCTATAATAAGTAGTTTCACACTTTATGTTCAAAGAGCTCATTTGAGAGTGTATTGAAGCGACTGCAGTTTCCTTTTAAATTGCCGGACCTTTCCTAAAATTTAATATTGGACAAGTAAAGGCATGCTGTTCAAAGTAAGACACAAAATCTGCCAAAGGAAAGGCTGGCAATACCAAACCCTAAACAAGAACACAAAAGTAGTCTCAAAATGCTTTTTCGACTGCATAACCTGAAAGATCACAAGCACACACATCTTCTGAAATGGGCCTAAATGCACCAAATGCAACAAAACATTTGAGAAAGCATTAATGAATGGAATCTGATTTCAAACCACAAAAGGAGATACAAAAAGTGATCAAATACCCAGTTAAAGGGTTAGATTAAGCAACGTCAAAGGCACCAAGGGGCTGCGGAAAGTCAGACAGATAATTGAAAATCTTCAGCAGAAAGGGCTTTGCAAAAGTTACTTTATTTAAATACAACATAATATACACACACATATACTCAAGAGGCCAAAATTCAAGGACCACAAATATCGAAAAATTAGCAGATCAACAAGAACAAAGGTGCAAGATAGGGTGACCTGGTCCAAGTGAGAACAAATGCTGCAATGTTTTGGATGCACTTTATTTAATGAAGAGCAAAGCCTATCCAGGAATGTTCTAGAATTGCAAACTGTAAAAGGGAGCAAGTGTGGCAGTGGTTTTCCAGTAGATTATCGGAGGCTTGAGCAAAGGTCAATTAGGGTCAATGTTACATTAATAGTGGAGGTAAGTAAATGAAATTACAGAACCAATGGCTCTCCTGAAGGCATTTTTTCCCCATTTCTTGTTGAAATCAAGAGAAACAGCTTGGACATATTTGAAACTATACCACAGGAATGAAGAATAGTTTTCGATGCAAACAAGGCATATAGCATTCTGCACAACATAGATGTCACTGTAAATATATCCCACAAGGCCATTCAGCCCATCACGTCTGTTTGGAAAAAAAGCCCCCAAGCCTCACCCTACAGAATCAGCTCTTAAATAGTCCATTACAAAACATAACACCTACTTTTGCACACAGAGAAAATTGTGTGCCCGAATCATTGCAATAGACATCTCAAAACATGATCCTATTATACATGTATTAGATAAGCCAGGCAGCTTGGCTACATTTGTCAGCCAGGGACAGAGTTGGAATTTTCAGCTAGACAACAGAATGTGTGTGGGATTCAAAGATAATGGCTTCAGTCAGTGCAACATTTTGTCAGTGGAAACTCCAGTACTGCATTTATACAAAGAACAGGCAAGTCGTAGGCTGTGAAGTAGGCAGCATGAGATAATGAAGGTCCTGTAAGGTAGAGCTGGATGTCATCAGAAAACACATACAATTAATACTGTGTCTTCACAGGATGCCGTCATCAATGGACAACATCTTATTTTCTCTCCAAAAATCACTACATTGTGCACAATAACATCCATCGTTTTCTGGGAGGAGTGGGGGTGGAGGAGGAGTTGATATCATGTGATTGGAGAGATAAACACTAAAACAGCATGAACCTGCATAAAACCGTGTTTATACATTAAACAGCCTTGCTTTTTTTAAAAAAAAATTTGCACCCACAGTTGACAAGCAATAAGAATGATGTAACAGAACAACCATTCGGAATATTTGAAATCAAACCATAGAAATAAAAGATAGCTCACTTTGAGATGAGACGAACTACTTAGTACAGTAACATGCAACGCATGGAAAATAATTTAAGCATAAAGCCGATCAGTCTATTAAGCCTTAAAAGAAATCTAACTAGCTTAACCTCGGCGTCCAATGCTGGATATGGTGCTTTGTGCCTCTTAGCTTTTCAAATGTGCAAATCTGATGAGGATTCTTACCTCTGCCATCTTTAAGGCGGCCAGTTCTGAAACGCTGCATGTAATGTTTTCTCATCTCGAATCCTTCAAGCAATGACTTGAAATCTAGACCTCCTTGCTTCTCTCTCCCCTCCCTTTTTATTCCAAACCCATGGAAGTGTAGGCTGAAAAATAACAGTTTCATCCGACCTTCTTTGCTCATCGCTGAAAAAAAATCCAATCTACCGGCATATTTCAAAACGACACAAAATGCTATGTATTTGAATGACAAGCAATCGAAGATTTAGCTGGCAATGTAAAAAACACGATGCACGGCGGAAAAATAGATAACCTGTCCACACGGCCTTACCTGACAGCCACTCTGACAGAGCAGTCATCCTGACCAGGCGCCGCCATTGTACCGACTCGGTTCAGAGAGCAAGCCTCTTAAAATAAAACCTGGAGCGGGGGAATGAGAGCCACTCAACGCACTGCCTTTCTCCCTGCGGATGGGAGGCTCTGCCGGGAGCCCATCCGATGTGGAGCCGGGCAAGATTGAGGCTGGACAGAGCCAGACGACGTCCTTCTCATCCCCTCACTACAACGGGAGGTGAAGGAGTGGTCGCCGGTCACCCCGTCGGCGCCGTCTACAAAAGCTCCTCCCACCCCCACGATAGCGCCGCCACCGCCGCCGTTTCAGCCCCGCCGTCGATCCGCAATGCGCCGCCAGAGCCGAGCACAGCCACACAGAGGGGCGCGAACCGCCCGACGCGGCCCCTCCCCCCGCCTCTCACTATTGGCTGAGCCGGCCACGGCCCAGCCCCGCCCCGACCCCTGTATCGTAGGGCAATGGCGGCCACCCTCCTGCTGCGGAGCAAGATTTTAAAAAAGAAACCCCCACGGACGAACGACTGAAGCGCTTTTAATGTTAAACCGGGCAAGCGGAAAAAGTAAACAACCCCAACCTGAAGCAAAACGGGGGGGCCGAAAGGGCCAACTTCGCCTTGATGGATGGCAAGTTGTCCAATCAGAGGGTTGGCTGTTGCGTGACGTCCGCCAGGGATTGATCAAGCACCTGGCAGGTGGTGGTGTGGCGCGGCGCGGCTGTTCGGCATCCTTGGCATGATCTGCCGCCAACCTGACAGGTGCCATCACAAGGGTAGCACGGCAGTCATGCAAGGAAGCACCTCTGCTTTCAAGTCGTGCATGGGATCGTATCCGCCGGGAAAGCGCTTACTGATCCGGTGGGTTTATTTCGGTCTGCTCGTTTAAAAGTCATAAATAAATAAAACCTAATATATTGCCAGATGCACAAGTACATGTAGTAGACAGGTGCAATGAAAAACTTGTTTGCAGCATTAAACAACAATATTTTTGTTTTAAACAAACATTTTAAAAAAACAAAACAAAAAGTCCATTTTAGGTTAAAAAGTAATTAAAGTAAATTTAGCAATTAGGGTCTTGCCGGTCGGTGCAAGAACTGAATCATTGGATGCAAGTAACTATCCTTGAACCTGGTGGTGGTATGAATTTCCTGCCATGGCAGCCGCAAGAAGATGGGATCTGGTGGGGATCGTTGATGAGAGACGTTGCCTTCTTGAAGCAGCGCCACCTATACTAATGGTAGAGAGGGATCTACCGTGCCGTACTGAACTAAATCCCGATTCTCTTCAGCTTCTTACGTTTCTGCGCATTCAAATTTTCGTACATAGACAGAGGAGCAGAATTCATCTGGCCCATCGAGTTCGCTCCGTAATTTAATTATGACTGATCCTTCTTTTTCCCCTCCTCAACCCTAGTTACCGGCCTTCTCCCCGTAACCTTTGATGCCATGTCCAATCAAGAATTTATCAATCTCTGCCTTATATACACCCAATGACCTGGCCTCCACAGCTGCCTCCGGCAACAAATTCCACAAATTCACCACCCTTTGGCTGAAGAAATTTCTCTGCATCTGTTTTGAAAGGGCACCCCTCTGTTCTGAGGCTGTGCCCTCTTATCCTAGACTCTCCCACCATGGGAAACATGCTTTCCACATCTACTCTGTCTAGGCTTTTCAACATTCAAACGGTTTCAATGAGATCACCCCTCATCCTTCTGAATTCCAGTGAGTACAGACCCAGAGCTATCAAACATTCCTCAAATGATAACAGTTTCATTCCTGGAATCATCCTTGTGAACCTCCTCTGGACCCCCTCCAATGCCAGCACATCTTTTCTAAGATGAAGGGCCCAAAACTGTTCACAACACTCAAGGTGAGGCTTCACTAGTGCCTTCTAAAGCCTCAGCATCACATCCTTGCTCTTGTATTCTAGACCTCTTGAGATGAATTCTAACATGGCATTTGCCTTCCTCACCACTGACTCAACCTGCAAGTTAACCTTAAGGGTGTTCTGCACAAGGACTCCCAAGTCCCTTTGCATCTCAGATCTTTGGATTTTCTCCCCATCTAGAAGATAGTCTGCACATTTATTTCTACTACCAAAGTGCATGACCATGCATTTTCCAACATCGTACAAACCCCATTTCCAGAAAAGTTGGGATATTTTCCAAAATGCAATAAAAACAAAAATCTGTTATATGTTAATTCATGTGAACCTTTATTTAACTGACAAAAGTACAAAGAAAAGATTTTCAATAGTTTTACTGATCAACTTAATTATATTTTGCAAACATACACAAATTTAGAATTTGATGGCTGCAACACACTCAACAAAAGTTGGGACAGAGGCATGTTTACCATTGTGTTACATCCCCTTTCCTGCTAATAACACTTTTTAATCGTTTTGAAACTGAGGATACTAATTGTAGTAGATTTGCAATTGGCAATTTTGTCCATTCTTGCTTGATATAAGACTTCAGCCGCTCAACAGTCTGTGGTCTCCCTTGTCTGATTCTCCTCTTCATGATGCGCCATACATTTTCAATAGGAGATAGATCTGGACTTACAGCAGGCCAGTCAAGCACATGCACTCTGTGTCTACAAAGCCACGCTGTTGTAGCCCGTGCAGAATGTGGTCTGGCATTGTCCTGCTGAAATAAGCATGGACGTCCCGGGAAGAGACGTCGCCTTGATGGCAACATGTCTCTCTAAAATCCTAATATACGCCTCAGAGTCAATGGTACCTTCACATACATGGAACTCACCCATGCCGTGGGCACCGATGCACCCCCATCCCATCACAGATGCTGTCTTTTGCACGTTTCGCTGATAACAATCTGGATGGTCATTTTCATCTTTGGCACGGAGAACTCGACACCCGTTTTTTCCAAAAAAACTAGCTGAAATGTGGACTCATCTGACCACAGCACACGGTTCTACAGTCTTTTGGTCCATCTGAGATGAGCTCGGGCCCAGAGAACTCACCGGCGTTTCTGCATAGAGTTGATGTATGGCTTCCTCCTTGCATGATATAGTTCCTTTCTTTTTAAATCTTTTTATTGAATTAGTACACAAAAGGTAAACCATATAGGCACTGATACACAGTTGCAATACAACCTTACAAGAGATATTAATACACAAAAACAAGTTAGTACAAACAGTGCAGTTTAGATATAAAATAACCAGGTAATATAATAGCATACTAATTTTCAAATATGTCAATAAGGAAACCCCCCCCCAAAAAAAACCACCGTGCAACTAAACTAAAAAGCAAAGCAAAGCAATGGGCTAACTAGGTATCAAGTAGAGTTAAACAACTTAAAACAATCACGTCCTCAAACCCGACCTCCATTAAAAACAGTTAAAAAGAAGGGAATGTAAATATGGCCAGAGAAAGAAAAAAAAAGTTACATTAAATGAAAATGTTGAATAAAAGGTCTCCAAGTCTGTTCAAATTTAACTGAAGAATCATAAAGATTACTTCTAATTTTCTCCAGATTTAAACATAGTATCGTCTGGGAAAACCAAAAAAAATGTAGTTGGAGCATTAATCTCCTTCCAATGTTGTAAAATACATCTTTTCGTCATTAAAGTAAGAAATGCAATCAATCTATGGGCTGAAGGGGAAAGATTACTGGAAATTTTAGGTAATCCAAAGATAGCAGTAATAGGATGGGGAGAAATATCTATATTCAATACCTTAGAAATAATATTAAAAATATCCTTCCGAAAAGTTTCCAGAGTAGGACAGGCCCAAAACATACAAGTTAAGGAAGCTATCTCCCCATGACATCCGTCACACAAAGGGTTAATATGAGAATAAAAACGAGCTAATTTATCTTTAGACATATGTGCTCTATGGACAACTTTAAATTGAATTAGGGAGTGTTTAGAACAGGTAGAGGAAGTACTAACTAGTTGTAAAATATGCACCCAGTCATCCACCGGAATAATAAGACCCAATTCCTTTTCCCAATCTGACCTAATCTTATCAAATGGAGCTTTCCTAAGTTTCTTAATAGTATTATAAATAATAGCCGTTAGACCTTTCTGACATGGATTAAGGTTAATTATAGTATCTAAAATATATGTAGGAGGTAGCGTCGGAAAGGAAGAGAGTATAGTACTTAGGAAATTTCTAACTTGGAGATATCTAAAAAAATGTATTCTTGGTAAGCTATATTTGTTAGATAATTGCTCAAAGGACATAAGGGAACCATCTAAAAATAAATCCAAAAACCGTGAAATACCATTAGTCTTCCAAATTTGAAAGGCACGGTCAGTGGAAGAGGGAGGAAAGAATATGTTACCTAAAATAGGAATCGCAAGCCCAAATTGATTAAGATCGAAAAATTTTCAGAATTGAAACCAAATACGTAAGGTATATTTAACTATCGGGTTACAAATCAGTTTACAGCGTTTCAAATCAAAAGGAAAAGAAGAACCTAAAATGGAGCCAAGTGCATAACCCTGAGCAGATTGTAATTCCAATACTACCCATTTAGGAATGGATAGTGTATCTTGATCAAGTAATCAAAATTTCATATGTCGAATATTAATTGCCCAATAATAGAATCTAAAGTTAGGTAATGCGAAACCTCCATCTCTCTTAGCTTTCTGTAGATGTATTTTACGCGTAATACAGTTCCAAGTTGTATTTCTGGATGCAGCGACGGACTGTGTTGAGTGACAATGGTTTTCTGAAGTACTCCCGAGCCCAGGTGGCTATAATTGTCACAATAGCATGACGGTTTCTTAGGCAGTGCCGCCTGAGGGCTCGAAGATCACGCACATTCAACAGTGGTTTCCGACCTTGCCCTTTACGCACTGAGATGTCACTGTAGATGTTGAAAGACCTAAATTCTCTGCAATCTTGCGTTGAGAAATGTTCCTTTTGAACTAACAATTCTCTCACGAATTTTGGCACAAAGGGGTGAGCCACGACCCATCTTTGCTTGCAAAGACTGAGCCTTTGATGGACGCTACTTTTATACCCAGTCATGATACCTCACCTGCTACCAATTAGCCTGCTTAATGAGGAGTCTTCCAAACCAGTGTTACTTGAATATTCTGTGCACTTTTCAATCTTATTTTAACTCTGTCCCAACTTTTGTTGTGTTGCAGCCATCAAATTCTAAATTTGTGTATGTTTACAAAATACAATTAGGTTGGTCAGTAAAACTATTGAAAATCTTTTCTTAGTACTTTTGTCAGTTAAATAAAGGTTCATGTGAGTTAACATATCACAGATTTTTGTTTTTATTGCATTTTGGAAAATATCCCAACTTTTCTGGAAATGGGGTTTGTATTTAATTTGCCACTTTCTTGCTCATTCTCCTAATCTGTCTAAGTCCCTCTGCATCCTACCTGTTTCCTCAACACTACTTGCCCCTCCACTAATCTTCATATCATCTGCAAACTTGGCAACAAAGCCATCTATTTCATAATCTAGGTCATTTACATACGGCAGAAGAAGTGGTCCTAACACTGACCCCTGCAGAACACCACTAGTCACTGGCAGCCAACCAGAAAAGGATCCTTTATTCCCACTTACTGCATCCTACCAGTTAGCCAATGCTCGAACCATAGAACACTACAGCATAGAAAACAGGCCATTCGGCCCTTCTAGTCTGTGCCGAAACTCTATTCCGCAAGTCCCATTGCTCTGTACTCAGTCCATAACCCTCCAGACCTCTCCCATCCATGTATCTATCCAATTTATTCTTAAAACTTAAGAGTGAGCCTGCATTTATCACATCAGATGGCAGCTTGTTCCACACTCCCACCCGAGTGAAGAAGTTCTCCCTAAACCTTTCCTCTTTCACCCTAAAGCCACGTCCTCTCATATTTATCTCTCCTAATCTAAGTGGAAAGAGCCTACTCGCATTTACTGTGTCTATACCCCTCATAATTTTGTAAACCTCTATCAAAAACCTTCTCATTCTTCTATGCTCCAAGGAATAAAGTCCTAACCTGTTAAATCTTTCCCTGTAACCCAACTCCTGAAGACCCGGCAGCATCCTAGTAAATCTTCTCTGCACTCTTTCAATCTTACTGATATCCTTCCTATAGTTAGGTGATCATAATATGCTGCAACTAACAGGGAGAGTTCATTTTCTCCAGTATTTAACTTCTTTGATAGTGAATCAATTAGTGCCTTAGTAGTGATTTTGTTGGTGTAGCACTTTTTTTTTTTACAGGAGGTACCATTTTTAACCCGAGGACAACAGGGCTTGTCTTTGACTCCTGAACATGAACAACGACCCTACTCACAGAGAGTCTTCATCCCCTACTGGAACCTCTGAGATAAGCAACCTGAAGGCAGGTTCAGGTTTTCCAAATATGCAATCATTAAGATATTTTATGGGCTATTCTCTCATGTTTCAACTATTCTCTCCAGAGCTGTCAAGTAATATTAACCCTCAACTCTTTCACAACAGGATCAATCCAAGTGGCTGCAACAGATCTCTCCATCTTCTCTCAACTTGCTGCTCACTACTTCATTAGAGATATCAACCAATTCACCCCTCTCTAGGGAATGTCCTAGTCCTCCACTACTTTGATTTCGGTGAACAGGTGCCATCTAGAACATGGACTTCTCACAAGTGCTGGCAGCCATTAACTGCACACCTTAAGGGCACCCTTTAAAAAATGAAATTCAGTCAGAAAAGGCTTCCATTCCCTCAATTTAAAGGTCATTGTAAATCAAAACATGCTCATTATGGTGACAACACATTTCAGAAAAATGCACTGAACACATTCAGTTCCTAGCTCTACTCAGAGAGATAGATTGAAGGGTATAGGAGCTATTCTCTACATCATTTGCTCCTTATACCCAAATACTTAAATATTCAACAACTGAATGGAAATACTATAAGATCCATGAGAAAAATAGAAATATAATATACAGCCAAAGATTGTCTGACATAGACTGGCAAATGACACTTAAAGGATTGACGGTGGATATGCAATGGCAAGCATTTAAAGGTTGCATGGATGAACTACAACAATTGTTCATCCCAGTTTGGCAAAAGAATAAATCAAGGAAGGTAGTGCACCCGTGGCTGACAAGAGAAATTAGGGATAGTATCAATTCCAAAGAAGCAGCATACAAATTAGCCAGAGAAAGTGGCTCACCTGAGGACTGGGAGAAATTCAGAGTTCAGCAGAGGAGGACAAAGGGCTTAATTAGGAAGGGGAAAAAAGATTATGAGAGAAAACTGGCAGGGAACATAAAAACGGACTGTAAAAGCTTTTATAGATATGTAAAAAGGAAAAGACTGGTAAAGACAAATGTAGGTCCCCTGCAGACAGAAACAGGTGAATTGATTATGGGGAGCAAGGACATGGCAGACCAATTGAATAATTACTTTGGTTCTGTCTTCACTAAGGAGGACATAAATAATCTTCCAGAAATAGTAGGGGACAGAGGGTCCAGTGAGATGGAGGAACTGAGCGAAATACATGTTAGTAGGGAAGTGGTGTTAGGTAAATTGAAGGGATTGAAGGCAGATAAATCCCCAGGGCCAGATGGTCTGCATCCTAGAGTGCTTAAGGAAGTAGCCCAAGAAATAGCGGATGCATTAGTGATAATTTTTCAAAACTCGTTAGATTCTGGACTAGTTCCTGAGGATTGGAGGGTGGCTAATGTAACTCCACTTTTTAAAAAAGGAGGGAGAGAGAAACCGGGGAATTATAGACCGGTTAGCCTAACGTCGGTGGTGGGGAAACTGCTGGAGTAAGTTATCAAAGATGTGATAACAGCACATTTGGAAAGCGGTGAAATCATCGGACAAAGTCAGCATGGATTTGTGAAAGGAAAATCATGTCTGACGAATCTCATAGAATTTTTTGAGGATTTAACTAGTAGAGTGGATAGGGGAGAACCAGTGGATGTGGTATATTTGGATTTTCAAAAGGCTTTTGACAAGGTCCCACACAGGAGATTAGTGTGCAAACTTAAAGCACACGGTATTGGGGGTAAGGTATTGGTGTGGGTGGAGAATTGGTTAGCAGACAGGAAGCAAAGAGTGGGAATAAATGGGACCTTTTCAGAATGGCAGGCGGTGACTAGTGGGGTACCGCAAGGCTCAGTGCTGGGACCCCAGCTGTTTACAATATATATTAATGACTTGGATGAGGGAATTAAATGCAGCATCTTCAAGTTTGCGGATGACACTAAGCTGGGTGGCAGTGTTAGCTGTGAGGAGGATGCTAAGAGGATGCAGGGTGACTTGGATAGGTTGGGTGAGTGGGCAAATTCATGGCAGATGCAATTTAATGTGGATAAATGTGAAGTTATCCACTTTGGTGGCAAAAATAGGAAAACAGATTATTATCTGAATGGTGGCCGATTAGGAAAAGGGGAGGTGCAACGAGACCTGGGTGTCATTATACACCAGTCATTGAAAGTGGGCATGGAGGTACAGCAGGCGGTGAAAAAGGCAAATGGTATGCTGGCATTTATAGTGAGAGGATTCGAGTACAGGAGCAGGGAGGTACTACTGCAGTTGTACAAGGCCTTGGTGAGACCACACCTGGAGTATTGTGTGCAGTTTTGGTCCCCTAATCTGAGGAAAGACATCCTTGCCATAGAGGGAGTACAAAGAAGGTTCACCAGATTGATTCCTGGGATGGCAGGACTTTCATATGAAAAAGGCTGGATGAACTGGGCTTGTACTCGTTGGAATTTAGAAGATTGAGGGGGGATCTGATTGAAACGTATAAGATCCTAAAGGGATTGGACAGGCTAGATGCAGGAAGATTGTTCCCGATGTTGGGGAAGTCCAGAACGAGGGGCCACAGTTTGAGGATAGAGGGGAAGCCTTTTAGGACCGAGATTAGGAAAAACTTCTTCACACAGAGAGTGGTGAATCTGTGGAATTCTCTGCCACAGGAAACAGTTGAGGCCAGTTCATTGGCTATATTTAAGAGGGAGTTAGATATGGCCCTTGTGGCTACGGGGGTCAGGGGGTATGGAGGGAAGGCTGGGGCGGGGTTCTGAGTTGGATGATCAGCCATGATCATAATAAATGGCGGTGCAGGCTCGAAGGGCCGAATGGCCTACTCCTGCACCTATTTTCTATGTTTCTATGTTTCTATTGAGAGTCAGTCTAGCAACAGTTTACAGTGCACACCAAAGAGATAAGGAGAGTTCAAGAAAATCAATGAAAAAAAAAACGGTGCTGAAAATCTGAAATAGAAACACAAGATGCTGGAAACATCCAGTAGATCCAGCAGCATCTATGGAAAAAGAAAACAAATTAATGTTTCAGATCATAGTGAAAAAGAAACAATGTCAAGTTGCAAAGAGGTTGAGGCAAGGACAAATAGGATGAAGGAGAAGTTTCTGATAGGGTGAACTTGGAACACTGACCAAGTTATCAGGTTTAGAGAAAACTTACCAAGGGACATGTAGCAAGGTGCTTGTGGGCCAGATAGCCAGTTACCATGCTGTATCTTTATAAATAAAAAATTAAGTTTCCTAGGTCTTATGGTCTTAAGCATATAAAGCTGAGGTTCTTGATTAATAAAGGCATCAAAAATTATGGGGAGAAGGCTGATAACACCTGTGGAGAAGAATAATAAATCAGCCATGATGGAATGGAAGAGCAGGCATTGGGCCAAATGGTCCAATTCTGCTCCTCTGTCTTATGGTGCTGGGGAGAGGCAATGTGGACTTAATGGCAGAGTTATAACAAATGTCAACAAGAGATCTGAGAATTAAAGGTGTAGATCATTGAAAGTGGAAGGACACCTTAAAATAGTAATTATCAATATGACATCTTAATTTTTAAGGACAAATGCAAGGAACTTATAGTTAGGCTTGATTATATTATTCTGATACTGATCACAACTTTTTAGGAAGAAAATGAAGATCCTTGAGAGGATGCATAGAAAATTTACCAATTTAGGTTCAAGAATCAGACATTTTACCTATGGTATTAGGCCAGAGAATCTAGAATCTGATAGAAATTTAGATACCTTGTCCTGAAACTGTTCGATTACATCATCAAAGGCAGGGCAAAACAAATTTAGGATTTCAGGCAGGAAGGACAGGAGGAGACATAATAGTTCAAAGCAAATGTGGCAATATGCATTTTATGCATAAGATGATGCAAGCAATGTCAATGGAACATTCAACAAAACCTTAAAACCACCTCCATTAGCGTCAATGACCAAAATCTGCTCAAAGAATGTTTTAAAGACCATTTTAAAAAGATAGAGAACACATTTTCAATTCCCCTCTTATTCAAATTGTATTATCTACTTTAAATTATGTACACAATAAAATATTGGTAAAAATCATGTTCCTTTCACTTTCCTGGTTTGTCATCAATTGACTTAATAACCTCTGCTTTTGGGCAGCGGAAATTCTCCAGGTTACACCTCACAGCAATTGAAAGCTTAAATACATACCCAAGGTTTATGGATAGCAAGAATTGTTGTGTCACTGCAAAATGCACACAGCTCTGCCAGTATCACAATGCTTGAATTGAATGTGTGTGCATTTTTGTTGTACACTTTTTTTAAAATGATATTTTCCTGTTTCTGATCTACCAGGCGTCTGTGTGCACATTAGTAGCACAAGGCACGGAGAACAATAATCAATCTCAGTTATTGTGCTTCTGATCCTTAACTGAGTGGGTTGCCCAGTAAAATTACCATCTTTGATATTAGTCCCCAGGGGTATCTGCATTAGGAATTGCATCCATTGAACTTCATGTTCATCTGGTGACTAGTTTATTATTTATGCTTCAAAACTCTTTGTTGTCATGTTTAACATTTCACACAAATAAGCCATGTTTCATGAGGGTTATTTCAAAAGTACGCCACCAACCATGGATATCTTGAATCAGAAATAGTAGTGCCTAAATTCAAGTCTTTGTTGCCTTTTCACTTCAGAGCTTAGTATGCCTTTTTAAAGTAATAACTACAGAAATGAAAGTTCCTGATGATTCAGAAACTTTTAATGTGTATAACAATAAAAGTATTTTCCAAATTACAATACACACGGTGCATTTACATACGGATTAAATAAACAGTCAGTTAAATGCAAAACAGAATTTCACATTCATTGAGGTAATTTTTAAATTCATTTCAGAAAATGCAACTTACTCCTTGCAGTGTTTGGACTGCTCAAATTACGTTTGAAGTCAAGCCAAGATCTCTTCAGATTAGTTAATACAAACAGTACTTTAGATATAACATAATTTGGCCTTGCATATGTATTACTTTGGTTGGTAATAGATGTGACAATAAATATGCACTTTACTGCACTTTGATACTGTATTCATGTATGGTTATCCAATTCTCTTCTCAGCTCCAACACTTTAAGAGATATTCGTAAATACTGGTTGGCAGAAGCAGAATAGAGAATACATTTGATTACAAATGTATATCACATCATTTATTTTCACTTAAGATTGACCACACCTGCCAACAACAGATTTGCCTTGATTAAATGTTGTAACGTTTCTGATTTTTTTTGATAGCAATGGAAAATGTGAAATATTTGGGGTATTTATGCAAAATTTCCATTTTGCTGGTCAACTGTACCAGAATTACCAACTCAACAAAATAATGACCTGCAAATCATGCAATTAATTGTTAATATTTTAAAGTTTCAATATAAAATGTTATTCATTTTAGTTACAAATCTATCAAATCACAAATTAAATAGCTGTGTTCATTCCCATGCACATGCTATTTTTCCATCACATCCTGGTCCAGCCATATGAATAATGTTGGAGCTACTATACATTGCATTTTCACAGAAATGCATGATATTACTTAAAGTTTACATACATCATGCAAAACACATTTTAGAACACAAAGCTGAGTGTGAGGTTCAGTAGTATGGACTGGTTAGAAGAGTGTGATAATTAAACAAAATATTTAATGGCAACACACATAAAAGTTGCTGGTGAACGCAGCAGGCCAGGCAGCATCTATAGGGAGAGGTACAGTTGATGTTTCAGCCCAAGACGTTGACTGTACCTCTTCCTATAGGTGCTGCCTGGCCTGCTGCATTCGCCAGCAACTTTTATGTGTTGTTTGAAGTTCCAGCATCTGCAGATTTCTTCGTGTTTGTGAATATTTAATGGCATGCAAGTACATGCAGATCACCAACTTATCATGAAAGACAAGAGTTTCAAGAATACAAACAGTACATTTGTAAAATTTACACAGAACAGCAAGGAATGATAATGGACCCTTGCAATTTAATACAATAAATTAAAAAAGCTGACTTCAAACTCAACAACTTAGTAGAATCTAAAAGCTAATGGGGAGCACACTCAAGAGTACTGGCAGCCATTTAGTTTTCAGTTCAAATACTGGCTTCAGTTGTGGTTTGAATTCTAATATTCCCCATTGCAAAGTTTCCATAGATTCCATGTTTATTTCATGTATGGAGAGAAGTGTGCTGAATACAGGACCAGCTCTGCATCAAAGAAATACACCCCTAGATGGCCAAACAACAGTTACAAAATCCACAGACTTAACCTTCCTGGCAGGAAAGGAACAAATTAAAAAATCTGATGGTTTATAATTAAAAATAGTAATGTATATAAAACTAGGCATCTCAGTAGTACAGATGTAAAGAACGCCAAGTACATTGAGTAAACATTTTCTTGGAGACAAGCCTCTGCATGAATCAGTTCTAATAAACGCTTAAAAACCTTTGAAAAGAATAAACCCAGAAATAAAAATTGAAAATACTGTGGCGAGCCAACAGCTAATGTTTCAGACAATGACATTTTACCTGCTACGATGAAAATCATAAATCTTAAGCATTAACTCTTTCTCTCACCACAGATGCTGCCCATCCTGCAGAGCATTTCCTGCACTTTGTTTTTAAGATTTCCTGCATCTGCTGTTATTTTGCTTTCAAAGCTCACCTGGGTTTTTCTTTGAAGTCAAAGTACTAAGATTTTCATTGGAAAAATAGATGTAATTAATGGAACCGATAATCCTTTTGTTGAAGGAAAATGTGCGCATTGTGTTAATGTACACTATAATAATTAAAGGGGCAAAACAGGTTATTGACATCTTAAAGCCAGTTGCTTCAGGCAGATGGCACTCACCAAGCACAGTTGGCACCTCATCTAGAAGGAAAACTCTGATTTTAAACCTCCACTGCCTTGTGGCTATACCTACTCATAGGGAAGGCTTCGTGAGTAAACCCCTGAGGAAAAATCTAGAGCTGGAGTCCCTAAGAGAGTCCTACATTGAGTTCAACGCTGACTGGCAACTCATGCAACACTTCTGGTGCCAAACTGTACTGGTCTCTGCCATTTCTTTTGATTCAACAGCCACATGAAAAGGGTGAGACAGCTTGCTTTTCATATCTTAGTAGACAGCCATCGATCCCAGGGGATTGTGGGTTTGCACCTCTGGTGGATTGTGTCCTCTCCGGGGCACAAGCCTGGGCTTCATATTTTACTGCACTGACTTGCCTAACACGTAGACAGCTAGGACCCAATATCTATGGTTGATCTCAACCAACAGAGGACTTCAGTAATTAAATAGAAAACCATCTTACCTTCAAAAAAAAAAGCACAATTTTAGATGCTTTGTACTATGGAATGTGGGTAAACAAATTCATACCTAACAAAAATACAGAAGCTGTGCTGAATATACTGCTTGAGCAGCAGCAAATAGGGACATAACAATTTAAAAAGCATGGCTGGCATGCTAAATCTTATGAGAGATTCAATCACACTGCACTATAATAAAATCATATTTTGATATACAAACTCCTCTCCCTTTCCTCAAAACAATGGATCCTGACAAACAGGACAAAATACTGTTTGTGCTTATTGCAGATAAACTTCTTGAGCAGAGTGGTTAAAAAAGATAGTGGTGTGGTAACAGCAATATCAAAAATCTATCCTGGTCACTTGTACCACATGATAGCTGATACCAAGTGAACAGAAAAGGCGGTTCGTTAGATCTTAAAGCATAGAACCGCATTTACAGAACATGAACCAATTATCCAGAATATGTAAATTCTAGCTTCCTCTTAAGATTTTATTTTTCAAATATGTGCGGTCAAATTCATGAAAAGTTATTTCAATAATGTAAACTTTCCAAAGTTTTACCTACCAGTATTCTAATGAAGTGATGAGGTTATACATCCAAAAGTTAAAACCTGTTTTGCTGAAAGGATTAATGATTCTAAATGAATTGGAAAATCTCATTTTAATTTTGTTTGTGTCATGTATTTCTTTTGCAGCTTTTATTATTCACCATCCATTGTCTGTTATCATTCTTCTGATCCAGTAGTTCTGAGCACAGAGTCTTCTCCCAAAATCTTGCACAGTTCATTCAATCTCTGTTGCATCTGAGGGACTCCAGCCAGTTGAGACTCAAGTCTTTGCTTTTCCTCAGCCAATGAGAGTCGGGTGGCAGTATCCAGTTGTTCAAATCGCCAACCACCCTCCCCATCAAACTGTAATAGGTGTGTGTGGTATTTCCTGCAAAATTAATTAAATCAATCTTACATGATCTCCTTCCAATTTGCAAACACAATTGCTGATGTTGTTCATACAACTGCAACATAATAATGTCCCTGTTCCAAACTTCAATATCATGACTGATGAAGACCAGCATACTAAATGCCTTCTTCACCACTTTGTCTACTTGCAACAGAGTAGTGGATACATCAAGCAGAGCCCAAGTGTCATTGCCTCTAAAGGAAAAGCTTGATCACCTGTCTCACAAACACAAAATACTCTGCAGATGCTGGGGTCAAAGCAACACTCACAACACACTGGAGGAACTCAGCAGATCAGGCAGCATCCATGGAAACAATCAGTCAACGTTTCGGGCCGGAACCCTTCGTCAAAACTGAAGAGGGAAGGGGCAGAGGCCCTATAAAGAAGGTGGGGGGAGGGTGGGAAGGAGAAGGTTGGTAGGTTCCAGTTGAAAAACCAGTAAGGGGAAAGATAAAGGGGTGGGGGAGGGGATAGGCAAAAAAGGTGAAGGAGGAATAGGGGAAAGCACAATGGGTAGTAGAAGTGGAACCATGAGGGAGGTAATAGGCAGCTGTTTTCCCCTATTCCTTCTTCAAAGTATCATAGCCCTATCAAAGTATCAATCCATTTTGATTTCTAAGTTCTACCCAAGTGGTCTTGTTAGATTATTCCACAGGAATAACCTTTCAAAGCACTACTGTTATGCTTTCCCTTATCTGTGGAACATTTTAAAATATTGTAAAGAATGTTACATAGTAGACAGATAACTAGAGTATAAAGAGATAGAAGAGAATCATTTTAAGACATTGCAAATAACTATCATCTATAATCTAGTCCAGTCTGTAGAACAGAGAGCAGGATGTTGCATCCCTGGCAATACTAATTAAAATACGTATTTTTAAATATACAAGTTTAAGGATACACTTTGAAAGAAAACAACTGTGATAGAATAGCAGAGCAGAGTTGGTGGGCTAAATGACCTAATTCTGCTCCTATGCTATAGTTCAAAAGCATGTTGAACATTACATTTACAGTACTCACTTTTAGTAATTTAGAACTCAAATGATTCAACTCCATCAAATCAATGATGGCACAAAGCTGCATTTTTGCATTAGTTTTTAATACATTAATACTGTATGTAGCATCAAAATTTGAGAAGTTCCAAGAACAAATTATGATTCTTCTTATTATGCTTAACAATCTTAAGAAACATTTATCCAGGCCTTAAACTGAAATAACATATCTGAAATAACAAATGCTAAGGCATTTTGCAATAATAGTTTCTAACTTGGATGAAACAGAATAGCAAGCATACATTTCCCAATAGAAATTTATAAAGTAGTACTCACCAGAGAGATGGCCTATGTGTAATTGACAGCAATGAGATCCCCGAATTTTTTGCAGTCTGAAATATCTTTCCTTCGACATCAATACTCACAGCACTTGTGCATTCATCTAACAATGCATATTTTGGTCTAAGTGGAATTAAATAAACTTAGTAAACCATAAAACTCTTATTAACTATTTTGTATTTATTTAACCTGATCTTACTTTAGACCAAATTTTGTAAAATACTAATGATATTCAAAATTAAAAGCCATAATTTTCATTAAAGTCAAAGTGCATCAAGGAAAGCAAGAATGGGATGTTAAGTTAAAATAAATCCTTTGTAACATGTAAAATGAGAAACTTTTAAATTGACAGTACAGCGATATGAAATAATGTTTAATTTGGTTCGGATCCCATTATCCCATTACCTATACTAGCTTGACTTTGTTTAATAGGAATACTTCTATTCGATTGCTTAGATGGAATGTACAACTAAACCTAAAATGGTACTTATTTCCACACTTCCTCCCTTCCAACATCCTTCACTAAACTCAGTGGGTTTCTATTCTAATTTCATTTGGGAATTTGTTATTTTAAAAAAAAATCTCATAATAACCTTACTACATTTTTCCCCCCTTGTCTTCTCTTTTTGTCATGTTTCATTTATTCAGTTGAGTTAAAATCAAAACTAATGCATGGTCATCCTCTATTCACAAGTATCCAACCACTGAAGCTGTTTAACAAAAGCAAGATGAATAGAATTCAATAACAAGCTAAGCAAATGATCAAACCCTCGAATGTTGTGTTTGAAGTTTTGTTATAAAAGTGATGAACCTGTTGAATTCTCTATCACTGAAGTCAGTAAAGGTCAAATAACTAATAACATTCAAGTCGTAATTATATATAATACCAAAGGCTAAATAGTTCAAGGAGTATTGGAAGAAACCAGAAAAGAGATATTGAATTTGTATGATTAGCCATGATTATATTGAATGGTGGTGCTGGCTCAAAGGGCCAGATTGCCTGCTTCTATTTGCTATGGTTCCACAAAATAACATTATGAAAATACCACGCTGCCTTGAAAATGCTGAAAATTGAGTTGCAAGTAGGCTATTTAATTTGGAAATAGATGATTACAGTATTAAATAACATATCCATAGAAGAGATAGAGATGAGATTCCTCCAGTTATCTCCTTTCAACAAAGTAGTGGATCCATTAAACAGAGGCCAAATAAGGGTATATTTGCATTATCATTCATTGCCTCTAAAGGAAACAGTTTGATCACCTGTCTCAATTGGATTATGCAGTACTGACAGATATAAATTTAATACCCAATCTGGTAGCTAGGTTCTTGGATCAATTGTTTAACACTTTACAAAGCAAGTATGCAACAATGGTAATACAATTTTATGTGAAAGATCTAAGGAAAGTCAGTGGTGGCCAGTCTTCAAATGTTGCTATTTGCTGCAAATATACATGGTGTGGAACTAGGGACAGACTATATTACCAGTGATGACCCACGTGTCATGAATGACCAGAAAAAACAATTTGGCATACTTATCATTTTAAGTAAGCGGCCACTTTCCTTGAATTAGTCTGGCAGTAACCTTACAGCCCACTCACTTGTGATAAAACATTCGTGCCATCCCCATTCTTTGTTTCTCACCACCAGACAAGACATCCTTCCAGTCAGTAAAGGCATCCCATCCTGCAGCAAAAGGAAATGAAGTAATATAATGAGCACCGTAGATGCAGCAAAATTTGGTAAAATGTAACAGTATTAGTATTGTTCATATTTTTATTATCATATTAAACTTGCTCAAACATTGGGCGTATTGGTCAGGAATAACATTAACCATTTTCCCCTCAACATATGCTTACTCCAGTTTACAATTTTAAATTACTATCAGTTGGGGTGGGGGGGAAGCTTGTCATAAATAAATATGCGGGTTAAAATAAATTTATAAAAATAGAGAAAGATGAGAATTCACATGTTGGTAGATATAAAAATTATTTTAATTGAACTTTTTACTTTCCCCTTCCCTGGAGATCTCAAGATGTCAAGTTTTGATGTTAAATGCAAAACCAATGATTATGTGATAGAAATCCCAGAAGGGTTAGTTCCTGCAGTTCCACATTATATAATTGACCTGGGTAACTTCAACTCACAACTCTGGTACCACACAGAATACAAAAGGATAATTGTACAACTTTCATTTTAATGTCTTGCTATGTACTATCCAATCCAGTAAGAGCAGGCATATTCCCTTTCACATGGCATTTATATTAGGCTCTGAATTTCTAATGGCAAGAAAACAAAAATACTGTCACTTGTACTAGAGCAAAATTTCCAGTGGCACTGAAAAAACAGTATTTTTTCCCATCCCATCAGCTTTAGATCATCGTACAGTACCGCATTAGACAGATCATTTAATTCATGATGTTGTGCCAAACTTGATGTCAATCTAAATGTGCTCCTCTTATATATAATTTATATCCCTCAATTTCCTTCATAACATGTGTCTATCTAAGCCTCAAACTCTACTAGTCTGCCTGCTTCCACTACTACCCTATTCCAGGCAACTACAACTCAATGTGTAAAAAAAAAACTTGCCCCTCATTTACCTATAAATTACTGCCCCCTCCCATCTTAAAAGCATATCCTCTAACCTTAAAACATTTCTATCCTGGGGATAAGATTCTAATTGTTTACCCGATCTATGTGTCCTATAATTTAAAAGTCCTCCCGGATCTCCCCCCAGCCTCCAATGCTTGAGGGAGAACAATTCAAGTTTGCTCAACCTCTCCTTGTAACTCATACCCTCTAATCCAGGAAGCATCCTGGTAAACCTCATCTGCACCTTCTCCCTATTCTCCAAATTGTTCCATAAATGGGATGACCAGAACTGCATGCAATACAAGTGCATCCTGACAGCTTTATACAGCTGCATGACTTGCTTAATCCTATTCTCAACACACATACCATCTGAAGGCAAGCATGTCATAGACATTAAAACCATACCCATTTCATAGCCACCTTAATTGAAGTATGGATTTGGACCCCAAGTTTCCTCTGCGTAACTGTATTCCTTCTCCTTTCATTTGACCTCCCAGAAGGCAACACCACACACCACAAACTCCATCTGCCAATTCTCTGTCCTGATTTGTAACTGCTACATCCCGCCATACCCTATGATAGTCTTTTACACTGTCCAGAACTCCACCAATCTTCATGTCACCTGCAAAATTTGCTAATCCACCTGTAAAGCCAGAATTCCACTGGTCATGATATCCAGTCAGGATAATATCCTTCCTCCCATATACTGTCCTCAGTGGGCAAGCCAGTTCAGAATCCAAACTTGCTATTCACCCTGGATCCCATGCAACTTTATCTTCTGAATCAACCTACCATGAAGGGACTTTATCTCATGTTGTCTCAAAGTCCATAGATATAGTAACATCCACTGTCTTATCTAATCAAGCTCCTTTGTCACTTTGTCAAACTGAAATAAAATTTATTTAGAGATAAAGCACTGAAAAGTTCCTTCCGGCCCAATGAGGCATGCCATCCAGCAACTCATGTATTTACCCCTCGCCTAATTACAGGACAATTTATAACGACCAATTAACCTACTAACCAGTACATCTTTGGACTGTGGGAGGAAATCCAGAACACCAGGAGGAAACCAGAGTCGTCATGGAACAAATCTTCTTACAGGTGGTGCTGGAATTGAACTTCAAGCTCCAACAAACCAAACTGTAATGGCATTACACTAATCTCTACCCTACCATGGCACAGGAATGACTGCTCAGCACAAAACCATGCTGACTATCCCTGGGCAGGCTGTGCCTTTCCAAATGTGCATAAATCCCAACCCTCAGTATCCTCTCCAGTAGTTTCCCCGTTCACTGATGAGACATTCTTTGGCCTATAATTGCATTGATCATCCCCATTTTCTTCCTTGAATAAAGATACAGAAGTTGTAAAATGTTCTATTTTGTATAGAATTCTAATAATGACCCTCTTTCACCTGATTCTGCGCTAGGAGAGTTGTTAGCCAATGAAACAACCCTTTTCAGTAACTTACATGGACATCATGCTTAAAAGCAGAGGATAATTGTACCACTGATTGTGGTTCTACAAGTCATCCCCAGGTTGACTGAATTCTCATCTTGGAGGAACAGATGAAAACAAAAGCAACTGCATATAGATGCTTGTCCCCTCATCCCAAGTTAAACAATTGGAAATCCTTTCTATTTCCAAGTGAATGAAAAATGATAACCATTTTTGAGTCTTGTGCTTTCAGTAAAAAATCTAACCCGGCTGTGACTTCCACCCAAGGGGCACAATGGATGACATTCTCTGTGCAATGCTTCCTTTGGAGAATCATGGGGAATATAGATCACACTATTCTGGGAAAGCTCTGTATTGCAAATTCTCAGGATAACATTATCTTTCCAGTAAGGCATCAGACTGGGACATCTACAAGATGAGGCAAGAACTTGTCTGAGTGCACTGCACCGAATCCCCTCTCCATTATCCAATCCACACCTCTTCAACAATCCCACTATTATAGCACACTCATGCCTGACCCACCTACTTGCTTCACCACAACCTGTAATTACTGAACTATCATTATGAACTTAGCTGGGGTATAACTGAGGCTGCCAGCTGGGCTCCAAAGACTCGTGTGTTCTTTAGTGAGCATGAATTTCCAGATGGTTTTCTCCACTGAAAACTGTATCAATCTTGTTCCACCAATCTCTGTTGCCAAAGATCATCCCTACTCACACCACAAAATATTGTGCCCAGAATCCATGCCCTTTTGTCCTCCTTTTCCATAAATAAACTCATCCATTCGATTTCCTGCATTGCCACAGCACCATTAAGTCACAAAACATAACCTTTTGAAACTAACTTTGGTAAACTATTCTTCTACTTTCAGCTCAGCCCAAGTTCAGAATTAAGCAGAATTAAATATTCCCTCATCTTCCACATCTCTCCCCCTTTGTCCAGCTGAGTGGTATTTTGCTCTTACATTACCACCAAATAAAGTAAAAACAGAAAAGTTAGCTGCATCAGCTTCTCTTCCCCCTTCTTGTACTGTTACCCCTGGAGTTCACAATTTTCTATTTTCTCAGCTGCAATTACTGTATTTGCCAGTAATGACGTCATGATTTCTGAAATGCTTCTCCGGATCATGCCACTCCCTCATATCTATCACCCTATTCAGCTAGCTTAAAACATTAGGTAAGCAGATGGCAGCTATTATCTTTGAGTCCATCATAAACTTAACTGCTCAATCATCCCAGAAAATTGAGTTAATTTGCAGACATGATCCTTTCTACAAAGGAAAGCCATATCTTTGCCCACATATCAATTTTATCACTGAAACTGCCAATTGCCCAATCTGTAACAGAACACAGCTTCACCCCTGTCATAGCTCAACTATAAACAAAACTCTCATCTGCATATCTGTTTGTTACATCTAAACTTCAGGTAATCTCTGCTGAACCCCTCAATTTTTAACCTGCCTAAAACAGCACTCAATCAAGACACCACTTCCCATATTTGGTCCAAGTCTAATTTACTCCTTAAACTTAAGCCTACAATATCAGAGAGCAAAATTTCATAAGGCCATAAGACAGAGGAGCAGAATCAAAGTATTTGGCCCCTCAAGTCTGCTCCGCCATACCATCATGGCTGATTTACTACCCCTCTCAATGCCATTCTCCTGCCTTCTGCCTGTAACCTTTGACGCCTTTACTAATCAAGAATCTATCCAACTTCCACTTCAAATATATCCAATGACTTGGCTTTAACAGCCATCTGTGGAAATGAGTTCCAAATATTCACCACCCTCTGGCTAAAGAAATTCCTCCTCATCTGTTTGAAATGGACTTCCTTCTCTTCTGAGACTGTGCCCTCAGGTCCTAGATTCCCCCATTATCCACTTGCCCTCTATCTCGGCCTTTCAATATTTGATAGGTTTCAATGAGATCATCCCTCATTCTCTTAAACTCTGGTGAGTGCAGATCCAGAGCCATCAAATGCTCCTCATACAGTAACCATTTCATTCTTGGAAATCTCCTCTGGACTCTCCCCAATGTCAATGCATTCTTTCTTGGCTAAGGAATCTAATATTGCTCACAAGATTCCAAGGCTGGTCTGACCAATACCTTATAAATCCTCAGCACTAATGGATATTGCGACCTAGCTGTTTAAACAAAGCCAAGGCAGTACAATAGGGAGAGCAAGCCTTCGTCCAAGTAGCAAGCTCCCCCTCTCCACACATCTGATGAACCCAAATGAATGGCAGAGACTGATACAGTTTGGCACCAGCAGCGTAGATGGCGTTGCCAGTCAGGGATGAATTCAACACAGGATGCTTTAGGGACTCCAACTCCAAATTTTTCTTCTCGGGGTTTACTCTTGAAGTCTTCCCCCTAATTAAGTACAGCCACAAAGCAGTATTGGTTTGATATCAGAGTTTTCCTTCTGGATGAGTTGTCAACCATGGCTGACAAGCCTCATCTGCCTGAAGTGAATCGTTTTAAGACGCCTTTGTCCCATCTCCTCAGAACTACATCCTTGCTTTTGTATTCTGGTCCTCTCAAAAAGAATGCAAACATTGCATTTGCCTTCACCAATTCAAGCTTTAGGCAAGTTACCCTTTAGGGAATCCTGTGTGAGGATTCCCAAGTCCCTTTGCACCTCTGAGTTCTGAATTTTCTGTTTAGGAAATGGTCTACACCTTTATTCCAACTTTATACCAAAATGCATGACCATACACTACATTCCATCTGCTTCAGCTCTGGCAACCTCAATTTTAACAGAGTTGTTTTCATCCATTCCTATCCTTGCCTCTTACACAATAAAACGTCACATACCACATTCCTGAAAAATGCCTGATCCTGTGTGTTCAACACCTCCAGCCCTACAAGCCTATTGAATCTGTGATAATACAATTTTGGCCTATAGCACATTACTAATTTTTTAATCACTTCACTACCTTGTCTTCTTTTCAGCTGTGAAAGTTGAGAGCTTTGTAATTCTTTCCCTAAAGGTTTACGCTTTTCCTTTCTCCTTTAAGATGATACTAAAATTCAATTCTTTGATAAACTCTTTAGTCACCTTTTCTGTTTTATCCCCCTGTAACTGTGTCATATTTTTGTTTAATACTCTTCATACACTTTGCAGTGCATCATTCCCAGAAACACAATGTGCAGTTATTGGCATTGCTTTAAAAGTATTGAGCTGAAATGCACAGTGTTATGAAATGTCATATAATTCATTAAATGTAGATCCATGTAATGTGATTCTATTAATTGACAGGGACATTTCATTGTGTAGCTTCAGAATTACTTAAGATAATTTGGAGAATAAATTTTTGCACAAGGTAAAAATTCACTACCACCCAGCCAGATGTTCAGTTCTATTGGCTGGTTATAGTTAACTTAATATAAACACATAGTAAATCACAAATTATCATACCATAAAAGAACTGTAGAGATAAGTAACTTCTTATCTTTTTATCCAAGTGTAAATTTGGAAATGAACTTCAATGATGCATTTTAACAAATATTTCACAGAGCTATTAATGTATGTACTTTTGGAAAGTTCATACCTCCCTCTCTCTGTACTATGTGATTCAAGTGAACAATATCTAGAATATGCTCCAGATCGAGATCTGTATATCCCTTCTCATGCATGTCTTCCACAGAATCCGGATAGATAACCTGATCCCTTAGAGTTCCAACAGACATGTAAGGCCTGTGAACCCAGATAGAAATACATTGTTAACTTCATTTGTGTTAAAAAATGTGGATGAACATGCAAAAAAAATGAAAGATGTATCATCTGTACAAAAAACCCAATTTCAAAAAATTTGGAAGGGAACAGGATTAGAAAGGAAATATTTTCAAGTTACAATGGTATACAATGCAATTCAGTCCATTTTAAACTACAGCTCAGATCTTCAAGGAACAATTCAAAGGTTCATGGAGATAATGCCCCTGAAAATGGTACTATTTGAGAAACACTTCCAATCTTCCCTTAACATGGTCAAATATTGCAGAGAATATATACAGAAACAAATCAGCTGGTTCTGATGAAGGGTCTTAGCCTGAAACGTCAATTGTGTGTTCATTTCCATACACCTGACTTGACCGCTGAGTTCCTCCAGCATTTTCTGTGTATTGCTCTGGATTTCCAGCACCTACAGAATCTCTTGTGCTTATGGTAATATTTTAGTCAGCCTAATTTTTCTCACTATACTGTACAGCTGGAAAAGCTTTCAGCAGAATAGTGCAGATACGATTAAATCCGAACAGAAGTATAAGCCTCTGAGTCTGTGCTATTTTAAAAAATATGAACGTATCGTTTGTTGTCAAACTTGTGAAACTTACCATTTAAGAGCCAGTGGTAACTAAAATTGCACAGCTTTTTCAAGAACTGCTCCATTGGCTCACCAGTAGTTCAAGTTTGAACCATTTTTTAAAAACCAGTTTTCTTTTAATGAAGACATAGGCTGTTGGCTGAAATGAATAGTCTGATTCTGTACAAGTTATAAGTGCAATCTGAATTTCAATAATGAATAGCACTCCATTTTATCTTCCATTATACAATTTCATTAAAAGAAATGTTAAAATTAAATTCTAATAATCCTGAAATGTGGAAATGAAACAAGAACAAATAGGAGCAGGAGCAGGCCATATACTGCCTCAAGCCTGCTCTTCCATTCAGTGAGATCATGGATCATCTAATCTGATCTTTTTCACAGTGCTTTCCTGCCAGATCCCTCCAACCCACTGAACAAATCTATCAATAATTCCAGTCTATACAGGTCATACAAATAACAATCAAATGAGACAGCCTCTCTGCATATGCAGAAATGCGATATTGTTGAGCCACTCAATTCAATTTCTGCCGGCTGCATACTCTTAGTACAAGGAGGTGACATATCACTTAATGTGGTGCCAGGTACAGGAGACTACTACAGCTGTAAAGGAAAAGAAAATCCCTTTGGATGCCTTCTGTTCATAAGAATATTTTCAAAGCCTGGCCACCCATAATTAACACATGGAGAGTGAAATGGCCCAAGTTCAATAATGTTTGAGCAGGTTACTTGTTGGAACTCCAACAGATAATGTGCACCTGCACAATAGCAAAGCCTGTTACCTCAATCAACATCATTGAACATGGACAGCATAAATTCTATTTCATTCAGATAGAAACTTCTCTATACGCTCCAACAGAAGAGTGTGCAGCAGATTAGGAAATATTGATCTCTATAATTAACCAGATGCAAGAGTTAAGGGCCACTCTATCTAGACCTGCCACAAAAAGCCATCCAGGCATGAACATTAAAAATCTTATACTGAAGGATGAGCATGACTTCCTAAACACAGGACATACATTCCTAAACTGGTGGGAATGGTGGTGGGTAGCGTGAGGGGTGGGGAAAGAGCATAAAGAGGGCACAGAGAGGAAAAGTAGTTCTGCAGTCTGCAGAAACAAATATATTTGCATACATCAGACCATTGAACTTAATGATTTAGAGGGAACTTGTTCATCTATGAGGGGTGCCCACAAGTCAAATGTTCATAATCTAGGGAGTGCTGTATTCTTTAAAAAAAAAATCAATATTACTATCAAGTCTTCATCATGGTGCAATGTCGCAAAACACTTTAAAGCATGGGTTCCCAACCTGGGATCCACAGACCCCTCGGTTAATGATAGGGGCCCATTTCATAAAAAAATGGTTGGGAGTCTCTGCATTCAAAACTAAACACAGAACATAATAGAAGATATGCAAAGAATTAGCAAAAGAGGTGGGCTTTAGAACCATGTGAAAGGGAGGGTACGTGGGGGATGCAGCTGTCTGTTGGAATAGTATACATGCTGATATCACAAGAAAAAAACGGTCTCAGCCATCGAGTGGAGGTAAGTGTAGATCTGGGCAATATTAAAAATGCAACTTTAATTTCAGTGTTACCATGTTGGACAAACACATCTCAGGGTCAAATATGACACCAAAAGTACAAACAGGTTGCTTTAGCCTTAAAACTAGAGGGAAGATAAAGTGAAAAGAAGAAATATTGCACTATACAACCAAGGAACTAATGAATTATGATTTATTACCTTCAGCTCCTCTAAAGGTAGGCTGATACCAAGACTACAGAGTATGATCAGATCCTTCCACAACAATATGAAGGGGACTGTGCAGTACAATGGCAGCTCTTCAGAGCCCTTTGGCATAAGCAGTGGCATTAGGTAAGACTGTGTTCTCACCCCAAAGTGCTTCTGGATCTTCTTTTCCCTTCTCCCGAGGCAGGCATTTGGCAATACAATAGAGGGGATCTAGCTCCACACTGGATCAGATGCAGGCTTTTTAATCTTGCCTGCCCAAGAGCCAAAATCAAAGTGTGCGAGGCTGTCATCAGAGACATGCTGTTTGCTGGTGATGCAGAAGCTGCAACTCACACTCTGCAGCATCTCCAGAGCTTGACGAGTTGTTTCTCCCAGACCTGAAAGGAATTTGGTCTATCAGCTTGAAAAAGGCAAACATCTTGGGACGAGATGTGGAGACACCACGTCACTACCATTGATAACTACAAACTGGATGTTGTTCATCAGTTCACATAATGGGCTCCATCATCAGTGACAACCACTTCTTAGATAAAGAAATCAACAAGCGCATCACTGTGACAACTCTTGCATGCCTCACCATGAGTCTGGGAGAACTCCAAACTCTCAGACAAAACAAAAATGGCAGTGTACAACGCTTGCATCACCCGCTAAGCAAGAGAGAAGACTCAACACCTTTCATTGTCTTCGTTACATCTCCTGGAGAAACCCAATGCTGTGGTTCTCTTTCGTGCTGGCTTCCCTAGCATGTACACCCTGCTCAGGCAGCATAGGCTGCTGGCCGGACCATGCCTGCCATGTGCAGCATGGCAGCATCCCAAAAGACGTTATCTATGGTGAGCTGGCTTCAGGCAAAAGAATCACTGGCCACCTGCAACTGTGCAAGGATGTCTGCAAGTGGGACAAAAACCGTGTTGGACATCAACATAGCGTCCTAGGAACAACTTGTAACCGACTGCACCAGATGGAGAAGCACCCTGAAAGAACACCTTAAGTCAGGCGAAGAAAAATTCCTGAAAGCGGTAGAAGACACACAGTAGAAAGGATAGCTGCAGCCAGTAGAGCTGGGACCAATTATAGATTTATCTGCAACAGACAATGCCACTCACACATCGGTCTCATCGGCTACAGACAGTGCTGCACCAACAACGTAGATAGCTAGGACCACTGTTTGGCTTGCCATGCAGGAGGGCATTCGCATATGGTCTCTCCTACAATATTGTGCCCGTAGCAATATCTTCACGTGGCGTCCCTGGTCTTATTGAGTTAGCTATGTCATGGCATGACCGTTATCCAGCGGTATAACTGGGCAGCAGGCTGGGTTCATCAGCCTTGGTTGGCGGCCAGCCTAGAAGGCCACTCCAATTCCAAACCTGGATAGATGGGACTCATTAGCATTGCCAGGCAGTCTGTCGAGGAGAAGGAAAACTGCGATACTTAATCTACAGCCTTGTGTTCACTTCAGTCACCGCAGCTCGCTGTGCCATTATTGGACATGCCCCAGCCTAAAGAGTGGAATCGGTCCATGTACACTGATCCTCACTATAAACCTACGTAGTGCAGGTGGGAAGGAAAGTCCTACAGTGATGGAGTTTTCCCTACTGATCTTTGCAAGCGAAGAGGAGAGTGAGAGTGAGAGTGACAGTGACAGTGAGAGTCAGAGTGCGGGCGCGTGTCCTCCTCCCCACAGATTCACTACCTTCTAGTTAAACAAATTCCTCCTCATTTCTGTTCTAATAGAACATCCTTCTGATGTTGTGCTCCTTAGTTACAAACTTGGCACTACTGCAGTGGTCCCCAATCTCCGGACTGCGGACTGATACCAGGCCGTGAAGCATGCAGGGGTGCAGCGGTAGTTGGAGTGCACTCAGCACATCTTTAAGAGAAAAGCCGAAATAAACAAGCTGATTAATTAGGTGGCGCCCAGCACATAAATGTCGGCCCAGATCAGAAGCGATTGCCGATTTCACTTGCTCTGCGTGATGTTCACTCCTCTTTCCAAGGCGCTGAAGCCTTTACCTGTTCCATTGTTTGGTCAATTTAAGCGCCAGCCCAGACAGGCTGAAAAGACAGGGCTGTCAGGATTGAGGTGACATGCTAAATCTACACAAACTTCTAATAAAGTATAGGCGCTACCGTGCTTCCTTTGTAATGATAGTTACGCGCTGGTCCCACGACAGATCCTCTGACACTTTTCAGAGAGAGAAACGGCGATCCTTAATGCCGAAGAATTTAAAGTTATTGACCCTCTCCACCTCAGTTCCTCTAATGAAGACTGGTTTGTGGGTGGCACCTAATTAAGTAGATTGTTTATTTCGGCTTTTTTCTTAAAGATCTGCGGGGTGCGCTCCAGCTACTGCTGCACCCCTGCATGCTTTGCGGCCCGGTATCGGTCCGCGGCCCACAGGTTGGGGACTACTGCACGACTGGAAACTTACTTCCCACATCCACTCTTTCCAGGCCTTTCATATTTGGTTGGTTTCAATGAAATTCCCTGCCATCCGCAGTCTTCTAAACTCAGAGCCTAATGTTTCTCATACGTTAACCCTTTCATACCTGGGATAATTTTCGTAAAACTCCTTTGGACCCTCTCCAATGCCAACACATACTTTCGAAGATATAGGGCTCTAAGCTGCTCAGAATAGTCCAAATGTGGTCGAACCCATGACCACAGTATGATTGAGTTCAACTTGAAATTTGATAAGGAGAAAGTAAAGTCAGGAAACAAAGGACACTTTAAAAAAAAGATCAGCAGTTTGTGACTCTCAAGGTTCATCCGCTGAATAAGTAGTTATCAAATTCTATGGAAACATGGGTAGAGAACACTTAAAATCTACAAGCATTAGTAAAAGCTGTCAAATCTCATGAGAACTCAGTATAATGCTTTGCAGGAGTAGACATCCAGAATCATATAACTTCCAAATTACCCATTGTAATGGATCTTGGGGCAGTTAATGGATACGTAATCAGTTTTCAGAACATCATTAGCAGATTGCAGCTGCAAGTTCTTCATAAGGATGTCAGCTGCATTCCTACCATTAATATGCTCTCTGGTACAAATCTAACAACTGGCTCAGACAGGTTCCACTCATGCCAAGATGCTACAACCCCACCCATGCCAATCTATCCTGCATTCACTCACAAAATTCTGCAATCTCAGTCATCAGCAGGGACTATGTAGAAAAAGTAGATTTAGCAAACCAATTTGTCAGCTCTTTGAAGGTGGCACCAAAAATACAATACCAATTGTCAATGGTTAATTTGTAAATTAAACCATCATTGCTAATGTCTTATTTTAGAATCTGGATTATTAGATTTGGAAGGCTTTTGAATAGTGAAACAATGCAGTAATTATCCGAAACTCCTTGCATCTTCGGTCTATATTTCCAACTGGCTGTGGCTGAATCAGTAAGCTTTCTATGACAATGAATGTCATAACATGTTGGATCACTGTAATAACTGTGCCTTCTGCAAGCATAGGCACTTAGGCTTGAAAAGGAAAGGAAAGCAATTTACAGAGTAATGTTTGCTATTTTCTCTCCACTCCCGTCGCATTTGATGGCCTCAAAGTTCCAGTGGATCATCCTGAACAGCAAGTAAAACAGAGCTGAGAGGAGCAGAACTGCTGTCCATGAGGCACAAAGCTTCCCCATCAGTGGACCAGGTTTATTAATCAAAGGAACATGATTCAGACTCAGATGGCGGAGATGGTACAGGGCAAATGCACTCAAAGAGTGATGTCATCCACACTAATCATCTATCTTGCTTACACTGGTGAATAATACCAAGGATTTCAGACAATACTCTACGGACTGAACTAGTTGAGCGCTTTATTGCATTTACACATTTCAAGCATTAAACATCAATATTCAACAGTCTTGTACTGGGTAAAATCTTCCCAACCTATTCAAGTGTGACAAATTGTCAAGACAGTAGTGAAGAAAACCTAAAAAAAAAACAGTGGAAGGGTGACTTCAATCCAGAGGTGAAGTGTTTCAATGACAATAAAGCACTCACCTCTGGGGAATGTAGAACATATGCTGCGGAGGAGGTTTATACAATACCCCTCCGTACACTGGCCATAGACCACTCAAAATCCTGAATAAAGAACTTTTTCCACATCCATTAGGCCCAGTAATAAGGAGATGCATACCTTCATCAACCTACAAAGTGAAATTCAGATGAGCAATTGTAAATTATTGCTCATTTTTTTTAACAAATGCACTCTTATACAATTCTGTACAATTCAGAGAAATAGTTTCAAAACTAAGAAATATCAGTTAGCTTTCCAAATCAAAGCTCATAAGTAAATTACTCAATATGCAAGGAGCTTTCCTTTATGGTGAATATGTTGAAAATAAAATCAGATATAAATCTAGCTTCAGAGGTTTTACGACTTCTGCAACTTCCATCCTGAAATTAAATTAATATGTTCTATCAAGTTAATATTGATTTGATGAAGTCATCATCATAGCATGCCAGCCACTCTAGTGCTGTTTGGTTGATGTTGAGCAAGTCAGTGTCAGCTAATGAACTTGATGAAGTTACTGTTTCTGATGTCACCAAATCATGCTATTTAAAGAGATTAAGAAAAAAGAGGCAGAAAGCAATTACCATTCATTTTTTCATGCCAGTATGGTCATTAAGGATCAAATGGTATAAATGAGGCATCACATAAGTGAGACACAATAGCAAAAAAAGGCAATAAAATAAAAATGAAAATGACAGTTTACAAGAAGTAACATGGAGAAAATGGATGCTGTGATACAGCACCTATAACTGAAGTTGAAGTTACTGCTTTGCTATATGTGGTATAAATCTACAATCAAATGACCCCTTTTTTCCTTATCATGGTGAAGCAAAGGCCACTGCAATTCTTTAAAGGCAAGTGAATCCATGAAATAAATAATTAAGGTGGATAAAAGCAAGCTGCTTACTTAACAAGAGATAATATGGAAACAATGATGTATGGCATAAATGTTTATCTAGAAATGGGGAGGTCAAAGGGTAAACTAAATGTGGTCTTTTAAACTGTTATCTGTACCTATTATCTCTATTTGCTCCAATGCCACCAGCTATATTTCTCTTCCCAGCAACTGTAGGAAAACAACCAGATTATTTGATATTAAATCTGATCCTAAATGAGCTTTACAAAACACATCTGTGCCATCAGTAAGACTACCTAATCCCATTCTTTGAATACCACCTAACTCTGCCTTTCCTTGACTTAAGATATTCCTGAAATTTTGTGCCTATTTCCTTATTCCATCCCTTTCAAACATGGCCCATGTGTTAAAATCACAATTTCTACGCAACAATCCCCTCTCCCCATACAATCCTATCAAACTTGACCACAAAAATAAACAGATGCAACTCAGAAATTTCTGGCTGCTTCAAAAGGACAGCAGTGTTTTCACTGTTCACTCCTCACTGTTTCTCACAAAGTCCATAGTATTCTTGATCTCTATGAGCAACACCAGTGCACATCAGATTACAGCCTTTCAAATTAAACGAATTTACTTAATTTCCCAAGTAGCATAAGTATCACCGAGGATCAAAAGCAGACAAGTATCAAAATAAAGCAATTCACCATCAGAAAGGTTAAGACCAAAAGCAGAGAAAACATTGTCATTGCTCTCTTGGTAGGTTTACCATCCAATCCCCGCAATTCTGTTTAAACATCAGCATTTGAAAGTAAGCCTTATTTTACAGTACACCTTAGATTAGTACTACAGTGGACGTTGGTTAATTGGGCCATCAGTTAATCAGGGCTACCGCTTATTTGGGACATCTCTTAAAGAACAAAAACAGATCGAGAAAATAGCCAGGTTTCCTATGTGTATTTGAGACATTATGCCATTTAATTGGGACAGGAGACTTGTTAACAGTTTCAAACTAGCATCAGTTTTCTATAAGTACATTGTAGGAAGGCATTATCTGCACCAGGTATCTGCACTGATTTTGCTATTTACAGTCAAACAAAAGAATGTGGCAGCACAGAGGTATACTGGATGAATTCCTTTGTCGGTAACAATTAGGAACTAATACAGTTTTAGAGTACTGTGTTCCAATTTGTTCTGTATTTCATTTAAATACATAATTTGCTGCTCAGTTAAATGGTAGTTCGTCTTTTTTTTTTATATACCTTTTTAACTATTTCCATAAAACTTGACTAATTGGGCAAAAAGTACTGGTCCCGGTGTCCCAGTTAACTAGAATCCACTGTTATTATTATCATTCATTAGGGTAATGTATTTCCTATACATTTCTCACTGTCTGTACAGTAACCTGGTACATTATTTTATTCTTTGCTCAACTCCATGCCAATATTACCAAATATTATCCAAAGTGACATTCTCCAGATAATACTATCATGAACCTTCTCTATTTCCACAAAGCCAACGAGAAAAAGAAAAAATCGAGCACTAATTCTGAGCTTACAGCTTTATTTGGAAGAACACAATCTTGCGGTGCATTTAATCTGGGGCAATAACATAGTTATGGAGTTCCACCCAGATTGATATGAAAATAATTCTACTCCAGATTAACATATTTATTTGAGGGAATGACATCCCTTTGCATTACCTCCCACCTTGCTATAGTTTCATCTACTGCATCTTTCAAGAGCAAGAACAACGAGAAACACTCCTGGCCACTGAGATTTTGCCACAACATTGCTACTGAAATGTAATTTATTGCAAAGGATGAATAATAAAAAACATTAAGGATGAAACATGCCCTCTTCTCATTGTTACCATCAGGAAGGAGGTACAGAGATGCCTGAAGGCACACACTCAATGATCCAGAAACAGCTTTTTCCCCTCTGCCATCTGATTTCTGAATGGACATTGAACCCATGAACACTACCTCACTACTTTTTATTTCTATTTTTGCACTACTTATTTAACCCACACAATAATGGTATTTCACAGTTTTCTTCCTATTATTGTGTACTGCATTGTGATACTGCTACAAAGTTAACAAATTCGCAACATATGCCAGTGATATTAAACTGGATTCTGGTTCAATAAGCATTTGGTAATCCAGAGCACTGATGATCCAATGTACCATTCATAAAAAATAATTATGACCAGATTCTCATTTTCAAATAATTCTACTTTCCCTATCGTCCTACTTAAAAATAAATCCACAAAAATTAATTGATTAGAAAATATATTAACATCAAAACGTTCAATCCTAATCAAATTTATTATTAAGAAACATATCAGCTTCAAGTAGCACTGGAAGTTTTAAAATGATACACAATGAAAATGTTAAAGCTGAACAACTATACATAAAAATCTACGATATTCAAGTATTTAATTCCTACCTTAAAGTTTAATCTGGAAACAACAACATCTCCATTTGGGGTAATAATGGGAACATTTTCACATATAATTCCCACATCAACATCAATAACTTGACCTGATAGATAAAACAAAATTATTAAAATTGCCATTACAGAAAGTCATTATACGTGGTACTTTGCTGTCTTAATGGATGACCAATAATAATCCTATCTTGCTGCTCCAGCTTTCAAAAAAATTATGAAATTACCTTTAAAAATAAAAAGCTTTTCGCATTTAAGCAGTGATCTTTCAAATGAATTAATTGAAAGTGAATATATAAATATCAATTCACTATTTTTAGCTTTCATTACTTTTATATATCAAAGCCTTAATCTTCAACCACATCTAAGGTATAACAAAGTACATTCTATATTCTCCAGCTCCCCACAAAACACAGCATTGAGGATCCACTAATTAAGTAACTAAAGCTCCTGTAAGTGTTCAATTTTAATGAATAGTGCATCAAATTTCCTGTTAAATGAAAATATTATTCATTGAACCAGTTCCCGTGTGCATACTGGAATTTCTCTGAAAACAAATTTGTTTGAAAATGATAAATTCTGTCAGTCTATATGAGATAAAAGTGATCTTTTCATCAACACGGAATATTTGTTAAGTTTATTTCTTAAGCTAGTGAATCTTACTTCAGCCAGTGATTTAAAAAAAATGCTCTCCAGTAAATAGCTGTACATTATACAAAATTAACAGCTCTCAACCTGACTTCAAATACCAGAGTTGGAGCTGATTTTTTAAGAAAATACTACTGATTTTTGGCAGAGCGCACAGTGTGAAATTAGTCTGCCTTGGCAGTCTTGGGCACATCATGAAAAGCAAAATAGGAGAAATCAACGTAGATCAATTTATTATCATTAAATTCAACTGTAAACTAATCACTTCTCAAAACTTCCTTTTAATTTACTTAACACTTAATGCATCGCAGGAAAAAGCCTTTTACCTTTCTGGTTGAGTTGAAGCTGATCATGTGTAGTTAGTTGCAAATTATGCAAGAAATTAGTTTTGCCAGCTCATTTTGAATCTTAATGAAGAAAATTATAGAAGCATATCCTTGAGGGATAAATAGCTTAGTAAAGCCACATTTGGAGCCATGCCCAAATACTCTGAGATGTGGCAATGCAGCCTATACTTGCATAATGATTAAACAGGTTGATTTGAAAAATGAATTTAGATTATTTAACCAACCACCCGACCACAGCCTCTCAGAATCTCAAGGCGCCACAAAATCATGGCAGATAAGAAATTGATCAGTTAATGGAATTTTGTCTATTTTGATTAAGATATAAACTTGATTAGGAACAACTCAACAACTTTTCAAATAGTACCATAGGATTTAATGTTGCACTGTATAAAAAAGATGGGAATATGATGTAACCTTTTGGAAAGATAATTCTGGATGAAGCTGAACTGCGGTCAAATCTACAATGCGGCCTAAGTTCATAACCTTCTCATCCATATAATATAGGTATTATTAACCAAAAGCTGACATCCAGTAAGGAAATTATAGTCTGCCTTGGCAGTCTTGATTACTTCACATGCAGATTTAACTTACTATGTGCAACGTATTCTGAGATAACAGACAAATTGTGTAATTTTACCATATAAACCAAGCTTAACACTTTTGTAATTACAATTGCACCCTCTTTTGAATGCAGGCATTTTCTGATTTTCAACTTCTTGAACTAGTTTCTTTTAAAAAGGTATAATTGAGTGTAGTATCTATAAGAATAGAATATAAATCCTTAGATTAAAAAGTTAAAAGCTTATGTCAAAAAGCCAAAGAAGAATGGTTAAACCAGGAATGTGAGCAACTAGAAAGAATCTCTATTACTGATCCAAAAAGGGTACATCAACAAATCAGGAATATCACTGGTAAAAAGCTCCTCTGTTCTTCAGGTGGATGTTTGAAAGCAAAGGACGGTACCATTATCATGGAAAAAGATGAGATTATGAGCAGATGGACAGAGTATATTGAGGAATTCTTTGAAGACGATTGAGGTAAAAAAAACAGAAATTAAGAACAACATTGAAGGTCCAAGTATTTTAAAATCTGATGTTCATAATGCAATAAATAAGATGAAGAAAGGAAAGGCAGCAGGTCCTGATGAACTAGTAATAGAACAAATTATCGCCCTTGAAGATAATGGAATTGAAAAACTTACTGATTTAATCAATGACATTTATGAGACTGGAATAATACCAGAAGAGATGAAAAAAATCCATATTTATCAATCTTCCTAAGAAAGCTGGAGCAATAGAATGTGAATTACATAGGACCATAAGTTTAATCAGTCATATCACCAAGATACTTCTAAGAATTTTGATGACAAGAGCTAAAAGTAAAATACAAGCTAAAATAGGTAAAGGACAATGTGGTTTTGTGAAAGACAAAGGTACAAGAAACGCGATATTGTTGTGAAGGATACTATCAGAATGAGCTACTCAAGTGCAAAAAAGATTTGTTTATTTTATCGACTACACAAAAGCATTTGATAAAGTGAAGCACAAAAAGTTATTTGAAATATTACAGGAAACCCTAGATCTAGATTTGAAAGACCTCCGCCTAATCAGAAATCTGTACTGGGAACAAACTGCTGCTGTAAAAATAGATGAAGAAGTCAGTCAGTTTACGAAAATCAAGAGAGGCGTTAGACAAGGGTGGTGTTTTCTCCCCTGATTTATTTAATGTGTACAGTGAAACAATATTACAAAAAATAAGAGACATCTTGGGAATCAAATTTGGTGGTGAAAACATCAATAATTTCATATATGCGGATGACACTGTGTTAATTGCAAGTACAGAGGAAGAACTACAAAACTTAATTGATACAGTCGTTAAGAAAGTGCAAAAATGGGTCTATCAATCGCAAAAAGACAGAAATCTAAAAAGAAGGAGAATCCTATCAGCAGGCTGAAAATAAATGGGGAAGACATAAAACAAGTACAGAACTTTTGCTACTTAGGAAGCTGGGTGACATCAGATGGCAGGTGCGACATGGGCATCAAAAGAAGAACAGGGATGGCAAAAGACACCTTTACGAGAATGAGTATAATGACCAACACTAAACCAGGCATGACAACCTGCCTCAGAGTACTGAAATGTTACATTTATCCAGTTACGTTATACGGATCAGAATGCTGGACAATATCTAGTAACATGAGGAAACAAATTGAAGCAGCAGAGATGTGGTTTTTGAGGAGGATGCAAAGAATATCATGGACGAAACAAATATCTAACGAGGATGTCATGAATAGAGCAAGAACAAAGAGAGAAATAATATATGAGATCATGAAAAGGCAACGTAACTTCACTGGACATGTGATTAGGAAAGAGGAGTTAGCAAGCAAGAGTAAGGCAAAGACAAATGATGATGGAGACAGTAGCCAGAGAACTGGAAATGAATACCAATGAATTGATCCACTTGACCTGAAACAGAAGTTTGTGGGCCATGGCAGTCAAAGCTCAATCTGGGCATAGCACCTGATGATGATGATGATGGTGATGATGATGATGATTTATAAGAGGAAATTCAGTAATACAGAGCCAAACTTTAGTCAAGTGCAACTGGACAGCCCAGTGCTACTGACTTACATGAGTTATAAAACTACATTTTTTCAATAAATTCTTTGTTGAAGTCTGCAATGTGAAATATGTCCAATAAGGCATAAAAGCACAAACATATTAAAATTGACTATATTAAAAATGCATAAATTCAACAGATCAATACACATAGTATCATTTTCAATAAGAGAAATACTTAACTGGAATTACTGAGAGAACAAACATTTCAGATTACAATGGCAATGAAGATGCCAAATATTACCTGTGCAGATTCAAGCTGAACATTGCCATTCAACAAAAAAAAAAGATTTAAGTAGCAAAAAGAAATCTGGAAAAGAACGCCATCCATTTGCTCCACCATTCAACAAAATGAAGGCTAATCTTCCTCTAATACCTAAAAATTTGTTCACCTGATTTTTAAAAAAATGAAATTAATGACCAAACCACAAGCTTCTGAAGCAGAGATTTCCAAAGAGCCATTTCATTTTTAATAAACAGCTACTTCCTCATTTCATTCTTACATATCCTATCCTTGATCTCATCTCTCATTTTTAGTCTTAGACACACACTTCAGTCTGAGGAATTTTCCTCTGAATATACCCTGCTAAGTCCTTGAATAATAATAGCTAGCATTCCTAAGATTTTAGAAAAATAGTTGACTTCATTTGTTAATGCTTTTTCTTGTCAGCAATATACCCTTATTTACTATTTTCAGAATTCCAATGAACACAAGTAAAACTAATGTTTTATCTTTTCTGATGAAGGGTCTTGGCCTAAAACATCAACTATTTTCTCTTTTCCATGGATGCTGCCTGACCTGCTGCTGCTTGGATTTTCAGCATCTGCAGATTTTCTCTTGTTTGTAATGCTTTATCTGCATGTTATAGACATTCTCAACTGATTACCTTTCTGTTCCAAAGAACTTGCAATATTTAAGCCATATTTTGTTACTTTACTGGAATCCATTTCAAATTCTTGACTGATGGTGGACTTCTTATATATTCCCCTCTGAACTTCATCAAAAACCGAAAACATGTTGTGCACTCGAGCAGTATAGCCAGCCAATTCAGTGATCTGAAAGTTAGAGAAAAAGCAACTAAGCAGAGTATTTTCTGGTTTGGATACAAAACAATAGGTCTTAAAGTAGAGTTCGTAAATAAATGAATCATGTATATTTTTCTCTCATTTTCACAGTAATATGTTAGATAAAGGAAAAATGATAATAACAGTTTCTTCCCCTGCCCCATCTACTCAACTTGTGCATTACCCACAGACTCCAACCATTAGATCATACACCACTGTTACCATTGTACATTCAGTAGCCACTAGATATACCTGCTCATTAATGCAAATATCTTATCAGTCAATCATGTGGCAGTAACTCAATGCACAAAAGCATGCAGACATGGTCAAAAGGCTCAGCCCAAGCATCAGAATGGGGAAGAAATGTGATCTTAGTGACTTTGACGATGAAATCATTGCTGGTGCCAGATGGGGTAGTTTGAGTACCTCAAACTTCCATGGGTGAAAATGCCTTGTTAATGAGAGAGGTGAGAGGAGAATGATCAGACTGGTTCAAGCTGACAGGAAGGTGAAAGTAATGCAAATAATCTCGTGCTACAGTAGTGGTGTGCAGAAAAGCATATTTGAAGATATGTTGAACCTGGAAGAGGACAGGCTAAAGCACAGACTACAAACATACACTCAGTGAGCACTTTATTAGGCACAAAATTTAGCATTTCTGAGTCTCAGAAACAGTCTTAGCCAAAAGTGATCAGATTACACTTGGAGTATTGAGAGTAGCTTTGGGGCCCTCATCTAAGAAAGGATGCGCTGGCATTGGAGAGATTCCAGAGGAGGTTCATGGGAATAATCCCAGGAATGAAAGGATTAAGGTATGAGAAGTACTGGTAGCCCAGAGCCTGTACTCACTAGAGTTTAGAAGAAGGAGGGAGGATCTCAATGAAACCTATCGAATATTGAAAGACCCAGATAGAGTGGTTGTGGTGAGGATGTTTCCTATAGTGGGGGAGACTAGCACCAAATTGCACAGCCTGCAAATGGAAAGGCATCCCTTGAGAACAGAAATGGAGACGAATTTCTTTTGCCAGAGAGTGATGAATATGTGGAATTCACTGCCACAGATGGCTGTCGAGATCAAGTCACTGGGTATATGTAAAGCGAAAGTTGATAGGTTCTTGATGGTAGGGGTGTAAAGGTTATGGGGAGAAGGCAGGAAAATGGGGTTAAGAGGAATAGTACATCAGCCATAATGGAATGATGCAGCAGACTCGAAGGGCTGAATAGCCTAATTCTGCTCCTATGTCTTGTGGTATTAAGTGTTTATACAGGTATATACAGTATGTTCAGGCAAATATTTAAGAATGCAATAACAGCATTATAAGCAGAAAACCATTTAATCATTTTGTTTTTCCACAAACATTTAAATTGCCAGCAAGCAAAAAGAAACAAGCTGTCAACAATTTTAAAATTTGGATACTGCAATGTTACAACTAAAGAAACCTTAGTGAATAAACATTGTATTTGAATATTTACTAATGTCAATGTTTCCAATTCTAACTTTTATGCAGTAGTTCTATCAAATGGAGAAAAGTTTGGGCATAATTAACAAAATAATCAGCCATAAATCAATCTTCACACTTGATTCTTAATAAATAAATTTTCCAATTATAAACTACTTTATAGGAGAGTTTATGAAATTTGTCACCAAGACACATTACGTTCATTAGGGTAGATAATTAAAAGCTTGGCCAAAGAGCAAGCTTTGCAGAAGACTTAAAAGGAGCAGCTGTAGAATTAAGGTAATCATTCAAGAGCTCTTGCAATAGTATGTTACAGGCAGGAGTATCAATGAAGCAGCTAAAAATATTAGAGATGCAAGAAATGTTAGAATTCAAACAATGCAGAGATTTTGGTTAAACAGATTTATGTAAGTAAAGGGCAAGAAATTCAAAATCAAGATATTTGCTAACCTACTTACACAAGCAGAAAGACAGGAAAGCATGAAAAGATATGACAGAGAATGCAGACTTGGACATGAGTTAGCTGGTGAGTTAGCAAGGATAAAATAAAGTTAGTGGTTAGGAAAAGGAATTTGTGTTGGGAACTCAAGATAATGGTTTATATTTCTGTATTTCACTGGACAAAATTTCTACCAATATTGGTGACAAATTCTCATCCTTAAGAATTCTCCAATATTACAGCAAGTCTTGTACATAGAATATTACTGGAAAATTCCTAAGAAAAATTCCTGGAAACAGACTAAATGTTAAAAAATAAAAATAGCATCAATGCCCTGCATTTTTTATTAAACTGGTATGACCATCCAATTATTATGAATTTATTTCCTTGCTTTAACAAATTGCTTCATCTCACAACCCAACCAAAAATGGCTGAATATTGTTATTGCATATGGAGACTGCAGAGTGAAGAAATCAGAAGAGCAAACGGCCTTCATATTTCAAATGCACAATTCAACTTAAAAATAATCTGGGCCACATTGCTGTGATCCTCTGCACTTAATTAAAAAATTATGGAATTAGATTCCATTTTTACTTCTGTGCTGCACAATACCTCTTTGTACGATGACATAATTCTTTCAATTGCATCTGCTCCAGAAGCCAACAGATTGCGTGCAGTGGTAAAAGCTTCTGTTCGTTCACTAACCAAACTTACTTGCTTGTGACCATCTTCTGACTCTTAAAAACAAAATACATATTAAACCATACTCAATGGAGCGAAGTCATTTTAATCATACACGCTCCACACATATACTTCATTCTAAAAGTAGTAACTATAATTGGATACCGTATCTTGCTTCTGGTCATGTTGTCTTGAAACTTGTGGATGATTTGATTTCAAATACAGAAAAAAGAAAACTCAAACTTAAACAAGCTGAAGATTAATTCTCACTTTCAAGTCATAAATGCTGATAGTTGTTTGCATTCACAGAATACCAATAGATGTGAATTAAATAACTAAGGCAAGTACAGGTTTCCCCCGCCATCTGAAGGTAGAGCGTTCCTATGAAACGGTTCGTAAGCCGAAATGTTGTAAAGCAAAGGAGCAATTACCATTTATTTAATAGGGGAAAAATTTGTGAGCGTTCGCAGACCCAAAAATAACCTACCAAATCGTGCCAAATAACACATAAAACCTAAAATAACAGTAACATATAGTAAAAGCAGGAATAATATGATAAATACACAGCTTATATAAAGTAGAAATACTTTTCCACAATCATTGCCGGCACTGCTCACCGAAACGAAAATCTCACGCAAGCGCTCTCGGCAGAAAATATCACGCAAGCGCTGTTGGCAAAAACACTCTCTCCAGTAACCTTTAAGCTATGAAGCTGCCAAATCATTACCAAATAACATGTAAAAATACACAGCCTATATAAAGTAGAAATAATGTATGTACAGTGTAGTATCACTTATGGGAATCGAGAAGACAGCGCAGAGCACACTGATGATGGTGTGTTAGACTGAGTCATCGCAGGCTGGGGTGGTGCAGTTGCCCCCACCCTCCAGGCCGCCAACCATACATTGCCACGAAGCATGCAGGGGTCCAGCGGTTGCTGGAAGGCACACAGCACATCTTTAAGAAAAGAGCCGAAATAAACATGCTAATTAATTACGTGCCGCCTGACACGTAATTGTTGGCCCAGATCAGTGCCTATTGCCCATTGCGTCGTCTCCGATCTGGGCCAACATTTACGTGTCGGGCGGCACCTAATTAATTAGCATGTTTATTTCGGCTTTTTTCTTAAACATGTGCTGTGTGCCTCCCGGCTACCGCTGCATTCTCTGCGAATCGGTATCTGTCCGTGGCCCGGGAGTTGGGGTGGCGGGACACTGGGGTGTCATCTCATCGTCATCTGTTTCCATTAGAGCAGGCAGCTCATCTTCTCCTATGACTGCCCACCTCAATGTCGAAGGTCGAGGTTCGTCGTCTGCTGTGGAAGGCTTGCTTGACTGCTTAGCCTCGTGCATTTTTCTATCATATAGTTCTTTGTAAGCACTCAAACCATCCTGCAAATATCCTCTAAACCGACGTACCCTTTCAAAATTAAAGTCGTACTTTATCATTGCAGCAAAAATCTCACGCAGTTGCTTCATGTTCATTTCACTACTGTATTCGGTTTCAATTGTTATCCTTTCCTCTTCCAATTGCATCAGCTCTTCATCTATCAGTTCTTGGTCATGGGATGTCAAAACCTCTTCAACATCATCTTCATCAGCTTCCACAAGCCAAACTCACATTGTCCTTACTTCGTTCACCATGATCAAAATGCTTAGTTTATGTGTAACACCCTTACAAGCTCTTTCAGGCTTTTCCAATACCTCAGAACTCATTTTGCAAACTGCTGCTCACAGGCACGTGTTAAAGCAATGCCGGCGAGAATGCCATTCCGAATCTGGGGGAGAGCGGCTGCTCGGGGCGCGCGCTGATTTTTTTCGTAACAGTGAAAACACCTTCTGTTAGCGAAAACAGGGTACTAATGTAGGTCTTTCGTAACAGTGAGGTTTTGTAAAGCAAACATTCGAAAAGCGGGGGACACCTGTATCACAAAATTAGATGTTCTATTAAACATTATGATAGATGCATGTTTACCAAAATGAATTTTAATATATATCATCTTGATCTGAGGTAATGCACTTAGGACATCAATTTAAAGTGAAAACAACAAGAGGGAAAAAAAAATTGAAGGGCCTCAACCCAAAACATTGACTTTTTTTTTCATTTCCACAGATGTTGCCTAACCTGCTGAGTTCCTCCAGCATTTTTGTGTTAATCATAATAAATAAAAAATGTTGCAATTTGAAATTTATAAAACACTAAAAATGCTTATTCATGTTAACACAGCAGTTCCTCAAATAAATACCTCTTTGGTGGATTTGGGTTCAGTTCTAACAAGTCCGTTGTTGATACAAAGCATTTTGGTTGAGAAACAATGTATGTAAATCCTAGGTGTAAAACTGACCTGATTCCAGGCCAAAGCATGGCATCTAATCCTAACATTTAGAAAGCAGGATTCTATTGCTATCTATCCCTTTCTAATTGCTATATTTCTAATTCATAGGTAATAACCGTACACACAAACATCTTTAGGTTTGATAAGTAACAGAAGCAGGCAACTGAGACATTTCCAACTCCATATTAAAGTTTTCCTGCAAGGTTCAATGCCCTTATCGTTAATAATTCTTTTGTGCATGGAGGAATCCTGTGCAAGTACCAAAAATCAGCATTGAAGATCACACTGGAAGATTGGACTGGATTGGATATGGATCATAATATTGAAATACTCTACCAGAAGCACAGTGATACAGCTATTTGCCTGGGTGCACCGGTTACCTCCAATGAGCCAAAGACATACATTGACTCTTTAGTAGGTTAACTGACTGTTGTGAACTGCTCATACAGTAGGTGAGTAGAAGAATGGGTGGTGGGGAAAGGAGGAAGGTCAAGATGATCACTGGTATAGTGCAGATTGCGTGTTTGACAGGATGGCTCTGTATGATTCTATGGTTCTGAAATAGCAGTTAAAATTACACTGAACATGAAAACATCAAGATCACCTCTTCTAGATATTACACAAACCAGACATTGCGCACAGTACTGCTATTCTCTATTGAAAGCACAGTAGGAGTGAAGAACAATTTAATTAGTCTTTCTAGCATTTTTCATTTTCTGTTTTTATATCAAGTTATCTCAGTTTTTCTTAACCTTCTTTTATCAGCTTACCATGAGACACTCACACACAAAGTACCGTAGCCTAAAGTTGTGGTAACTGCCATTATTAAGCTACATCAACTTTCCCCATCACAAATTTTCTCTGTTCTGCATATTTTCCTCCACCTCTCCCACTGTAATTAGCTTCTATTTCCCTGTTCTGAGGAATGATCACAGACTCAATGTCTTTGAATGTTCCTCTTTCCACAAAAGAGCAGGTCAAAAGTGCTGCTTCACCTGCTGAGTTTTTTGATTTTCAGTTCAGTCCCAGAGCTTCTTTAATACCAAAAACAATATTTCAAATAAATAAATACATTCAAGCATTTGCGTGGACCAAGTTGAAAAATATTAGCAAAAGAAATCATTGGCATGCAATAAAACAATATTCTGAAATAGCAGAAGTTTACTGAGATTACCAGAATGCTTGATCTGGTAAGGTTAGAAAGAGGTGTATATGAACCAAGTATGTAAAAATGCCATATACTGGAGAGGAAGCCCAACTACAATGGCTACTGTGAACTAATCAGAAAATCATTAATTTTTTCACTGCAAAAACATAAAACCTCCTTGTAATTCAGAGCAAATCTCCAAATTACACAAGCCCATTCTTAGTCCTTTTTATTTGCAGCTTTAAACAACTGAAATCGCCTGTTCTATACTAATTTCTTGAAACTAACAAAACTGAAAGAAATCATGATAATTAGAGATGAAGTACTTGAGAGCAGCTCCTCTAACGGCTGAGTTCCAGCTGGGACTTTAAAAGTGTCAGAGGTCATTGTTTAATAATAACAATTCAAAACTTTAAATCAGATTCAAAAATCTGCCTCATTACCATTGTCTGCAAAACCTGTTGCCGTAATAATGGGCACTGCCACCATCACTAATCCACTTCCACTCCACACATACTTCATTAGAAATTGTTCCAACATTATGTACCATAATCTTTTAGACAAAATAAGATTCATCTGGGCAGCAAGCGACTTGTAACTTTTCTGTAGCTGATTCATTTCCACCTAAGGAAAGAAAATGGAAGGCTGTCATTATCAATCACTGAAGTACAATCATTAAACCCACCAGTTTACCCAAAAAAAGACAGTCCCTTGGTCCTCTTGATCTTTACATTTCATGATTAACCTGATAACTGGGATTTAATGAAATGACTTGATAAAACCTTGTCAGATATACCAAATGACATAACCTTCATCAATCCTCGTGGCTACTGCACAAAAATAAAATCAAGATTTTCAAACACAACCTTGCCCAATTAACCCAATTGTTATTAACTTTTACTTCTGCTTTATGCTGCTCTTCAGAACCAATTCCAATATTCGCCTTGCACTGATGTTAGGCTGAAGATTTGAACTTCAAAAGGCAGAACTGTGAGGTCTAGAGATGCCATTTGATCCACTTGTGTCAGGTCCTCGCCCTTGACCCATAGTTCACCTTTTTCCCCATAGCCCTTCAAGCCCTTGCTCCTCATGTCTACTTGCAAAACACTTTCAGAAAATACTTTCCAGATCTTCACAACTGTTTCCAAAATCATTTCTCATCACCCTCTCATTCCATCATCACCCCACCCATACATTTGCCAATTACTTCCAAGTTATTTGGATATTAACCAACCTGTTAGAGGAATTATATTCTCCTTACTTGCTCTATCAAACCCCTTTGTATTTTTGAATATCTGTGTTTTCTACCTGCCAAAGGTAATCTACTCCAAAGAAAACTATCCCAGCATCTCCAATGTAGAAATGAAGAAACTCATCACTGGTTTCATCATATTAAACATCTTGTTTTGTTTCCAAAATAAAGTCAGCTTTCCTCAACTGAACTGCCCAGAAGTGTATGTGGTTCATTATCTAATCAACAACTTTTAAAACGTTTAGGAAAACTTCTTAATGTGTTTGTAGTAAATGCTTTGTTTTACTGGCCAAGTATATATAATATATTCTTAAATTGTCTTTATCAATTTTTTTCCCACCTCACTCAATGATTAGTGAAACTGCTCCTGACCTACCTTCATTTAGTTTATGCCTCTATGCCTTGTTTTTCTTAAAATCCATCTCACTCGCAGTAAACTCTAGTTGCCACATATCTACCAATTTCATTAATCTATGCGCCCCTGTAGGCTGTCATAGTCATCTATCAACTACTTTGTCAGGAATAGCATAACTTGCCAACTTTGAAACTTAACTCTATTCACTCAAATTTAGATAACATACACAGGAAAAACATTTCTAATACACCAGATCATTGTGTACTTCTCTGTAGCTGGAAGTGGGAGCCAGCTAAGTAGGAAATGAGGGGACAGAAGACCAATGAACATTCTCTGATTGAAGGATGGGTGAGATGAATCAAGGGGCAGATAAATAAGGGGGGGGGGTAAAGTGAAGAGAAATTGGAAAGGGAACATGTGTTTCTATGTGCATGCATACACATGTGCTAAAAGGCATTGATTATGCTAAATCAATGCAAGTCTCCTCAGCATATTGTTTACAAATCAACCTTCATTAGCATTCAGAATCAGGTTTATTATCACCAGCATGTGTCGTGAAATCTGTTAACTCAGCAGCAGCAGTTCAATGCAATACATAATCTAGCAGAGAGAAAAAAATAAAATAAAAAAGTATATCAATTACGATATATATTGAATAGATTTTAAAAAACGTGCAAAAACAGAAATACTGTATATTAAGAAAAAGTGAAGTAGTGTCCAAAGATTCAATGTTCATTCAGGAATCAGGTGGCAGAGGGAAGAAGCTGTTCCTGAACCGCTGAGCGTGTGCCTTCAGGCTTCTGTACCTCCTACCTGATGGTAACAGTGAGAAAAGGGCATGCCCTGTGTGTTGGAGGTCCTTAATAATGGACACTGCCTTTCTGAGACATCTTACAAAGACACTATCAACTTCTTCGCCAGGAGTCATTTGTCAACAATGACCAAGTTAAAGAGATTATTTACCAAAAAATCCTTCCTGAATAAATTCTATGCATTAAGGGAAAATAAATAGACTGTAGGCACCTGGAAGCAAAGGACAGCAGTGAAGCCAAAGGACAAAGGAAATCATCACCATCCACTGTAAGAAAAACTTCAAAGATCTTACCAACCACACCCACATCCTTGATGTGAACACCCCAAATCCAAACTATCCTTAACAGTTTTGACAAACAAGGAATCATAAAGATAAACCAACAAATTAAAAACAAGCACCAGGAGCTATCAGGATTCCTGCTGCAGTTCCAAAACTTGGGAGTGAGGAAATTCAGTGATCAATTCTGAAACTGGGAGATTCCTGCAACTGGGAGATTTCAGACATGCCAGCATCAGGATCATTGAGATGGAGGCAAAACCTGCCATATAGTTTCCTTACTATCTGCACAGTCACTTGAATACACAGACTGAAGACCATAACACATAGGAGCAGAATTAGGCCACAACCCATTGAGTCTGCTCTGCAATTCCATCACAGCTGATTTATTATCCCTCTCAATACAATTCTCCCGCCTTCTCCCTATAACATTCGATGGCCCAACCAATCAAGAATCTATAAACCCATTCTGTAAATGTACTCAATGACTTGGCCTCCATAGTCATCCATGGCAATGAATTACAAAGATTCACCACCCTCTGGCTATAGAAATTCCTTCTCATCTGTTCTGAGGCTGTATCCTTTGGTCCTAGTCTCTCGGAAACATTCTCTCCACATCCATTCTGTCTGGGCCTTTCGGTACTTGATAGGTTTCAATGAAATCCCCCTCCCCCGCCCATCCTTCTAAACTCCAGCAAATATAGGTCCAGAGCCAACAAACACTCCTCATACATTAACCCAACACACATAAAAGTTGCTGGTGAACGCAGCAGGCCAGGCAGCATCTCTAGGAAGAGGTGCAGTCAACGTTTCAGGCCGAGACCCTTCGTCAGGACGAACTGAAGGAAGAGTGAGTAAGGGATTTGAAAGTTGGAGGGGGAGGGGGAGATCCAAAATGATAGGAGAAGACAGGAGGGGGAGGGATGGAGCCAAGAGCTGGACAGGTGATAGGCAAAAGGGATACGAGAGGATCATGGGACATGATCATGAGAAGATCAGGTCCGGGAAGAAAGACAAGGGGGGGGGGGGGAACCCAGAGGATGGGCAAGGGGTATATTAAGAGGGACAGAGGGAGAAAATGGAGAGTGAAAGAATGTGTGTATAAAAATAAGTAACAGATGGGGCACGAGGGGGAGGTGGGGCATTAGTGGAAGTTAGAGAAGTCGATGTTCATGCCATCAGGTTGGAGGCTACCCAGACGGAACATAAGGTGTTGTTCCTCCAACCTGAGTGTGGCTTCATCTTTACAGTAGAGGAGGCCGTGGATAGACATGTCAGAATGGGAATGGGATGTGGAATTAAAATGTGTGGCCACTGGGAGATCCTGCTTTCTCTGGTGGACAGAGCATAGGTGTTCAGCAAAGCGGCCTCCCAGTCTGCGTCGGGTCTCGCCAATATATAAAAGGCCACATCGGGAGCACCGGACGCAGTATATCACCCCAGCCGACTCACAGGTGAAGTGTTGCCTCACCTGGAAGGACTGTTTGGGGCCCTGAATGGTGGTAAGGGAGGAAGTGCAAGGGCATGTGTAGCACTTGTTCCGCTTACACGGATAAGTGCCAGGAGGGAGATCAGTGGGGAGGGATGAGGAGGATGAATGGACAAGGGAGTTGCGTAGGGAGCGATCCCTGTGGAATGCAGAGGGGGGGGGAGGGAAAGATGTGCTTAGTGGTGGGATCCCGTTGGAGGTGGCGGAAGTTACGGAGAATAATATGTTGTACCCGGAGGCTGGTGGGGTGGTAGGTGAGGACCAGGGGAACCCTATTCCTAGTGGGGTGGCGGGAGGATGGAGTGAGAGCAGATGTACGTTAACCCTTTCATTCAAGGAATTATTCTCACGAACTTCCTCTGGATTCTCTTCAATGCCAGCACATCTTTTCTTAGATAAAGGGCCCAACCCCAAAATTGCTTACAATTCTTTAAGTGCAGTCTGACCAATATGTTCTAAAGACTCAGCATCAGATTATTGCTTTTATATTCTCGATCTCTCAAAATGAATGCTAATAATGCATTTGTCTATCTTAACACTGGCTCAACCTGCAAGTTAGTCTTTAATGAATTCTGCTCAAGGACTCCCAAGTCCCTTTGCATCCAAGTTTTGAATTTTCTCCCCATTTAGAAAAATTTACACCCTGATTCCTTCTTCCAAGGAGACTATTCACTTCTCCACACTGTATTGTCTGCTATTTCTTTGTCCATTCTTCCAATCTCAGTCCTTCTGCAGACTCCCAGATTCCTCAACAGTACCTGGCTCTCCACCTGTCTTTGTATCGACTACAAACCTGGCAACAACACCATCAATTCCATCAACTGAATTGTTTCCAGTCCTCCAGAACCATTCCAGATCTACTGATTCTTGAAGGATCATTGCTAATGCATCCACAATCTCTTTAGCCACCTCTTTCAGAACCCTGGGTGTGGTCCACTTGGTCCAGGTGGCTCATTCAACTTCAGACTTTTCAATTTCCCAAGCATTCACTTATGCCCCCAGTACACTCAAATTTCTGGGATACTGCTCTTTTTTTCCCTCAGTGAAAACTAACATAAAATATTTATTAATTTCACCCACCATTTCTTTGTCTCCCACTGCTACCTCTCCAACGTCATTTTCCAGTCTCCAATATCCATTCTCACCTCCTACTCTTTACATAACTGCAAAACTTTTGGTATCCTCTTTAATATTATTGGCTAGTTTATCTTCATACTACATCTATCCTCGCCTTATTTTTATTTTAGTTGCCTTCTGTTACTTTTTAAAATCTTCCCAATCCTCTAACTTCCCACTAATTTTTGCTATATTATGTCTCTTGCTTTTCTGCCGTCTTTGACTTTCCTTGTCAGACCTGGTTGCCTCATCCTCCCTTTAGAATACATCTTCATCTTTGGGATGTATCTATCCTGTGCATTCCGAATTGCCCCCAGAAACTCCAGCCATTGCTGCTCTGTCATTCCTGCTAGTGTTTCCTTTCCAATCAATTTTGGTCAGCATCTCTCCCTTTATCCCACTGCAATACTGATACAACTGAATTTATCTTCTCCCTCTCAAAATGCAGGGTGAATTTTATCATTTCATGATCACTGCCTCCCAAGGGTTTCATAACCTAAAGCTCCCTAATCAAATCTACTTCATAACATAGCACCCAATCCAGAACTGCCTTTCCCCTACTCGGTTCAACCACAAGCTGCTCTGCAAAGTCATCACATGGGCATTCTACAATTTCCCTCTCTTGGGATCTAACACCAACCTCATTCTCTCAATCTACCTGTATATTATCATAACATTGCTCTTATTACATGCCTTTTCTCTTTCCCACTGAAATTTATATCCCACATCCTGGCTAATGTTTGGGACATGTATACACTTCCCATCAAGGTCTTTTTACCCTTGCAGTTTCTTAACCCCATCCACAAGGATTCTGTATTTTCTAATCTTATCACCTCTTTCTAAGGATTTGATTTCATTTTTTTTTCCTAACAGAGCCACCCCACCTCCTCTGTCTACCTGCCTGTCCTTTTGATACAAGATATATCCTTGGATGTTAAGCTCTTAACCATGATCTTCTTTCAGTCACATCTCATTAATGCCCACAGCATCATATCTGCCAAGCTCTAACTGCACAGATCTACAGTACCTTATGCCATATGCTGTTTGCATTCTCACATAATACTTTCAGTCCTGTATCCATCACCCATTTCAAATTTGCCCTCATGTTACACTTCACCTCATCCCACTGACTGCAATTTTGCCCTATCATCTGCCTGTCCGTCCTCACAGATTCACTGCACACTGCATCCACCTGTGTACCAACTGCCCCATCCTCAGCCCTATCAACTCCTGTTTCCAAACCTCAGGAGATTTGGAGGTCAAGGTCTACATTATCACATCATTGTTGACCCATTGACTAAGCAAAGTTTGAGCTTTACACACATCTACAAAACAAACCTTTAGCAACAAGCCTTCCACAGTAGACCACCACTCTCTGACAATTAAACCCTGCAATGAGATCCTTAGCAATGGAGATCCTTTTTAATATCTCTACGACTACCTGTCAGCAAAAGCATATATCCATGATATTCAACATTACATCTGGTTCCCTAGCATAGCCTTTATACCTCTGAAACAATGAGTGAAGATCAAGACCTCAAAGTCCTTCAAATTCACCGGCATAATTAATGAACACCAACAACATCTCCCAGGTCAACATTTCCACCAATAAGGCTCTACATTCAAACAGCACCACTGAGCACAATACAATGTTCAGATGCATAACACAAGACACCCAAAACAGATGCTCCATCCGGAACTGCCACAGGAAGAGATTGTCAGTGGAAGCTCTGGCATATGACTGCTCAGAAGAGAACAGTACATACCTGAAGAGCACACTAGAGCTCAACGTAAACAAAATCTACACTTCCATCCTCCTTGAAGCACCTCACGCCTCTCTTAATCCCATCTTCAACTCAGAAAGCACAGAAAGGGACTGAAAGCAAATGGTCCTTGAATCCAAGGGACTGCCTGACATGATAGAAAAATATCTGTTCATCACTCTTTCTTTATCCTTGAGTCAATGTGATACTCAGATTACCAACATGCCATCAATCCAGTCCTTTTCTATTTTCTAAACAAGTCTATGATACTTAATCACAATTTTTATCAACGTCTACTATATATTAAGAATTTACTGAATTATTAATAAAATAACTCCATCGTTTAGTCTGATGTCATTTGCCTTTTTCCAAGTCTCTGTTGTTGATCAAGTCTTATTGATCGAATCTGCTCTATTTTTTTCTTGACAACACACAGTGGCAGCTTTCCTACAACAGGCAACCCCTATTGTATAGTGGTGAGGGGCTTGCATTCCCTAAAGATGGTTCATATTACAAATTTCTGAAATGCGAAGCCATTGGGGGGGGGGCGGTGGGTGGGTGGGTGTGTGTGTGTGTTAAAGAAACACAAGTTAAAATAAATGAGTCATTTACATTTAACACAAATTCTGTAAAAGCAAATATTATTTTGTATCTGAAATATTGGGTAGAGCTACCTTAACAGCTTTAAGTAGGGGTTTGGCCAAGTAATGGATTGAATCAGCCTGAAATTATAATGTTTATCGCCGGCTTTGTGAACAAGGCACAACACTGGCCTCCTGGCCTCAGGAAGCACTTTTGCTTCCAGGATGCTTTGGAAGGTTACAGTAAAACTTTGACATCTCCACAAGAACACAAAACAATAAGATGGGAGAATGTGTTGGCTACCCAGGCCCTCCGGCTTGCCTAACCATATTCAATATGAACATGGCTGTCTGCCTGGTCTTCATCTCTTCAGTGCTCTAGCTCTCAGTTCACAAATTGTCTCTTTAAACATCTCTAGACTTCTAACCTCCAAACCCTAAAGGTCAAATAATTCCATTAAATGACAGTCCACTTGTCTTACAACCACTTCCCATCAGTTGCATCTTTATGTCTCTACATTTAGTCTGTCATGTTCACTTTGGAACTCATTTGTTTTCAGTAAGATCATTCCTTGTTCTTCTACACTGCAGAAAAAAATACATCAATTTCTTCAGCCATTCATGATGGAATAACCCTTACATCCTTGAAATTAGCTAGGGAATTTCTTCTGGATGGCCTGCAATCGAATGTATCATTTTTTGAATAAGGGAACCAAAACTGCACTGAGTACAAGTTTGCTTCCCCCAACTACCAAACTGCCTTTTAAAACAAAATGACTTGTGGTCTCTGGACGATCTATTTAGTTGTTTATTTTTTGCTGCCTCTTCCTTGACACTTCATTAACTTTACTTCTAAGTTTAATGAAGTAGATTTTTACAAAGACATACAGACTACATTATTTAAAGATTTGCTGAATTTCTCAAGGACAAAAAGTTTTTCACTTGCTAACTAAGCAGGAAAATGCTTGAAAACCACTACTTTTATCAGTTCAGTACCTAAAACATGAGCTTTTGCTTATTAGGATAGAAACATGCTATGAAAACGACGATTAAATCTTACAGCTCTAGGTATCATCACACTAAATTTCAAAACCAAAAGGATGATATGGCTGAAATGCTTTGATTTAGGACTTATTATTATTGATCTCATCTGTTTGGCTCCAAATCACACAAAAGACTACAAGTCCCACTCCAAATTTAACTTACATAAACACAGACTGAATTTAAAGTATTTCCAGAAGAGCCAATAAACCAGATTATTTAGTAATATAATTATTCATTTAATTGCATAGTTTGAAAAACTCAGGCACTGTTAGACTGCTTAATGCTGCACATCACAGTCAGTTTGCAACTACTGAATTTTACTGTAAAATTATTGTCGCTTTAGAACAGCTCATGGCAATGAATAATTCAGTTACCTCCAATTTCTCTGGTTACACACGAAGCATAATGATACAGGAAGTACTGTTTTGTTGCTGATGTTTCAAGAACATTACAGCTCAAAATACTCACTTCCTCATACCATCTAATTCTAACAAAGTACCATACAGTATTTTGAAGTGGGATTTCGGGGAATTATTTGGATAAAGGACAAAGGATTTTTTGTTATATAGAAATTAACAATAAGCTTACCATTGATGAAAGCAAAGCTTTAACCACATGAATAATTTCCCACAGCATGACACTTGTTAGTTCTTGGCCTCAACTCCACCAAATCTCCAAATTCCAAATATTCTTGTTTTCTGTCTCCAGTTCATCAGATAAGTCCTAGGCTTTAAATCCAGCAAATTTCCCTGTCAATTTGATTGATTCAGCCTCTAGCCCTTATCCATCTTCCCATGAGGTGGCTATGGGAATAGATCATGACAACCAATCAAAAGCTTAACACTTCTTGTTCTATGAAGAGCCTGCCATATTTCCAAGATGGTAGTGCAGATTCCAAGCTTGTAAAGTTGATTTACAAACTAGCAGTTTTCACAAAGGAGTTAAATACTTTTGAAAAGAAGCACACACACAAACATTAACTTGTACATTGTTTCTTTGATGCTTCTAAACTGCTGCATGCTTCTAATGTTTAATCTTTGTTTTGGATTCCCAAATCTATAATATCTTTTTAAAAATTACACAATAGTTTTACCTTTTGACTTTTCAAAACCAGGCTTCCAGAAAGTTTTTATAGGAATCATAAATTTTTAAACAATTTTTGCTACATGCTCAACTTTAAAATGAGATGTTTTGGGAGTATCTAAAACTCAATTTAGAATTTTGATATTCAACTCCATGTTTTATGCATAATTCAAATTCAGCGTTTTCTTCAGTTGCATCAACAGATACAACCTTCAATCCATATAATTACCATATTTAAAAATTAAGTGGAGTGACAAGAGAATGAATTATCTGATTTGATCGAGATACCTTAGAAACTTCGGTTTGATGTAAACGGAATGGCCACAATGAACCTACCTATCCATATACAACATGAGGCTTGGGGGTAGGTTAGCATAAACACATATTTTTGCGGTGTAGCACTGGGAATATTGTGTTGTGCTCTCATAAGATGCCAGCAGAAAGAAAATAAAAGGACAAACAGAAGCCTTATGTAGAAAAGACACAAAGATCAACCTCAGTATTTCGCTGTATAACCAGCCCAATCCTGATCTAACCACACTGTACTTAACAGTATGATGCGAAAAGTGCCAAAATATTCATTTTCAGAGGTATCTATTTTCTACAATGAGTGACAATATTTTTAAGGCCAAGGTCATTTTTTTTTCAAATGTTAACTTAAACAAACTTGGAAACATAAATGCCAATTTGTGATGAGCTAATCTGCATGGGGTGGAATGCAAGAGAACTTCAAGATGCAAGTTTATGCCTGTAGATAGACTTTATTGCATCATAGCATATTTCAATATAAAGTCAGTTTCAATGGACATTGGCACAAAAATATCTTCTTCAGAGGCTGTACACAAGACTCCAATTTTTAAATCAGGGATTTTAGGAAAATATATCACATCTTATTTAAAAAAAACAGAAATGTATCCATTTTTTTCTAAAATAATTTCTGCAGGAGCAAATACACTATTTTACTATGCAACTCAAATATGTTGCTTTTGCATTTACTACCAATCTTACATATGTTATCAAGGTATAAATTAAACTACAAGGTGTCAGATGTAACCCAAAATAATACGCTAATGGCTTCATGAAACCACCTCTCACTGTCACGATAGCCATCATCTTAACGAACTTGAACTCTAGTTTCACTTGGAAATCCTTACCCTATGTCCCCTGTAAAAAGCAATTTCCTCTGCATTGGCTATAATACGTGAATGGATATATCTTAAGTATCCTTTCCTTTGGGCTTCTTCGGCCACCAGTTTGCCAAATCTTGGAGAGAAGGCTCGTAATACCCTTGCTGTGGCATAGACGACAAAGCCGGCTAAAATAGTGGGTCCCATGGGGTTTGCTCCCCGCGAAGTTGCAGTCTGGATCAAGGTGTACGAGGTCAACATGACATCAAAGATGGGCTTCGTTAAATTGGAGTACAAATGTGCAATGGACTGAGTAAACATCAGGATATCCTCTGTCAGTGACTGATCGGGATTTTCCAGCCTCCCGTCCATGTTGCTAACCTTGTAGTAAGTCTGGTCGGTGAAGTACGTACGATACGCGTGATCAACCAGGCGAGTGCGAAATGCCAGAGCCAATTTACATTCCAGATAGCGAATCACGCTATTGACAAAAGTGGCTGGGATGGCCACTAAAAGCCATTTGACCAGTTTCAGCACAAAGCTTTTGGGTTTCTTTTCAACGATTGTCTTCACGATCTTCCCATCCAATGCGGCCACGTAAATGGAGAGAAACGTCCTGGAAATCAAAGCCACTGAATGCAGGCAGAGCAAACCCAGTTCCTTGGTGAGCAGTTTGGGGAAAAGGATTTTGCTGAGACCGAGGAGCTGCTGACAAAAATCAGCATCAACAGCCGGAGACTTCTTGGCAAAGCACTGGCCGGGTGTGTGACGGGGTGACGATGCCCCAGGCCGAGGCTTGCCATGGAAGTGATGCTGGAGGATAGGATACAGCCTTTTGACACCGTAAGTGGCCAAGGCCAGGAAAATGGCTCTGCGAGCAGCCGTCGACTTCGACCACTTCACAGCGGCCGCGACTTGCAGGAGGTGGGACATTTGCACACTTAACCGTCCAAACTGCCCCAGGAAGATAAGATAGCGAGAAGACGAACAGGAATAACCGAGGAAGAGCCACCGAACGTCATGGTGCACAAGACCAGGGACACCACCATCCGCTTTGCGGCACACGTGCGCGTCTTACGTCACACGGCCGGCACGTCATACGCTCGGCCTCAGGTACCCGGGGCCAGTGACGTTCGACTCTAATGATGCGCGCCTGCGCGAACTGGGTTCTTGATCGAACTGGTTTGGAGCTATCGTGGGCTTTATCTGACTGGATTTATTTTTATTTATAAGCTGTCATTTGGACATTTTATATTGTTTGAACCATAGTTTTTTTTAGTGTCAGGCCCACAGCGCATGTTGGTAAACGGTTGTAAAGGTTCTGAGGTCCTGCATTCCGCCGTGGCGCCTGGAGGGGTAAGAGGGGAGCTGGAGCCCGTTGAAGGTTCGGGAGCACCACGCTTCAGTTCCAATGGTCCAGGCAGGACTGCCACCAGGGTTAGATTATGATCAGTGATTGCAGAAACGAAAGGAGAACTGATCAAACTGCAGGTGCTGGAATCAGAAACAGGGTGCTGGAAGAAATCAGCTAGTCAGTCAGCATCTGTGTGGAAGGAGAAATGAGCCGAAACGTTAACTCTTTCCATGGTGTATGATAGGTTTTTTCCCCAAAACTTATTTTTATTAATTATAGTTGTAATAAGGGTAATTTAGTTAGGGTTTTTGAGACTGCTGCTTTTTACGATGTATGTCAATGATCTGGACAATGGGATTAATGGATTTGTGGCTAAATATGCCGATGATACAAAGACAGGTTGAGGAGCGGGTAGTGTTGAGGAAAAAGGGAGCCTGCAAAGAGACTTAGATAGCTTAGGGGAACGGGCAAAGAAGTGGCAAATGAAATACAATGTATGGTCATGCACTTTGTTGGAAGAAACAAACGGGCAGACTATTATTTAGATGGGGAGAGAATTCAAAATGTAGAGATTGAAAGGGACTTGGGAGACCTAGTGCAGGATACCCTAAAGGTTAACCTCCAGGTGGTGAAGAAGGCAAATGCAATGTTGGCATTCAATTCTAGAGGTATAGAATATAAGATCGGGGATGTGATGTTGAGGTTCTATAAGGCACTCGTGAGACCACACTTGGAGTATTGTGTGCAGTTTTGGGCTCTTTATTTTAGAAACGATATATTGACGTTGGAGAGGGTTCAGAGAAGATTCACGAGAATGATTCCAGGAATGAAAGGGTTACCGTATGAGGAACCTTCGGCAGCTCTTGAGCTGTATTCCCTGGATCTCAGGGGAATGAGGGGGGAATAGTAGGAGTCCAGGACAAGAGGGCACGACTTCAGGATTGAAGGGCGTCCATTTAGAACAGAGATGCGGAGAAATTACTTTAGTCAGAGGGCAGTAAACCTGTGGAATTTGTTGCCATGAGCAGCTGTGGAGGCTAAGTCATCAGGTGTATTGGGTGTATTGATTAGCCAGGGCATCAAAGGGTATGGGGAGAAGGCAGAGCAGTGGGGATGACTGGAAGAATTAGATCAGCCCATGATTGAATGGCAGAGCAGACTTGATGCTTCTGCTTGACACTTCTGCTCCTATATCTTATGGTCTTATTATGCCATTGATAGGCAAATAGAAAACATTTCTCTTTGGGAAAACTTGTAACTAGATTAAAGATTACATTCACGTCATTTCTGTTCAGGATGTCAGTAACTGAACATGTGGGCTTAAGTTTTTAATGAAGAGAAGGATAAGGACATGTTTACAACCCACTCTTAGAGCACCTCATGAGTTCTCTACCTCAGCAGGGTGGACAATATTTCTGGAAAGAGAACCAGTCAGTTTGATGACACTTTGTCAACAATGGGACAGGAAGGAACACATTTTAATTTGCAAAGATAGTGAGGGAAAGACAGATGAGACAAATAACAAATGTTTGAGCCCAGAATTGCTGTGGGAGTGCGTTGGTATTGGGATAGATAGACATAGATACCTCATCAGGTGTGGGAATTGAGCAGAAAAAATAACGTGCCAATATCACAGATGTACAACTGAAAGAAATGGCTAATTTTGATACGGACAGAGAAACTGAGTTGCTGGAAATTAGATATTTCAATATTGAGTTCAGAAAGCTACAGTGTGCTGAGATGGCAGGTAGGGTGCTGTTCCTAAAGCTCCTTCCAACTGTCCACAAGGCAGATATGTAAGACCACTATCATACTTGCTTCCATTACCATTCCTGGAAATAAACTCGAGGTATTTATCACTCTCTTTGTAAAAAGGTATGTAAGAGTGGGATGAAGAATTAAAGAGGCAGACAATAGGAAGCTCAGGATTGCTCCTGTAAATACTAAAATATAGAGGAGACTAAATTGCGAACAAAAGAGAAATGCAGATCTGGAAAAGTGATGGGGGAAGATGACCTCTGTATATTTAACAAAAATCTGGATGAGTACTTGAAGCCATAATCTGCAAGCCTGTGGTTAACAAGGAAGGAAAGGGGATACAGTAAACCTGAAAATAGCATCCTGTCCATAAATTTATGTAATTCCTTGAGTTGAAGTAAACAAGCGTTTCTGCACACTGAGGGATGGTAGAAATTTGAACACTATTCTGGAAATAGCATTTGCAGTCAGTGTGTCTGTTTACCAGTAATATTGAAGATCAATATGTGGAGTTAAGTCATAGATTAGTCATGAGTTTATTGATTGGTAGGACAGTTTTGACATCCTACTGGTTTCCCCATTATCTATGTTCTCTGCTCCTGTATACTAAAAACTAATATTTATCAATGATTAGAAAAATACAAATATAGTATTCAAAAAGTGACTGGAAAGCATTCACGTTAAATCTTGGTCCTTTAGTGACTCTCCTTTCTGCCTCCCAAAAATAATTTCTTCTTCATGGTGTTGAACCTATTTGAATATTTGCACTAAAACTCTTTGCTCTAAGAAAAACCCTAGTTTTTAATGATTAGTTTTATTTATCATACATACTTGAAACACAGTGAAATGTGCTGTTTGTGTTAACATACAACACACCCAAGAATGGGCTGGGGCAGCCTGCAAGTGTCACCATACATTCAGGTGCCAACATAGTAGTTGTAGAGGATACAAAAATGGATTGAAAGTCATACTGTGGGAGAAGTGGAGAGTGGGATACACAGAATCCATACAGGTTGTGGACCATCCTCCATACTATGTGATAGTTACTAATAGATTGACAAGACCATTTGGTAGAACAGCATTGTGGAGGGTCGTCATGAAGCCACATAGAAATGAACATTGTCGTTTTCAAAGACACTTCCCCTTTTGGTGACCAACAGAGTCCCAGGACGCTGCTGTTGTCATGATCCTGGTGCCAAAATAGCATGCTTACAACATACTAATCCTAATCCATATGTCTTTTTGGAATGCGGGAGGAAACCCACACAGTTAGGGGAAGAACATACAAATCCCTTACAGACAACGGCAGGAATTGAACTCTGATTGGTGATTGCTGATGCTGTAATGCATTATTCATTCCACATAACTGAAGTCCTTCATTTCTGAACCCATTCTGGCATATCTCTTCTATATCTCCTCTAAGGCAATGATTTTCTTCCCCCTGTGTTGCAGGTGAGCTTTAAGTATGCTGATTTTAAAAAAATGTTCATCTTAAATTTCCATTTGTTTGATTCCTTTGTTTGTTGAGACACATGGAGCACATGGACACAAATCAGGCAGGAATCGCAGAATTAAGTTCAGCCTATCTTTGTGGCTTTTTAATTTATCCATTTCATAAGAATTTTAATTTTGATTTTGGGATGTAAACAGTGGAAGCAGTTGTAATGAGCCCAGATGACACAACCTTGGCTCTAATTCTGAAAAATTCAATCCAATGATGTAATTTGGAGTCGTCGTGTGGTTCAGACTGAAAACCGCATTCAGAAGGTGAAAGTGTGGTGCTCAGTGCTATGACTCCCGATACTTTTTTAGCTGGGGCTTGTGAGGAGCTGAACAAAAAATGCTTTTCAGTAATTGTGCGAAGCAAGTTGCAGCCATAGGAAATGGTTTGGGTGGATATTTCCCAAGAGCTCAACAGTGGAGGATAGCAACACATACAAAATGCTGGTGGAAGGCAGCAGGCCAGGCAGCATCTATAGGAAATACAGTCAATGTTTCGGGCCGAGACCCTTTGTCAGGATAAGCTGCAAATCTAGCACAACTCACAGGTGAGGTACAATCTCAACAGTAACAGCATCAATGGCGGAAGAAGCTTAAAAGCTCAGCAAAGTTATTTAAAATGTAAGGAACTGAATAGAATGTCAAAGACAAAGCAACAATGTCCAGTACTGTGTGGCCTAGTGCAGTGGTGTTACCTTGATGTTCAGGGAAATCCATTGATTTGGAGCCTAAAGTTGAGAAAAGATCCACTGGTGTCTGAGGAAGTCATAGAACAGGCAAAATGATATGGATAGTGGAATTTCAATGTGCTTGTTGACTTCTAATTAGGGCTAAAATATACTATCTTTCAGACCCACAATAAACTGTGTTGTTCAGAAAAATCCTAGTGCATCACGGAAAGGAATACTCATTACTTCAATTATTGTATGAACATTGAAACATGGAAATGCAGTTTTTGACAAGACTCAGTGATTCTGTCTATCCAGTAGGTTGCTTCACTCAAAAGCTGCATCCAGCTGGAAAACTGACACTGAAATTGTGAGCCAGGAGCAGGAAATTAAACTGCAAAGGCAGTGCTTTGTTGTGCACATTTAACATGAAACATATAGCGCTGCAATGAAGAAGTGCTTCATTTTGTTGCAAATTTTTTATTGATGATAATTTCGCATTGAACAGATAAAGAATTCTAACAGAAGGTATGATTTAGAGTACATTCGCACTTTCACCACTTAAGTAATTTGGAATAGGTACCAAATAATTTTCTATCAAAGGTAAATACACATATTAAACATTTTAAAAGTCCTGTATAATTTAAGATGTTGACTAGATGTGCAAAACTACACTAAGCTAATTTGTCTTTGCAAAGTTTACATGTGCAAGTCTTTGCAGAGGAGTACTTGAACTTCATAGTTTTTCCATTCCTGCAGTTCAGTGTTGTTTCTTTTTCCTCTATTTCATTTTCTTGACGACATTCACATTTGTGCATCATGCCATTTTTCATGGAAGTAAATCTGAAAAATAACCAAATCATAGTAGGTCAACTTGTGACAAACTGTAATTAAATTAGCATAAAACCAAGTGCATTAGACACTTGGTGTGATGTATCATAGACTCAGTTAGTTACACCTGTATGCTTGCTCATTAATGCAAATATCTAATTAGCCAATTATATGACAATAACTCAGTGCATAAGAGCATGCAGACTAGGTCAAGAGGGCTGTTGTTCAGACCAAAAATCAGAATGGGGAAGGCTAACTGTGGAATGATTTTTGGTGCCAGACGGTGTGGTTTGACTATGTCAGAAAGTGCTGATGTGCTGGAATTTTCACACTCAACAGCTTCTAGAGAATACGGAGCATGGTGCAAAAAAACAAAACCAAAAAAAAAAATCCAGTGAGCAACAGTTATTTGGGCAAAAATACTTTATTGATGAGGACAGAAGAGAATGGTCAGAGTGAATCAAACTGACAGGTGATAGTAACTCAAATAATTAGACATTACATCAGTGGTTTGCAGAACAACATGTCTGAATGCACAACGTGTTGAACATTGAAGCGGGTGAGCTGCCCAAGTAGAAGACTAATAGAGAGGCCACTAAGTGTAAGAACAAACTAATTCTAATCAAATACACAACAGAAGAAAATAAAAGTAGCTACCTAGCCCCTCAGGTCTGACCTGCCATTCAATATGATCATGATCGATCAGCCCTAGAAGGTAGACAGGGTGGTGAAAAAATCTTGTGGTATGCTGGCCTTCATCAGCCAGGGAGTGATTATAGCTGATAGAGTGTTATGTTACAGTTGCAAAAGATATTTGTGAGACATCACTTGGAGAACTGTGTACAGTTATAGCAAAGATACTCTTAAAAGTACATAGAAGGAAGAGAGCAGAGAAGATCTACGAAGGCTTGAATTGGAGTGAGAGGTTGGGCAGGAAAGGACTTTGTTCACCAGAGAGTAGGAAACTTATGGGTGATTTTATATAAGTGTATAAAATCATGTGGGGCATATTTAGGATGAACATACACAGTGTTTTCCCCAGTAAAAGAGAACTAAAATCTAGAGGATATTGGTTTAAGGTAAGAAGGGATAATTTAAAAGGAACCTGAGGAACAATTTCTTCATGTAGAGGGTGGTAGGTATATGAAATGAGAAAGTGGTTGATACAGCTACAGTAACAACATTGAAAAGACACTTGGACAGGACAAATGGATGGGAAGGTTTTGGAGGGACATAGGCCAAATGGTATGAGCTTGGTGGGCAACTTGGCGAGCACTGACAAGATGGGCCATTGTACCTGGCTCTGTGTTGTATTAATCTGTGATTCTAAACCTCAAGTCCTTTACTAGTTCTCCATAGCACTCAATTCCCCAATCATTCAAAAAATAGTCATGAACCTCTAAATATCTCTAATGATCTATCAGAACCTACCAAGATAGGGAATTCTAGAGATTTGCCATCCTCTGAGAAGAAATTCCAATAAATCTGTTTCAATAACAACCCCTATGTCTTGTAACAATGCCCTCTAACTTTGAGGTTCTATGTCCCCTTGGGATCTTCTATGTTCCAAAGTAATTATCTCTTATTCTTATAAATTCCAAAGAATACAGATCCAGTTTCTTTAACCAGATGTGAACAGGCAGTCCTCTCATCGCAGGAATTGGCCTAGTAAATCTACTTTGCATTGTCTTCATTGAAGATCCCAGGGGGCAGTCTCCAGAAATTTGGGGACAAATGCACAGTGCTCAAAGTGAAATTGTAAGTGTTTCACTATTCCTTGATGCTAATCCATGTGTATAAAGGCCAATATTCCAATTGTCCTAGCTACTCTGCACCACATGCTAGCTTGTGATCCACATACAAGAATACTTCTTGGCAGAAACTTTGACTGCTCATTTCCCTTTATAGATTCTCCCTGACCTGTTGGGTTCCTACAGTATTTTATGTTTGTTGCTCCAGATGTCAGCACCTGCAATCTTTTGTGTAACACCTGAATCCTTCTCTATTTCACTCATTTGCATTCTCTCCATTCAGAAAATGGTCTACTGTTTCATTCCATTAACCAAAGTATCTGACATTTCTCCTTTCTATATTAAACTCCATTTGTCACCTTTTTGCCCACTCACTCAACCCATCTGTATTCTGTTGTAGATTTCAAATATTTCAATTGCAACATGTCCTCTCAGCTATTTTACTGTTATTGGCAGACTTGGATATCTTATACTCTGCTCTCACCTCCAGGTCATTAGTATAAATGTTACATAATTGAGGGCCAAGAACTAATCTTTAGGGAAGTCCATATGAAAAAAGACCTGTTTTTTCCACCTGTGTTATAACCAGTCTGGCAGAGCCATGTATCTATTTTTTGTTTGCTTTTTTTTGTGTTGCATGTTTAATAAGGGTAATTTATCACATGGGTTAGGCATGGTAGAAGCAAATGAGTATAGTTACATATTCTTACTTTGTCTCAGTTCAGTTGAGTCTAGTTAGAGCTGGAAACTTGACAGGGGGTGATATTGTTTGTTGACCAATATTCAATTGTTCATTTCTCAGCTGCTAGAACCATAGAAACCACAGCACAGAAACAGGCCCTTTGGCCCTTCTTGGCTGTGCCGAACCATTTTCTGCCTAGTCCCACTGACCTGCACACGGACCATATCCTTCCATACACCTCCCATCCATGTATCTGTCCAATTTATTCTTAAATGTTAAAAAAGAACCCGCATTTACCACCTCGTCTGGCAGCTCATTCGATACTCCCACCACTCTCTGTGTGAAGAAGCCCCTCCTAATGTTCCCTTTAAACTTTTCTCCCCTCACCCTTAACCCATGTCCTCTGGTTTTTTTCTCCCCTTGCCACAGTGGAAAAAGCCTGCTTGCATTCACTCTATCTATACCCATCATAATTTTATATACCTCTATCAAATCTCCCCTCATTCTTCTACGCTCCAGGGAATAAAGTCCTAACCTTTTCAACCTTTCTCTGTAACTGAGTTTCTCAAGTCCCGGCAACAGCCTTGTAAACCTTCTCTGCACTCTTTCAACCTTATTTATATCCTTCCTATAATTTGGTGACCAAAACTGAACACAATACTCCAGATTCGGCCTCACCAATGCCTTATACAACCTCATCATAACATTCCAGCTCTTATACTCAATACTTCGATTAATAAAGGCCAATGTACCAAAAGCTCTCTTTACGACCCTATCTACCTGTGACGCCACTTTTAGGGAATTTTGTATCTGTATTCCCAGATCCCACTGTTCCACTGCACTCCTCAGTGCCTTACCATTAACCCTGTATGTTCTACGTTGATTTGTCCTTCCAACGTGCAATACCTCACACTTGTCAGTATTAAACTCCATCTGCCATTTTTCAGCCCATTTTTCCAGATGGTCCAAGTCCCTCTGCAGGCTCTGAAAACCTTCCTCACTGTCCACTACACCTCCAGTCTTTGTATCATCAGCAAACTTGCTGATCCAATTTACCACATTATCATCCAGATCATTGATATAGATGACAAATAACAATGGACCCAGCACTGATCCCTGTGGCACACCACTAGTCACAGGCCTCCACTCAGAGAAGCAATTCTCTACCACCACTCTCTGGCTTCTTCCATCGAGCCAATGTCTAATCCAATTTACCACCTCTCCATGTATACCTAGCGACTGAATTTTCCTAACTAACCTCCCATGCGGGACCTTGTCAAAGGCCTTACTGAAGTCCATGTAGACAATATCCACTGCCTTCCCTTCATCCACTTTCCTGATAATCTCCTCGAAAAACCCCAACAGATTGGTCAAACATGACCTACCACGCACAAAGCCTTGTTGACTCTCCCTAATAAGCTAATCGATCACTAATCCATTCTATCATCATTAGACTGCTTATTACATTATTATACCACCAGTATTGCTAGTTTTAGTGTTTGTTAGTGTTATCATTGTAAGATTGTTCGCCTCTGCTAGTTTAGTAATAAAAGGATTGAACATGTACCATAGTATTTTCAATTCAGAAATTCGTTATTTTAGAAGCACGTCATACAGTGTCAACTACAGTGCTTGGTCTCAGAGTGGTTTTGGTTTGTATTCAAGTAGTCGCTACATTTTGTCAACAAAAAAAATAGCTATATCAGTGTCTCGAAACTGTTGGTAAAATTGGAACCGCAACCTAGCAGTTTGCAGCAAGTAAACTTTTTGTTGATTCATGTTGTGTATTTCTATTTTGAACACAGTTTTGAATGGTCAGTGCTGCCTGTCCATTGAGCACTGTTGCTTAATCATGTAGTTTTTGCCTGAGGACTCGACAGTTTGTTTTATTGGTGTGCTGATAAACTCCAGTTGCCGGTGAATTGAAAACTGTTTGTTCAGTCTGGTTTAAGTGCTGTGGATGTGCAGACAGCTTGTTTGTTGACTACGTTTATTGAATCGAATTTCGCAGTGCTGCAGGCGAACAAAGAGTTAATTGTGAGTTGTGCAACTAGAAAAAGCAACATGAGTGAATGGAAGCATGGAGTTGACATCAACACACTCACATTGGGGCTGGCAAAAGAGAAATTAAACTTACTTCGAAAGCTTTAGTGGGGAGAATCAAAACTCTTTAAAAGGAATATAAAATAAATGTGAACAAAATTAAAAGTTTAATACCATCAATTAAGAATTTTATGGGAAATAAGGAGAATTCCTTACAGATGCAATCTTGTCTTAAGGACTTGACTGGTCTCTGTGAAGCTGTTGCTAAGCAACATCACATACTGTTGTCATTACTTCCCAAGGTTGAGCAAAACAAACAGAACTAGTTTTTTTCAAACATTGTATACCTTAGGATGATGTAAACCCAAGCACAATGTGTCAAATAACAGTGCTCCCACTTCTGCTGCAGGCATAACATCTTTTGCATCTAATACCTCCTTTACACGCATTAAAATAGAGGCTGATCTAGCTGGGTTAATCGCACAGCAACAATTACTGAAGGACAAACACGCTCCATAGGAAAAGCTACGCAGGAGGAAGGAGCATTTTAGGTTGCAGGAAGAAATAGCTGCACAGATGGCCAAAGTTAATGTGCTAAGGACTTCACATGAGGTGTTTACTCTTAGTCTGCACTAACGAGGCACTCTGAACCTATGTCATATCCAGCAGCTCAAAGGGCTCATGGGGACATTAACTTATAGCATAGAAACACTCTTGTTTCAGTTGATAGAGGTCAAAACAGTATTATTGATATTATGAGTCAAAATGAAATAAAAACCTTATTGGTACAACAGCAACACACATCAAAGTTGCTGGTGAACGCAGCAGGCCAGGCAGCATCTGTAGGAAGAGGTGCAGTTGACGTTTCAGGCCAAGACCCTTCGTCAGGACTAACTGAAGGAAGAGTGAGTAAGGGATTTGAAAGTTGGAGGGGGAGGAGGAGATCCAAAATGATAGGAGAAGTCGGGGGGGGCGGGAGGGATGGAGCCAAGAGCTGGACAGGTGATAGGCAAAAGGGATACGAGAAGATCATGGGACAGGAGGTCCGGGAAGAAAGACAAGGGGTGGGGGGACCCAGAGGATGGGCAAGAGGTACATTCAGAGGGAGAAAAAGGAGAGTGAGAGAAAGAATGTGTGCATAAAAATAAGTAACAGATGGGGTACGAGAGGGAGGTGGGGCCTAGTGGAAGTTAGAGAAGTCGATGTTCATGCCATCAGGTTGGAGGCTACCCAGACGGAATATAAGGTGTTGTCCCTCCAACCTGAGTGTGGCTTCATCTTTACAGTAGAGGAGGCCGTGGATAGACATGTCAGAATGGGAATGGGATGTGGAATTAAAATGTGTGGCCACTGGGAGATCCTGCTTTCTCTGGCGGACAGAGCGTAGATGTTCAGCAAAGTGGTCTCCCAGTCTGGGTAGCCTCCAACCTGATGGCATGAGCATCGACTTCTCTAACTTCTGCTAGGCCCCACCTCCCCCTCATACCCCATCTGTTAGTTATTTTTATGCACACATTCTTTCTCTCACTCTCCTTTTTCTCCCTCTGTCCCTCTGAATATACCTCTTGCCCATCCTCTGGGTCCCCCCCCTTGTCTTTCTTCCCGGACCTCCTGTCCCATGATCCTCTCGTGTCCCCTTTTGCCTATCACCTGTCCAGCTCTTGGCTCTATCCCTCCCCCTCCTGTCTTCTCCTTTCATTTTGGATCTCCCCCTCCCCCTCCAACTTTCAAATCCCTTACTCACTCTTCCTTCAGTTCGTCCTGACGAAGGGTCTCGGCCTGAAATGTCGACTGCACCTCTTCCTACAGATGCTGCCTGGCCTGCTGCGTTCACCAGCAACTTTGATGTGTGTTGCTTGAATTTCCAGCATCTGCAGAATTCCTGTTGTTTGGTACAACAGCAATGCATTTCATTTTTGCCTGAAAGAGAGATCCTAATCTTCGATGGCCATCCATTGCACTATTCTGCATTCATTAGGGCTTTTGAAAAGAGTGTTGAAGACAAGACTGATAGCTATAGAGACTGCCTCTAATTCCTTGAACAGTAGAAATTGCACTAGAGAACCTGTCAGAAGTTGCCAGCATGTTAACCCTAAGAAAGGATATTTAAAAGCTGAGGCTTTATTACAGGAACATAACTTGTTGAACAGCAATTTGCATCTGTCTACATGCAAAAGGCCATTTCTTGGGTACCAATCAAATCTGAAGACATGAAAGCTCTTTAAAACAGTAGTCTGTTTCTTAGAGGCTATTGCAATGAAGAAGTAGAGTACATGTGTGAGCTGGATGAGCCTGCTAATATATTGATTGTTGTAAAGAAATTGCCTTATATACTTAGGGATAAATGGAGAACAATGGTCTGTGAACTGCAGGAAAGGCACAGCTGTAAGACTACTTTCACCGACATTGTTAATTTTATTGAAAGGTAAGAAGAGATTACTACAGATCCAGTATTTGAGGATATACAGGATGCTACATCACCAGCAGTAAGCAGAGGTGTGAACGAATCTGAGTCATAGTTTCATTCTAAGCCTAAAAGAAGCAGCTTTGCCACAATTGTGGCCACTATGAGAGATAAAGCTAAAAATGATCCTGGAAAAGGTCTCATCAGCCAAAAAGGTTTGTCTGTTCTGCGAAGGTGAACATACGGTATATGGATTCATGCTCTCAGCTGGAAAAAAAGGGCTCAGTAATTAGATTGCCTTCCTAAAGGAAAATGGTGTCTGCCTTGGTTGTTTGTGTACAGGACACATCAGCAAGGATTGCAGGAAGCATCTTTCATGCAAGGTATGCAGTGGCAAGTGTCCCAGCATACTTTATATTCACTGTGACAAAAAGGGTGCAGAATTGAAACAAGCTATGAAAGAATCAGACACAACAGTGAGTAGTGCCCTGATATCTAATGGCCTTGTGTGGCTGGTGATCATCATTGTAAACTTGCTATAATTCCAATACAAGTCTAAGAAGGGTAACAAGACAGTGGTTATTTGAGCTTTCTAGATCAAGGAAGCACAGCAGTGTTCTGTGCTGTGGGCCTCATGACAAGCTCAACCTCACAGGAAAAAGGACATGCGTTCTCTTACACACCGTGGGTCAAGAGATGGTCATGAATAACTACATTGTTTCAGGATTGGAAGTTGCTGGCTTGGATAGTAAAAACTATTATCACATGGGTTGGGGCATTGTAGAAGCTTTGCCTCAGTTCCATTAAGTCTGATTAGAGCCAGGGAATGGGCTGGGAGTGATTTTTTGTTAACTGCTATTCATTCATTAATTCCTCAACCAGTATTCAATTACTTATTACACCATTATTTTGATATTAGACTGCTTATCATGTTATTAGGACGAACTCAGCAGGTCAGGCAGCATCAGTCAGAAACGATGAGTCGACGTTTCGGGCCGGAACCCTTCGTCAGGACTGAAGAATGAAAGATAGGGAAGGATTTGAAGAATGCTTGTAGCGTCAGTTGATAGACCAGTAATTTGTGTTCCGGCCCGAAACATCGACTCCTCGTTTCTGACTGATGCTGCCTGACCTGCTGAGTTCATCCAGTGTACTGAAAGTGTTGCTTTGATCTTTTACAGCATCTGCAGATTATTCTGTGTTTATTATGTTATTATACTACTAGTTTCAGTTTCATTAGTTTTATTGCTATAAGATCGTTCATCTTTTTTAGTTCTGTAATAATAGATGGATGGGGTATTTTTGACTTGAAAAATCATTATTTTAGAAGTGTGTGAGACAGTGTCAACCCCCTTCCCATACTTAGTCTCTGAGCGGTTTTGGTTTGCTTTCAAGTAACCACTACACAGTCATTAATTAATGCCATGTGCTCTTGTGCACCAGTCACGTGCTTACTGGAAATTCAAATATACCAAGTCTACAGGTTACACTCTATTGACTCTGCTTAACATATCAAAGACCTCTTGCAAATTTGTCAGATGTGATTTACCTTTCATTAAATAATGATTGGACTACATTAAGCTTTTATATATGACCTGCTATTTTTTCCCTGATTATAGACTCCAGCATTTTGCGAACAACAGATGTTAAACTAACCTACCAATTGTTTCCTGCTTTTTCTTTCCATGTTGAACATAGGATTCACATATGTAGTTTTTCAATTGATTAGTATCCTCCTAAAACTTGATAAGCTTTGAAAACCTTTAACCAATGATACCATTTTCTGTGCATTCCCTTCTTTTAAAAACCATCAGTTGCACACTGTTGGGCCTTGGCATCTTAACTACCTTTAGTCTATTAGCTTTTCCAGTGCCTTGTTCCTCATGAATCAGGATTGTAATTAGTTCCTTCATGGTATTTGAAACTAGCACATTTGTTATATTTGGGGTATCTGCAGTGTACTTCACTGTGAAGATTAATGCAAACTATTGTTTTAACCCACCTATTATTTCCTTATTTCTCGATATTAATTCCCAGTCTCATGGTCTAGGGAGTCCCACATTTCCTTGGCCACCCTCATCATTTTTATATGTTCTTATAGCTCTTGCTGTTTGTTTGATATCACTTTATAGTTTTCTGTCATAATGGGTTTTCTCCAGGCTTCTCTCTCACTGCTAGCTACTGGTCTACCACTGGTTCCTACCATTTTTTAAATTCTAGTTATAGATTTAATATCTTCCTTGTTCCTTTGTTCACCATGGATGATTCATTTGTGGAATCCCTCTTTCTAAATTGGATAATTTCAGTTTATTGTTATGAATGAATTATTTAAATATCTGTCATTGATGCTGAATCATCATTGTGCCAAATTACTCGGCCCATTCTGAACAAATATATCTTCATATCTTGGTAATTGCCCTTAATTAAGTGAAAGACACTGGTTTTGGACCCAAGGTGTTTGCTGCCTTACTGCAAGAAACTACTTCCCCTTGGTTGCTTAGCCACTAGATCTCTTATTGATCCAACCTCATTACATGTGAACAAATCTATAAAGGCCTATTGCATGTAAACACTGAAACATACTATATCAAGAAGCAATCCATGACCCTGTCCACAAATTGCCCTTCCATGGTACCATTTCAGTTTGTTTAGTACAATCATCCTGCAGATTAAAATCACTTGATATTGTTTATGGTCCCCAAATATCCCTTCAATATTTCTGCATTTATCCTTTCCCTATTGAGAAGCAACACTTCCGGGAACTATACACAAATCCCATCTATGTCTTCTTTCTCCAGCTATTCTGTTTTGCTGCCCAAACCCATTGCACATCACTGTCCAGTGCACCTCCATCAGAACTCAGCATTGCTTGACACCTTCCTTGAGAATAACACCACCCCAACTCCTGTCCCTCTTTGCCTATTCTTTTGGAACACTGAATAACCTGGAGTATTGAATTCCCTGTCCTAGTCACCCTGCACAAAATTTCACTGGATCCCGTATTATTCTAACCCAATGTCCCAACATTACTTTTAGTTAAAAGTCCTGCCACAAAAGTTCTGTCCATCTCCAACTCGCTTAAAGCCCTGTAACAATTGTACTTCTGCAACTTGTCACTATATTGATCCAAGCACACTTCGGATGAAGATGAGCCATTCAAACAGCTCCATACCCAGTGCTAATGAACATCTTTTGAACTAAGCATTTGCTTCTCTAAACTTATTTGTCTGACATTAATTTGCATGGGGCTCGGGTAATAATCTTGAGAGTAGTTCCGCCTTTCAATTTTGCCCCATGCCACTCAGAATTCCTCAGCAGAACTTCCGTCATCTTTCTAACTATATATTTAGTGCCGTGTAGCACAGTGGGATTCACCAGATCCCACATGTTTCAACCACTGCATTTCCTGCCCAGCCAACTCTGTTCAATGTAAGTAGCTAGATGAATTACAGTACATTAATTAGTTTGAAGGAATTGAATATGTTTCCTATTTGCACTCCTGACATAAACTAACACCCCCTGATTTAAATCGGGTGGCCAATCAGAAGTGAATGGGAGTGAATATTCACTGATCACCTGCTGCTGTCCTGTCACATGACACTTAGGTACTGAAAATCAGAAGCAAACTTGTAACCAGATCAGTGTCTTCCCATTCTTTAAAACTGAACTCTGCTTCAGTCCTCCCTCTTTCTCTGCTCTCCAAGTCTTGGGCTTCCTGCTCTTCCACAAATTCACCTTTACTCACTACATTGCATTATAGTTAAACTTAAAATACTGATTACTGTCATAGCAAAAGAAACTGTTTAATGCTGACTATGCATTTACTTCTACAGTTTTGTACTATTGCTGGATGACTAGCTTCCTTTTCTTTCCACGACTTTAGCTGTTATTTGTTGTATCAGCCGATAATCATTCCACTTCTTTGTTTTTCTCTCCCCATGCCTTAACCTATTTACATATTCTTTAATCTCCTCGTAGAGTATAAATGCAAACCAGAGATTCTCTGAACTGCCAGGAATTCTAACCTTTTTACATGTACTAATTTATTGTATGATTTAAAACACAGCAAATATATTAAATCACATGACTTACATGGAAAATGACCTGCAAAATCCTTCACATGAGTTCACTTCAACAAATGCTGAACATTTGCCCTTGGTTAATCTAATCTGCTTAGGTTTGACTGCACATCGTTGGACTGTGCAGAAATAATAATGTGGAAATTATAGGAATCAATCAATATCTTAAAGTTATTTTAAATGCATAATAAAGAAAACTTGAACTTTAAATTACATTGATTAAAACTGAAAAAGGTGCATTTGGCAAAATGTTCTTTTATACTTTTTGTCATGATAAAACTTTACATCTGCAATAAATGCCAATCCATGTACAGAATTTACATTTTGTTCTCATAATGATGCAAGTGGCTTTCAAACTTGGACAAACACATTTGTTGGTGCAATGTGCTAGTTGTTGGTGATGTTCAGTGGTTGACAAAGCCAGAAGAGTGAAAGCTTGGGCAGAAATGGCACAAAAAGCAGAAGTCTGGACATCTGTCATGTATTTGCTCACTTTTTCAACCTGTTCAAATTAGCCTGGCCCTTCTCTGCATTCTCTTCATGATACAGCCACCCACCCAGCTTTATGTAGTTTGCAAATTTGGGAAATATTTAATTTCCTCATTCAGATCATTAATATATACATTATAAAAGCTGGGTTTTTAGAACTGATCTATGTGCTACTCAGCTGCAGAGATAGACTGGTTTTGACACAGGTCAGAGTTGCAACCCAGCTTTTCTATTGTGAAAGCCTATCAGTGTTTTTGGTATAAGGCAGCTAAAGCTTAGTGGAGGAGCAGCAAGATCAACCCACTGGATCAAATCAACTGAGTGTGGATAGACAAGGACCATAGCTAGCTCTCAACAACAGGCCAAGATCATTAAGACCTAATTCAAAGCTTTTGATACAGACACTTCAACTTAATTTTCATCAGCTGAAAAATCCTAATAAAGTAGTGGATACAGCTTAGTCCATCATGTGTAAAGCCCTCCCCATATTGAGCAGATCTACATGGAACACTGCCACAGGGAAGTAGCATCCATCATCAAGGATCCCCACCATCCAGGCTGTGCTGTCTTCTCGTTGCTGCCATCAGGAAGGAGGTACAGGAGCCCCAGGACCCACACCACCAGGTTCTGGAACCTCAAACCAGAGGAGATAACTTCACTCACTCTATCACTGAACTTTCCTACAATCAATGGACTCAGTTTCAAGGACTTTTCACCTCACATTCTTGATATTTATTGCTTATTTGTTTATTGTTATTATTATTTCTTTTTTCTTTGCTTTTTGTATCAGCACAGTTTGTTGTCTTTTGCACATCGGTTGTTTGTCTATCCTGTTGGGTGCGATCTTTCATCGATTCTATTGTGTTCTTTGAATTTCTTGTGATTGCCCACAAGAAAATGAATCTCAAGTTTGCCTATGTTGACATGTATGCATCTTGAGAATAAATTTACTTTGTACTTTAATTTTGTTCCAATCAAGATGGCCTAAGCACAGTTCTCAATTTAATAATGGCATGAAAACCTGACAGGAATATGCCTTGCTTCAATGCCTTTTTAGAAATGGTATATAGAAAGAATGAATAGAAAACTTTAGGACACAGCATACACATTTTATGGCTAAGTTAAATGTAGTTACTTTTGTGTAACAGAAATGGAAATTTCTCCAGTTCTCATTTTTATATACTGCACAATGTATATCATTTATGGTCCAATATAGTTTGATAGCTTTAAAACGACTTACCTTCTGAGGGACAATCATAGCAGCAGTGGAATTCATCCCATACTTCGGAAGCCTAAATAAACGGAAAATATTGAATTGCACCACTGTTTACATTTTATTTAAATTTTGATTAATATATGTGATGTTTGAAAATTACACAGAAAATACAAATAAAGGCGATAATGAAAAATTGGTTCAAGTCAAATTATGGCAGAAATCAATTGAAATTAATCACCTCTTTTTGAAACATTACTTTTCCAGGTTATTACAGAAATATTTATTTCAGTCATCTATAACAAGAATATGGAGATGCCATGTAATTGTGATTCCATCTATTTAATATGTGGGGCTAAATGTTAATGGTTCTGTTAGTGGTCAATTTGTATTTTACAATTTCTCTTTTTCACAGCATTTAGATTTGTGTTTCTTTCAAATATGTTTTGTATTCTGTGGCACTCTGTGACGTTATGGTGAAATTACGATTATATTCTGAAATATCGTTTCACTGTCAACTTTCTTTAAATCATTTATCATATACTTTGTAATTTCTAATGGCAGTGCTTTGTAAAGAAGTACTTACTGTCGTGTCAACAGTAAATCATCCCTGCTTAATATGTCAAAGAATTGTTGCAAAATAAACTTTTCTCAACCTGTTAATATTTCTTTACTATCATTTTAGATATATCTATGTTTATATTGGTAAGTTTTTCATGTTATCCTGTGATCAGATATGAGTTGATGAAATCAATTTACATTAATGTGTTTAGCTGAATAAATAAACTAGTGGAATGCACTGTCAAGTCAAATGTAGCATCTTTAAATGTATATTAAGGTTTTCCTTATTCCTTTTCGATAAACTGACATAACAGACTTGACTGAATTAAAATAAATCATTACAGCCTGACGTTTCTCCCTCTGACACGATCGCAGTTTTTGTGTCAGTTTGTAATTTGTTCCCAACATAAGTGAAACTAATAAGATTAGCCAATAGAGTTTTATGAAAGCTATTAAAACCAGCATTTAGTCCAGTAATTTGGGCTACATTGAAACCACTGTTACTGATATGAACAAGCTTATCGATGGTTCCTACACGTTAAATAAAAATCTCTTGAAGGATTATGTTTCTCGCCATCTTTTATGATTCTATTACTGGTAGAAACTTTACAAGTGTTTTGGAAATCCAAAAATGTGTTTCTTGTTTTGCAGATCTTTTATGTTTATCACTGATTAGTGAATTTGTTGCACTATTAAGAATTATAGAGAAATACATAAATGTATCAATAACAAAAACAGAAAACGGTAAAAATTTTCAGCTGCTCAGTCAGTATCTATGGAAAGAGAAGCAGTTAAACTGTCAGGTTAAATAGACTTTGTCAGAACACTTTATCTGTACCTGAAACATTAACTCTACTTCTCTTTCCACAGATGCTTCCAGACATGCAGAGTGTTTCAAGCATTTTCTGATTTTAAGACTTACAGAATTTGCTGCTTTTTAAAATTTTCAGTACATTGGTGTTATGAAAGTCAGGACAAAAGGAACCTTGTACAAATTGAACACTTTTTTTATACAAACCTCATCACAGCTTGGTTGAGAAGAACATGTTATTTTAGTCTCTACAACCACACCTTTTGTACATGTGAAGTGCACACATGTGTTATTGGGCTGAAACCAACTTTCACCTTCCTGAAATAGAAGAAATATATTCATTAAAAAAAGTTTAAATAAACTTAATATGTCTGTTTGTATTTGATAATGTGGGAAGAGAAATGGTAGTTAAATCCAGAGAAATATGAGGAGTTGTACTTTGTAAGAAGTGTAAAATTTAAATGGTAAATGACAGAATACTCAGACTCACTGGTGTACAAAGGATTCTGGACATGCATATCCATAGTTCTCTGAAAGTGGCAACACAAATAAATAGGACAGAATACAAGGCATATTTATGTTCATCAGTTGGGGAGTTGAGTATAAGAACTGCTAGGCCACATTTTGAGGATTCTGCAAATCTGGTTACCATATTATAGGAAGGATGCAGAGACTTTGGATGTGGTGCAGGAAAGATTCACCAGGATGTTGCTGGAATTATAGAGTATTCGCTATAGGGAAAGGTTAGTCAAAATCAAAATTGGATTATTTCCTCTGGAGCTTTGGAGGCTGAGGGGTGACTTCAGAGGTATTTAAAATTATGAGGGGCATTGATAGCGTGGATAACTTTCTTTTCTCGGAGGATATGTCAAATACTAGACGGCATTGCTTTAAGGTGAGAGGGGGAATTTTTTAAAGGAGGTTTACAAGACAGTTTGCATGCAGAGAGTGGTAGGTGTCCGGAAAATGCTGTGAGGGAAATGGTGGGTGCAGATCCATTCATAGTGTTTAAGAGGTACTTAGACAGGCAGGGAATGGAAGCATATAGACCACATACAGCAGGTTGGATTAGTATCATGATCAGCAGAGACATTGTGGTTCCTTTGCTATACTGTTCTATGTTCTGTGTAACTCCTTTCAAAATAACTCAGCTGCCTCTGGAAGTAAGCATTTTAATTATGTGATCCAGAAGAAACAATTTTGACATAGTTAACATCAGATAGTGAAACATTGGATCAATACAATTATTATTTGCTTGGAAAAGGGAAAATCCTATCTTGAGTTATAGGTTGCTACCTTATATGTGGATATTATTATATGAGATTGATCTCTCAGATAATTCCTCACAGTTATTTATTGAATACCTTGCAACCATTGTCAAGGCTCATACATGTAAAGAATGATCATTTTACACAAGCACTGAAGGATGATCATTGGCTGTATGATAACACTTCAATATAAATAGTTGATGAAAAAAATGACATGAAGAAGAACTAAAAAAATTACAATGTGATCATTAAATCTCTGTGACCAATCAGATAGTGGTAAATTTTCCTGCTTTAATGTACTGAAGAAATAAAAATATGTTCTGAAAATAATTTTCTTTTCTCTATCTATTGGAGGGAAAGGCCATTGCAATGAGATCAAGTTGACCTAGAAAGACATGCTTAGTCCTAAGAAAGAATCTACAACCTAAAATGTTAACTGTGCTGCTTGACCTGCTGATTGTTTCCAACATCGTCTGTTATGATTTCAGATTTCCATCATCTACAGTGTTATTTGATTCTCATGCACAATGCATACCTCATTTGTTTGAAAGCACAAAGGCACTAATTCCATATTTAGAACATAGAAAATCTACAGCACATTACAGGCCCTTTGGTCCACGATGTTGTACCAACCATGAAACCTACTCTGGAAACAGCCTAGAAATTCCCTACTGCATAGCCCTCTATTTTTCTAAGCTCCATGTACCTATCTAAGAGTCTCTTAGAAGACCCTATTGTAACCACCTCTGCCACCTTCACTGGCAGTGTATTCCAAGCACCCACCAATCTGTGTGAAAAAATTAGCTCTGACATCTGCCTTGTACCTAATTCCAAGCACCTTACAACTATGCCCCCTTGTGTTAGCCATTTTAGCCCTGGGAGAAAGCCTCTGGCTAGCCACATGATCAGTGCCTCTTATCATCTTATATGCCTGTACCAGGTCACCTCTCATCCTCTGTCACTCAACCTATTCTCATAAGACATGCTGTCCAATGCAGGCAACATCCTTGTCAATCTCCTCTGCACACTCTCTATAGTATCCTTTCTGTAATGAGGTGACCAGAACAGAATGCAATACTCCAAATGGGGTCTAACTAAGGCTTTATATAGTTGTAACAATACCTCATGGCTCTTGAACTCAATCCCACAGTTGATGAAGGCCAACACTCCATACACATTCTTAACAACACTGTCAACCTGTGCAGCAGCTTTGAGTGTCATATAGACACAAACTCCAAGATCTTGCTGATCCTCCACACTGCCATTAATATTTTGTCTTCAAATTTGACCTACCAAAATTACCCACTTCACACTTACCTGGTTTGAACTCCATCTGCCACTTCTCAGCTCAGTTCTGCACTTTATCAATGTCCTGCTGAACCTCTGCCAACCCTCCAGACTATCCACAACACCTCCAACTTTTGTATCATCAGCAAACTTAATAACCCACCCTTCTACTTCCTCATCCAGGTCATTTATAAAAAAAAAAATCACAAAGAGGAGGGGTCCCAGAACAGATCCCTGTGGAACACCACTGGTCACTGCCCTCCGTGCAAAATATGAACCATCCCCAACCACCCTTTACCTTCTGTGGTCAAGCCAGTTCTGGATCCACAAAGCAAGGTCTCCGTGGATTTCATGCCTCATTACTTTCTGAATGAGCCTCGCATGGGGATCCTTATCAAATGCCTTACTGAAATTTGTTGGAAATTCAGCTCATTTATTGATTGTATTGAAATTCTTTAGTGATTCTTTGTCAAATCACAGTTAGAACAGCATTATAGGTCTGCACCAATTCTCCATGTAATTCTTCTCAGTATGTGGAACTTCCAGAAGAATATTTGTTGAATAGTATTGATACTGTAAATACAGGTTGGCTTATGCTTCCTTTGCTTGGACTAGGGAACTAAGTCAAGACTTTAACAATGGAATTCTTGTTCATTTTGATTTGCTTTGTTAGTGAATTTTGGTATATGTGACAATAATAAACCAAGACCAATACTTGGTCAAAGGGGATTACAGACTTGTAAAAACAATTGTTACATGAACACCAAGTACATTTTCAGAAATTTTGTTGGGCAAACAGCCTCATTATATCAAGATAAAATGTGAACCTAGCTAGAAATTAAAATAACATCAAAAATGTGAAACTATTGTCAAACAAAGCAATATTCAATAAGGTATGATACAAGAAAAATAATTAAAGGAATGGAGGAATGCAACTGTGAGACTGCAGTTAAAAATTAAAATGAGTGGAATGATAGAACAAGTAAATTTCAAGGTACATGGAACAGATAGAGATGCAAGTTGTCTGATTTGGAATTGATTGCCACCTTTGTGCCTTCACCTAACTGAAACCTCAATGAAAATAGGAAACTGGCAGTATATAAAATACAGAATGAAAATCTTTGATGGAGTAAGTATGAAAAAAAAACTGACTGCTTTGACAGGAAGAGCAGTATTGAGAGGGGAAATTAGAATAGACATTAAAAGAAAGAGGGAAATGAGAATTATTTTTTGCCAATCAAATGTCATGGAGTGTACTACTTCATAAGAGCAATAGATACAGTTTTAATAGAGACTTTCAAAGAGCATAAGGTAAATATTGTGGATTACAGTGGAAAAGCAGTGATCTGGGTCACAGGCATGATGATTCAGGTGGACTCCTTCAGTGTTGTAAACCTTAAAAATGTATCTGAACAGTTTAACCATGTTACTAATAACATCAGTTTCATTGCCAATACTTCAATATAACCCTGAAGCAATTAGAATCTTGAAAACGGTTAACTATAATGATGTTAAATGAGCTTTAACTATAAAATAGGATCACTCTTTTTTTTGGGAAATTGTATCTTGATTTTCAATGAACATTATAATTAGAAGAAAAAATATTACTTAAAAATATAGATTCTAATAAAGCAGTGACGATTTTTAAAGTACTTACATGTCTTAATCTTCCTGAATGGTCTTTGCATCCTACAGAAAAATAAGACAATGCACAATTACATTTTTTCAAACTTTCCGAGCATCAAGGAAGGTCCTTAATTATTTTACTATGATTTATAAGTATTTTCATGGAAATAAGCTCTTCATGGAAATATAACAACTTACTAGTACATGTAGGAACATACTGGGTTTCATCTTCAGACAGCATCATTCCCTCTGGACAAAAGCATCCTTCAGTGGGCATATCGAATTTCTCTCCAAGTATCATCATACTGGAATAATGATTATTATGTTTAAATGATAATTTCAAAATGGTATGAAATTCAGAATGAAATAAATTAAACAGATTTTGAAAATATGTATATTACAAAACACTCACTTGTTCTTGCAATAATTGTGATTATGACTGGAACAGGCCTTATAGATGAAGCCATTTGGACAAACACGGTCTTAGAATTCAAATAAAATAACATTAGATACAGATATATTCAAACTATCCACAAGATTAATATTTTAGAAGCAGTCAGAATGTTTCAATAAAAGTTCTGTCTGAAATAAGCCTATAATGTAGACTTATGTAGTTGTAGACGAGTGTGTCTCCACAAAATCATTCTGAGTCTTCCCTAACCAAAAGACCTGGATGAACCATGAGATCCTGATCAGTGGTATTCAGGTCTGGCCACCAAGATGGTGACAAGAGGTCCAGATACAATATCCAGAAAGCCACCTCACACGCAAATTGCCAATTCCAGATCAAACTTGAATCACTGAAGGATGCTCAACAGCTGTGGCACAGCATAAATGCTATCACCTCCTACAAAAGGAAACCAAGCGACAGAGGTGACAACAAGATGTCACTCCCAAATAAGCCTTTTCCTGCTCGATTTGACCATTAAAATATGGAAGCACTATCACAAATTCCCACAAGCCCCCAATGACCCTGTGATTTCAATCGCCGAAGTCGACACGAGAGCATCCTTCAGGAGGGTGAACCCAAGGAAGGGATCCAGCCCTGATCAAGTACCTGGTTGAGTACCAAAGACCTGTGCTGATCAACTGACTGTAATGTTTACCGATATCTTTAATCTCTTGCTTTGGTAAACAGACGTACCCACCTGCCTCAGGCAAGCTCCATTTATACTGGTGCCTAAAAAGAATGTTGTGACCTGCCCCAATAACTATCATCCAATAGCACTTACATGCACTGTCATGAAGTGCTTTGAGAGATTGATGATCAGACATGTCAACCTACTGCCTGAGAAGCAACTTGGATTTGCTCCAATTTGCCTACCATCACAACAAGTTAACAGCTAATGCCATTGCATTGGCTCTTCACTCAACCCTGGAACATCTGGACAGCGAAGATGCATACATTAGGATACTCTTCCTTAAACACAGCTCAGCAGTCAATACTACCATCCCCTTTAAACTAATCAATTAGCTTCAAGACATAGACGTCAATACCCCCATTTGCAACTGGATGCTTGATTTCCTCACTTGCAAACTGCTGGCAGTTCAGATTGGCAAAAACATCTCATCCATAATCTCCATCAGCACAGGTTCACCACAAGGCTGTGTGCTTAGCTCTCTGCTCTACTTGCTTTATAGTTATGCTTGTGAGGCTAAGCACAGCTCCAATGCCATATTCAGTTTTGCTGGTGACACCACTGTCATTGGCTGAATCATAGGTGGTTACATATCAGCATATAGGAAGGGTGATTTTGAAAATCTGACTGAGCGGTTTCACAACAATATCAGGAATATGTACTCACTGTCAGGAAGACAAAGGAGATGTTTATTGACTTCAAGAGGAGGAAACTGGAGGTTCATGAACCAGTCCTCATCAGAGGATCAGATATGGAGAGGATCATCAACCTTAAATTCCTCAGTGTTATCAATTCAGAATGCCAGTCCTGGGCCCAGAACATAAATGCAACTATGAAGAAAGAGCATAGCACCTCTACTTCCTTGGAGTTTGCAAAGATCTGGCATGACATCTAAAACTTTGACAAACTTCAATAGATGTGTGGTGGAAAGTATATTGACTAGATAGATAACAGCCTGCTATGGAAACACCAATGCCGTTGAACAGAAAATCCTGCACAAAGTAATGGGTATGGTCCAATCCATCACAGATACTGTGTAACTGCTGATGAAGTTTTCTCTGTATCTTGTCTTGTCAGTCTCAAGTTCTGTTATTCGATAATATACACACATTATAAATGTGTTTACAATTTCAAGTGTGTCTTCCTTCTTTTAACTGATTGAGCAGTCTCAATTGTAAGTGGACTGCCCCTGAGAAACATTTGTAGCAATTGTAGCCTGTGATGTTGGGAGGCTATTCTGAATGTTGGCAGTATCTTTTTTGGGTTTCCCAGTGCCTGCCCACCTATTCAGCAGTGCACCACTATGGGTTTGCTTACTGTTATGCCCAGTGCTTGCTCCAGGCCTGGCGATCTCCAGGCAATGGCCATATCACTCTATTCTGTAGACATCTCTCCATTTCTAAAGTGAAGTGGTATTGCTTTTTATATCTACAGTGGGTTTTAGTTTCAGCTGCCCCTAACATGGAGAACAGGCGCTGACCAATCTGAGTACAGATGTGCTTGGATTATTATTATTACTTTAGTATTTGCACAGTTTGATATCTCTAAGAGTTGTATATGATGACATATATATTTCAATAATAAGTTTACACTGAACTTTGAACTTCAATAAGGTGTTCAGCATCACTGTTTCCAGCTGGTGAAAACACCAAATAAATTCCTCACAACCTATGACCTATGCTTTTGGTCACAGTTGTGTTTATTTTGCATTTTGGTTCCAGTGAAGTCAAAGGGAACAACCTTCAAAAGCAGATTTCTGTGCACATATGATCTTTAAATGTGCATTTAGAGGATGCAACATAGAATAAATTTGTTCCCCATTTTTTTTCTGATATTTACTTAATGGTCTATTTCTCTTCTTTACCACAGGAAAATGATCCCATGGGTCTAAAGGGATAAAATATGAAGAGGCGTGCAAATAAAGTGATAATCAGATGGGAATAACACACTCACTTCCTACTTCATTTTCCTATTGGACACTCAGCCAATCATATCCTTTAAGCTCCTAACCTGTTTGGTTGCTACAGTGTATATAAGTATATTTTTAAGAAATGCGGAGCATCATGTTATGTGACTTTTCATACAACGTTGCACTCTCACCTGCTGCTAGTTGAGAGATAATTAAGATGTGCAAGATTTTACCTCGATAACTTATTATTAGTATGTGGCACCACTGAAGGGCCTGAGTCGCTCTGTGCAACGAGACAATTAATGTAACAGCCACAAGGTTTTAGAGCTGGCCTGCATCAGAATTAATAACATACTTAATTTCATAAATCTAATCCAATTCAGAACCCAGCAGACAAAACACAACATAGGTATATTTTTAAAGAGCATTTGTGAGACAAAATTTAGGCCATTTTGATTTCATTATTTAAAATGTTTTCACTGTTATTCAATTAGTATTCCTGTAGGATTAATGGAGACAAATTTAGTACTAGGCTTACTTTTCTAGTTTCTAAAACAATTCTAATTTTTTTTTATCCCTACAGTCATGTTACAGGAGCCAAACAATGAGGCACATAACTTCACTAGTTGCTACAATTTGAAACTAATTTTTAATCATTAAGGAGAATGCTATTATTACACAACTCTCACCGCATAATCCTTTTGTAGATTTTCTCCAGTCAACACATGACCCAGATCTTCTACACATTTCAGCAGCTGCTTCAAGACTGGAACAATCAATTTTCGGGGTGCTCGCTTCTGAAGAACCTGGACCCGACTTTTCTTCAGAACCTGAGCCCGACTTTTCTTCAGAACCTGAGCCTGACTTTTCTTTAGAACCTGGGCCAGACTTTTCTTTAGAACCTGAGCCTGACTTTTCTTTAGAACCTGAGCCTGACTTTTCTTTAGAACCTGGGCCAGACTTTTCTTTAGAACCTGGACCCGACTTTTCTTTAGAACCTGAGCCTGACTTTTCTTTAGAACCTGGACCCGACTTTTCTTCATAACCTGAGCCTGACTTTTCTTTAGAACCTGAGCCCGACTTTTCTTTAGAACCTGGACCCGACTTTTCTTTAGAACCTGGACCCGACTTTTCTTCATAACCTGAGCCTGACTTTTCTTTAGAACCTGGGCCTGACTGTTCTTTAGAATCTGAGTCCTGGTCTTCTTCAGAACCTGGGCCCGACTGTTCTTTAGAATCTGAGCCCAAATCTGATTCACAACTCCCATCTTCTTGGCTGGAACAATTTCCTCTTGAGGAATTCAACACACAGTTGTCAAACTGGCATGCCTTGTAGTAGTAGTCAAAATTCATATTGTCTCTACGCGTGCTGAATGGTCTGCAGAATTGGAATATAAAATAGTTAATACTACAATTTAACTTCGGTCAAATTATTTCACATCTAAGCAAAGTGAACATAATTGCATTAGCAATAAAATTATAATGCAAGTAAAATATTTTAAATTACTTTCTCAATTGCTTTAATATACTAGTATGTATGGAAAAAGATTCATAGCTATATTAAAATGTTAGGGGGGAATGCTAAATAATCATAATATGCAATGAGCCAGATCTCCAGATTGCTTGTTACAGGCAATTTTTTACTTTCCTATGGCTGTAATGCATGTTATTCCCTTGCCCATCTCTAACGTTTCTGAATGCACAATGAAATTTGGCAGTCAGCTCGAGCCACTTTGCTGTAAAGTGCAGCCTCAGCAATACGGACTGAAAAGTATTTCAAACATGAGGAAATTTGCAGATACTAGATATCCAAAGCAACACACACACACACACACACACACACACACAATGCTGGAGGAACTCAGCAGGCCAGACAGCATCTATGAAAAAGACATTTTGCGCTAAGACCCTTGGCTGGCTCATTATGTGCTCCTATGAACCCAGAAATTTAAAAAGGTTAATAACTTGCCAGTTCAGTGATGCTACCTACTCATCCTCTACTCTGAATTCAGGGCAAACAGTCTTGGAAAACGGTCACACCTTTAACATCAAGTTCTTGTTGAAGTATATTACTAAGAGGATCAATGAAAATAAATGTGCAATGTCTGTGTTTATGTCATACTTGACCATTTGTGCAGCATTCACAGGTTATCAATAACACCAACAGCAGTGCAACTGCAGGAACATGTTGATATTATCTTTAAATCATATCATAAGTGAGAATTGATGATGGGAGATAAGTGGGATTAGCGGGTAGTGACTAGTTGACATCATTATGCAGTTAAATTATACGACTCTAGGTGGCAACATTTTTTTTCCAATTTGCAAGCACTGTGATATATTGTCAAGATATCTCATCAAGATATATAAGATGCACTACTCCATGTTGATACTTTAACTTAGAATTGAAGGAATTAGGAGCTAAACTTAAAGTAACCTCAGGAGAGCACATATGAGGCAAGTTATTAATGGTTTCCACTCCATAGAACAAAAGTCATTGCCTACATTCTAGGTTTCATTTGTCCCCCAGGGCTTTGCTCAGGTCAGTACATGTAAGCAATATTGATGGGAACAGGGGCTTTGATGGCTGAGGAAATGAATCTGATTTAAAAAGGATCTCAGCATTCTGCTGCAGGTAATGAGGGACCAATTAATGTTTCATGACATTGGGTATTTCTCAGTTGGTGGAATTTCAGAATTTCTTGCAGAATCAGAATCACAACAAGGTTCAATATCATCTGCAAATGTTTTGAAATTTGCAATAGCAAGGTGCAATAAAGACAGCAATGATTTAATTAATTTTAAAGAAAAAAACATGAAATAGTACATACTCTTCCTTTAGGATTTCACACACAGCTGCATGTTTACATGATGGAGGAGGAGAAGGAGGTGTGCAAGGCACATTTGTAGGTGCTGTTCTACATTCTGGTTTATTGGGATCATCGATCTTCCAGTCAAATGCAGTTTTGTGACAGCAGTTAGGAGGCTCTACTTTTCCATCCCTTCTTTTACAATCATCATTCCTGTTTCTGGAAATATAACCTATGAAACAGAAGTAAAATTTATAAGTAAACAAAATCTATTTCTGAGCAATTCTTCTTGTTAAAATTGTGTTTTTACAGAGGCCTAATGAGCTAAACAATCTATGATAATCATTTGCTACAAAAATATAAGCAAAGAAGAAATTTATGGGGAAAAAGCAAGAAGTGTGTAAGTAGTTTAATGCCTTGAAAATGAAAACTTGCTCAGTCATAGTTTATCTTTTCCATAAATGTAACAACACGAGAAATATTTAGAGATGAATCATAGACACAGAGCTCTGATATTACGGTACTTGCCCTTAGTGACAGTGAACCAAAGTTGAACTGTAGAGATCTATTAAATATGTGAAGGTCTGAAGGTGCTGGAAATCTAAAACAACACAAAGAAAATGCTGGAGGAACTCAGCAAGTCTGGCAGCATCTGTGAAAATGATTCACTTTCACAGATGCTGCCAGACTTGCTGAGTTCGTCCAGTATTTTCTGTGTGTTGCTTTACAGACCAATTAAAATGGCATTGTTTGACAAAGCTTATGTATGCTAGTATCATGCATTAGCAATAATATATCTCTTACCGCATTGTCCTTGTGTGTTGTCAAGGAAATACTGCTCTGGTACTTGGATCCCAAAGTGATATTTGCAACCAGTAATAGTGGTTCGAATGTAAGGAATATTAATGTGTACATTGAAACCCATCCTTGAAATATTAACTCCTTCTGCATTGTATGGGAAGCTCACAGGCATACCATTGAATAGCACCTGTTAATAATTAATGAAAATTATTAAGAATTATTTACAGTTTACAGTATTGGCAAATAATAGTCATATTAGCAATTAAAACAATAATCAGAGATCAACAGTATTTTTTTAGGAAAATACAAACTTTATAAATTTTAGAGGCTAGATTTCCTTGAGTAACTTTTGGTTCCTGTTGCTGAAGCAAAATAAACTTTATTTGAGCTTTAACAGCTGATTTAAAAGCTGCTGTTAAGTCTTTATTGCATTAGCCTTTATTAAAACAAGTCGAACCCACCTATACTAAAAAGGCTCAAGAATGAGCTTATATTCTTGCTGCTTACAGAGTGGAATTGCTGCAAACCTCAGTAGGTCAAGACCTACCTTTAACTTCAGGTTGAATGGATGACATATAGATGGTCAATAATTACTATCAACAGTGAAGTATTGTTTTGCAAAATTATGCATTCACTATAATAGTTTGCACAATGAGGGTGGGGCTTCTTATAATTTTATTAGTAAATTTTCTCTGCATTTTATAGGTTCCTATTTCTCACTTAGATCTGTGCATCAAGAAATACGCTAGTCAAAGCAAGTATTATTGAATTGTATTTCACATATGGAGTATGACATTCATGGTCTTCTAAACTTGCCAATTCGTAAATCTGGGCACATCCCAAGAGAGGGACCAATGAGACCATACAACACGGAAGCCTAATTAGGCTGGTCAGCGCATTGAGTTTGCTCCACAAGACGTACTGAATAATGCTGGACTCAATTGATGTTGCCAATTATATACCTTGCTCATCCACATTTCGTTGAGCCATCTCAATGGTTCTCAGATTCCTAAAGTGATGTCTGCAGGGTGAATGGATTGCTGCAGTGTCATGTGAAAATTCCATTCCTGAAATACTCCAGACACAAATGTCATGAATACTCTGGTTTAAAATATGCTTGAAATCTAGAGCAACACACTTAAGATGCTTGAGGAACTCAGCAAGTTGCCGTTTCGGGCAAAGACTGGAAAAGAAGTGGGGAAATGCCAGAACAAAATAACAAGAAGTAAAGGATGCCTCAAGATGTAAAGAAGTGGCTCAGGAGAGGTGAAATAAAAAAGGAATGTCTCATGAAGGGCCAGAAGACAAGAGAGGTTGAAAGACAAAATTGTAATGGTGTAACTTGAATAAATGTGGGGATACGGAATGAAAGATAATCCGGTGGAAGTGTAAATAGAAAAAAATTCTCAAAATTGCTTATGTTGTACATTGAATGTTGGATATCTGAAACAGAAGTATCTGAAATTGAATTATTCTGAATATATTGAGCTGGGGGTATACAAAGTCGGTATGTAAAGTGATATCTAATTTTTCAATTGTAGCAATACAGTATAATAATTTTTTTAACAGTTTAAAGAATATTAGCTTTTCTTGCTTGTGTTCAGTTTCTAAAATAAAATGTGAGGAGAATAAAAATCAAAAGTAAGTATCTCTCCTTCCTACTGCCCCCCACCCCGCCCCGCCACCATAAAATGAACAGGTTGAAAATCTGTCACAAAACCAGAAAATCTTGAAATATTCAGCAGGTCAGTATCTGTGTGAAAACATAAAGAGTCAATGTTTCAGGTCAGAGACCATTCATCATAACTGAAAAAGTCAAAGAAACTTGTAAAACTGCAGTGAGTGTGAAAGAGTGACCTCTGCTGGGGGGTGAACAAGGGGTAAACTGTAAACAAGATTATGTGGTCAATGATTGAATGGGAGTAGTGAGAGAATAAGAATATAAACAGAAAATGTAGAGTTGTAAAATGCAGAGCAGAATAGCCTACTCTGTGGATGAGGCTGGGAATGTTCTCCACTCCATGAGAAAAAAAAATAAGCTGAGCTAATGTCACAGATAGATTACTGAGACAGACTGAGAAATCAAATTATTCGAATTGCAGAATTCAATATTGAGTCCAGGATGATGCAATGCGCCCTGCTGGAAAATGAGGTTCTCATCTTCAGGCTTGTGTTGAGCACCATTGTGACAGTATAGGAGGCCGTGAACCACTAGGTTAGAATGAAAGTGGGATAGGGAATTAAAGTGGCAGGAAATAAGAAGTTCCTGATAGCTACTACAGACTCAGTAATTTAATTCATCTGTTTCTAACATGGATGGGAACAGATGAAAACATAATTTAGCGATATAAGATAGCAAAGGTAAATATACATTAAAATGTTTATGTGTCTGGGCAGATAATGGCTGCTATTGTGATAAAAGGCTTGTGAAGTTGAAAAATATTAATATATTAATGCATAATTTGTACTTACACTGGGTTGATCTCCAGACAGTAGGTGTATGATATTTCCTTCATAATGGATAATTAATGTTCGTTGGCAGGATTTGGGCATTGATGATATGCAGTAATATTGATCAAGTATCACAGTAAAGTTGTATTTTGGTACAATTTCTTGTACAAGAATATGCGTACAATTTTCAAAGAAGTTATAGAATACACCATCAAAGGTTTGATAATGTCGACCTCCCCATATATGACAATCATCTAAAATTAACAAACATAATTTCATTTAGATTCATACGACAATACAAAAGTGAAACAAATTATTATTCTACTTGGTGTTCAATATGAAAGGAAAATCAATTTAAAGAGACTTACATTCACAATCCCATGCTGAACAGCAACCATCTTGAGTTTTAACTCTGACAGGTCTTAAACCATTGTAACACTTTGGTTTCGAAGGCACTTCACAGGCAATATGTTCAATTTTGAACATTACATCTTTAACACAAGTACGGGTTGCGCAGTTCTCTTTCCATGTTTCGTTGCACTAGGAAGGATGACAAAAATGTATACATCATAAGCTTCAAAATTTGCTTAACTGATCAGATATAATTTTTATGTTACTGCGCATAAAAAGAAGTATAATTTTGGTTTGCTTGTTTCAATCTATTTCCAAGTAAACACCTTGAATAAGCTAAAACATCCTATATTTGTTTTAAGAGCCATGACTACCTCTTATTATAATAATCTGGGTGAAAGATCTCAGCCCGAAATATCAACTCTTTATTTTTCTCCAGAGATGCTGCATGATCTGCTGAGTTCCTCACGCGTTTTGTGTTTGTTCCTCTTATTATAATAATGTTTTTGGAGAATCAGCTTTGAGCTAACATTTATTTTAAGAATTTGGAGGTTTACTGACCACTTCTTATCAATTACCCTCATCTTTAAGACTCATGTTAGTAACGCAAGCAACAAAGCTTGTTTGTTTTGTAACCTAGGTATCAGCACAGCACTTCTGCACTTTCAGGAATGGAAGTAGAAAGGGAAAGGTTTAGCCATTAGCAAAACAATTTTAGGGGTAAGATCAAAGAAGATTACACTATAAATGAATAAACATCAAAATTCATTATTCTTTCTACTGGAAATAACTGATGAGAATTGCATAAGTCAAAATAGTAATAACTCAGTTTATCAAAGTACTTTATGTTTGAAAAGCTCTACACAATGTAATTGATATTAGAGAGTGAAACCTTCGTTAATGGTGTGATGGTCTGACTGGAGACAGGGAGTCTGGGATGAGTTAACTTCAGAATTCAGGTCCTTGGGTGGCTAAAAAGCCCAGCTATCAATTATGAAAGACCAGACTTCTTCAAACTTGTTGGTTAGGGTTATGGAGAATAAGGGAGAGAGGCAGGAAATATGAGAATTTTAAGACTGAGACGTTGATGAACAGGAATTTAATGCAGGTCAGCCTTCTTAAAGATTTTTCACAAACTCAAAGTGGCATAGATTAGAATATGTGAAGCAGAAGTGAGGAATGTTGCAGAAGCTAAAATTTATGAAAGAGCAAATACAGTCCCTATAAAAAGTATTGTAAGTTTTCATGTTTTATTGTTTTACAACATTGAATTACAGTGGTTTTAACTTAGTGTTTTTTGAATAGAAAAAGACTCTTTCATGTCAAAGTGAAAGCAGATCTCTACAAATTGATCTAAATTAATTACAAATATAAAACTTAAAATAAGTGACTGCATAAGTATTCACCTCCTTTAATATGACACACCAAATCATCACTGGTGCAACCAATTGATTTTAGAAAATCACATAATTAGTTAAATGGAGATCACCTGTGTGCAGTCAAGGTGTTTATATTGATTGTAGTAAAAATACATCTGTATCTGAATCAGAATTCTGGCAAAAACTAGACCATAAAGACAAAAGAACACTCCAGCAACTCTGCGGAAAGGTAATTGAAAGGCACAAGTCAGGAGATGGATATAAAAAAATTATCAACTCACTAATATTCCTTAAGAGTTCAGTTAAGTCAATCATCAGGAAATGGATAGAATATGGCACAGCTGTAAATCTGCCTAGAGCAGACCTTTCTCAAAAAATGAGTGACTGTGCAAGAAGGAGACTAGTGAGGGAGGCCACCAAGAAACCCATGACAACTCTGAAGGAATTACAAGCTTCAGTGGCTGAGATGGGAGAGACTGCACATAGAACTGTTGTTCAAGTGCTTTACCAGTCTTAGCTTTATGGGAGAGTGGCAAAGAGAAAGCTACTTTTGGAAATTAAACATGAAATCTTGGCTAAAGTTCGCCAGAAGGTATGTGGGAGACTCTGAGGTCAACTGGAAAAAGGTTCTAGGGTTTCTGATGAAACTAAAATCGAGCTTTTTGGCCATCAGATTAAATGCTATGTTTGGTGTAAGCCAAACACTGCAAATCATAAATACACCATCCCTACAGTTAAGCATGGTAGTGGCTGCATTATGCTGTGGGGATGCTTTGCTGCAGCAGGCCCTGGAAGGCTTTTGAAGGTAGAGGGTAAAATGAATGCAGCAAGCTACAAGAAAATCCTGGAGGAACACCTGATGCAGTTTGCAGGAGAACTTCGACTTGGGAGAAGATTTGTTTTCCAGTAAAACAATGACAGGAAGCATAAAGGCAAAGCTACACAGGAATGGTTTAAAAACAACAAAGTTAATGCCCTGGAGTGGCTAAGTCAGAGTTCAGACTCAAACCAATTGAGAATTTGTAGCTGGACTTGAAAATGGCTGTTCACTCATTGATCCCCACGCAACCTGACAGGGATGAGCTGTTTTGTAAAAAAGAATTGGGGAAAAATTGCTGTGTCCACGCAGACCCAAGGCTGTAATTGCCGTCAAAGGTGCATCTACTAAATGCTGACTTGAAGGGGGTGAATACTTATGAAATCAGTTACTTTGTGTTTTATATTTGTAATTAATTTAGATCACTTTGTAAAGATCTGTTTTCACTTTGATTTCATATTTCTGTTGATCAGTGTCAAAAAGTCCAAATTAAATCCACTGTGATACAATGTTGTAAAACAATAAAACATGAAAACTTCCAAGGGGGTGAATACTTTTTATAGGCACTGTACAAATGGTTAATAAAGAAATATTCAGCTCAAGAGATAGCAAAAAATGCATGAAAGATTTGAAACAAGGGCAGAGATAAGTGATGTTAGTTCTGGAAGTTGATGTTTTGGTGTTACAAACAAGTATGTTAAGAAATTCAGCTCAGCGTTAAATGGGATGCTGAGGATACAAACAGTGGCACTGAACTTGAGACGATGGTAAGGTTTAGATAACAAATCACAATTCCTTTTGATAACTACAATGAAAATGTAGGCAAATTACTTTTTTTAGAGACAAGGTATTAAGTATTAATTTACTACCAAATTAAAATTACATAATTAGATGAAAGCATTACCTTTCTTGGTGGAATTGTATCACAGAAACATTCTTCAGGTGCAGTTGTAGTGGGTGCGGGGGCAGTCGTAGTCTCTTCAGTTGGCTCATAGCAAACTCTAATTCTGTAGTCATTACATAACTCTCCCATAGTGTTGCCAGAGACCGTACACATCAGCCCTATGTCTGTATTGCATGTCACATCTGGTGATAAACTTAGTGGCCAGTCAGATTTATTGGCAAATTGGCACTGAATGTTTGTAATTTTATGAGAAGATGGACACAAATTTTTGCCTACTGATTTCAGCAATTCATGATCATTTGGATTGAATGGAGATGGTGTATTATTATTAATCCAAGAACTCCATCTACCTGGACAACAGGGCTCTGCAATATAAAAGGAGGAAAACAATAGATAATATTGTATTAAAATGAAGTGGGAATCATAAACATAAATATTACAAGTCAAGATTTAGGAAGTATATTGTATTTCAAAAGGAATCTTCCAAATTCGAGGACAAAAGAAAACTGGGTCTGTGCAAGAACAATAATATTTTGGGGAACTGTTGATTGATCTGATTTCAAATGGAACCTGCTGTTTTTGAAAGCGAAACATTATTTACCAGTACATTATCATTAACTAAAAGCGGGGGAAGTATAAAGAGAGGTTTAGCAATAAAAATTCAACTCGGCTGCACACAAGATAATAAGATCTGATTTTTCAGGCACATGAGTATTGCATGCGCCCAACAGCCAGATACTCATTCCACTTTGATGGCTTAGATTTAGTTCGCCACTGAAGAACAGCGTCATCAGAACAGCTGGCTCAGATACCTTGTTATCTTTGACATTTATATAATCTTAATTATATGATGAAAAGAACAGGTAGATAAGCACTGAGTTGAAGAAGAGATTAGTTGCTGAAGGCAAGAGGAAATTTGGAAACAAAGGCAGCTGGTTCAAGGTAAAATCCTGAAACAAAATGAACAAAGTACAGAGGAGACCATATTAAAAAACCGACCACTCTCAAGGTGCTTTGGAAGTTTGTGCATGCTCCTTTGCTTTGCAACTTCTGGGCAGTCTGTGTGGAGCTTTGATGTTCTCCTTGAAACCACTTTGGCTTCCTCCTACAATCAGGGAGGAGCTGATTAATTTGTTACTCTCAGTTATCCTAGAGTACAGGTTAGTGGCAAAAAAACCCTCAAAAGTGAGTTACTCGGCAAGTGGGAAAGAATAAATTCTGGATTACAGGGAATTAAGAAGAGGATGGATGGTATTGCACTGGTAGAAGCTGAGAAGCACTAAATAAGCCAAATAGTGTACTTCTATGCTATAATCAGTAAGGTAGTTATAATATTCTTAACAGGAAATTAGTTCAAGATCAGGCCTAACAATGAAAGTTCTTGTAAAATTTGGTGACATTGTGATTGGCAGGTCTCACGAAGGTAGAAATGGGGTTGTTGTTGAGTGCTATCAAGTCATTGTCGACTCATGGCGACCCAATGGATAGTGCAATGTCCACAGGGTTTCGTGGCAAGATAGAGAAGTATGTAATGCCCTGGTTAAGATTTTTACTGCTATGCTGTAGGTATTTTCTTTTAGCAGTTTTGTAAGAGCAGTCTGTTCTGCTTTCAGCATGTTTGGGTTTAAGCTAAAGATAAGGGGTTGTGATGTTCGTGCTTAGGAATGTAGTGTCATCTAATCAGGATGGTGGAATTGGGAAAGGTTCTAGAGAATGCTGGGCAGAGAGATTTTTATAATGGATACTGGTGTGGGTTGAGGTCTTTTTTGGCAGGAGCTGGCAGGGAAGATAGCCAAGGATGCGATCCCTGTTGCACAAGGTGCTTTGTGCAGATGAATGGCTTCTAGGGGGAAGGACCCATATTCCCATGGTGGAGTCTGTTTGTTCGAGATGGATTCCGAATGACACTTGGAAGGTGGAGTGTGCTTTCAGGCAGACAGTGGGTCCAACACATGAGTTAAAGACAACTTCAAGATGAGCTCCAGCTTTTGTGCACATTTGGACTGGGTTAATTGTAATGGGCCTCTTAAATTTTGTTTTCTTTTTCTTTTCCTACTAACTGTTCGATAAAGCTGAAATTTGTAAGTACACTTTCTTTATAATTGTATGCTGTGTATGATCTGTTATTTCTTGCTGATGGGTAATTGCAAGTGGGCAGCATTTACACAGCATTCGCTCAGATTGGGGTGGAGGTTGTCGAAACATTCTGTCTATCCTGGTCTGGTGGGATGCAAGTCATACTGACCTAGCCCTTTGGATTCGAGAAAGGTGGTTTTCTCACCACTGAGTCCATTAGCTTGTTAACATGGGGCTAACCAGCTATACCTCTAGAAATGCCTGGTAAAAAGGGGTTTCAAGTAGATTGCCAACCCATTCTTCCGCAGAGATACAGCTGCTGCCCAGGTAAGGACCCATCCGGATTAGGACTCAGGACCATCCCCCTTGAAGTCCGGTGCTGATGCCACTACATCACTGGTCAGGGTATGGGAGGGAATATAGGCCAAACAACTACTTTTTGTCCACAAAGCAATCACAAATATAATTTAGAAAAATAATGGAGTTTGTAAAACTTTGAAAAAAGTAATGGAGCTGCCATTGCTGTGATTGTTCTTTTTGAAGAAAATCGGAGGCATTCAAACTCCAGGCCAAATGAATGAACAATTGTTATGCAATTCCTCCTCTGGACAATATGATCAATTCTAAGCAAAATATATAGTTGATTTTAATGCACAGTACGTAAAGATAGTCCAGATAGTTTCAGGGCCAGCCACCAGAAAAGAAGAAGGAATCACTTTTAATTAAATTATCAGGTATTGCTAATACTAAAACAATGTATGAAAAATTATTAAAACTTTAAATAAACATCTTTTATAAACAATGACATTATCCAGAAAATCTAGAAATTGTGCATTTCAGCTTTGTCACTGAAAATCTCTACTTTAAATAAGCATTATCTTCAGGATGATGAAACTGATATCTTGTAATGCACATTGTCAATTTACACAGAGGAAACACTGAAAGTAAGGAAGGAATATAGAAAAGGAAAAGATCTACATATCACAACCTAAGGTTAGGAATGCATGACTTATGGATACCCATAGACAGGAATGAGCCCCCATAACTTTACTAAATTCAAAAGTTAAATCTATGTACATACACTTAGTGACCAATTTATTAGGTACACCTGCCCATTAATGCAAATATCTAATCAGTCAATCATGTGGCAGCAAATAAATGCATAAAAGCAAGCAGACATGATCAAGAGGTACAGTTGCTTTTCAGACCAAACATCAGAATGGGGAAGAAGTGTGATCTAAGTGACTTTGACAGTAGAATAATTGTTGGTGCCAGACTGGGAGGTTTGAGTATCTCAGAAACTGCTGATCCCCTGGGATTTTCAAGCACTACAATCGTTAGAGTTTACAGAGAACAGTGCAAAAAAAAAAAATCCAGTGCACGGCAATTCTGTGGGCAAAAATATGATGTTAATGAGAGAGGTCAGAGGAGAATGCCCAGATTGATTTATGCTGATAGGAAGGTGATGATAATTCAGTGGTGTGCAGGAAAGCATCACTGAATACAAAACATGTTAAACCTTGAAGTGGATGGGCAACAGCAGCAGAAGACAACACCAGTTTCCATTCCTGTACCTAATAAAGTGGTCACCTGAGTGTATGTTTGTCCCTATGAAAACGAGAATTAGTTTTTATGTTCTCTCTCTCCATTTATATTAGTTATTTTTTCTTATTGGTGTTATGTGTTTGGGTGCTATTCATTACAGTACTATAGAGGTATGGTTACTATTTCAAGTGATTTTTCCCAACTTTCTGACTTGGGGGCAAAACTGACTCGAGGATATCTGCAAAACAGAACCTGCTTGTTACCCAGCAATGGTCTGTATTACAGATGATAACAATTCAGAAGCATCGACACTGTGGAGACTCCAGCTCTTATTTACAGTTATCACTACCCGTAAAATGGGAAATATTGAAAGAGATAACCAATGCGATATCCTGTAAGTTACTACTAATTGCATGATCTAATTGTCATTTGGCAGAAGACTATGAACGTACACTCAGTGGCCACTCTATTAGGTATAGGAGTGGTAATACAGTGACTGCTGAGTATATAGTTAATATTCTAGAATGACTCCCTTTTGTAAGAACTGGAAAACTTAGAAAGAAACTAATTTTATGCTGCAGAGAAACAGGACGAATGGAGAAAGCAGAATAGAAAGTCTGTGATGGGGTGGAGATAGGGACAAATTGGGTGACACAGTATTTACTTAAGGAGGGAAAGAAAGGATAATAAATAACAAAGGATAGGTCCAGAGGAGGCACTGCTATAAAGAAACAAGTAATATCCAAAATTGTCAATAAAGGCAGACAGCGTAGAAAAAAAGGAAGGTCTATTGTTGCGTGGAGGCCAAGAGAGATTAACTGCTGTATATAATGAGTTTCTAGAGTATAGGAGCAGTGTTGTGATAAAAAAAATTTGGTGAGTGCACATTGAGAGAAGGCATCACTCACCAGTTGTAGTTTCAATGGTGGTTGTCAGTGGCGTCGTTGTTTCTGTAAACAAATGTATACACAGTCATCACAATCAACTTTAAAGCTGACATATTCGTAGGACTAGTAGCAAATCAACACATATTGCACAACTTAAAGGTGAATCACAATGGCATTCGCTCACCCATTGTGGAAGTAGTAGTGCTTAGTTTTAGTCATTGTTTTTGCAGTAAAATATCAAAGACACTCAATATACAGGAAGGAAGTCTATACCTAATCTACTCCAGCACCGCAGCTCCATCTACAAATGCAGTTCCATGAGCTGCTGAACTAAAATTCCAATTATTGAAGCACTGAGTATAAAGGCCTGATACTGCACTTGAGCTTGTGGAGTAAATTAACAGTTTTGCATTAAAAAAAATCAGTCAATGCATATTGAGAGAAGGCATCACTCACTGGTCGTAGAACTGGCAGCAGTTTCAGTGGTGGTCTTTGGTGGTGTTGTTTCTTCTGTCAAGAAATATATTCACAGCCATTATTCAACTTGTAAGATGGTACATTTAAGAGAGAATAAGAGAACATTTATTGCAGAAATTCAAAGACTTTTAACTGTGCATGATCATGAACCCGTTATGGAGGTAGTGGTGCTTGGCTCTACTGTGGTGGTTGTTTCTCAAGCAAAGTAACAAATGCATTTAGAAATCAAGATGCAAATCTGTATCTAATTTACTACAGATACATGGTTCCACCTGCAAACGCAGTTCCATGAGCTGGTGAGCTGAAATCGTTGCCACTTCTTTCATTTGCTGGAGTGTCATCTACATTGAACCTACAGATCTCTGAAGAATGAAGAGTGCAGTGATATAACATTTGGTTTGTGTACATTGAGAGAAAGCATCACTGCCCAGTTGTGGAACTGGTGGTAGATTCAGTTGAGGTTAATAATTGCCATTGTTTTTTCTGTAAGCAAATGTATAAACAGCAATTATACTCAACTGGAACAAAGGCAAATTTGAGATTGCATCAGCATGTACTACACAAGTTAGAACTGATGATGCAAATAAATATGAGAAAAATCACTACAAATATATAACCACATTCCTCACAGAAAGAGTATTCCTTAAATGTTTCACCTGCAGCTCTAAGACACTTTTCATCACATGACCATCATTTAGTGCGTGTGAACAGAAACCCGCCTCAACACGATGCAGACCAGCTTGCACTTCCAGTTTCAATGAGAAATCATTGAAAACATAAAGACTATTTAGTCAGTAGAATATAGTTTGGGCACTATGTAATAAACAATATCCATCACTCCAAACTATCACAAACACAGATGTAGCAGCAACAACACATCGTATCTCTGCAGATCTTCTCATTTTTCATCCCATCTCAAGACATCAGCACTGCTCATTGTGGTGTAATAGGATGCCCATGGTGTGGCCAAAAGGCTACCCGCATTGGAGTCTCAATTTTAGATTCGTGATTTTGCTACTCATGACGGAGATCTTACTCAGGTTATCATATTTTGACTAATGTAATGAGCGATCATTTGAAGAAAGGAATTTCATTTAATTTCTGAAGAAATAGTTTGCAGAATTTTTAATTTAATGTTCAAATCAATAAGCAATGAGATGTCAGGGGCACGTTTTTTTACACAGAGAGTGGTGAGTGCGTGGAATAGGCTGCCAGTGATGGTGGTGGAGGCTGATACAATCAGGTCTTTTAAGAGACTCTTGGATAGGTACATGGAGCTCAGAAAAATAGAGGGCTATGGGTAACCCTAGGTAATTTCTAAAGTAAGTAGATGTTTGACACAGCCTTGTGGGCTGAAGGGCCTGTATTGTGCTGTGGGTTTACTGTATTTCTGTGTTTCAGTGGCCTGTGTTACTTGTTATACTGAAGTGCTGAAAAGGCAAGAGAATGTAATTTTCATTGAATATGACGGGAAGTTGAAAACGAAATTTGAGCAATGTTACACTCCTATTGTTCTGAGCCGTCCAGACTGAAGCCAGAAGACTCTAAAGTCGGCCTTTCCTGTGCTGTACTGCTCTATGACTTGTGACTGACTGTACGTGCAGTTCCACAAACTGAAATCACCATACTTCAAGCATGGAGGATAAGGTCAAGGCACTGCTCATGAGTTTGTAGACCCTATGAGCAGTGTTGTAATGAAAAATATATTGGTCAGTGTACATTGAGAGAAGACATCACTCACCAGTTGTGGAACTGGTCGTAGATTCAGTGGTGGTTGTTGGTGTTGTTGTTGTTGTTTCTTCTGTGAACAAATTCATTAACAGTAATTATGTTCATCTTGAGACGTGATACATTGGAAGAACCAATAGCAGAGCCAACATAATACATATTGCAGAAGATAAAAGACAATGACAGTGGATGCAGGATAAACCTTCAGTGGCATTCACTCATCTGTTGTGGAGGTAGTGGTGCTTGGTGTCACTGTGGTAGTTGTTTCTGCTGCAAAAATATCAAAGGCACTCAATATACAAGAAAACAATCAATACCTCATCTACTCCAGCAGCACAGCTGCAGTTCAATGAGCTACTGAGCTGAAAGTCCTATTGTTGAAACACTGAAAATAAATGCCCGATACTACACATCAGCTTGTAGAGTATATGAGCAGTTTTACAATTAAAACAAAAATTAACATCAGTCAATGTACGCTGAGAGAAGGAATCACTCACTTGTTGTGGAAATGGTCGTAGATTCAGTGGTGGTCATTGGTGCTGGTGGTCTTGTTATTTCTGTGAACAAATTCTTGAATGACCATTACATTGAACTGAAAACATGATACATTTGTTGGACTAATAGCAGAACCAACATACAACAGATTATACAACTTAAAAGTGACTGATATGATAGGAAACAATAAAATGACTTTGTCCGTCACTTACCTTTTGTGGTAGTAGTGGTCCATACAGCCCCCGTAGAAGTTGTTTCTGCAGCAAAGTAATAAAGACAATTATAACACATGGAGCAAATTGATACCTAATTTACTCCAACTGCAATGCTCTGAATGAAAATGTAGTTCCAGGAGCTACAGTCCCTAAATTGAAAGACTTTTGGCACAGACGATAAAGGGCAGACACTGCACATGTACTTGTGGAGTGTATCAGCAGTATTGTGAAAAAAATGTCAGTGCATCTACATTGAAAGAAGGCAACACTCACCTGCTGTGGAACTGGTGGTAGATTCAGTTGTAGTCTCAATTTGAGGTTTTGTTGTTATTTCCTCTGCAAGCAAATGTATAAACAACCATGACATTCAGTTGAAGCATTGGAAAATGTGAGTATGTATCAGCATATTCTGCCCAAATTAGAAGTGACTATGTAAATGAATGTGAGCAAAATTATTGCAAAAAAAAATCATAAAGCTCACAGAAAAAGTATTTCTTAAATGGTTTATCGGAACATTTGAGACTTTCTGTCACATAGATGTCGTTTGGTGGGTGTGAATAGAAACTCACATAACACAGTATAGTTCAGTTTGCACTTCCATTTCTAATAATGAGGAATCATTGAAAACGCAAAGACTATTTAGTCAGTAGATTTTACTTGGCGGCCTTTCCTGTGTGCTGCAATAAGATACCAATTTTCTGAATCCTCAAATCTTTGGAGTGTAATTAAACTCCATAATGTGCTTAGCTGTAAGTGTGAGCGACAAAGCAAACCTGATCATGGTCAGACACATCACACAAATTTGTAGAGCTATCAAAGTCATTTGGCTCACATACCTGTTGAGAAACATTTTTGGAAGACTTCACTCAACAGTTGTGGAACTGCTGATAAAAATGACTTTTATTGTGTAGATTAAAATGTGTGAAATACTTTAAGCAAGTGACACTAAAGTGAAAATCAGAAACTATCCAGCAACAATATTCACCTGGTATTTTATCAGTATAAAACAAGCACTACATTAAATGGTCATCATGCAGCGAGCATGAGTGTTATCTGCATCGAACATACTGGTGTTCTGTTGTAGCTGACTGTTCTAATGCTGAGGAATCATGGAAATTGATGACAGGTTGGATATGTAATAAACAATATCCATCACTCCAAACTCAGATGTAGCAGCAACAACACATCGTATCTCTGCAGATCTTCTTCTAATTTTTCATCCCATCTCAAGACATCAGCACTGCTCATTGTGGTGTAATAAGATGCCCATGGTGTGGCCAAAAGGCTACCCACATTGGAATCTTAATTTTAGATTCGTGATTTTGCTACTCATGACGGAGATCTTACTCAGGTTATCATATTTTGACTGATGTAATGAGTGATCATTTGAAGAAAGGAATTTCATTTAATTTCTGAAGAAATAGTTTGCAGAATTCTTAATTTAATGTTCAAATCACTAAGCAGTGAGATGTCAGGGGCAAGTTTTCTACACAGAGAGTGGTGAGTGCGTGGAATAGGCTACCAGTGATGGTGGTGGAGGCTGATACAATCAGTCTTTTAAGAGACTCTTGGATAGGTGCATGGAGCTCAGAAGAATAGAGGGCTATGGGTAACCCTAGGTAATTTCTAAAGTAAGTAGATATTTGACACAGCCTTGTGGGCTGAAGGGCCTGTATTGTGCTGTAGGTTTACTGTATTTCTGTGTTTCAGTGGCCTGTGTTACTTGTTATACTGAAGTGCTGAAAAGGCAAGAGAATGAAATCTTGGTGCATCAGTTTGTAGAGTCCATGACAGTGTTGTAATGAAAAAATTATCAGTCAGTGTACATTGAGGGAGGACATCACTCACCAGTTGTCGAACTGGTTGTAGATTCAGTTGTGGTTGTTGGTTTTGGTGGTGTTATTTCTTCTGTGAACAAATTCATTAAAAGCAATTATGTTCATCATGAAATGTGTTACATTGGAAGAACCAATAACAGAGCCAACATACTATATATTGCATAAAGTAAAAGACAATGAAAGTGGATGCAGGAGAAACATTTGGTGGCATTCACTCACCTGTTGTGGAGGTAGTGGTGCTTGGTGTCACTGTAGTAGTTGTTTCTGCTGCAAAAATATCAAAGGCACTCAATATACAAGAAAACGGTCAATACCTAATCTACTTCAGCAGCACAGCTCTGTCGACAGATGCAGTTCAATGAGCTGGTGAGCTGCAAGTCCAATTGTTGAAACACTGAGAAAAAATGTCCGATACTACACATGAGCTTATTGGGTATATGAGCAGTTTTACAATTAAAACAAAAGGAAAAGTCATTCAGTGTACACTGAGAGATAGCATCACTCACCTGGTGTGGAAATGGTTGTAGATTCAGTGGTGGTCGTTGGTGCTGGTGGTCTTGTTACTTCTGTGAACAAATTCATGAATGACCATTACATTCAACTGGAAATATGATACATTTGTTGGACTAACAGCAGAACCAACATACAACATATTGTTCAACTTAAAAGTGACTGGTATAATAGGCAGCAAGAAAATGACTTTGTCCGTCACTTACCCTTTGTGGTGGTAGTGGTCTGTACAGCCGCCGTGGAAGTTGTTTCTGCTGCAAAATAATAAAGACAATTATAACACAAGGAGCAAATCTATACCTAATTTACTGCAACTGGAATGCTCTGAATGAAAATATAGTTCCATGAGATAGAGTGCCTAAATTGAAAGACTTTTGTCACAGACGATAAAGGGCAGACATTGCACATGTAATTGTGGAGTGTATCAGCAGTATTGTGATAAAAATATCAGTGCATCTACATTGAAAGAAGGCAACACTCACCTGCTGTGGAACTGGTGGTAGATTCAGTTGTAGTCTCCATTTGAGGTTTTGTTTTTATTTCTTCTGCAAGCAAATGTACAAACAACCATGCCATTCAGTTGAAACATTGGCAAATGTGAAAAAATGTGTAAACGGGAAGTTGAAAAAGAAATTTGAGCAATGTTACACTGCTATTGTTCTGAGTCGGAACATTATCCAGACTGAAGCCACAAGACTATAAAGTTGGCCTTTCCTGTGCTGTACTGTTCGAAGACTTGTGACTGTACAAGTAGTTCCACAAACTGAAATCGCAGACAGGGAGGATAAAGGCAAGGCACGGTGCATCAGTTTGTAGAGTACATGACAGTATTGTAATGAAAAAAATATCAGTCAGTGTACATTGAGAGAAGACATCACTCACCAGTTGTCGAACTGGTCGTAGATTCAGTTGTGGTTGTTGGTTTTGGTGGTGTTATTTCTTCTGTGAACAAATTCATTAAAAGCAATTATGTTCATCATGAAATGTGTTACATTGGAAGAACCAATAACAGAGCCAACATACTACATATTGCACAAAGTAAAAGACAATGTCAGTGGATGCAGGAGGAACTTGCAGTGGCATTCACTCACCTGTTGTGGAGGTAGTGGTGCTTGGTGTCACGATGGTAGTTGTTTCTGCTGCAAAAATATCAAAGGCACTCAATATACAAGAAAACGATCAATACCTCATCTACTCCAGCAGCACAGCTCCATCTACAAATGCAGTTTAGTGACCTGCAGAGCTGAAAGTCCAATTGTTGAAACACTGAGAATAAATGCCCGATACTGCACATGAGCTTATAGAGTAATGTAGAAGGCTGAGGGGGGACTTGATAGAGGTTTTTAAGATTATGACAGGGATAGATAGAGTTGACATGGATAGGCTTTTTCCATTGAGAGTGGGGGAGATTCAAACAAGAGGACATGAGTTGAGAGTTAAAGGGGAAAAGTTTAGGGGTAACATGAGGGGAACTTCTTTACTCAGAGAGTGGTGGCTGTGTGGAAGGAGCTTCCAGCAGAACTGGTTGAGGGAGGTTTGATATTGTCGTTTAAAGTTAAACTGGACAGCTATATGGACAGGAAAGGAATGGAGGGTTATGGGCTGAGTGCAGGTCGTTAGGACTAGGTGAGAGTAAGAGTTCGGCATGTTTCCGTGCTGTAATTGTTATATGGTTATATGTTTATAGTATATAAGCAGTTTTACAATTAAAACAAAAGGAAAAATCAGTCTGTGTACACTGAGAGAAGGCATCACCCACTGGTTGTGGAAATGGTCGTAGATTCAGTGGTGGTCGTTGGTGCTGGTGGTGTTGTTATTTCTGTGAACAAGTGCATGAATGACCATTACATTCAACTGGAAACATGATGCATTACTAGCAGAACCAGAATACAATATATTTTACAAATTAAAAGTGGCTGATATGATAGGAAGCAATAAAAAGACCATGTTATTCACTTATGGGAGGTATAGTAACCAGCCAGTATATTTTTCCCAGGGTTGAAATGAAAGGGATTTAAATTTAAAGGAGATGTGTAGGGCACAGTGTGTTGTGGGTGCCTTGACTGTCCCTTCATGCATGGTTGTGGAAGGAAATACGATACAGCGAATCAACAGACTTTCAGAAAGGTACTTGGATATGCAGAAAATGGAAGGGATTAAACATCGTGTAGTCAGAAGCCAATAGTGTATTTGTGCATTTCCCAATTTATTTAGTTCAGCACACTATTGTGGGTCGAAGGGCCTGATCCATTACTGTATCATTCTTTGCATAATTAGTGAGAGAAAGCATTGCTAGTTATGGGACTGCAAGGAGACAACATCCTGGTAAATCTCCTTTGCACCCTCTCTAAAGCTTCCACATCCATACTGTAATGAGGTGACCAGAAACGGACACAGTATTCTAACCAGAGTTTTATGGAGCTGCAACAATACTTTGCAACTCTAGAATCCAACTCCTCCAATTAATGAAGGCCAGCACACCGTATGTGTTCTTAGCCACCTTAACAACTTGTGTGGCAACTTGAGGGATCTATGGACTTCAACCTCAATATTCCTCTTTTCTTCAACACTGCTAAGAATCCTGCCATTATCCTTATACTCTGCCTTGAAAAGTGTAACATTTCAAACTTTTACAGATTGAATTCCATCTGCTCTTTCGCCACCCATCTCTGCATCCTGCCTACATCCCACTGTTGCCTACTGCAACCTTCTACACTGTCCATAATACCACCAACCTTCATGTCAGTTGTGCACTTGCTGACCCACCTTTCTACTTCTTCATCCAAGTTATTTGTAAACATCACAAATATTTTGGGGGTCCCAGAATGGATCCCCTTGGAACACCACCAGTTACCAAATTCCAGGCAGAATGTACTCCACCTGCTACTGCCATATAAGCCTCCATAGGTAAGCTAATTCTGATTCCACATAGCCAAGTTTCCCTGGATCCCATGCTTCATGATTTCTGGATGACATTACCATGGAGAACCTTGTCAAATGCCTCATTAAAATCCATATGCACCACATCCACATTTCTACCTTCATCAAATTGTTTTATCACCTCCTCAAAAAAGTCAATCAGGCTGGTGAGACATGATATCTGCCCGTCACAAAGCCACACCAACCATCCCTAATAAGACTATGCTTCTCCAAACCCTTGTAAATCCTGTCTCTATGAATCCTCATCATTAGTTTGCTCACCACTGACATAAATTCACCAGTCTATAATTCCTAGGATTATTCCTATTACCTTCCTTGAAAATGGAATAACATTTGCCATCCTCCAGTCCTCTGCTACAACTCCAGAACTAACCCCTTCTTAATCTCAACATGCTCCATCACATTAGCATCTTCTATGCTGACAAGCCCCCCTCTCCGGTGAACACCATAGCAAAGTATTCATAAAAGGCCTCCGCTACCTTCTTCACCTCCAGGCACGTTTCCCTCCTTTAAGTAGTCTTAGCCTAATTCTAGTCATCTGTCTGTCTTCATATACATATAGAATGCCATGGGTTTTTCTTAATTCTATTCACCAACGTGTTCTCATGCCCCCTTCTCACTTCTTAAGCTCCTACCTAATGACCTTATAACTTTCAAGAGATCTGTCTGGATTTTGCTTCCTGAACCTTTTATAAGCTTCCTCTTGATGAAACGTTCCACCTCTCTTGACAACTGTGGCTCTTTCATCTTACAGTCCTTCCCATATCTAAGTGGGACACACCTCAGAAATCCATGTATGTGCACCACAAACAACCTCCACATGTCCACCCTGCAGTTCAAAGTTCAAATAAGTTTTAGTATCAAAGTACATATATGTCACCATATACAACCCCGAGATTCATTTTCTTGCAGGTGTACTCAGGAAATCTATAGAATAGTAACTATAACAGGATCGATGAAAGATCAGCTGGAGTGCAGAAGACAACAAATTATGTAAATGCAAGTATAAATAAATAATGATACGTGAGATTACAAGATAAAGAGTGACAGGGCACAATCTAAACTGAAGCCATGAGATTCTGTTGGTTTTCACCTGCTGAGCTGAAATTACAAGAGGTGGAACAAAGAGGATAAAGGCTAGTTACTGAACTTGTAACTTGTGTGAATAGCTTGTAGTCCGTATGTGGATATTGTGATAAGAAACATCTGTTTGTGTGTGTGCATTGAGAGAAGTTAGCACTCACCAATTGTGGACCTTGTTGTAGATTTAGTTGTGGTGGTTGGTAGTGATGTTGTTGTTTCCGCTGTAAACAGATGTACACATGGCCATTACATTCAACTTGAGCAATGACACATTTCACAGTAAGAAAATCAGCATATATTGTTGTCCCTTTTGTAAATAAAAGCATTCATTACTATTACATTCAACTTGAAGAATTACTGAATTGAGACAGGAGTAACAGAATCAACAGTTATTGTATGGAATAAAAGTGAATTTGGGAGAGAAGGGTTTTCAAATTTACTGTCAGAATCTATCTGCATCACAAACAAAATCTACATCAAATGAGTATCACGTAGTGAGCCTCATTCAGCATTTTGTTCTCCAGTTGGAACTGACAGTCATGATGTAGCGGAATCTTTAAGTCCATAGAATAGAATTTTATTGAATGCAAGACGAAGTTGAAATTGATTGAATGAATTCAATGGCTAGTAACAGCAGACTGATAGTGGTAAACACTCACCAGTTGTGGAGATAGTCGTAGTTGGTGTTGCAGTGGCAGTTGTTGTCATAGTTGTTGTTGGTGTCGTAGTAGCAGTTGTTTTTTCTGGAAAATAATAAAAGCAATCAAATTCTGTTGAACAAAATTATATACATTGTAAGTACAACTGTATTTGATCTACCTAAATGGAAGAAATGTTCTCAAAGAGGAATGCAATAAAGTTGAAAATGGGAGAGTAAACTTCTGATAAAAAATCTGCAAATTCTTTTTTTGAAAAAGATAACACTCAGCAGTTGTGGAAGTGGTTGTGGATTCAGTTTTTTTCTGGTGGTTGTAGGTGTTTCTTTTATAAAGAGAAACAAAATTATTTCATCCGTTATGAATTGTAGGTTTGAATGATTAGCAAACTCAGCATATATTGTGCAATGTTAAAGAGACTGGTCAAAGTATCATTAAGCTTCTTTCATTCTTTACTATCTTTTAAGCTCAATGGACATTGAGTCAAGAAGTTGCTCTGAAATATGGTCGCTACTGAAAGGTATGGTACACTACAACCAAATTATACATGTCTTCATTTCGTTCCCACTGCTGTCAGTAAGAAGTTTATATATCTTTAGGTTTTCCACAGATTTTCTGTCAAAGTTGTGATAGAGGTAGAAAACTGAAGTTTGGCCCAAAGTTTGACTACAGTTTGATCCAGTGAGCAAATTGCTTAGCAGACTCTGGCCTTACTGTTTTATTGTTTCACTAAAAATGATACCTTATAATCAATGTTCCCTCTAAGGTGTGTGCAGGCACACATCTTTTACTACAGGCGCACAAAGGAATTTAAGCTGCTCTCAAAAGATCTACCTTGTTGGCATGTTAAGTATATTTCACGCTCATACACTATCACATTTCCTTTTCCGGTTTCTGATGCAGAGGTTGTTGACAACGTGGAGTTTGCAATGATTTGTCTGCAGATTTTAGAATTGGCTTATTTATACAGTTTTTTTTGAAAAAATTATTGATTCACTACGTTGAATTCCAAAGAAGCAAAAGGTGTGAGGTGCAGAAGAACTGCTAGCTCATTTAAAGCAGAATGGTTTAATGAAACAGTAGAAACTGTTACACCGAAAGCTCATGAGGCCAGGAATGTGCAGCTACGAGAATATTTTGTACAATACCGAAACTGGTGTTACCTGCGTGTATTATCATGACACAAAAGTTGCTAGAGAATTTGCAAGTGGGAAGAAGTGGAGCAATATTTGGAAACTTGACTTTTTAAAGCGTCATTTAGCAAGCAAATCACATATGAATGGTGTGCAAAAGCTCCAGCAAGAAAATCTTTCATTACCCACTACATGCCTGCTATGTATGTTTTGTGAGAGTGCAGAGAGCTAAATGATCAAATTCAGCAGATATCGAAGTTCTTATTGCCAGTCATTTTATGTCTTTTAAACAGTGAACAACAAACTGGGCTTGGTAGTTTATTATTCTTAGAATAGCGTTAGGTTTATTTCCACTTAAAAATTTAGTGCACATTGTTGTCACTGGGCAAAAAACTTGTAGCCCAAGATTTTTGCACACACTGGGCTTTACAAATTAGAGGGAACTTTGGTAATAATCTCAAACCAATTTTTTCTTTGATAGTTTGCTGCTGCATTAATTCATACTTGGTATTTGGAATTTCAGAATATATATTATTTTAGATATATTTAAAATAAAAAATATAGGTACAACTTTTGTTATGATTAATAATGCACAACAAATCACTGAGCATTCTCTTATAGAGAAAAATAATAATTCTTTGTAAATATTAATTCTTTTAACACATAAATGCTGGAAGATATTACTTACGTTGGCATGTTGTGATTCCATTGTGGCACGTACTAAAAATAGAAACAAAGAAGTTTTTACACCAGCAAAGAGCTGCTTGAGGGAAGTGGTTCAACTTTTTTTAAATGATGGATAACAAATGAATACAAAACAGGAAGCAGAAAGAGAAAAACCCTGTCTGTTATAAAATCATCACCAAAGGCAAAGTTCTCATGAGGTTTTTAAAATGCAAAAGCCATTTAATGTACTGTCTCAGTATAGAATGAATAACAGAGTGAACAAGAGACTTGAGGATCTTTAACAATATTTTTTGGTTCTTTCATGGCCACTTAGTAAGCACTCTAGATTAGACCATTGTGTAGAATATATGAATATATATTAAGCTTTAAAGGGGTGATATCAAATGCATATTCACTATTCACAGCAAAAATTAAAATATAATGCAGGAATGAAGGATTATTATTAAGGGGTGGACTCTGAGATGGATGAATGGTCATGGGGTACAGTGAACAAAGAAACTGAAGGATGGAAGCAGACCTTTGTTAGGGGTCCAAAATAATTAATGAAAGTACATACTGCATAACAAAATCATTGAAATAGATGAGTGAGAGTGGCGGCTGGGAGGATTTTAAAGACAATTATTTTTGTCTTGGTTCAAATAAGAAATTAACAAAGATTTTATTAAAATGTTTTATATTTTATATCAGAGAACTTAAAATTTCAAATGTTCTTGTATAGTTCATCTAAATTGGAATATGTCAAATAGCTGCATGTCTGAATTCAAAGTGGGTTGATTATGCTTTACAAAAAATCCTTTTAAAATGTATGTAACGCAGTTTACTGATGAAAATTACTTAAAGCCTTTTAAGAAAGGTTAGGTATGTAAAAGATTCAAAACTCAGTTTTATTACAGGTGTAACTTTGGCTTTCAAGATCAGAGCATTGCAAAATATTCACTAATATGATGGCTTTACCATTCTTCGCAATCATTCATCGTTATTTCACCGGGTTGTAAAATCCTTCCTTCATAATAACATGTGCACTGAGGTAATGCAACACATTTCATAGTATTTTCATCCAAGTAAGGAGCATTATCTGGGCACTTGGCATAGCAACCTAAAACATGAACGAGATAAAAGTTACCATAAAGATGAACCTGAATTCAATAAATGCGGCAAATCTTCAGACTAATGTTCCATTTTGAAAATGTGTAGATCTTCTACAAATGACCAGCTTAACCTAGTACAAGTTGTACACTATGAATCCACATTCCTTCATCATATCTCCTCTGTTTTCCTGATCTACAATGTTAAATATATGTCCCCTTGTCCCCTTATTCTCTTATTATTTTAGCCTATGATAATTTACTATTCCCATGCAGTATGCCCTTCTGTACTTCTCATTGAACTAGTGTTGATCCCTCAGCTTAATTTTAAAATGGACACATTTCTGCTATGGTCATTGCATCATCTTCCTATATAGCTATTTATGCTTGTCGCTCATCCATCTTATTCATCATATGATATTCATTTGATGGCATTTTTTCACATCATTACATTCTAAATTTGTCTTTGTAACCCTCATAATTGGACCTGGTCTGCTCCAACCTGAAATGGTATTGCCTTCTACACTTCTGCTATCTAATATTCCCACTCCTAAATATACATTATTGGTTTTCTTATACCTATATGTTGATGTCATCCTCCTGTCCGGGTTGTGCTATTTGAATAATAGCCTGGGTACTGCTCGTAATTGTTTTGATGAGATTTCAAATTTGCCTGCTTTATTTTGTCTATAAAACAGCTTTTTTAAAAAAAAATTCTGGTTCCTCCTTTACTCAAAGAATAACTGACTGCACAAGATACACACAGTGGCCATTTTATTAGATACTTCCTGTACCTAATGTTGCAGTAGCCCATCCACTTCAAAGTTTGACGTTGTGCATTCAGAAATACTCTGCTGCACACCAAAGTTGTCTTCTTGTCAGCTTGAACCAGTCTGGCCATTCTCCTCTGACCTCTCTCATTAGTAAGGCATTTTCACCCATAGATCTGCCACTCACTGAATGTTTTTGTATCTTGCACCATTCTCTGTAAACACTAGAGACTGTTGTGCATGAAAATCCCAGATCAGCAGCTTCTGTGATACCCAAACCACCCCATCTGGCACCAACAATCATTCCATGGTCAAAGTCACTAAGATCACATCTCTTCCTCACTCTGATGCTTAATCTGAACCTCTTGTCCAGATCTGCACACATTCATGTATTGAGTTGCTGCCTCATGATCGGCTTATTAGACATTTGCATTAATGAACAGTGTACAGGTGTATCTAATAAAGTGGCCACTGAGTGTATTAAAACAGCTCTTCAAAGTATTAAGATAAAAGAAATCTCTTGACATATCAGAGCAATGTTCAGGACAATGCTGTCAGGTTGTGCTTTGTCCTGATCTGCATCTGTGTTAGCATCAGCAAAAGCAGAAATCGTCCTCTTTTATAATTCATTGATTATTAGAAAGTGTGATTCTTTGTGAAGATTCATCAAAGTATATATAATTTAATTGAAGCAACATAATGAAATGATTACTATTCTTAATTTTATAATGGAAACTCAATCTGGCAGGAAAAACATCTATAAAAAATGGAAACAAATTGTAATATTTGAAAACAATTAAGTACCTTCAAGAACTGCAGAATACTTTTTTCCAATGAAATGGCTTGAGCAAGTTTTTGCTGTTATTGTTCCACATGGCTGATAGTGCCAAATGCAGCCGTCAGAGGTATTATAATATTCACAGAACACGGCTGAAGAATAAAAGATAAACAATTGTAATTTTAGCTCAGAGAAAATGAACATAATATCAGTCCTCTGTGGCATATAGTAAGTTTGTACATATATTAAATATATTGGTTTTTGATCTAGAGTGTTCAACGCTCATAATTTTGTCTGGACAATTACAAATACTCTGATAAATTTATTTTTGCTCCCAAATGTAAACCATGTTGAGTTATGAGGTAGATGAAGGAGAATTATCAAGAGGAGCAATAAAATTATTCTATAAGGCATCCTTCCTTACTTAATGCAGAGCAGTTGGATATTTCACTTGAGGAGGTGCTGAATGTGTTTTGTTTAATGATTGAAGGATTATAATTGTACGGTGATGGTGACCTGACTTTTTTTGACAGGACTGGAGACACATTTGATACAAATGCTGCCAATCCTGAGGTGACTCATCAAACAGTAAACAAATAATGGGTCAGGAGTATCCTCCCAAACAAAATTAGGTAGAAGATAATGGACATTGTAGCAAAAATGACAGGGGATTAAAGAAGAAAACCCGCTTTCATTTTTGGAATTACAAAATAACACAAGTTTCAAACAGCAGCAATCATCAATAGGAAGAATGATGTGACTCTGTGAACCAATGTGCTCCACAGTCCATAAATTTGTGTTGATGAAGTTTTGTACCTTAAACATTTAGACTTACGGCATAGATCTGGAGTTCTCCAGCGAATACAAACATCAGCTTTGTTACATGCTTCTGCATATACTGCAATAGCAGTGCACAAACCCAGATATTTTCCCTTCATATCACAGGTGCAAGCTTCTTGGACACAAGCTTCATAATACGGAGTTGGGTCAACCTAGTGAGGAACCAGAGTGTCAGAAATAATGGCTGCATTTCTGAAATATTTTATTTCAGATTGAACAGGTACCTTACCATTTTATGACAAGCTTGAAAGATGGGACCAGTAATTATGCTGCACCTTTTTTGAGCCCAAGCTAAACAATATGGATTGTTTTCACAAGGGAATGTTCGATTTAATGCATTGGAACATGATTGCATAGACTTCCAACTGTTCCCAAACTCCACAAGGTTGGTCATCAAGGAATTCCCCTTTGTTGATAAATCACCTTCAAGGTCATCGTTGAAATTTCCACAAAGGCCACAAACTTTATTCTTGTGTAAGTAAGAGAAGCAAAAAAAAAACAATTACTATTCTAAAATCACCATTCGTTTCATTTCCTTTCCATAAATCATCAGAATGATCTCTTTTGGTACAATAAATAAACCACATAGGCACTTCTTGGTCCAGAAAGACCAATATACATGGAATAAATTAATGAATTAGTTAATTCTCAACCTCATCCTTGATCTTTCAGAGTTCCTTGTTCCAGGAGCACAGAGTTTGCCATTCCAAAATGACTACGATCATAGAAACATCAAGTCTCTTATATCACAACTGCAATCAAAGACATTAGTTATGAAGGCCTGTGCAGCAAGTTTAGGTTGCAAATAAACAAATCCCTTCATCCTTTCATTCATCATTGCCCATAGATTAGTGTGCCAAAAATTCTGCTTTCAAAAGATTGATGAATCCTCCAAAGAGGGTTTTTGGGACATTCTGGATTGATTAATTAATCCATTCGCTAATGATCTTCACCATAATAACTGTGTAACAACTTTTATATGGACAGTTTAATGACAAAATCAAATACAAACATATTTTGAATATAAATTGGAAATAAACTGCCTAATGTATAACTTTAGGGATGGGCAATAAATGCTGACTTAGCTGGCAATGCCCACATCCCATAAATGAGTAAATTTAAAAAAAATTAAATGGAGAATAATTTGAGATTGCATTGTCTGTTTCAATTCGACTTCACCGTCTTCATTTGCAACTAACTTCGTACAAATATTTGCTGTTTATTGTTCATCTCCTCATAGTTTTAAGCCAACCCTTAACATGAAATGTCACTTTTCTTATTTGTAATTCAAAATTTTTACACTAACAGCTTCCTGTAACTAAATACTGCAGATGCTTGAAAATAGCTGGCATTAAAGGGGTATATGTATATATTTTTAAATAATTTCCTGTATTTTTTGCTTTCAGCTAAATGAAAAACTTTTTCATGGAAGATTTTTGCTTAACATATTACTGATTAATAATAGAACTTGGGCAAGCCTCTTGCTCCACCCATGTGTCAGTTTTGCTTTCCCACTTTGCCTTTCCCAGCTTCTTGAACTTTTGAGCGGGGATTGTTCTTGCAAACATCTCCCATCAGTAATGAGCTAGAACATCTCCTTAGGAGTTTTTAGCTTTAGGATTATGTTCAGTGAAAATTTTTAAAAAGCTGCTAGACATCTGAAATACAAACACAAAATTCTGTAAATATTCAACAGTTCAAGAGGCATCTGTGGAAAGCAAAACTTTTAATGTGTCTGATCAGAGACACTTCAGTGTGTTAAAGATGGAATTTTGACCTGAAATGGTAACTTTTTTTTGCTGTGTACAGATGCCACCTGACATACTGAGTTTTTTTCCAGTAATTTTTGCTTTTATTTCAAGTTCACATTATTTATTCCCAGTTAAACAAATCCCAATATCTATCAAAATGTCAAAAAATACATTCTTAGAAATTTGCAGTTGCATAATAATGCTTTATTTAATATTGTGATCATGAAAATTGATGATTCGATAATTGATGCATGATAGTAATAATCTCTAGGACATGATTCACTGTTTTTAGAATTTGACAGGACACCTCTGTCATGTGACTCCATGCTATTTCTATGTCAGAGCCACATAAGAGGACATTAACAGACCTCCCCAGGCTAAAACAGGGTTCTGTTTTTATGAACTGGTCATAATCTAGACAGTTCACAAGTCAGCACTGCAGTACAAAATGAGCTCATGCACGGCAGAAGATGCTGTAGATGCTAGTAAGTACATCTAAATGCTCACAGGGATGTACAGGGTGTACCTCAAGTCAGGTGTTTCGAAGCTGAGAAGGACCTTTAGTTCCCAAGCAAAGCTCCTACTGGACACATCTAGGACTAATATGTTTGCCTACCATTTTGCTGTTCCAAGAAGCCTGAATGAAAGTGAGATAATTAATAAAATCTATCCCACTCCTTGCCAAATTTAATGTACCACTCCAATGCCTCCAATCTCCAGGAGGACCCGGAACCTCTGATCTATATAACCTCACCTTGACGTAATGATCCTTTCCCAGCATATTTGCCAGTCTCTGTTAATCCCTCATCCACTTCTGCATAACAGTGCCAAACTGACGCCTTCCTTTTCTGCTTGCTGGCATGCTAGTGTGACAGGCTTCCTCTCTTGATGAATAGTGCTGTTCCACACTCCCTTTACAAACTATTATCCCCCTGAAGGCAGTGATCAATGCCTGATCAATTACTGATCAATGTCATCAATGAACAAAAAATTTGGGAACAAAATTTTATAATTGTTTACTAGCCCACTAAGTAAGTGAAAATCTTATCCCACACCAATTTACTCCTATTTTTGATCCAATGCTGCAGGTCTTCAGCACATATTTCCATCATTTATCCTCAAACTCTGACCTGTCCGTTCAAGCTGTGGTTCTGTGCTCTTCAAACAAGCAGAAGTTAAGGAAATGTTTTATTTTTAACCCTACATACCTTCCATCTAGGATCCAATGTAACTGAAAATCTTGTATGTTTGTCCCATATCACAGTGATCCCATTGGAAAATGTCAAGACTAGGTAGAGTCCAACAGTGTGAACCGTGTATGATTTATCTGTGCACTGGTTACTGCGAAGTGACACTTCACTCACACCACTTTCACTTAGCAGAATTATTTCCTTTTCCTGTCAGAATACATTTGAAAATAGGTCAGTTTATCACATGCTTAATAATTTTCTTAGAGATCGATGTGAAGATCATTTTTCAAAATACCAGAGATTGAATATTTTAGTTGTTAAGAACCAAGCACATATACCTCAAATAAGATTCTGATATTTCTTGAACACGTAACTCCTTTTTCACAGCAGGAAACACTTTCTGTCAGTATTTGGAATGTGCCAGTTTCCTGTAGACATTGATCCTAAAATTAAGATAACTTGTATGAATTTGTGCAGCAGAATTGCAATCTATAATCTAGGATGGCACCACCAGTTCAATAATTCCAGTATAATAATAATTATGACAATTACATTTATCTTCATAATTCACTGCACTCAAGAAAATATAAGGTCAAAGGTGGGAGAAAAAGCAAGATCATATTAGGAGTTCTTGGAACCCTGTGCATCAAATGGTCATCAGCACTTTCAAAGGCATTAAAATGTTTGCTGAAGAACACTTCATACTTTAGAACCTGTTTGATACTATATTGTTCAGTTTTGCCTGGTCTTCTCACTTACATCCCTGATTGCACTCAAAAACATTTGTGCTAATGTCAAAGCCAAAACTGAGTTCATTGTCATATGCACAAGTACATGTATGCACAAATGCAATAAACTTACTCACTTGTGGCAGCTTCATTGGCACACAGCACTAGAGACACAACATTCTCAAGAAAAAAATAAGGTAAACTAAATTATGCAAAACAATACAACAAGGAATACAACTAGAACAAAAAAAAAAGAGTCCATCATAGTACAAAATGTTCATGATGTCACTATACTGAAGAAGTAGTGTTGAGGGTTGTGGGCCACTGCATAGGTCTAAATGATCATTTCTATCTCAGAACATCTGAGACAATTCATATTTCTAAAACACAATCTGATGTGCTGCTGCATGCTTGTAATCTCACATGTAATAATTTCAAAGTCTGAAATTCTTTGAAATTGTGATGTGAATAAGCAAAAATATAAATGTTGCAATCATGCATTGCTCCCTCTCCTCTAATAGCTAATTGCAACAAGAACCAATGGTCAGTCATGTTAAAGTGCAAAATACCTGACATTATCTTTCCATTCTACGTGAATATATTACCCTTTAAAGAACATCTCAAATAAGTACTTCAATGAAATATTTTACATTCTGACCAGAAACTACTATTACAATAAAGAATATAGTTTTGGATACTCTATCTATGTGAATGTGGAAACAGTTGGAAACAGTGTAAAAGACTTCTGATATAAATTGAATATCATTTTATTATTGATTACACATTTGATATGATTCAAAGGATCTCACCACATGCCAATTGCAAATTAGTAGTGTATTTGATGTCCAATCATCTGTGTGCAACCCCTAGATACTGTACAATGCTGAGCATGTGGTTTTCCCTTTTTTTTAACCTTAATTTCAAGATAATGAAATAGTTACAATTTCAGCCACTGTGACCCATTCACATAGTAAATTGCCAGTACTTAGCCATAACTTTTTCCAAGTAATTTTTTTTCAGCAAAGGTCAGGTCTGAAGCATTAATCTGTATATTTGCAATTAACAAAATAAATGGTAATAGCCATATTGAATGTGAATTGTACCTCAACAAAGATATATTCACAGTTTCCATCAAAACTGTATCGTTTTCCATCAAAGGTTATGTATTGCCCATCTCCGTAAACATGGCAGGTCTTTGGACATGGATCATTGGTGCATTTCCAAGTTCCACCTTTGCATTTGCTGTAATTTGGAGCACAAAGTAATGACTTTCTATAATCCTCAAACCACCCACAGCTCCAATCTGCTAATTAAATTTGCTGACGATATGACATTGATTGGTCTTATCTCAAATAATAATGAGGCAGCCTGCAGAGAAGAAGTCATCACCGTGACACAGTGGTGTCAAGAAAACAACCTCTTCCTCTATGTCACAGAAACAAAGGAGCTGCTGTGGACTACAGGAGGAATGGAGACAGGGTAACCCCTATTGACATTAATGGATTTGGAGTTGAGAGGGTGAACAGCTTTAAGTTCTTCAGCATACACATCGCTGAGGATCTCATGCGGTCTGTACCAGCTGTGTGGTGAAAAAAGCACAATAGCACCTCTTACAACTCAGACAGTTGAAGAAGTTTGGCGTGAGTCCCCAAATCCTAAGGACTTTCTACAGGGGCACAATTGAGAGAATTCTGACTGGCTGCATCACTGCCTGGTATGGGAACTGTACTTCCCTCAATTGCAGGACTCTGCAGGGAGTGGTGCAGACAGCCCAACACATCCGTAGATGTGAACTTTAGGACATTTAAAGAGAGAGGTGTGTAAAAAGGGCCTGAAGGATCACTGGGGACCCAAGTCACCCCAACCACAAACTGTTCCAACTGCTACCATCTGGGAAGCGGTACCGCAGCATAAAAGCCAGGACCAACAGGCTCCAGGACAGCTTCTTCCACCAGGCTATCAGACTAATTAATTCACGCTGATACAATTGTATTTCTATGTTATATTGACTGTCCTGTTGTATATACTATTTATTACAGATCACTATAAATTGCACAGTGCACATTCAGATGAAGATGTAATGTAAAGATTTTTACTCCTCATGTATGTGAAGGATGTAAGAAATAAAGTCAATTCAATTCTCTGCTGTTGGTCTCATATTAATTAGTGGTTTTCTTTTATTTCACTTTGTCTAAGCTCACCATGTATTGCAGTCACTTTTGATTGTTTCTCCAGGCAAAAAGGTTTCACCTCCAAATAAACAAGGACATTGGGATGGTGCAATGCATTTTCCACTGGAATCTTCGACCAATCCGTTTGGGCAGGCACAGCCAGGGACACGTGGTTTTGGCTTTATAAATAAAGGAGAAAGCATTTTATCAATTGGCTGAGCTAGCAATAAGTGGTATAGATGGACACCATGTATGCATAATTGTCATATAGTTAAAATATACCTCCAAAATTATCCATGTAAATATCCTGTACTGAGATTGCATAGAACTGTACTCTCCCTTCTTTAGAAACAAGAGAATATAATTCTAGATAGCATTTATCAGACCCACTTCTTGACAAAGACAGATATCAGCGATGAAATTCACCCTCAATGCACAAGCATAGCCTTTGGTGAAGAGCAGGACTAGATCTGACACAAACCTTCTGGCCAACCAAACATTGGTGATCCCTGCAAAATAACAAATTGCTGGAATGCAATGGATCAAGTGGCGTCTGGGGATGCAAAATGGATGTGTCAAAGTTTTGGTTCTTGACCATCTTGACAGGGGAAAAGTGGGGAGAAGAGGAACATTGGCCAGTTCTTTGAAAACTGAGAGAGATGGTGTGGGACAGTAAGTGGTAGCTGACAGGTTGAACCATATGAGGGGGGGAATGATGGGCAAATAGAGCTGAGACATGTAGATGAGGGAATAGAAAATATAAAAGGATGGAAAAGGTGAAAAGGTGAACAATAAGTGCTGACTATGCATCCCTCTCTCTCTCTCTCTCTCTCTCTCTCTCCCTTCCCCCCATCTCTCTATATCTCTCTCTCTGTCTTTGTCTATTTCTCTAATACTTCCACTATCTCTCTGTCTGCCTGTCTCTCTCCCTCCTACCCTCCCTCTATTTCCCTCACTATCTCTCTGTCTCTCTCTCACCCGCTCCATCCCTCCCTCTCTGTAATTCCCTGCAACAGAGATACAGAGGAGAGTGAGGGTGTGTGTGTGTGTGTGTGTGTGAGAGAGAGAGAGAAAGATTTCCATCCTTTTACCCTCCCCCTGCCCCTATCATTCTCTTTCTCATCTAATTCCACCTACCACAAATCAGCTTCTATCCCACTCCTCCCTGCATTTCTATATACAGGTCAGCTTTTCTCTCTCCTGTAGCCGAAGTTCCCCCTCCGCCGTACAGATCCTGAAATGTCAACACTTGCTTCTTGTCCTCACAGATGCTTCTTAACTGATGTTCCCTCTAATTTGTAATGACCACTATGCGCAAAAATCTTCTGCAGTGCAATTTGTTGTCCAGTGACAAGAACATGTGTGCACTGAATAATTTCTTCAATAAAAACAGTATAAATAAGCCAGTCGTAAAATATGCTCACAAATCATCACAAACTCCATGTTGTCAACACCATCAGCATCAAAATCCAGAAAAAAGAAATGTGATTGTGTATGATGGTGGAATATACTTAACATGCCAACAAGGTAGAGGGTGACAACCTTTTGTACATAGTTCAACTTCCTTTGTGCGCCAATGGTAAAAGATGTGTGAGCACACACATGCACATACAATAGAGAGAACATTGTTCTTAACCTGATTTTTTTCATCTGTTTATTCTTGCTCCAGATTCTAGTACTGTGGTTTCTTGTTTTAGTCATGATCCTTACTCTCCTATATTTTTCCAAGACCTGGACTATCTATAGCACGTATCTCAAGGCAATAGAAAAAAACACTACCAAAGCCATTTCTGTAAAATCTTCTAAATTAAAACTATAAGGACAGGCAGACCAACATCAATATCTTTCCCTGGACCATTATTCACACCATTGAGAACCTGCTTAATCTTGTGTGGCCACAATGAGCAAGTGACAATATTCATATGCCTGATGTCACATTGCTGCAACTTTGCAAACTCTTTCATGGGAACAGACTATGAGAATACTGTGATGTGCTCCTTGGACTCCTCCTTGGAAAAATGCAGCATGCCCACTGAATTATGGAAATCTCTGGCTCATAACAACTTGAAGTGAAGGTGCAGCAATTGAGAATGATATTGAAAACTTTGAAGCCATGGACCAGGAACACAGTGCATATGTCAGAAGGGGTGGATCACCTTACAAATCATCCGTCAGCACTGCCCATCTGTGTAAAAGTCTATGTTTCCCACACGGCCTCATTGACCATGTCAGATCCCAAAAAAAAAACAAAGCAGTATTAAATTATCCTCGATCCTGAGGGATTGTGGAAGAAGATGAATATTGGAATGGATCCACATTTGTCTAATGGCAGATACCTATTAACTTAAATATTGAGCAGCTTGTTTAATAAATCTGATAATTTTTTAAAAATTCATACCAAAATGATAATGGTTCATGGTCACTTACACATGGTTTGTTCAGAGTTTCACATGTCCTCTTGCATACACCAGCAATTTCACAATCTGAAAATATTTTATTTTGTTTCTTGCAATCTAAAAAATAAGATGTTAAACAACCACTACTTAATTATTTCATTTTAAATTTAAATTGTATACTTCAGCAGCTTGATTTTTTTTTTACCTTTTAAGATGAGTGGTTTGTTTCTATCAGGACAGGAAGGAACTCCATTGAGACAGAAACTGAAAGAAAAATTACTTCTTATTTTATAGTTTCAGATACTTAGTTCTTTCAACAAAAATATACAGACCATAATGTTGTGTACTCACCATTCCATTCCATTCAAAGAAATAACGCCTCCTTGTTGTATAATTATTCCATTAACATAACAGGGGCATTCTGATCTGCTCACACATGCTTTCTTATCATTCATGTACAGTCCCTCAGCACAGCCACAACCATTAACAGGAGCATCTTGAAGCTCACAAGTGAAATCAGGATTTGAGAGAAATTGGCACGTACGATTGCAAGTCCTCACATCGTGGAGATAAATTTGTGTACTGGGGCAAGTTATTCCTAAAGAAACAAAAAAAAATTAATGTCAGCCATTAGTTTTTTTGTGATAAATTTCAAATATGGTTGAACGCTAACGCTTGCAAAGCTCTCTGCTCAAGATGTTACGCGATTGTTTTCTGTTTGCAGATGACTTAAGAAAAGGAAGAAATGTGCTTGATATTCTTGAGACAAAGCTTCTTATTCACTATTCAAAAGAACTTAGTTTTCCAACAGTGTCCTGTTTGGTTATTTTCTCCAAGAGAAATATTGTTAAGCTTAACAATAGTATTCAACACAGAATGTCTCTTTTGAACTCTTTTCTTTTATATTTGGCACAGGAATCTATAAGTGTCATGGTCCCGTCCAGCAATGCCCCATCTTGCTATTATCTCCTTGATTAGACCTTAATCCCCTCATTTGATTTCCAATTGTTCCCAGTTTTCATTAATTACAGCACACCTGCTTTCCATCAGCGAACTGAGGATAAGAACCCTGGCGTCACTGTCATGCTTCGCCAGTTCACTGGTCTATTCTAGCATGTGTAAACCTCGTTTCCTGATCCCTTAGGACTGTCAGTTCTAAGCTCCATACCATTCCCTGGATAATCTACGTAAACCTTGTCTCCGTGTAAAGATTCTCCTGAATACCTGTTCTGCGATTCATGGCTGCGCTAACGCCTCACGACCCTGTCTCCGTGCCTGTGTCCTGCTCGTGGGGTCATCCCCAGCCACGTCCTTGCAACAATAAATTCCCATAAGCTATTCAAAGGATGTCCCAGATATACTGACTTGATCTTTATTTGATTTTCACTTTAATTTATTCTGTAGTTACCAATATTTTTTAATAACAGCATAAGATTTACTGATGTGAGGCCATTCTTTGTTGAGTAAAAAACATCAATATAAATGTTAAGTGGCCATAGAATTGTTCTCCCTTGGAGGAAACAAAGGAAAGACCTGAGTCATTTTTACAGTTCCATCCACAATTTCATTTGGTTGAAAATAGCTATGCTGCTATATGTAGAATTTCAGAAACAAAAAAACCTAGGGTAGGTTTAGACTCCCTTTACGAATGTAAAAGGGTGCCATCTGAAAGCTAACAGTAGAAAGCAATATTTGGACTGAATTATGCATTGAAAATAATGATAAATTAATTAACACATCTAAATAAACTTCCATGCACCATATCAATTACTTCATAAGTCTCCACTTTTGGAAATTGCAATGGAAAGCTGACATGATTTAATTGAGTAGCAGAGATAGGTCCAAAAAGTGAATGGTCTGCTTCCACTCTCCACATTCCCCCATAACTTTGCTTTCAGCAATTAACTTGTAACATATGACTGAAAACACATACTGCACACGGATCTTCTCCAGTTCTTCACAATGATGCCCTTTGAAGCACAAGCATGAGCATAGGCTCCCAATGCAGCACACACACAGTCACTGACCTTTTGGCAGTGACATGAGGCAGCTTTACACATCTAAAAACACATAACACTTTTGTCACAATTTTAAAAATGTCCATTATGAATATCATGATGACTTTAAAAACTATATAATGAACTGTCACTTGAATCTTAATATTCTTCATTAATCTGAAACAACCCATAAGGGATTATTTTTACTTTAAAACATGCCAGCTTAAATTTGAACTCAAGATAATATTACTTTGCTGATAGGTAGGCTACTGTTTCATATGACTGTCAGCATAATCTGCTTTACAAGCCTTCTTAAGTGCTTCCTTCTGCTCTGAAAAGCTATTTTCCAATTACAGTTCATGTCATCATCATTATGTGCCATGTCATATGATGTTGTCAACCATAATTTTCCTTGGCAAATTTTTCTACAGAAGAGGTTTGCCATTGCCTTCTTCTGAGCAATATCTTTACAAGATGGGTAACCCCAGCCATTATCAATACTTTTCAGAGATTTTCTGCCTGGTGTCAGTAGTCGCAAAACCAGAATTTCTGATATGCACGGCTGCTCATATGATTATCCACTATCTGCTCCCGTGCCTTCACGTGACCTTGATCAGGGGGCAAAGCAAGTGCTACACCTTGTTCAAAGGTGTCCGGCAAGCTAGTGAGAGGAAAGAATGCCTTACACCTCCTTTGATAGAGAAGTATCTCCACCCTTGCACCCATTAACTCCAAGTACTTAATTTAAAGAATTGATCAGTTTAATTTAATTAATTTCCAAAGAAGCTTTGAAGTGGCAACCTGATTGTCATAGTTCTGACAGTGGGACGCTGCTTTCAAACCTAGCAACTGACATCAGCCATTCAGAGTATCTTCAACTTCCAGGCACATGCATTCAACTGGAAAATGTGTTCTGAAAGTCAGATGAATCTGACCATCCACACCACTGCTGGATTGGAAGAGTCACTTGCTGAGGAGAGTCCAGATGCCATGGAGCTGCTACTCAGCTTTACACCAGCTCTTCTAACATTTGTAAATTGTGGTGGTAAGGTGTGGTGTGTTGGGGGGAGGGGCAACTCATTCAACTTTCTACATCCACAAAATAAGTGCATGGTGAGTGGAGATGACAGACAGTGATTCCAGGTAGTAAGATCGAGCCCAACATATTTTCATTTGCAGAGGTATGTTTAAAGTTTTGACTTACTTCATAATACTTATCAAATTCTACCACGGCATGGCACTTGGAGAAAGCTCCTGTCGGGTCTTTCAAATAGGCACACTGTTCCTTGGCAAAGTTTTCTGTAATACAGATAATGTTATAGTTACATTAAATATGAAATGTATTTGACATAGTAGCTAAGATAGCTCACAATGTAGTTGTATATGTTGCTCATATACCAACTGACACTGAGTTAGCAGGGGTCACTATTGTGCTAGGTGAGATTCATGCCCAATCCAGTCAGCAGTTACCCATATTTTCCTGAATTGGTTCCTTACTGAGTTACTCAAATTCTGTTCCTCAGGGTAAGTAACATGCTTCATCAACCTAGGCCATGATGAACTTGGAGCTGGGAGTTTCCTGTCATTGATTTCATGAGATGAGAATAATTATAGCAGATAAAGGTAAGTAAAATAATGTTTAAAACTTTAAAAAAATGCTTGATTTTGATATTTTTTGAACATTTCTGCACGTCAAATGCATTCAAAGTTTTGGCAATCTCAGCACCAAATTCACTCAAATTTGTCAATTTTCCAACTGCCTTTTGGCCAGCTCTTGTTTTACCTTCTCCTGCAACTCTAGCTCTATCTGATGAAATCATGGCACAGAAGTCCTTGCCATGGTGCAAAGACCTCTGATGGTAGGGTAAGCTTTTGACTCACTGCTGACCACAAAATCTAGGAAATTAATGTTAGACACTTCATTTGATGGAACACAGCACACAGTGATTGCTAAGGAACCCATACACTGGAGGCCACTGTCAACTTCTATTATTGGCCCAAACAACCAATCCTTTAACAACAAAAGTAGGATAAATTAAGGTGGAAGAGGGATTACTTCACAAATCTTTTGGTTCAAGCACTCAGGGAACTCCCATGTACTAAAACTTTTACCAGACTGTTAGCAATATTGACAGAAGGATTAAATCAGAGGTTAGAGTTGTATCATCTATATCAAACAATTTTACAAGAAGGTAAAGAAACTAAACTGAAGTACAGTTTATTGGAATGAACATAATACTTGTCTATATTTTATATATTCAAGAAGTCAGTTTATTTAGAGTCTCTATTTTCTCAATTAAGTGCAGTCTTTATCAATCTGTCTTCGAGCAGTTACATTGAATACATTATTAGGAAATGACCCCTTCTTTATGGCCATCATATATTGTAGGAAGTTGGTTCTCTGTTTTCTGTGGTAATTAAGAGAGAACAATTTTCACCTTAACTGTGGTTATGACAGAACAATATTTAACCTGACTCATTCATTAGACACAGAATAGCACTGCTTCCATTAGATTCTTTCTTTTGTCCTATTGTTTCTTAAAACTTCATTTTTCAATACGTTCTATTTTTAATCTTTTAATTCTTCATCTTCCACTCATGTTTATCAGCCTCCCTGCTTCAGTTTTGCTGATGTTAGGAAATAGATGTCCAGTCAGCTTCAAACTCTCATTGATTACGTGTAGGTGTCATGTTTTAATGCATGATAATGTGGGCAGGAATGCAAGAGGTGATGTGGTGGAGTCAAGACGTGAAGGTCTACTATTTGCAAATATACTGAAATTTGGAGTAAAAAAATTGATGACCAGTTTAATTCATGCATTATATAGCCATTATAATTACCATTTTCTGAGCTAATACAGATTGGATTCACTTTTGGTAAAGGGCATTTCTCATTATCTTTCCAGGAGTCACTGAACGGGATGAAAGTGGGTTCCACAATGTTCTGTGCAGATAGAAAGTCATCTTCTGCATTGTCGTTGAAGGTGCCACATAAACCTGGAGAAAAGAAAAAAAAGGTCATCATAAGAAATATGTAACCTATTCCGATAGATGAATGAAACAGAATTCATGAAATTCATGATCTGCAGTTTATTACATTGTTATATATTTTAAACAGTCAATGTAATGTGACAATGCCTCGGGAAATTGACAAAATCAGTCATCAGGTGGTTTTACATTTTACTATTACTTTTACATTCCAGTAAAATCAGTGAGACCTACAGAGTAATGCACAGTCTATGTTGTTCTTGATAAGTGGGTCACCTTAAAGTGATCAACAACTTGTTTTCGGGAATCTCCATTGAAACTTTTCACTTCTGTGTTCAATTTACCACATGATCTTAATTTGGAGATGCAATTCCAAATCCTATTCTAAAAGAATGAGCTTTAGTAGTATAATGTGGATTAAGGGGAGGCTTTACAAAAAGTAACTGACTCCTTGTTGCAAACAAAGATGTTAATGTTCTTAGTCAAATATTTCTGCCTTTGTCAGTATCAACTGCAGGGAAATAAAGTCAAAGGTAGAACATTCTTCTTTCAGACCTAATATATAGATTGTCATTTAGAGTTTTAAATGACAATCTATATATTAGGTCTGAAAGAAGAATGTTCTACCTTTGACTTTATTTCCCTGCAGTTGATACTGACAAAGGCTGAGTAAATACTGTTATAGCTGAGTAAATACTTCATTCAATATAGAGTTAATTTAATATTTCATTGCTGAAGCCCATAGTGAAAAAGAGAACCAAAATATACTCAGTGGCCACTTTATTAGGTACAGAAATGGAACCCAGAGTGATCTACTGCTGCTGTAGCCCATCCACTTCAAGGTTCAACATGTTCTGCATTCAGAGATGCTCTTTTGCACACTACAGTTGCAACACATGGTTATTTGAGTAACTGCCACATTTTGTCAGCGTGAAACAGCCTGGCCGTTCTCCTTTGACCTCTCTCATTAACAATGTGTTTGCACACCATTCTCTGTAAACTCTAGAGACTGCTATGCAAGAAAATCCCAGGTGATCAGCAGTTTCTGAGATACTCGAACCACCCCATCTGGCACTAATAATCATTCCACAGTCAAAGTCACTCAGCTCACATTTCTTCCCTATTCTGATGTTTAGTCTGAACAACAACTGAATCTTTTGACCAGGTCTGGATGCTTTTATGCATTGAGTTGCTGCTACATGATGACTGATATTTGTATTAATGAGTAGGAGTACAGGTGTATCAATAAGGTGGCCACTAATATATTGACTGAGAAATTCAACTGAGTAATACCATTTTTATGCATACCATGTGTACAAAATGTAATATTATATTTTTAAATATACTATAAATTTATACTATATACAAAACTGATTACTGAGCAGGATTGTGGGCTAATCACATTCATTACAAACTTTAGATTTTTCCTTTGGATCCTCCGTGCACGTCATATGTGTAAGTTCCCTGGAATTCGCAGAGGTAGCCAGGGCATACATCACAGATTGGTGCATTTTCTCCAGATAATTCACCTTAATGCCTGTGAAGAGCCTGGGCCATTCACAACTAACATGAGAACTGGTTTAGTGATATTTTATGGGCATTTGCCGGAAGAGGATCTAGTTGCTGCAGTCCCACCCAAACGACGACATGCAGTTCTGATGTCATTCTAATTTTACCTTTGAGGTGTCAGTCCTCCCTAAACTGACTCAGACTCAGACGTGCAGCCCACACCTACTTGCTTTCTCCATTTTCTTCCCAATGTGAGAACGGGCGAAGAAACAACCTTTGAGTGCACTGAACAAGCAAGGCATATATTGTTGCTATACACTGAATACCTAGCACAACTTTCTCAGCATGGTAAAAACTCAATCCCATTTTATTATATTCAATAGGTAACTGTAAAACATAACATGGGTGCAACATTGTTTGCTTTAGTATCCCACTTACTGGATTAAATATTTCTTCATTCAGCCCATGAACAAGGTCAAAGGAGCAAACTAATGAGACAAGGCCAGTTAATGAAGAATGTAACTGGAACACCGAAGAATGAATAGGACTGAGCAGTATGAAATAGAACGGAAACAGTTTAGAGCTGTTTTTCAGCAAATGTCTTAACGTTGTGAACATTATCTCAAAACACTGCTGAAATCAACCCTTTATACATTACAACAGATTTGCACAATTAGATGTACCTTTTGTACTTCCCTGGGCACTTCTGGGCAGTGAGAGGTAAAGTTGCATGATGGGAGATATCTGTATTTGCATCTTCAGTCCAGATTTTGCGTGGATTTGAATATAGTGTGACGACTGCTCAAATATCATTATATCGCCTGAGAAAAACATTAAGAGGTGAACTACATGTTAACTATTACCTGTTTGGTTGCTAAGCAGCTTAATCAATTAATTTATTGAAAGGTATTTACCATTGCCAAGACCAAGAGGCAATTCCACAGCATTTCCATTATTTTGAACAGTGCCATCATTATTAATTGTGTAAATGTTCTAGAATGAAAGGATCAGTGTTACTATTATTTAATTAAAAATGAACAGGAAGTGTCTGAATGAAAATCTCAATATTATACCTGGTACATTGTGTATGTAACTCGCTGTAAACATGACTGCTTGTTATGCTGCATTACATAGATGCATTTCAATTTTCACTGACCAGTCCTTCGTCTGCAAAGAACAATTTGAGATCCAAAACTCAGAAATATATTTGATAAGCAAGCTGGGTAACAGATGCAAAATGAATCTTTGAAATACTGAACAATGATTAACATCAGATGATGCAGCAAAAGCTCACATACAACAACAGCATAATATGAGCAATCTCCAATCAGATTATAGTATGTGCCATCAAATGTTGTGATATGAGTTCCTTCTTCAATTTTGCAAGTTCCAGGACAGTTAAGATTGGTACAATCCCACATTCCACCTTGACATATGCTAAAAAAAAGGGAATACATTTATTGTAAATCATGTCTTTTTACTGAAACAATTGAACATTAATTAACTGATATGTACATGACATGAACCATTACCATGACTGGCATAAAGAATCTCTTATTTCTCCAGTGCTATAAATTTCTCCATCATATTCACAGGGACAATCTTTTTGTCTGATGCATCTGTTACCACCTCTGAGATTATCAAGGACTAAACCTGCAGAACAATAAGATAAATACATAAGTATACTTATTGAAAGAGAAACAAAGTCCATGACTTTCATGTGAACAGTGGGAAAGTTTTTTGAAGAACAATTAAGTTTCCCAGTAGAAATGAGATACCTTCCAGTACACAATGGACAGAATTACAATTTATTTAATTCTAAGGATCACTCCTGTAGGGCTAAGGTGAGAAAATCTGCAGATGCTGGAAAGCCAACTAACACACATGGTCCTGATGAAGGGTCTCGGCCCGAAACATTGACTGTGTACTCTCTTCCATAGATGCTGCCTGGCCTGCTGAGTTCCTGCCGCATTTTGTGTGTGTTAATCATGTAGGGCTGGCTGCACATTACTATAATTGATCCTATTTTCAAAAATCCCTTTTAAGAAAACAATTTGCAATGTGAACAATTGATTAGCATTGATTTTAGTTTCTATTTTGATAAAACAAAAGATTGCCATTGAAGATTAAAAATAGATTTTTGACAAAAGATAATATAAATTGTCTGGAAGTTGCCTCCTGAAAAATTGATCTTTTCAAAGCTCTCTGAAGGTTATCTCTTTGCTGCACAATCACAATGCAATTAACTAAAATAATGAAAGCTGATCACTCAATAGGAGAACTGACCAACACGATCAAGGAAGAAGTCCAGATACACTTTGCTTCACTGCCATCAGGGAGGAAGCTTCGCAACATATGCACCAGGACTAACAGTCTTATAAACAATTACAATCTGCAAGCTCTTCCACACATTACCCACCCCGTCACTACTTCATCATTTCCTGTCGGAGTCATGTTATGTACCGACGCTTCTGTACCTACCATCACTTTATGGACATACATACTGTACAAGATTTCCTTTTTAGAAAACCATGCTGACTTTGGCCTATTTTATCATTTGCCTCCAAGTACTCTAAAACCTCATCCTTAATAATGGATTTCAACATCTTCCCAACCACTGAAGTCATGCTTATAACTTCCTTCCTTCTGTCTCGCTCCCTTCTTAAAGGGTTGAATGACATTTGCAATTTTCCAGTCCCCCAGAACCAATTGAGAATCTGGTGATTCTTGAAAGGTCACTACTAATGCTTTCACAATCTCTTCAGTTATCTCTTTCAGAACCATCGGGTCTAATCCATCTGGTCCAGGTGACTTATCTACTTTCAGACCTTCCAGCTACTCAAGCACATTCTCCTTAATAATAACAATTCCATTCACTTCTGCCCTCTGACACACTCAAGTTCCTGGCAACCTGCTGGTGGCTTTCACAGTGAAGACTGATGAAAAATAGTTATTAAGTTCATTTGCAATTTCTTTATTCCCCATTACTACCACTGCAGCATAATTTTTCAGTGGTCTGATATCCATTCTCACCTCCCTTTTATTTTCTATATATCTGGAAAAGCTTTTGGCATCCTCTTTCATATTATTGGCTATCTTAACTTTATATTTTATCTTTTCTTTCTTTATGACTTTTTAGTTGCTTTCTGTTGTTTTTATAAAGCTTCCCAGTCCTTTAACTTCTCACTATTTTTTGCTATATTACATGCCCTTTCTTCTGCTTTTATGCTCTCTTTGACTTCCCGAGTTAGCCACGGTTGCCACATCCTCCCTTCAGAATATTTCTTCACCTTTGGGATGCATCTATCCTGCACCTTCCAAATTTCCCTAGAACTCCAGTCATTCCTGTTCTGCCATCATCTCTGAAAGTGCCCCCTTCCAATCAACTGTGGCCAGCTCCTCTCTCATGCCTATGAAATTCCATGTACTCCACTGCAACACTGGCACATCTGACTTTATCTCTCCCTCTATAAACAGCAGGGTGAATTCTATCATATTATAATCACTGTGTCCCAAGTATTTCTTTACCTAAAACTCCCTAATCAAATCTGGTTCTTAACACAACATCCAATCCAGAAATGCCTTTTCCTTATTTGGCTCAACCACACGCTGCCTAACAAGCCTTCTCAAAGTTCAAAGTACAATTTATAATCAAAATATGTATGCAGTATTTATCTCGTAGGCAATCAACAATTTCTTGGGATTTCTCTTGGGATTCAGCACCAACTTCATCTTCCCAATCTAACTGCATATTAATATCCCCCATGATGATCATAAAATTGCCCTTATTACATGCCTTTTCTATATCCTGTTGAAATTTATAACCCATGTTTGCTACTGTTCGGAGGTCTGTATATAACTGCCATCAGGGTCTTTTTAATCTTGCAGTTTCTTAACTCTACCCACAAGGATTCTACATCTTCGATCCTATGTCACCTCTTCTGAAGGATTTGGTTTCATTGTTACCAATAGAGCCACCTCAACCCCTCTGCCTACCTGTCTGTCTTTTCAATGCAATGTGTATCCTCGGATCCATCCTTTCTCATTTTGTTAATGCAGGTAGGTACTCGTGTTCTTGTTCCTCAAAGATTTAAGCTTCTCAAAAAGTTTTGAAATTTATCTATCACTTACTTTTACATGTTTAAAATAATTTATTTTGAACATTTATTTAAGACTAATTTGGTAGACTAATTTAGTAGTCTTTCAATGTAGGTGAATTTTCAGATAAATTCAAATTTATCTCCCATTTGAGCCTGCTCCACTTTGTGGGAATCTGTTGCTTGGGTCTAGAATAGTTTGTTCTAATACTAACTAAAATGCTTTCTTCAAGTAAGCTGCACCACATATAGCTGTTAAATGTTATTACCTGCTTGACAACCACATGTATTAATACATTGATCACACTGTTGTTGAGAGTTTGGATCAGTGCAGGTGGGCATACAGGCAGGACCACATTCTTGAAAAACCTGATTTCCTGGACAGCTGGGCTGTGCTGAAAAGGAAGCATTGTTGATTTTATAATTTATACTGCTTAGTGCTGTTAAGCCACATAAGATACCACCCATCCACCTCCACCTGGTTTCATGTATCACCTGCCAGCTTATACACCTTCCCCTCCTCCCACCTTCTTATTCTGGCTTCTGCCCCCTTCCTTTCCAGTCGCGATGAAGGGTCTCAGCCCAAAATGTCAACTGTTTATTCCCGCTCTATTGATGCTGTCTGACTTGCTGAGTTCCTCCAGCATTCGGTATGTGTTACAACAGAAGATAATTACCAAGTTCTTGTTTGTTAGTTTATTCAGACAAGAGATAGAAAATTGTGAGTACTATTAAAAGGATCTAGTACTTTCCTGGCGTATATAATGAATCAAGTCTTCTTGGGCTTCCTGCTGGTTATTTGTACATGTATCAATTTTAAACAGCATTTCTTTTCATGACAAACTCTGCCATCTTTATCAGGGATGATGCCTGGGCATGTCTAGTCTACGCCCATCGTCCATTCCTCCTGATTGGATAGTCCTCATCCAATCCGGTTTCCACTGTCCCACCTTGTTTACAATTGATATCCAGTTCTTACTTAGAGTAAGACCTTAACAAACCCATAAGGAAGCTCAAATCACACCCTGTGCAGATCAAAGATAACTTGGGACTCAGGATTGCTGGTGCTTACAGGATTCCCTATGAATGCGGAACAGCGTATATCAGCCAGACCTGCATCAAGGAGCACAAGAGGTGTATCTGTTTGGGTTACCCGGAGAAATTGGTGGTAACAGAAGATTGTATTCGCTATAGTCATCGGATTGACTTCATTGGTACAAAAGTATTGTGCCGCGCCAATAGCTTTTGGGACTGCCTGGTCAAGGAAACCATTGAAATAAAATTAAAGGGAAAGAATTTTAACAAAGAGGAAGATTTTGCTCCAAGTAAGAACTGGAATTCAATTAAACAAGGTGGAACAGCAGAAACCTGATTGGATGAGGACTAACCAATCAGGACAGATGGACATTGGGGGTATAAATACCGCCAAACTAGACATGCCCAGGCATGATCCCTGATGAAGATGGCAGAGTTAGTCATTGAGGTGTTGGTTAAAATCGATATCTGAACCCAGCTGGAAGCCCGAGAATAGTTTATCTGAGTACCAGTAAGTTTTAAAGGAGTTCAGTTCTTCAAAGAGATAACTTACTGCATTTATAAGTATCCCTCCAAGTATTTCACATTGCTGGATTTACATGTATACATTGCCTTGATGCTCTTTCAAAGCTGGCACAATGACACTGTGGTGATCCTTTACAAGCATAAGCATCCAAATGACACATCTTCATTAATTTATTGTTCATGACCTCGGAAGAACATGAATTGAAATGCTTTGGGATTTCCGAGCATATCTGAAGAAGAAAAAAATATTTTCGCTGAAAATCTATAAGAAGAAAAAAACAAGCAATATTTTGCTTTTGGCAGGAAATTATGAGCAGCAAGATTCTTCCAGCAGATCATGAATTTTTTGGAAAACAGAAAGTTGGGTAGGAGGTGGGGGTGACATCGGATAATTAAACAGCCATATTGTGTAATCAACCTATGTATATTTACCTTACATAGAACAAGCACAAAATTCATGCTCTTCTTTTACTTAATTTCAGTGAACAACCGGTGTTTAATAATGTTGATTATTGTCTTATTACATTTATTTACATTCACGTTTAATTTATTCATATTTGCATTTCCACAGTCTGTTGTCTTTTATGCGCTACTTCATGTTTTATTGATCCTAGTATAGATACTGTTCTATAAATTTGCTGAGTAAGCCCACAGGAAAAAGAATCTCACAGTGGTGACCAATACATACTCTGATAATAAATTGACATTGAACTTTAAAGTTGGGTTTAGTTAAAGTTCAGCATTATTTTTAACATACACATTGGAACAATGGAACATAAAATAAAATGTGTCACATGTGTAAATGATGTGCTGGGGTAGCCCGCAAGTGCCTCCGGTTTTGAGAATGGCAGTGATTGCTCCAAGTTGTTGATGCTAATTGAAATCATTCCTACAACTCTTAATGGGATGTATTTAGAGCCTAAAAATGGTGGTAGAAGTCACTCTACAGATTGTAAATGTAATCCCCTGGCTAAGATTTCTACTAGTATGTTGTAGGTATTTTATTTTAACAGTTTTCTACAAAAGCGGTGTGTCCTGCTGGTATAATGGTTTGGTTTCGGTTAAAGATAAGAAGCCCTGCTGTTCAGGATGGTGGGATCTGGTGAAATTTCGAGAGAGATTTGGGACAGACAGTAGTCTGGTTTGGGATCTTTTTGGCGAGAGTTGTGGAGTGGGACAGAAGGGAAGGTGCTGCAGAACGCTGTGGAAACGAGATTCCCCATTGCAAGAAGTGCTTTGTGCAGATGAGTGGCTCCAAGGAGGAGGGCAATACTCAGGAGAGAGAGCCAGTTTGTGATGGATTTCAAGGCAGGATACTTGGTAGTGTGGAGGAGCAGAGGGATCTGGGGGTACATGTCCACAGATCCCTGAAAGTTGCCTCACAGGTGGATAGGGTAGTTAAGAAAGCTTATGGGGTGTTAGCTTTCATAAGTCGAGAGATAGAGTTTAAGAGTCGCGATGTAATGATGCAGCTCTATGAAACTCTGGTTAGGCCACATTTGGAGTACTGTGTCCAGTTCTGGTCGCCTCACTATAGGAAGGATGTGGAAGCATTGGAAAGGGTACAGAGGAGATTTACCAGGATGCTGCCTGGTTTAGAGAGAATGCATTATGATCAGAGATTAAGGGGGTTAGGGCTTTACTCTTTGGAGAGAAGGAGGATGATAGGAGACATGACAGAGGTGTACAAAATAATAAGAGGAATAGATAGAGTGGATAGCCAGTGCCTCTTTCCCAGGGCACCACTGCTCAATACAAGAGGACATGGCTTTAAGGTAAGGGGTGGGAAGTTCAAGGGGGATATTAGAGGAAGGTTTTTTACTCAGAGAGTGGTTGGTGCATGGAATGCACTGCCTGAGTCAGTGGTGGAGGCAGATACACTAGTGAAGTTTAAGAGACTACTAGACAGGTATATGGAGGAATTTAAGGTGGGGGGTTATATGGGAGGCAGGGTATGAGGGTCGGCACAACATTGTGGGCTGAAGGGCCTGTACTTTGCTGTACTATTCTATGTTCCATGTTCTATGGAAGTTCAGAATGTGGTAGGTGTTTTCATGCAGACTGTGGATTCAGTGCCGTGAGTAATGGTTATACCCAGCTTTTGGAAGAGATGAGCTCCAATTGTCATGCATACATTTAGACTGGTTTAACTGTAATGGGCCCTTTTATTTTGTTTTTCATTCTTTTCTTTCTTTTAATAACTGTTTGACAAAGCTGAAATTGGTAAATATATTTTCTTTATAATTTTATGCAGTGTACGATCTGTTATTTCTTGCCAACCAATAATTGTGGATGGACGGTATTTACACAGCATTCATTTAGATCGAGGTTTCTATAATTGGAGCACCATGACGTTACTGTTTGGTTGAACCCCAAGTCATACCGAGCCCAGACATCTATTGTTTATGAAAGGTTACCATCTCACCACTGAGTCACATGACCGCTAGCAGAGCTAGCTAATGAGCCGAGTTTGCATATGGACCTGGAGTGAGGGTTACATAAAGATTTGCTGAGTCATAACTGAACACAGCCAAGGTGCTAAATTATCAGGCACAGCATTTAGAAGATAAAGAGAAATGGAGAGTGAGGTTGTTTACCACAGGATCACTCCAGGCAAATGCTAAAGTGGGAGGAAGCAATTCAAAAGGTCAAGGTGAAGAACTGCCCTCAGAAGAACATGGCAATAAAACAAAACCTTGTCACTAAGCAAAGTCAGAGAGAAAAAAATTCTTCAAAGCTCCTATCAACCACACAACCATCCTCACACACCCGTTGTTCTATCATGCAGGAAATTTGTGAAGACTGAAAGTATAATCGCACATTGTTCAGACAGAAAGTAGTCTCCTTCCTCCTTTCCCTCTTCACTTCTTCATTGCCACCCACTTTCTGCTATCATTATTATGGTCACTAGATCTCTAATATATCTCTGTCAGGACCCCTTGATGCATTGCTTCTTTCTAAACTACTTTGGTGTACATGGGATCCCACAAAGAGCCCTTTTCTCCTTCTTGTACTCTTCCAGTTTTTTTGCTCTGCAATCTCTCATTCACATCATCTTGCTGCATTTCAAGGGGATGTGAGGAATTGTTCTTATAAAACCGACACTGGAAAGGAATCACTGTCATATATGTAGTCAGATCCAAAATCAAATAGAATTTTCATGAAGAATTATAGTTTCAAACAAGTGTCTGTTTGCATCCTATGACTGCTGGTGTTTCATCTATTCAACATCAAAGAACTTCAGTATTTCAGAATCTGGAGATTGCAGATTTATAAAAGAATGCCATGCAATAAATTGCATAGAAGTTAAAATGTTGATTTCAGTTATCTCATCATTTCTTTTTCCTTTTGAAGCCTTTGACTCTTGCTAAGTTTTAGTGGGTTGCTTGTTAAGTAGCCATTAATCTTGTGTGATACTAAAGTGAGCATCACATGATTACACATAACATTAAAGTTGATAAGCAGGCCATCGCACAGCATTGAAACCAACTATTACTCGCAAAATTCTGCACATGCTCAAGCCAAGATTATTGAGAAACTAAACCCGTGCTAAAAATGTAAGAACTGAACTGAAAATTTCAAATGGATCCTAAGAGAAATGTGAAAACTGTATTAGTTGAGTTCCCATCCATTTACTGAAGTTTGTGAAAGCGTTGAAAGAGTAAAATGAATAAATTGTAAATTTGCTTAAACCTGAATTAGGAGCTAGAGTGAGGTATGCAAATACTGCTTGTATATATGGGAGGGCAATGTGACATGTGGCATCCGTTAATAATTGCCACAAGACTCTGCACTTACTGTTTAGAAATGTTAAAGAGAAGGCTATGATTTGCAATTTTAAAAAATGGTTAGATTTTTTGTTGCCAGTTGATAGACTTATAAAATATTTAACAATATTTTGGGAAGTAAGATTATGTGCACTGGAAAGGCAGTGTCAGAACATCAAACCATAAACATAGCAGTAGAATTTGGCTATTTGACCTTTTGAGTCTGCTCTGCCATTTCATTATAACTGATTTATTATTCTTCTCAGCCCTGTTTTCCTTCCTTCTTCCCTCAACCTTTAATGATCTTACTAATCAAAAATGTATAAACCTCTGCTTTGGGGGAGCTAAAGATGGTGCCAGAGGGTGACATCTCCCAGTTTTTCAGTAAGACAGTTAAATTATTGCCATTCCAGCGCATCTGTAGGAGATTTACAAAGACAAGTGTGTAAAAAGGGCCCAAAGGATCCTTGGGGACCCGCATCACCCCAACCATAATCCGTTCCAGCTGCTACCATCCAGGAAACGGTACCACAGTATAAAAGCCAGGACCAACAGGCTCCAGGACAGCTCCTTTCACCAGACTGATTAATTCATGCTGACACAACTGTATTTCTATGTTATATTGACTGTTCAGTTGTACATACTACTTACTATAAATTACTATAAATTGCACATTGCACATTTAGACAGAGGTGTAACGTGAAGATTTTGACTCCTCATATATGTGAAGGATGTAAGTAATAAAGTCAATTCATTTCAATTCAGTTCTAATGTCTCTATTTTCCTTTCATGGACACTGGGTCCTATCATTATCTTTGACTGACAGCAGCACTCAAAGACGGTGGTTCTGCACGACAGCATGTTGCCATTCTTGAAGCTCGCCTATTGGCTGCATTTTGGCATGTCCAGGTTCAGCCTGAAGTTGGGTGACTTCAGGGGCTTGCAAGGCCCTGTGGTACAAATACTCGCTAGTGGCGCATACCGAAGTATAGCGAGAGCCGGAACTTCGAAGTCAGCGAGAGTGGCTGTTGGAGGGCTCTACATTCAGTCATCAATCTGCCAGTTCCCGAGTCAGAAGTCGAATAAAAAAGCAATGCTATAGACTGACTGTAACATCAAAATATCGACTGCTGTCTCCCCTGTCGCTGTGGAAGGAGCAATATCTGTCTCTCCCTTCTCAGTGAGAGAGAGAGCCTGTGGGATGTCAAACTGTTGGAGTGAACAGTTAGTTTTTCATGGACTGTAGACCATAATCTCTCTTTGGGGGCTTTGCTTTTGCTTTTGGGAATGCAGATAAATTATGCTGGAATAATTTGGGGGAGGGGTAGGAGAGAGGGTTGATGCTACTTGCTGCTGCTTGTGCATGGGATGGGAGTAGGGGGCTTTAGGGTTAACCATATAACCAAATAGCAAGTACAGCACAGAAACAGGCTATCTCGGCCCTTTTAGTCTGTGCCGAATGCTTACTCTCACCTAGTCCCACCGACCTGCACTCAGCCCATAACCCTCCATTCCTTTCCTGAAAGGAAATTCTTATGTTTTTTTTCTGTCATTCATTCTTTGGGGGCTCTTATTCTGTTCTGAGGATTGAAGCACCTTCAATTACTCCAAAAGACTGAGGTTTGGTAAAAATACTGAAAGGCTTTTATTCGCTGTACAATACGACCTCCACAGTGAGTGTCTGCCCCCGGACTGAGGGGGAGGGGAAAGATGAACACCTTTATACAGGACTCTGTGGGAGGAGCCACAGGGGCAGTCAGCAGAGGGGTGTGTCCAGACAGGTAACTGAGTTACAACATATATACATGGTTTGCCACATTCACCCCTCCTTTTTTTAAAAAAGAGTCCCGCGGGGTGAAGTGACTGACAATATTTACAAGAAGTATATTTACAGGTTAAGTCTATCAGGCGGTCGAGTCCGTCGCTGTGACCTACGTAGCACTGGCGGTGATTGCACCAGCGATGGCGGTTGTGCTGGCTCCGGCCTGACTTCAGGTGCCAGCACGTTAGGCGTCGGTAATCCCTCGTGCGTGTGCGTCGCGCCCGGTATGGGAGTGTCGTGTGGTGTCTGTATAGGGTTTGGGGTGCACAGTGTCTCGTAGGTACATACATTGGTGGGTACGGGGTCAATAGTCACCACGGAGTGTTCAGGATAGGGGCCCGGAGCTCCTGCGGGTGCCAGGTCGCGGACGGAGACCATGTCCTCCTGCCCATCAGGTAAAACCACGTAGGCATACTAGGGGTTCGCATGAAGTAAGTGAACCCTCTCGACTATCGGGGAGTATTTATTGCTCCTCGCATGTTTCCGGAGCAGCACTGGCCCCGGGGACGTCAGCCAAGATGGTAGGGTGGTTCCAGTGGTCGATTTTCTGGGAAAAGAAAAGAGCCGCTCATGAGGGGTGGCATTGGTGGCTGCGCATAACAGGGAGCGGATGGAGTGGAGTGCCTCGGGAAGGACCCCCTGCCAGCGGAAGACCGGCAGTCCCTTTGACCTGAGGGCTAAGAGTGTGGCTTTCCACACTGTGCCATTCTCCTTCGCTACCTGTCCATTCCCCCGGGGATTATAGCTCGTGGTCCTACTGGTTGCAATTCCCCTAGCCAGTAGATATTGGCGCAGCTAGTCACTCATAAACGAGGACTCTCTGTCACTGTGGATATAGCATGGGTATCCGAACAGAGTGAAGTGCTTGCGCGGGGCTTTTATAACTGACGTGGTAGTGGTGTCGGGGCAGGGGATGGCGAAGAGGAACCGCGAGTACTCGTCAATTACGTTAAGAAAGTACACATTGCAGTCGGTGGAGGGAAGGCGGCCTTTAAAGTCAACACTCAGTCGCTCAAAGGGGCGGGTGGCCTTGATGAGTGGTGCCTTTTCGGGTCGGTAGAAGTGCGGTTTGCACTTTGCTCAGACTTGGCAGTCCCTGGTCATCATCCTGATCTCCTCAAGGGAGTAAGGCAGGTTCCGGACTTTCACGAAGTGGAAAAGCCGGGTGACTCCCGGGTGGCAAAGGTCTACACGTAGGGCGTATAGCCGGTCAATCTGCGTGCTGGCGCATGTTCCCCGGGATAGGGTATCGGAGGGCTCGTTGAGCTTCCCAGGCCTGTACATGATGTCATAGTTGTAGGTGGAGAGTTGGATTCTCCACCTCAGAATTTTATCATTTTTGATTTTGCTCCGCTGCTGATTATTAAACATGAATGCGACTGAGCGCTGGTCAGTTAGCAGGGTGAACCTTTTGCCGGCAAGATAGTGCCTCCAGTGCCTTATAGCTTCCACTATGGCCTGGGCCACTTTCTCTACCGCAGAGTGCCGAATTTCAGGGCCTTGAAGGGTACGGGAGAAGAACGCCACTGGTCTTCCTGCCTGGTTGAGGGTAGCAGCCAGCGCAAAGTCGGAGGCGTCACTCTCTACTTGGAAGGGAATGGCCTCATCCACCGCATGCATTGCTGCTTTGGCAATGTCCCCTTTTATGCGGTTGAAGGCCGCATGGGCCTGCAGAGAGGGGGAATGTGGTGGACTTGACCAGGGGGCGGGCCTTGTCTGCATAGTTAGAGACCCATTGGGCGTAATATGAAAAGAAGCCCAGGCACTTTTTGAGGGCTCTGAGGGTATTGGGAAGAGGGAGTTTCAACAAGGGGCGCATACGGACGGGGTAAGGGCCAATGACTCCATTCTCCACGACACACCCAAGGATAGCAAGTCGGGTGGTCCCAAATACACACTTGTCCTTGTTATAGGTGAGGTTGAAAGATTTGGCCGCTTGGAGAAATTTTTGGAGGTTGTTGTCGTGATCCTGCTGGTTGTGACCGCAGATGGTGATGTTATCCAGATATGGGAACGTGGCCTTCAGTTGGCACTGGTCCACCATCCAGTCCATTGCCCTCTGGAAGACAGATACACCATTCGTGACACCAAAGGGGACGCGCAGGAATTGATAAAGCCTGCCGTCTGCCTCGAAGGCAGTGTAAGGGCGGTCCTCCCGGCGGATGGGGAGCTGATGGTAAGCGGATTTTAGGTCTATGGTCGAGTACACCTTGTACTGTGCTATCTGATTGACCATATCCGCGATGCGGGGTAGAGGGTACGCGTCGAGCTGCGTGAACCTATTGATGGTCTGGCTATAGTCCACGAACTTCCTATTCTTCTCCCCATTCTGAACAACCACCACCTGCGCCCTCCAAGGAGTTGTGCTTGCCTCAATGACCCCCTCCCTGAGCAGCCGCTGCACCTCCGACTTAATGAAAGCTCTGTCCCCTGCGCTGTACCTCCTGCTTTTAGTTGCCACAGGTTTACAGTCGGGGGTCAGGTTGGCGAACAGCGGTGGGGGAGGGATCCTGAGGGTGGAGAGGCCGCAAGTGGTGTCGGTAGTGCGGCAGTTGGCATGATGTTGGGTGGGATGCGCGGGTTGGTGTGTGTGTGTGGTCAGTAGCGGGGTACGTGACATATCTCTACAAAACAGGGGATTTATGACAGTAATTGGCGGGAGGGGCCCATCATACTTCATTGTCATGCTTTTCAGGTGGCTCTGGAAGTCCAACCCCAACAGCACAGGGGCACAAAGTTGAGGCAAGACCAGTAACGTAAAGTCCCGATATTCTGTGCCCTGCACCACTAGTGTCGCTACACAACCCCCCCCCCGGATGTCTGTTGTATGCGACCTGGAGGCCATGGTGACCCTCCGACTTACCGGCCGTGTCATGAGTCCACAATGCTGCACCGTGGCCAGGTGGATAAAACTCTCCGTGCTGCCTGTGTCAAACAGGTAGCTTGTCCTGTGCCCCTCCACCAGGATGTCCATCATTGACCTTGCGAGCTGGTGGGGAGCGCTTTGGTCGAGGGTCACGGAAGCCAGGTGGGGTCGCTGTCTTGGTCCGGCGTGGTGGGGTGCCCCGTGAGCACCCGTTGGTCGTAGGCGGTGGGAGGTGGCGCCGACCAAGATGGCCACCCCCATGTCTCGCACGTGGTGGTGGCGTGCAGGGAAGATGGCGGCAGGCAAGATGGCGACCCCCACGTCTCGCACGTGGTGGCAGTGTGCAGGGAAGATGGTGGCCCCCATGTCTCGCACGTGATGGCAGTGTGCAGGGAAGATGGCGACCCCCACGTCTCGCACGCGGCGCTGCTTGATCCCGCTCACGGTTTTGACTTACAGACCTTGGCGAAGTGGCCCTTCTTTCCGCAGCTGGAGCAGGTAGCTTGTCGGGCTGCGCAGCGTTTCCGGGGGTGCTTCTCCAGTCCGCAGAAGTAGCACTTCGCGGACTCACGACTGGTGGCAGCCGAGGTCGATTCGCCGGCAGGTTGTGAGGTCTGCGGCACCCACGAGGCCATCGGGGGATCGCGTTCCTGGAGAGCCTCGGAGTTATGCAGAGCGGCCTCCGACGTATCAGCCAGCTTGATCGCCGAACTTAGGGTAAGATCGGCTTTTTCCAGCAGCCGCTGGCGCACGTACACTGACCTGGTCCCCGTAACGAAGGCGTCTCTCACTAGGAGTTCTGCATGCTGCGCTGCCGTCAGCTCCTGGCAATTGCAGGCCCGCACGAGTGTCTGTAGGGCCCGGACAAACTCAGCACTCGATTCCCCGGACCGTTGTTGCCGTGTCGCTAAGCAATGCCGAGCATAGACGTTGTTTATCGGCCGCAGGTATTGTCTTTTGAGTGTGTTCATCGCGCCGTCGTAGTTCGGCTGGTCTCTGATCAGCGAATAAACCCGTGGACTGATCTTGGAGAGTAGGACTCTGCGCTTCGCTACGGGGTCGGTCGCTTTAATCTCCTCTAGATACGCTTCGAAGCAGGCCAGCCAGAGTTCGAAAGCGTTTCCAGCGTCAGGCATTTGCGGATGGAGGTCTAATTTTTCTGGTCTCAGGGCCTGTTCCATGTTTTAAAATGTACAGCGAATAAAACTGAAGCACCTTCAATTACTCCAAAAGACTGAGGTTTGGTAAAAGTACTGAAAGGCTTTTATTCGCTGTACAATACGACCTCCACAGTGAGTGTTTGCCCCCGGACTGAGGAGAAGGGGCAAGACGAACACCTTTATACAGGACTCTGTGGGAGGAGCCACAGGGGCAGTCAGCAGAGGGGTGTGTCCAGACAGGTTACCGAGTTACAACATATATACATGGTTTACCACAAGGATGTCTGATATTAAAAGGAACAATTGAACTATTGAAGCATACCCAATGAATTGGCCTCAGAACAACCTTCTTCCTTGTTCTTCCTACAAGACTAGCACCCATATGGACCACAACAACTGGATCTTCCCCTCCCGCAGCAAATTCCTCTGGAGATCAGATGAAATATCCTGAACCCAAGCACCAGAGAGGCAATACTGCCGTCAGAACTCTGGATCCTTGTGACAGAGAATTGTGTCTATTCCTACGACTATACTATCTGTAATTACAACTATCTTTCCTCTTCTCTCCCCCTCTTGAATGACTCTCTGAATCACAGCACCATGATACGGTTGTTCATCCTTCCTAAAAGTTGCCCACACTCATCCTCAGAAGGAACAACAATGCCGGGCCTACTGGGCAAACATAAGAGCTGAGGGTCTTCTAGCACTATATCTTGGATCCCTCTACCTGCCTCATTCACAATCATGTTCTCTTGTCCCTGGCCACAGAAAAAATTTGAAGTATTATCTAATGGGTGAGACTGCTTTCTGAAACAGTGTCCAAATAATGTCCTCCCTTATTGATGGATTGCTGTGTTTGAACAACACACACAAAATGCTGGAGGAACTCAGTGGCCAGGCAACATATATGGAAAAGAGTACAGTCGATGTTTCAGACCAAGGCGTCGACAGTACTCTTTTCCATAGAGGCTGCCCGGCCTACTGAGCTCCTCCAGTATTTCATGTATGTTGCTTCTAGCATCTGCCAATTTTCTCTTGTTTATGCAGTATTTGAAGCTCAGGTTTTAGGTCATCAACTTGGAGTCTAAGTTCAAGAGCATTCAACACTTGCTGCAGATCTGGTCACCAAAAACCATAATGGAGTTCAACAATTACACACATGCTATCATGGACCTACACACCTCAGCTAATCCTGTATCCATATTTTATTTAATTTGTTGTAAATTGGCATCTTTTTTACTTATGTAAAACACTTACAGTTCTTATCTGTACCTCCTTGCCAAAGCCTCAGATCTCAGATTCCGCCAGTTGCCCACTCACACCACGACTGATCCAAAATAGCCTTCACCTCTTCTTGCCGAAGCCTCTTGAGCTATGTCCTTGGTTCCTCACTCTAACACTGCCCACTGCAACAATGGCCACTCCACTTAAAGCTCACTTCATTTTTATTGGCTTCAGTGAAACTCACTCACAATGAGGTTTGCTGTTTTTAATGGTTCTTGCTCTCACACAGATCTCGAACAAAATAGGCATTTCAGATGTTACGTTTTAGTGTTCTGATTCCTGAAGCCCTTCTGGTGGAATGTGAACTTACCTCAATGGACTCACAGGTGGTTTCTTCTAGGAACACAGTTGTGCAGTGATGCTGTATACCCAGTTTAGCCTGAAGGGTATACTGGTAATCTACACCAAAGACAATATACTAGTCACCATTTTTTTAAAATAATAGATTCAGATAAACTAGAAATAATCACATGTCACATGAATGATTAAGTATTAAGAAATATAAATAGCATATCTTACTATGAATTGTTGAGACACTTTCATCAAAAGGTCCACAAAGTCCACATAACTTTCCCTGGTATTGAACATCAACAGTTATCTGAAAATTAAAGACAGGAATAAGAAAAGGAAAATATACTCCATCATATGAACCAGATACATAATTATGAGAAAATTAGACCAGTTTACTCCAAACAGTTTCTCCATTTACATTCAATAAGGTCCCTGTAACCACTAAATGTCAATGACATCAAGGAAAGAATTTAAATTAATCTTAATACTGTTCCAAATCTATAAACATTTTTTTCAAGAATGAAGGGAATGTTATTCACACTTTCTTACTGACAGTGCATCATTATAATTCCAGGTCAGATATATAGTATGCTTCTTGTTTGAAAAGCGTACTTCAATTCCATATTGCTGTATATTGATCAACTTGTCATTGTATGGCAATGAAACTCTAAAGAGGAAAACCAATAATGATTGAAAAATTAATTGACATCTAAGCTGTTGATATCCATCAACATTAAGGGTATTGTATTGGCGTTGTTTTAAAATAGTGTTATGGCTAATATTTATACTGAATTCTTTCCATATTTAAAAACTTGAAGACAATATAAACCCACTTCTCAGAGGCAATAGTTTCCAAGATGCTCCCTAAGAGAATTTCCATGCCAAACTATTCAGCTGTGGTAAGTCACATCATTACAATCATTCGAAAGGTAGTGGAACACAGAAATTTCTAGCAGCTTTGCAGCAAGTGCGCAATGGTTTGGGTGACTGGAAAATGAGTGTGCATTAGGTTCAGACAACTTTCTAGCCAATTATATCCTTAGCAATTGCTCATCACTTCTCTCACAGATTATTTGCATTTGATAATTACTATCAAATTAATCCTGTGACACTTACACTTTGTTTTTAACCTTGATTGTACCATTTGCCACGATGATAGAAGTGTCTTCAATTTTCATGAAAATGTGCTCTAACTTGCCATGTGAGCCACGCAGAATTTCCACATTAAAATCTTCTTTGTCACCTTTGCACTGGCGACTCAGAATATATTTGCAATTTGATGTAAAGTAATAAAAGTTGTCAGTGTAAGTCTTGAATGCTCCTTGCCCCCATGTGCTGCAGGTACCTGAAAAAAAAACATCAAGAAAGCAACCCCTTTCATTACAGTAAGTCCTTAAGTTTGATCTTATGATAAATTCTGTATTGTGTAGCAATGCAAAGACATAAAGTAATGCACTTTTTATGTATTTTGAAATGAAATGAATATGTACTTACGGAGTTCTTGTACTGATACATCTGAAGTATCCTGTGTAAACCTTAAGGTTTGTGTAACACCTGATCCGTTCAAATCTAGCAGGAAATATTTTAAAGTCTAATTTAATTCATGCAAAAAATGGGATTGAAAAGTTTATCCTTTCTAAACCATATTATCCTTTAGTTCCATGAGGCAACGTCCACAATTGCGATTATTTATTTTAGCCACAACATTAGTTAAGGTCTTTTATTTTTATTATCGACAGAACCATTACCAAATGGTCATATGATGGCATTTTCATAAGGAGCATAAAGTCTCCGTATGATCAAAATACAAATTCCACATCTTAATTTTTCATCAAAACTATGCTGGATTGATTAATGTCTTTGGAAAAGAGGAGAATTTTTATCTCTATATCATGAAAATTAATATTGCAGTTATTCTCTTGGAAAGATAGAAACAATGTTCTGCTTACTCATTTCAAAAACCTGCAATACCATTTTATCTGATCACTGTGAACATAATAGCTTATGATATTGTAATGTACATTAATTAACCAAAATTGACCCCATTGTAACACCTTAGTCCTAATTATCCTGGTTTGTCCAACTTGATTGTAAATAATGTATATGTGTTAGACATATGCTTTGCTTGCAGACTCCGAAACCTACGTGTAAATTAGATGCAAGTGTATGAGTAACTGTTTAGAGGGCTTGTTGTAACTTTTGAGTTCAATCAATTACAGGTAAATCAGAGTTTTGAAGTATGACAGCCTTGTGGGTGCAGATGCTATCTGCTTTGGAAATAACTATTTTGCACAACCTCATCCCCCAGGTGAAGTTGGTAAGTTCCTTTTTCACAGGCCAAAGACAATTTGTTGGCAGTATTAGAGTGTATGTGTGTGTGTGTCTGATTTGCTTCATCTACCAGTACTTATGGTGAAGTAGGGTTTGGAAATTCTATTATTTCAGTGAGTTGGAATTAACAATGACTAAGAACAAGATGGATCACCATGGTATGGGATAACAAAAGAGCAATGCATTGGATAGTATAAAGTACTGGAATCGGGAGAGCACTACACTGGGAAAAAAATCTGAAATCTTTACTGAGGAGACAAGATGGACTTACATTGTGAACCAACCAGCATAACCAGTAATCCCTAAATACAATCTGCTAATGGAACATAAACCTATTTTATCTAATTGTACGGGGTCTTTCTTTTGTTACATTTAAAATGGCGATTTTGTTATGTTAATCTGTGGAATGCGGCTTTGTTGTGTTTTAACGCTGCAGAGAGTTTGCGCTAACAGTTGGTTTTACTTTAAATGAGATAACCAGGTTCTATTAGCCAATGGGTGGTTATGTATCGTTTTGTTTTCGGATGCCATGCTGTATGATATGACTGTGGACTGAGTTTTGGCGGGGAGTCGGGAGGAGAGACGAGGAGGACGGCGGATGTGCGGAGAGGCTCCGGTCGATCACTTCGGGTGGTCCCGAGCCGTGGGTCGACGGAATTCGGGTGGTCGTCTGACGTCGAACTTGAGCTCCAACGGTAGCGCGCGAAGAACTTGGACTTTGATAAGTGTTGGCGCCTTTTTTTCCCCCATTACTTTCCTCTCTGTATCAAATGTATATTAATGCCCTAGAATTAGTAATATCTATACAGTGTATGTGTTAAAATTTACTGGGTGTGCTGGCTGATGATTGATGTTTGTGATTGATTCGGGCGACGATTGACCCTGAGGGGACTGTTGAAGCAGGTGCTGGGCGGGATTTCCCCTAGACATTCACGAGCCAATATAACGGAATGTTACAAGTGGGGGCTCGTCCGGGATTTGGATTTTTTTTTCGGGAAAGTTGTACTTGTTGTTGCGGTAAGTGGTGTGAAGATGGAGCGAGATAAGATTGTAAGTTGGTGTGAAATGGAGGAGGTACCGGTGAATCATGCTTGTGTGGTAAGCAGGGTCGATTATCGCATTCCGGCAGAGGTACTGGTGCGAGGGTTGAGTTTGATTAAAGGTATCGGGCAGGTAGAACTTGTAGCTAGAAGGGGTGGGAAAGAACTGGAAGCTAGCTGGATGTTGGTGCGGGCGAGTGCCGACGTCATGACTTTAGAATTACCAGCGACAGTCCACGTCCAGGGGGAGGCGGGGCCGTGGGGTCTCCACACTCTCCCCGAGGACGCAAGTGAGGAGGTGCCGGAGGAGGAGGAGCTAGATGAGGCCCCCGGCCGGGTGCCCGTAGCAAGAGGTAGAGGTGTGGAGTGGGAAGGTTTGGCCAGGCCTCACCCCCATGGGCTTGAGGAGACTGCCAAGTTAACGGCCGGCATTACCTCCCTGGCGAGAAGGGTTGAGGTGCACCGCCCGAAGCTGAGAATTTTCTCGGGAGCCAAGCCCACCCCGGAAGGGGAGGATGACTCTGAGACCTGGGTTGAAGATACATCCCAATTGTTAGAAGTGTGGCCAGTTTCGGATGAGGAAAAGAGACAGCGATTGGTGGAAAGCTTAAGGGGCGGGGCGGCCCGGGTGGTCCGCGATCTGAGAGCGGCACGCCCCTTGGCTTCCCTATCGGAGTGTTTGGACGCTTTGGAGGAAGTGTTTGGACTGTCAGGGGATCCCTGGCGGCATTTAGCAGAGTTTCAACGGATGGGGCAGAGAAGAGGGGAAAAGCTCTCCGACTATGCTTTCAGGCTGGAAGGAAAGCTTACGGGGTTGCTGCGACGAGGTATAGTGAGGGAGGACGATGTGGCGGAGTTCAGGATGAGCCAGGTATGTAGCGGTTCCCGGGAGGATGACAGGGTGGCTTGGAGTGTAGGGCAGTCATTTAAGCAGAGCTCCCCTCCATCATTCGGACGGCTGACCCGAGAGGTACGGGCCGAGGAGTGTGCTTTGGGCCGACCAGGGGGCTCGGACCCTCAGGGACGGTCTTCAGCGGTTCAGGAGGTGGTAGCCGGGGTGAGACCAGAGAAATCCAAGGGGTCCTCGGGGGCCCGTATCGGGAGGAGAGAGACGGCGAGTAGTGGGTGCTATAACTGTGGGAGAGAGGGGCATTTCCGCCGGGAATGTGAGTGGCCGGGGGCGTGCTACCACTGTGGGGAAGCTGGCCACTTGCGGAAGGATTGTGAGAGACGAGATGCGCCGAGGGGGGAGGGCCCCCAGGCCACCAAGAAGGGAGAGGTGTCGGGAAACTTAAGAGAGGCTCAGTGAGGGAACGGACTGGAGTCTCGGGAGGAACACGTTCCCGGAAAACCTCTATGGAACCCCGGAACGAACAAGCCCAAATTCCTGATGGGCTGGTGGGACCCCGTTCCAGCGTGTCCCTACGGATAGAGGGAATCTTTGCGAAAGCCATCCTTGACACCGGGTCGCAGGTTACCTTACTGTACCGGTCGTTCTACAACAAATATCTGAAGCATTTGGCAGTAACTCCGTTTAACGCATTGGAGATTTGGGGCATAAGTGATGGTGATTACCCGTACGATGGATACTTGTCAGTGAGATTGGAATTTTCAGAGGGAGATGTGGGAGTATCGGAAGCCTTTGAGACGCTGGTGTTGGTTTGTCCGGACCCGGTGGAGACCGGTGGTGCTGCCCTGTTGGTGGGGACTAACTCCCCTCTGGTGCGACGGCTCTTGGGAGCCTGTAAGAAGAAGGGGGGGGGAGAACTTTTTGGAGACCCTCTCGGTACACCCCGTGTTCCGAGCAGTGTATGAAGGAGTGAGTGACCCCCAGGGGCTGGACCCGGAGTGCAAACGAGGGACGGTGTGGTGCACTCAGGCGAGGCCTAAGGTGATACGGCCAGGGGAAGCGGCATTAGTGATGGGGACCCCCAGATTCCCCGGATTGCCGCCGGGAGAGGCCCTGCTAGTAGACGCCCCCGACGACCTGGAAAGGGAGTCCTGGTTCCCGGCTGGGGCGCTGGTGAGACCTGAATTGCAGAGGCCCTCAGCTGTACAGGCACGGCGGATGGGGGTGATGATACGGAACATAACGGAGAGGGAGATCACCTTTAAGCGCGGGATGCCCCTCGCGCACTTGTTCCCGGTGACGGTGATGTCCAGCGCCCCCGTGAAGCCCACTGGAAGAGAACTATTGGGAAACGGGGGGCGGCTGACCGAGGAGGCCTTTAATTTTGAAAACTCCCCTGTACCGCCGGCGTATAAGAGCAGGCTGGTGGAGAAGATGCTGAAGTTAGGGGATGTCTTTTCTCAGGGCGAGTTTGATGTAGGGTTTTCCAAGAGCACTCGGCACACCATTCGGGTAACAAATGACACCCCGTTTAGGGAGAGGTCGCGGCGGTTGGCCCCAGCAGATGTGGAGGATGTGCGGCAGCACTTGCGGCAGTTGAAAGATGCAGGGATTATTGCGGAGTCCCGAAGCCCATATGCGTCCCCCATAGTGGTGGCAAGGAAGAAAAATGGGAAGGTACGCATGTGCGTGGACTATAGGACCCTGAACCGCCGCACTGTTCCCGACCAATATACGGTCCCGAGGGTGGAAGATGCATTGGCCTCTCTGAGTGGTGCACAGTGGTTCAGTGTATTGGATTTGCGGAGTGGGTATTACCAGATTCCGATGAGCGAGACTGATAAGGAGAAGACAGCCTTTATCTGTCCCCTGGGGTTTTTCCAGTTCGAACGAATGCCCCAAGGTATCTCGGGGGCCCCAGCCACCTTTCAGCGGCTTATGGAGCGGACAGTGGGGGACATGAACCTGCTGGAGGTATTGGTGTACCTGGACGACCTGATAGTGTTTGGATCTGCGTTGGAGGAACATGAGGAGCGGCTGCTGAAGGTGCTGAGTCGGCTGAAAGAGGAAGGGTTAAAGCTTTCCCTGGATAAATGCCAGTTCTGTAAGACGTCGGTCAGCTATGTCGGGCACATAATCTCGCGAAATGGAGTGGCCACCGATCCGGGTAAGATAGCCGCAGTCACCACCTGGCCGAGACCTCAGAAGGTGAGCGCCTTACGCTCGTTTTTGGGGTTTTGCGGATATTACCGGCGATTTGTGAAAGGATATGCGAAAATGAGTCATCCATTGAACCAGCTGCTGTGTGGCTATCCACCTGTGGGGAGGAGGAGGAAGGGAGACCGAGGGTCGGAGGTAGGAGGATACTTGAACCCGGGGGAGCCTTTTGGATTGAGGTGGGATGCTCAATGTGAGGAGGCGTTCCAATCCCTAAAAAGGGCGCTGACACAGGCCCCCGTGTTGGCTTTTGCTGATCCCCGGAAGCCGTATGTTCTACACACTGATGCCAGTCACGACGGTCTGGGGGCTGTTCTGTACCAGGAACAGGGAAACGGATTGAGGCCAGTGGCGTTTGTCAGTCGGAGCTTGTCGCCATCTGAGAGAAACTATCCCACTCACAAGCTGGAGTTCTTGGCGTTGAAATGGGCGGTGGTGGACAAGTTGAGTGACTACCTATACGGGGCCCAGTTTGAGGTGAGAACTGATAACAACCCCCTCACTTATATCCTGACCTCGGCGAAGCTGGACGCTACTGGGCACCGGTGGTTAGCAGCCTTGTCTGCCTATGAGTTCAGCCTGAAGTACTGCCCGGGGAGTCGGAACATCGATGCAGATGCCCTGTCTCGTCGGGCGCACGACGAGTCGGGCACGGCCGAGGAGTGGAAGAGTGTCCCTGCCCAGGGAGTAAAGGCCATGTGTCAAGTTGGGAGCGACGGGGAAGTAGGAGCACAGATGGGAACGGATCGGGCAGTAGATCAACTGGGGGCTGACGGTGATGCGCTGCCCACTGTTTACTGTAATATGACTGCTCTGAGGAACAGGCAGCTGCCAGAGTTGAGTCCCCAGGAAGTAAAGGCGGCTCAGCGTGATGACCCAAGCATTGGCACTATCTGGTACGCGGTTAGCCAGGGTGATATGGGGCAGGTGGAGAAGGCGAAACATGCCTCCGTTCCTCTACTACTGAAGGAGTGGCCCCGGTTGAAGCTGAAGAACCACGTCCTGTACCGAGTCACGTCGCCTCCGGACCACCCCCGGCGCTGGCAGCTGGTCATGCCTGAGAAGTATCGAAAGGCTGTGCTTCAGGCTCTACATGATGATTCCGGGCACTTAGGGGTAGAGAAGACCTATGGATTAGTCAAGGACCGGTTTTACTGGCCCCGGATGAGGGGGGAGGTGGAAGAATACTGTAAGACCTGTAGCCGTTGCGTCAGGAGGAAGACCTTGCCTGCGCAGGCGGCTCCGTTATCCCACTTGCAGAGTGCAGGACCCATGGACCTGGTGTGTGTGGATTTCCTGTCTATTGAGCCGGACACCAGCAATACCGCGAATGTTTTGGTCCTCACGGATCACTACACTAGATATGCGCAGGCTTTTCCTACTAAGGATCAGAAAGCGACTACAGTGGCGAAGGTGTTATGGGAGAAGTACTTTGTTCATTATGGCCTTCCCCGGCGGATCCACAGTGATCAGGGACGGGACTTCGAGAGCAGGCTTATCCATGAATTGCTGGATATGCTTGGGGTTGAAAAGTCCAGAACCACCCCCTATCACCCGCAGGGTGATCCTCAACCCGAGAGGTTTAACCGGACCCTGCTGGACATGCTCGGCACCTTGGAGATTGGACGGAAGAGTAAGTGGAGTCAGCACATCGCCCATTTGGTTCATTGTTACAATTGTACTCGCAATGATGCTACGGGGTACTCGCCCTACTATCTGATGTTCGGACGGGAAGCGAGGTTGCCCATTGATCTGTGTTTTGGGACTGAAGCGGGGGAAATACCTTCGAAGCCATGTCTGAAGTACGTGTCCGATATGAGGAGAGAGTTGAAAAGGGCGTACGAGTTGGCTGAGGCGGCAGCCACCAAGCAGAACCAGCGGATTAAAAGGAGGTATGATCAGAAGGTAAAGTTCGTCCAGCTATTGCCGGGAGACCGAGTCCTTATCCGGAATTTAGGACTACAGGGTAAGCACAAGTTGGCGGACCGTTGGGCAGCCCCCATATGTGGTGGAGAGTCAGATGCCGAATCTCCCGGTTTACCGGGTGAGACCTGAGGGCGGGCAGGGGCCTGTCAAGATACTCCATCGGAACCACCTGTTGCCTCTGGGTCGAGAGGTGAAGATGGACCCAGAGCCCAAATGGGAGTTTACTCCTATTACGAGGACTCTGCGAGGGCGCGGGGCGCGGGAAGAGCCCGCTGCGAAGAAAACGGGGTCGGTCCCCACCTCGAGAAGGGATACATCATCGGAAGATGATGAGTCGGACGTGTGGTACCTGCTTCCGTTCGCTGATTCCCCGGTGCCAGAAGAGACTCTTGGCCCTTCCATCACTGAGTCAGGGGAACTGAGGGAGGGTGTTGCAGAGCCGCCTGTATTACAGCCGGCATTGGGGGAGGAGAGGGTGGAGGCAGAACCCGAGCCAGAGGGCTCACCGGGGCAGAGGGATCCCGGTGAAGGGGAAGGTCCGTCAGATAGGCTCGAGGGGTCAACTGGGGTGTCTGAACAGGGAGAGACAGCACAGAGGCCTCAGAGGAGTAGGCATCCCCCGGAAAGACTCACTTACATAGCGCCGGGAGAGCAGGGTGTGATCTCTACTGCCCTGCAAAGTTATGTCACTGCGTTATGCACCTGGGTTGGGTTTTGTGTTTTACAAGGAGTACTAGTGAATTCTATTAACTTCATGAGGGCATGACTTTTTGAGGTGGGGGGAGAGTGTACGGGGTCTTTCTTTTGTTACATTTAAAATGGCGATTTTGTTATGTTAATCTGTGGAATGCGGCTTTGTTGTGTTTTAACGCTGCAGAGAGTTTGCGCTAACAGTTTGTTTTACTTTAAATGAGATAACCAGGTTCTATTAGCCAATGGGTGGTTATGTATCGTTTTGTTTTCGGATGCCATGCTGTATGATATGACTGTGGACTGAGTTTTGGCGGGGAGTCGGGAGGAGAGACGAGGAGGACGGCGGATGTGCGGAGAGGCTCCGGTCGATCACTTCGGGTGGTCCCGAGCCGTGGGTCGACGGAATTCGGGTGGTCGTCTGACGTCGAACTTGAGCTCCAACGGTAGCGCGCGCGAAGAACTTGGACTTTGATAAGTGTTGGCGCCTTTTTTTCCCCCATTACTTTCCTCTCTGTATCAAATGTATATTAATGCCCTAGAATTAGTAATATCTATACAGTGTATGTGTTAAAATTTACTGGGTGTGCTGGCTGATGATTGATGTTTGTGATTGATTCGGGCGACGATTGACCCTGAGGGGACTGTTGAAGCAGGTGCTGGGCGGGATTTCCCCTAGACATTCACGAGCCAATATAACGGAACGTTACATAATGATTACTTCAGTGTTAACTTACCATAGCTGTTCTTTAAGTAGCTCCTTTTTAATATTTTGTGGCCTAAGGCATGTTCTGTGAAAGACAAAAATCAAATTCATTCAAATGATCTGAGACATTTATAGTTTATTATTTATTCATGACTAAATAATCGTTTTTGGATTATGTTGCATGATTCTACTGATATTCAATAAAATAAAATGAATAAAAGGCACATTATTAAAATATAATAAAATGTAATATTCACTTTAAAAGAACAAATATCTTTGCATAATAATGAACCATGCATTTATCTCTGGAAGTCTTTTTTAACAAATGTAGGTAGTTTATCACTGATAACTTTATTAGAACAAATATTGCATGAATTTCAATGATCAGCATAATTTTACGCATGCTTTAATTAGAATTGGTAATGGTATCTGAATGATGTTAATATTAAAATTGACTGCACAATAAATCAGTGTCAAAGCATGAAAATGATTATGTTGTAAGTAAATGCATCAGGTAGATCTTAGCCATATACATTCTTAAAATGTTGCAAGAAGTAAACCAATTTTTCTGAGTAACTAATGATAGATGGAGGCCTCAGGAACATCTGCTCCTTCTACAATTGCACAATCTAAGTCCTAAAGATACCCTGAGGCATTAGCAACCATCTTCAGCCAGAAGTACTGAATGGATGATCTATTTCAGTTTCTTCCCTGAGATTCGCATCATCACAGAAGACAGTCTTTAGCGAATTTGATTCACACTGTGCAGTATCAAGTAATGGCTGAGAGCTTTAGATACACCAAAGGCTATGGTGTCAAAGAGCTACTGAAGATCAGAACTAAACATGTCACCTGCTTAGCTGTCCCAATAAATCTGGAACTCTGGCTCTAACCAACCATCTGGTAAACTTCTCAAGAATGTTCTGTTCTCAGAAAACTGGAAAAATTCCAATCTGGCTAATAATCACCCAAAGTATTTATCCAAAAATCATTAGCAAAGAGATGGAATCATCAGCAATATTATCAGGCCAAATTTGTTTCCCAATCACATGCTAAGGAAACCAGATCTGGGTTTATTGGGATTACATGGCTCCAGATCATGTTGCAACTTTGACTCAAATGGGAGCAAAAGAGTATCAAGGCATTTGAATGGTGGGGCATGGAGGTTGCTTGATAAAACCAAAGTAAATGGTCTTTAAAAGTGAGTTGCAGTATATCTGACACAAAAGAAGACTGTTGTGGTTATTAATGTTGGTCATCCCAGCCCCCTCAGAACAGGTACTCTGCCCAATCATCTTTAGCCTCTTCATTAATGACATTCCAGTCATGAGAAGTCAGTAGTGATGTTGTTCAATGTTCAAATCCATTTGCAAGCCTTCAACAATTGAAATAACTCATTCTTGCATGCAGTAAGATCTAAATAACATTCTGGAGAAGGGCTGATATGTGACAAGTTGCAGATGCACCACAAAAGGATAATTAACACATTGAGTATGGACCAGTAGAGGCTGTTCCCATTTTATTTGTTCACTTATTCTACTAAGACATGATTTAATCTGAGAAATTGATGGCAATTAATTTTGCACAAGTTTAATCAAAATTTGCTTTACATGCTGCTTGACACTTCTGCATGTGCCCAGATGACCCTTCCAAATGCATTCACACACAAAAATATTTCCATACTATGTTGTCTTTTCAATAAGTACCAAACATGCTTAGATTAAACTGGTGCACAAAATTCTTGAACATGAGAATTCATGAGATATTAAGTTGTCCAAACAGCAGAGGTGGATCACAATGCTGAATCTAACATCACTAGGTGTCTTTGCTGTGTACTAATAAATCTCCTCTAGCAGTAATTTCCCAGAATATTCTGCAGGGCTGTTTTACCTTCCAATGGTGCTCCCTTGTATACTGTGTTAAATACATTTTTGAAGGTGGTTTTTAACCTGTTTGTGCTGGGACAGAGGATATACGGAGTGAGGCCCAAAAGTTGAGCTGAATAGTGTCTGCCTCTTTTTATCACTACTGGCTGACTTAGTGTCCATTAAGAAACTGAACTACTATGCCTGTGCACAAATCATAAATGTACAAATATTTTTTAAAATGCAAATTTCAGCACTTCTGTGCAGTTATAAGCAATTTTTAATTCAAGAACCTGCTGACATTGGGGGACTTGACAAGGTTGATTCTGAACTGACTGTAGGCTGCTCTAGTACTTTCCAAGTTAGTTACTGTATGTATTTTTCCACCATTTAGCTGCTCAGACTCTCAATACAAGGATGGGTTAGTGTCATGTCTCCCAATTTATCACTCACTGCTGCACCACAGAGTTTAACTAGACACTGAGTTCAAATGGAGTTCTATTTCAATTTCAGTGAGTGATAGCTGATACCTCTGATACTAAGATTAACTCAGTGCCGGGGTGTTAACTCATTAACTCAGCCTGACCTGCTGAGTTCCTCCGGCATTTTGTGTGTGTTGCATTAATTCATATTGTTGGTTTCTTGCAAGCTCAGCCATCCAATAACTGTACTCAAAAGGGTATCAGAGCTTGTCCTCAATTGAGAAAACTCAGTGAGTTGAAACTCCAGTTAAAAAAAACTGACAGTGCTATTTGTATTTTTCTTTGAGGGTTTTCCTGACATTTTCTGGTACTTTCAGTTGGAAACTATGAGAACCCCTTATGAATTCTATCTATTTTAAAACAATTTTACAGGATAGAAAATAATAAATTTGTAAGACACTTCTTCTTCAACAAATTATACACATATACCAATCCCTCCCTTGACTTCTCAATTCTGTACTCCCGTGGATCCTAAGGTTGTTATAGCTGGGAGTGGCCATGGGGATAAGCACCCACTGCCTTGTCAATGCACCAATGGCATATGGTGTCAAATAGTCTCTGAAAACCAAGTCCAACCCCTGGCCTTCACATGTGGCTTAGCTAGAAAACCCAGAACAGTTTCTACTGACACGAGAAAGTGCAAAGGCATTTTAATAGTACCTTCAAACTAGTCACTTCAGGCAGATGGGGCTCAATCAGCCATGTTTGGCAGCTCATCTAAGAGAAGGAAAACGCTGATCTGAAACCTCCACTGCCTTGTGGCTCAAGCCACTCATGGGGAAGGCTTCAGGAGTAACACTGAGGAAAATCCAGAGCCAAAGTCCCTAGGGCAATTCTATGTTGAGTTCAATGGTAACTGGCAGCACAACTGGTACCAAAATGTATCGGTCTCTACTTTTTCTTTGGACCCATTAGCTGCAAGGAGAGGGGAAGCCTGCTATATGGGCCACAGTTTGCTTTCCAAATCATACTGTCCTGGCTAGTGTACTTGTTTGCATATCAGGTAGATAGCTGCGATACAACATCCATGGTAGACCCTGACCAATGGAGAGCCTCTCTTACCCCCTGTGGAACTATGTCCTATTGTTTATTTTGCCTCCTCTGATTCTTCCCACCAAATGGAACACCACGTTTCTCAGTATTAAATCTCATCCACCATCTAACTGCCAATCTACCTGTTTCCTCACACTTCAATAGGCTTCCACATTTTGTAGCCCTTCCCAGAGTTGGAAATTGTTTTCTGTACACTTAAGTTCAAATCATTAACTATTCTACAGACTACTCTTCTGTTGAAAAATAAATTGCTACTGCTGCCCTCTGTTTCCTATTACTTAGCCTATTTTCTGTCTGTGCTGCTGCAGACCCTTTTACTCCATGACTTTCACTCTTGATGACATTCTTACTATTTGGGACATTAGCAAATGCCTTTTGGAAGTACTATGTCAGGAACTATATTTCCCTCAACAACCCTCTGTTATTTAATCAAAAACCAATTACTTTTAGATGCAATTTGCCTTTCACGAATCCATGATGACTCTCTTTAGTCCATCCTCTGTTATTTCTGGAACTTATTCCACCACTCAAGTTAATCCTTCTTATAGCATGGCAACCATTAAAAAAAATTAACACATGGATAGGCCAAATGCAGGCAAATGGGACTATCTTAAGTCAGTACCCTGGCCAGCATGGATACTGGATAGGAAGGCCTGTTTTCATGCTGTATAAATTCATGACTCTGTTCATTCCTTTGTATCTTTCCATTTATGGTAAATCCCCTATCTTCATTTGTTTTCCCAAAATGCATCACCTCACACTTATCTGAGTAAAACTCTATTTTCAGTCATCTAAACTTACATGTCAGTGAAGTAAATCTGTATTAAAATAAGCTGAGCTTTGATTTTACATGTTCCAATGTTGTGAAGCTTCCCTTTGTTATACAACACAAAGGACACCTCAGCCACGAGTTGTTCTAGCTATTGGTTAAGTAGTTGGCATCATGTATAGAGGAAGGGTATGGTTGTCATACACCATACTTCTTCGCACACTATTGTGAAAGATATGACATACACCAAATTAATTTTGTGCTGGTTAATGGAAATTATTGACAAATGAATCACGGGGGTGTGGTGAATTGAATGATATACATCATTGCAACAATTTTGGCACATGATTGTCAAAGCCCGGAGGCATTGATATCAATCATCATGAAGTTCTAAGAATGGCTGGTAATTCCACTCAGCAAAAACTCGTTTTCTGCCACGGTAGGTGCTCAACAATATGCTTAACAATAGACCCTCTTTAAGATAGATGCCATAGCATGCACCTGGCCATGACACACCGAGAAGACAAGGACACTTACGTCAGAATACTATTTCTGGATTTCATTTCGGCATTCAACACTGTTGTCCAATAGACCTTGGTGAACAAACTCCTACTCCATGATCTAAATACACTACTGGGTTTTGACTTCCTAAAAAATAAACCTCTCCTTCCTCCCCTTCATGCTCAACAAAGGTGCCTCTCACCCTAGGGCTGTGTGCTGAGCCTGCTGCTGTACACTCTGCTCATACTTGACTGCATGGCCAAACACCTGAGTAATCACATTGCCAAATTTACTGATGAAGTGACACTGGCAATGCAGGACAATCCCAGGGAAATGTAGGCCATTCCCAGGGATGGAGAAGTGCTGCTCTTGGCATTTTCTGGATGTGTTGACATCCTGAACAATGTATGGAAAGCTGCCTGATCTACTGATCTATCCCAGGTCACCAGACAAAGCTTTGAGCAATGCTTTCATTTTGACCATGCCTTGATGACCTGCATGTAGCTTCTCCAACAATTTAGCATTCAATTTGGAAGCTACAACTCTCAATTTCCACATAAGGTAACCCCTGTCAAGGGCAAGTTTATCCCTGTGCTGGTAAAAATGAGGGATCTGAAATTTCTGCTGTACATTCCAGCCATTTGGGGTTGCCTTGAAGACCGAAGACATTGTAAGCTCTGTTCCGGTTTTCCTCCTTATCATGTCTGCCCTTAATAGGGAGACATTTGATTTGCATTAGGGAGAATCTGTCAAGAATTGTGTCCTCTTTTATACATTTTTCAGGTGTTATGTACCTTGTAATGGGTTAAAGAACCAGCAGAAATGGAAAACACCTTGGGGTCTGGTATTGCTGAAAACTAATGCTATTTTATTAGTAACTACGCAATACAGTAATATAAAATCAGATAAATCAGACAGGTTACCAAAGTTCATGCATATATAAGTGTGGAAATATAAAAACCAAGCTTCTTCAAGCTTAGGGGTTAAATGGATACAGACTTACAATGATGGGTAAATGAAATCAGTTCATTTCGTGGTAGTGAGTTGAGTAGCGCCGGAGAGAGAGATATGCTGTGGCTGTTCGAGTAAGCCAATGCTGCCGATTCTTCCCGTTGTTCTCCGAAACTTCCAAGCCAGCCAAACTTGACCAACTTAAGAGCACCGTT